>NC_138905.1:166483010-167095119 GCF_965231255.1 Vanellus vanellus
CCTCCCCCCCCCCCGCCTTCTACCACTACCACCACCCCGCTGCCTCGCCGGGCTCTCGCCCCTCGCGCCGCGCTCGGCCGCCGCCGGCGCCTCAACAACAGGTTTCCTGTCAGCCACACACACACGCGCGCGCGGCAGCGACACTCACCAGCCAGCGGCGGCCGCCGCCGCCACCATCTTCCCTCCTCCCGCGGCCCCCGGCGCGGCGAGCCCAGACGAGGGGAGCCGCGCCGCTCCCCGGCGGAGCGAGCGTAGCGGGCGGGGGGGGGAGAGTGGGGTGGGGGGGGGAGGGAAGTGGCGCGAAGGCAGGTCCCGGGCGGCAGCGGCGGCCAGGCTCCGGGACCATGTGGGTGAATGAAGGGCGGCGGCTCCCGCCTCAACGTAAATATCCACAAGCCCCGCTCCGCCCTCATTAGAATAGAAAAACAAAGTGCTTCCGAGCGCCGCGCCGCCCAATCGCCAGCCGCGGTACCCCCCCCCCCGCCCTCCGCCACCGCCACCACCACCCCCCCGCCTCGCCCCCGCCCGCCGCCGCCTGCTGCGATTCATCCACACACCAGGCATGCACCGAGCCGCCCGCCCGGCCTGCTCCGCGCCGCGCCGCCCGGGCACCTCCGCCGCCGCAAACTTTGTCTCCGTCGTTCCGCTTAGAGGCCGGGACCGGGGCCGGGGCGGGCCGCGGCGGGGGAGAGCGGGGTGTTCCGCCGCGCCGCTCCGGGTTCCCGCTGAGGCGGGATGGCGGTGCTGCGCGCATCCTGCCTGCGCAGGCGGTGGGGAAAGGGGAAGGGGAGGGTAGGAGCGGGCTCGGGAGGGGGGGGGGGGGGGGGGGATGCACATGGTGGCCCCGCGCTTACGGGAGGGCCGGGAGGCGGCCTGGCCGCGGGGGGCGGGCTGGGCCCGCCCGCCGCCGCCCCGCGAAGTTGAGCGCGGTGGAGAAGGCGGGGGGGGGGGGGGGGGGGGGGGGTGGGCACCGCGCCCGTCCCACCCGGCCCCACGCGGGGGGGGGGGTGAGCGGTCCCGCGTGTGGCTGCACTTGTCCGAGGGGAAACTCCTGCACTTGCGCCTGGACGAAACTTGGGGGGGGGGGGACACGGACGGACGGACGGGACACGACGGCGACACGACACACCGAAGTCGCGAGGATGCGAGTGGGAAGGTGGCGGGGAGGGTGAGGAGCGGCATCCCGGGGTGGCCGCTTTGGGGTGGGAGTCCCACCCGCCGCTCGCGGAGGTGGGAACCCCCGTGGGTGCGCTGGGTTCTCGGCCGCTGCCGCCGTCCGCAGCCTCCCTCCGATTTTGGGGGGGGGGGGGGTGTTGGAGGTGGGGGACTGCCGGGAGCAGCGCGGTCCCCCGAGCAGATGTGGCCTTTGCCGGAGCCACCATTGACTGCAGCGTCCCCCAGAGCCGGGGGACAGCAGAAACCGGGCAACGTGGTGGTGCTGCAGGAGGAAAAAGTGGCAGGACCCGTGGGATGCTCTTTGTAGCAAATGGGGGGGCGGGGGGGGGGGGGAGAAGGAGGGGAAAGTGTTTTAAGTAACGTGTGTGAAAAAAATGACTAGGTTTTCCCATGGCCCTGTGTCGTCGTTGCTTTGGCCGCGGTTTTCTGGACTCAAAACAGATATAAAATGATGGTTGAGAGATCAACATACTTTTTTTTCCGTGGCATAGTTGCTTATTTTACAAAGGCTTACTTAACTCCCTATTTCAAAAGGTGAAAGTGCCTTCAGTTGTGTGTGTTTTACACGACAGTAATATTTTTATAGACCATTTCTGGGATTCTTTATGTTTATTATAAATGGAGAAATCACTTCGTCTTCCGAATAAAAAGATCAGAAAAATCGTAGTCTGAATTTGCCGTTTCCAAAGCACTTTGAGGTTTTTGTTGTCGTATCATTCCAATGATTTCTGCGGGCAACAGAATATTTGTGTTTATCAGTTATTCTAGTTATCTCCACTATATCGCAGGAGAAGTGTGCTTGTTCTCAGTTTGTCTTGTTTTGTAGTTGTTTGGAACAGGACATCAGTCATTCCTAAGCTCCTACTACATTTCATTAAAGCTACACATTATCTTTTAGGTAGCTTTGCTGTGTTTGAGCCTTCAGAAAGTAATAAACTAGAGAGTTTGGGTTTTTTTTCTAGCATTTTTATGTGATGTCGAATGTCAGGGAAGTTGACTGTGAGTTTTTTTCATCCGCACCCTTTAGGTTTGGGGTTTTTTTAGCTTAAATATATATTTACTGATAGACACCAAAATTTCTTTTACAATACTATATTTGATAAAGGATGGTTTCAATTGAAAACCATAGCTGCTTTTTAAAATCACAATAATACAAAACGTACAAAATGTAGTTGTTTTTTTATTGTATTTGAGTAATATTTAAGTTGTTCTCCCTTGCAGCTAAGGCTGCTTTCCCACTTTTTAACCCTATTTGCCACCACCCCATTTCTTTATTTTTCCTTTTTTTCTTTCTCTCTTTTTTTTTTTTTTTTTTCTGTTGTCCTGTCGCTTTTGGCAAAAAGGCCAACAAAAGGTAATAAATAAAGATGCAAATATACGCATATTTTTGTTCTTACTGCTTTGGATGAACTCCAGGCCTTACCAAAGTTGGTGGCAATAGCACTGCTGATCAAACAGGTAAGATTGCAATCCTTGTCTTACATCCAAAGATTCCAAATTGCTTTTGCAAAGCTGGGCAAGTATCTGGTATCCTCAGAATCTAGAATAAATAAAGTGGTAGGGAAAGTAACATCACATCGTACCAAACAGTCCACTGGCTGAAAAGAGACAACAAAAGTGTAAGCAAGAAAGAACACAAGACTGACTTTTTTTTTTTTCAGTGACTTTATTCATTTGCAACAGAGGGGAGATACTGAATTCAGGACTTAGGTGTTTGTGTTCCTGTCACCACACCTAGATGAAATGTGCCATTGAGGAAGAAAATTAAATGTATTATTTCACTGATCCAAATTGTTACGCCCATAGGATCCAATCTGGCTCCCACTGAAACCAGTGGAATGGTGTTCATAAACCGCCTGGGCACATAGGTCGCCCACGAGCACACATGTCTGTGTATTTTGTGTTTCATAGTTGTAGCGGATTCTCCTACAGATAACTTTCTTTGAATATAGCTTTGGAGTAGAACCACTAAGTGAGAACAGATTTTCTAAGAGGAAAACTGACACAACTGTGAATTCCCTTAAAGTGGAAATTTGCTAAACAGTAAATACTGTTTCGTATCTTGCAGAAAATACTCGCAAACAAAGGCCCTAAGGTCACTCTCCTTTAACATGTACTAACTCATCTGTTTGTCCTTTATGGAGTGCTACCCATCTTATTTTTCTTTACTACAGTAGCTGAGCACATCACATTTATCATAATATTTACCTTCACAACAGTGTGACACGGCAATTACTATTCCCGTGTAACAGATGAAGAATCTGACATAATAAGGAACAGAAGTTAGCTCTTTCAAAGCCAAGGCTGACACCTTAACTAAGGCCAATTTTAATCGATATAAAGAGTATGGAAAAAATCAGTATTCTTTAAACATCGCTCAAAATCACAGGTAATGTGTATGTTATGCAATACACACTAATAAGCAATCTTAGGAAACAGCTAATTTAGCAAGCTGCTTCTAAAAAGAAAAAAAATAGTCTGAAGTAAAACTAAAGCTTCTGCAAGTTTGTTAAACAAGCGTCATAAGCGTCATTATCTAACGAGATATACAGTAGTGATATCAGCTCCTTGTCCTTTTGCAGTTCCTAAACTAAAGAGAGTGAGGGTTGTTTAAAAAAAAAAAAAAAAAAGAGCTTGCAGCATTCTTTTTGGTGAATTTAAGATCATTTGTTTCTAATAAAATGAATAGTGGCAGACCAAGAGAAGGTGCTATAGTTTGGTATTTTACTCCCAACTTTTAAAATTCTCCTTTTTTTAAAATTTGTATTATTATTTCAAAATTTACAAACTTTATCTGTAGCAGAAGTGAAAGATTTAGTAGATTTCAGTCAGAAAGAAGAAAATGGGATGAAAAATCCCCCAAATACCTTTTTCTATTTGTCACTGCTAATGCATGAGCCAGTTAACATTAAAAACCGGAACTTGTTTAAAGTGAAACATTTTGGAATTACTGATTTTTCACAGCTACTACTTACTATTCCACTTACAGTTTCAAGAACACTAGATAAAATTCACAAAGCAGCAAAAAAAAATGTATAAAAAGGCTTCTCTGGTTTTAGGATTAAAATATACTTTCCAGTCATACCTTTTTTTTTAGAGTCAAGCCTTTAATTCCCGCACATTTTATCATACTCAAGTACACATGAATCTTAATTTCAAATATTTATATTTAGAAGGAGGCATGTACTCTAGGGAGGTGAGTTATAACAAGATACAGGAGTCCTCAGTCACAGGCAGTTAAACATCTATATCTGATTATTATTCTTGGGACTTTAGTACTGTTATCATTCAACCATTAATTTTATTTCCCAGTGTTTATGACGTTATCCTATCTGGAGATCAGTGTTTGCACAGACTCTACCTATTCATTTCACTTGTAAAAATGTTCCCCACTATGTGTTACTTTCATGTGAGGTATAGAAGTCTCTAATTTGTGGGTACATTTGAGCATCTGCGGAGAGCTGAAAGTTTAACAGCTGAAGCAGCCTGGAAAGAAGGACCGTTTATAACTGGAGAGCGTTACATTTGCAGCAGTGTTTCCCTTCCCTCTGCCCTCCTCTGTGGCTCGAGATTTGCACGCTGGGAGGCTGGAGTGGCTGCGTACAGGCAGGAGGGCTCTTACCCCCCTCTCTTGCAAACTGGCCAAAAGCATCTGCTTCTCTGATTTTTATGGAGGCAGGTTTTGCTGCAAGGTGTGCCTTAGGTTTCCTGAGAATGCCGATAAGAAACTGGAAATACTCCTTCTTATTAGGATATTGGGCCATTCTGAAATAATTTGGAGAGATGTTACTGTTGGTGCGATCCAGGCGCAGCTGTAGGAAGCAAACGCATCGCTGGGAAAGGAAGGACTGAAGATGAGCTGCTTCATCTCCGACTATTCTGTCCTCTGTCTCACAGTTTTACTTTCTCGGCTGTTGAAACTCTCTCACTGCTTACTGTTTCAAGCCATTCACCGCCTTTCCTTTCCTCAGTTCCAAAGCATCTTCCCTGTGCTCTCTCAAATACGCAGTCTAGAGGGAGGGAGCATGAAAAGCTCTGAACAGCTGGAAAATAGGAGAAGCCACAGGGTTTACTTCTGAGAAAATCAGATATAAAAACATCGGGGGGGGGGGGGGGGGGAGGAGAAGCACCGGTGTAAGAGTGGTCTTTAAAAAGAAGGGATTTGGAAAGTAAGAGAAAGATGCTAAAGAAGAGGCTCTGAGAAAAGGGGGAAGAAAAACTTGAGAGCGATAGGGACAGGATCTCTCCAGGATGAAGTTGTGCTCTGACACTGTTTTTATCCATGTCTAATAAATCCGTCTGTACTTTAGCCTTTCTAGGTACTGGTAGATGTAATTCTTGCCTTCTGTTCCCTTTGCAGCCATGCAAAAGACATGTACTTTTTTTTTTTTTTTTTCCTGCTTTGCAAACATTCAGAATGACTAAGAGCATGGTTTCAAGCCTCACAGTGCTTTGTTGAGGTGAAATAAAAGAACATGCCAGGAGAGAGAAAGCAAAATGGCTGTTGTACCCTTCCCCAAAATCCCCTCTCCGCACTCCATGGGACAGTTTTTCCACTGCATCATTGTGGTGCATTATGTAATATACCTTCACAGATGTGTAAGAACAATTACTGAAATAATTATTACAGAGACATGGTTATCTTTTAGGGATTCTCTGTACCTGGGTTAGCTAACCCAAATGCTTCATACAGCTACCCGTCTCCTAGATTAATTAGAGAATGAAGATGAACAATGGTGAAGGAGTGGGAAAGGATGAAAATGGTAGATGGAAGGACTGGGACAACGCATGTACTGGAGGGATTTGGGAATATGATGATTAATAGACTAAGGGAGAGAGAGAATTAGTATGGAAGAGGGAATTATTGTGTAATGAAGAGAAAATTATGAGTGGTAAAACGGGGATTTGAGAGACTTTGTATGTTCATGTGAGAGCAATAGCTGAACACCAGGGCGCAGTGGGACCTTTTGAATGTTACAATAACACCTGTAGATATTCTTATATATGGATGTATATAATGTGTAATTATTATATAATATATGGATATGCTTCAGAATAATATCTATAAATTCTTGATATTTGTCTTTAAGACTTTTACACCTCTGGCTGCCCCTGAATCTGCAGGACTAATGTTAAATTGTACTTCAGGTCTTCTGAGATCCCTGCTCTGTGGGTGGCCTTTGACCCTGAAATTATTCAACGATTAAAGCACCACCATGGCACCAGGACCAAGGTAATGCCACAGAGGAGCCAATGTTCATGTTTTCTGAAGCATTTGGCAACTTTGTTGACCAAACATAACCCTGCTGTCCAAACAGAGTCCCGAATATTTGGGCTGCACAATGGACTGACATGACTTGAGAAACATCTGTTCGTGGGCAATGTGCAGTAGTAAACATTATACTTCGACTTATTGCTTCCATCTCTGCAGGCAGTGACTGTTACACATCCAAGACATCCTTTGACAACCCCTCCTTAGGGGTGCATCTGGAGCTGGGTGGACCCAGGGTGTCCTCATCCCAAGGGAGAATGAAGCCGTCCAGCCTCTGCGAGCTGCGTGCTCTCCATCAGGTCCCCCCCTGCCCTTATTTTGCATTTCTGCAAACAATTGGTCCTTCTCGTCCTCTCCAGCGCCATCCTCAGCTGCTACAAAGCCCTGTCATGCAATCATCCCTTATTCTGAGGTGGTCGACTGTGAGAAGGGTATAGATGAAAAGGGTATACATACAACTCTATTTTCTTCTCATTTTAAATAATTTTAAGACATTAGTCAAGCTAGGAACAAACCTCAGGTATTTATTTCCTCCCCTCTTAATGTAGCTTTACCATCTTACTCTATCTATCACGGCAAAATATCGTCATTTCATCATTTTCAACATCGGCTGGGTAGCTGGGCTAGTTGTGTGCAGACTGTTAAAAAGCACTCCCTCTTGGTGGTGAGAAAAGTCACTCAGTAAATTCAAGTGGATGGCTGTTCTTATGCATACATTGAAGACCACAGTGACTCTACCCTTCATTACGGGACTGTGCTTAAAATACTATACGAAAATAAACATATGAATGGATGCATGTATACACCAATGAAAAATGGTGGTGATGCCATAAGCATTCAGCTTGCCCTAGTCTACAGTAGAATATCTGGCCAAGATTTTAGATTTCTCAGAAGTTTTGTGTCAGTGAGACTAATGGTTCTTGGTGACATCAGCGTGCACGCAGAGGAATATCCTTTGTCGGGTCAGCAACTTGTGAGAATTTATGACTGTTGCAAGCTGGGTTGAATACACTGGTTCTAGAAAAGAAGGATGATAGGACCTTTCAGAAGAGGAAATTCTTCTGAATTGCTTTACTCCCATTTTAGATGGCTTCAGGCATTGAACTAAAAATATTTTCATTATTCTAATGGTGATTTTCACTAGATGTTACTAACAGCAAGTTGTCTCTATCCGTCGGTTCACCTGACTTGAGTCGAGGAGCACTCTGTTGCTTGGAAGTTATTCTTGACTAGCCCACAGCCCTCAGTAAGTGTAGAGTAGACAACTTTTTGCCTAATTCTGTGGCTATTCCTTGCCTCCTCTTCTTTCCTCCTCCTTGAAGTGGTAGGGAAACCACTGAGAGGTTTAGAAGTGAGGTACTGGACTAGATACTGTCACCGTGCTGACAACACACATCCCGCCATTCCCTATGTCTCCTTTTCTATGATTCATATTGTTTCAGTAGAAAAAATAATTCAATGTCTGCCAGAGATGGAGGCGTGGACAAGAGCTATCTGGTCAGCTAACTGTGGTAGCAGAGTGGGGAAAAAAGAGAAAAAATTGTTCTGTGTCAGTACCTTTGATTAATGACTTTGACCACCATTTGTGACACGTATTTCAGACATGCAGTCTACTTGTGCAGATAGATGCATATGTATCAGAGACGTGTTTTCAACTACATTTAGGCAAATTCTATCACCTTTTTGTCAGAAAACTCTTCTCCAGTTGTGTACATCGCTGTTCTGTCTCAGTTACAGGTTTGCAGTACAGTCTGCAGTCAGCTACGCCGAAGCTACTCCAGATTCTTTTGTGAGCAGAGATCCATCTAAACTGAATATAGTATGTGTGCTCAAGAGCTGTGCCAAATTGTAGCACGGAACTTAAAATATTGAACTACAGCAAAACAAATATCACGTTCTGCAAGCTTTCAGATACTACAAGTCATTTTCATGCCCTTTACATATGGTGTTTATTAGCAGAGTAAATTTGAAAAAATCGAATCTGGATCTTATTGGTTTTCCAGAACAAAATAAATCCACATTTTTTTAATCTCATAAGTTTATCTGAAAATAGCAAAGTATAGGAAAAATTATAAATATGAATGAATTTGAAGGATCCAAAAAATATTATTTGAAAATTAAAAATTCAGAAATCACAACTTCCATATTCAGAGGACAGATATATTTTTATTAAAAGTTATAATAAGACTTAGTTAATTTAAAATTCTATTTAATAACTATTTATTTAATACTAAATCAATACTTTATTTAATAATTATGTATTTGATAATATATTTATTCATTTACTCAAACATACTGTTAACTATTTTACGTTAAGACGCTCCTTCAAATTCTACGGCAAATAATATCGGTTTAACATGGGCTTAAAATTTTGCTTTTTAATATGTTATGCATGTCTTCAAAGACTATGAGGGAGCCCATAGTTTGTTTTAGTGGAAGAAAGCAAAACTCCACTGATACTTAGCAAGTTCTTCTTGTTACAATAGGATTGAATTCGACTGGGCTATTTTATAGTGTGCAGTATGACTGTAGAAATAGACTCTGCTTATTCAGTGGATCTGCTCCATACATATAATCCGTGTCATATCTACTCTGTTGATTAGCAAGATCTGTTTCATATAATCGTTATTTGTTAAACCTGGAAAAAAAAAAAAAAAGCGCGTCCATGAGAGATTGCGGTATTTTTTTCCCAAGTTTATTTTCATTGTCAACAGTGCTGTTAAGTTTAATTTGTGAAAGCTGCTTACTTCTTCAGAGACATAAACCAACAGCATATTGTCGTAATGTCAACATTCAGAAGACACTACCTTAAGATTAAAAAAAACCCGAAATTCTTATGCAACCAATTACATTTGCTACCTTCATCTTTTTAATTAGGAAAAGGTAACTACATGTATTTCAAGTGATGAATTTCCTTAAACAAAAGAAAGCACATGAATAAAGTTAGAGGTTTGCATAACAATGTGTTATAACTGTTAATCTTAAACAGCAAGTTAAAAATTGAAGCCAATAATGATGAATCGTCAGCATTATAAATCTGTGCATGTAAAAAGAAAGATTGAGCAGCTTTGAAAATGAATGAGCTGTTGCAGTTTCGGTTAGTTGTTCAGTCATTTTTACCATGAAAAAAAATTGGACAATAGTGTTAAGTCCAATAAGTAGATTATGATCACGCAGAATTATTAAAATGAAAAAAAAAAAAACAAACTATAGACATTAGACAGTGAAGAAATCTGACATCTTTCTTTTTGTCATGGAATATTACACTAGAAATTAAAAGTGTGCTAAATAATTCAGCTGATGAGCCAAATAATTTGAAATACTTCAACCTCATGTTATGATTTAAATGGAACAAATAAAACACAAATGCAGAGGAAAAAATAGAATTTTTATCAAGAGAAAGAAATACAAATATCTTGTCCTTCTCTAAGAAATTATTGTAGTCATTAAGACACATAACGGTTATGACTGTCAGATATAGCTTTAAAAAATGTTTTGTAGAATTATACATTAATTAAGCTTACTCATGTTCCTTTTAGAGCAAAGGTAAAGCTATTTTTGACCTCAGCTGCACTATTTCCCTACATGAACAAAAAATACTATATTCTATATTTTCAGCTCTGATCAAATGCTGTCCAAAAATAACCTGGCCTCTTTTTTTTTTTTTCTTTCCTTTTTATTTTTTTTTTTTTTTTTTTTTTTTTTTTTTAAACCAGGAATCTAAAGGAGAAAATCTTGTCCCACCTTGTCAGATAAAAAGTGCGTCAATGATAACATTTTCAAGAAAAGTCTCAAATGTATACTTTCTCTCCTTCTCCTCAAAATATTTTCTCATTTTATTTTATTCCATCATCTCGTCTCCTTCCATCTGCATCACACTCTGTAGGTTTTTCCCCCAAGAAGACCCTTCAGCCCTATAATTAGCCCAAGCGCAATGAACATGGTAATACTGTTTATGGTACACAAACTTAGCTCACTAACAGCTACTTTAGGTGTCGCAGCATCACGCTGCATCACAGTAGCCTGTGGACACACTTGCAAAGCGCATTTTTTTCCGAAAGTGCTGAGCACCAGTAACTTGCAAGATGCCAAGCGCCCTGCACCTGATTGCTCGTGCTGGGATATCAATACACTCATTGTCTCCCTGTGTGCCCAAATAGGAATAAATCAGAAATCTAAGCACAGCATTTTGACCCTGGCATCTTGCTTCGTTATTTACAAAGTTCAGGAATGTACTTAGTATATTTACCATATAAGCTGTATTTGAATATGAACAGCATATCTTACTGCCTTGCGGTCTCAAAGACTGAAAATTTTATTTTGATGCAATGCGAAATTAAAAGTATACAAATTTATTTTCACAACGCACATATGCATATGCTATTGATAATGACATTGATGACAAGAATTCTGCAGTGATAATTGTGGTGAGAAAGCTGAATATTTCTTTAAAGATTGCCTCGTTTGTATCTGATGAATGCAGCACGGGAAATGATCCCCACCTTTTACTTTTACAAACCAATTTCAGCTTTGGTTAGTTACACCAGTCAACTTCCTCCAGTAAGTTTATCTGGTGAGCAGACAACTGATATTAACATCTTAAAAGTAATCTGAACTTAAACTCTTGCATTTTGTATAGGATGAACTGGAAATATTTTGGTTTTGAAATGTATCTGTGCCATTGTGGCATCTGCAGAAAGGTTTACTTTTTATCACAATAAGGAAGAAGTTTTTTAGGTCCTCTGAACTGAGAGTTTCAGGCTCAAACTCTTGTGAATAAGAAGCATAAACAAAATGAAATAATGAGTTTGTACAATATGTGCACATGATCAATTGGGTTTTTGTTTTCAATTTGTAATCTAAACCATTTTAAGATACTGCTTTACCAAAAAAAAAGTTGCACTGCTCTATCTTGTTCCACAGCCCAGTATCAAAGCAAAATATTTAATATAACATTGACTCCTCAATAGCTTTTTCTGGCCGGTAACCGTGGGACAGATTTATCAATAGCATAAATTTAGTAGACTTTTGACACCTTATGGTAGCTAGCAACTTGATCCAACAAATGCAAGACTGATGATAAAACCAAATTCATTGCAGAATGTTGAAAAGGGTATAGTCAAACTGATATTGACAATATAAAGTGAAATACAACTCAAGTCCTTATGCTCTATCAAACTTAGGAATCAACTTTAATAGACAACAGAAGAGAAGAAGAAGGTTGTAGATGTAATCACAATAATAAGGAGAACTAGAGAGAACAATGGGAGAAATGTGATGGTATTTCACTATACTTTCAAAAAATACAAAGATGTTCAGTTAGTTCATCTTTAATATCTTTGTCTTTATTCTGATTTAGAAGATTGCGGTTAATGTGAGATATGAGTTCTCCCATTTCTTTCCATATGTTCCTGGACCAAAAATAGTTTCCTCTCTTCATATGGATTTCTTCAAATAAGGAGTGAAGAAACTGTAAATTAACTTCTCATTACTACAGAACAAATGCATACTTCCAATATGCTGATTTGGGGAGAGAGGAGGAATGAGGAGACAGCTCTTTGGAAAACTTTGTTGAAATCTGTCTTCTAGAAATTTCCCACTTAATTACAGATTACTTAAACAAACAAAAAAAACCCTCAACAGCATTTTATTATTTGTCTTTATACATACGAAAGCAAAAAAAAAAAAAACAATGAGAAAACAAACGCCAAAAACCCCAGCCCAAAACTTCCCACCTCAGCAGGAGGTCAATAAATTAATTAAACTGGATTTTCCAATGAGATTCATTAAATTTGTAAATCCTTGATTCTGGTTACAATGTGGTAAACCAATGAGATGGGACAATCCTTAGAAAAACCCCACACTATGGGACAATGTAACTAAAACAGCAGAAGTGACCAGACGGGACACCAAGATGAGAATGTCGGGCCAGAACTGAGCTACGGAGTCTGTTGTAAAGAGATCCGCAACGGAAAGCTAAGTAGTTTTCTTGGCGTGTGCTGTTATCCAAACCTGTGGATCTCAAGAAATTATCTTTGGGAATGGCAGATTCCACCTTCTCTTTACATTTTGATGATTTCTTCAGCACCACTTGTACTTTAATGTACAGGAAAAGACAACATCTGTTACAAGACGTAACAACATCTGTTGTCAGCTACTGAAGGCAAATAGACTGGGCTAGATGCACCAAGTGATCCAGAATGACAGCATTTATGGGTCTCCAACACAAATATATACAATTAAAATTAATGGCAAACGTAGACTTTTACATACACTAGGACATTACTCTCTACTGTTCTTCTCTGAAAAAAAGATGATACGTGGATGGAATTTTTTCAAATGGCTGTGCTGTAGCTTTATTGAAACCAAATCCCAAAGTATAGTCTATTCAGGAAATTATGTAAATGCATATGCACATATAAGTTCAGATTTAAAGACACCAGACATTATATTATGATAATGTTGGCTTTAATGTCGGTATCCTCTAGAAAGTGCTAATGGTGGTGGTTTTTCTTCCAAATTTAGAAATCAATATAAATTTCTGTAAATGAAGTTAATTTTCAAATAGTTAAACATATCATATTTGTCTGGTTAATTCAAATGTTTTGACCTTTACAAACAACCTATTCTCCTGACACTCTGGCTTGGTATTCTGCTTGAGTTCAAAACCAGCATCTGCTTCCCCATTGTTTTACAACAAATCTTCTGCAGAACAAAGAAATACTACATTCATTGCAAGCATGGAGGTTAAAAACAAGTTCCTAACCTTAAAAGATAGTGAACAGAATTATCTATTATAGTCCTGTTATTTTTGTCATCTTTCCTTACATGAACAAAAAGCATCTACTGTCACAACACCTTTAGCCCTTTTTGTTGATCACCTTTTTGTTGATACTTTCCTGGTATCTTCCTCTTGTTTATTTTGAAATCCTTGATTTTTTTCAGTGTGAATATTCTGTAGTTTTCAAGGTTTTCATCACTAAATTTTCAAATAGATATTTTAATTTCCCACATGTAAGATTTGCTTTCCTTGTTCTTGCATCTTTGTTTACATAATAATCTCTGTTTTACCTACTTCCTTCAAATGTATGGAAGTTGCTGTATGAGTTACTTATGGCTTTTATTGAATTCATTGTGTTCTCAGTCCATGCTTTTGAGAACTAATTGTTCTCCTATTATGAATTGCTGCTAAGTAGAGCTGAATTGGAAATTTTTATAGTGTGCTATCTCATTATTTGATTCCATGTCTTACCAAATACAGAGAATTTTTGTGGGAGTTTTTTTAGGTCCCTCTTTGATCATATGATAGTTCAACTTCCATTTTTAAAAGTTTTCATCTCCTTGGCTGCAGAATAAATCTTGAAGCCCTAGATGCTGTAAAACTGAATATAAATAAGAAAATAATGTTACTTCTTATGACTTTGCATCAGTGTTTTAGTTTGGTGGGGCTGTATTTTGATTCTGTATTTTGATTTTTTAACAATCTGGGCTTTCAGTACGATTTCGGGTTTTGACTGATGTTTCATCTTTGTGAGTTTGTATCTTTTATTTGGTATTGATGTCTCTTCTCTTATAAATGACGATTTAATTGATTGATAGATATGTGTATCTAATTTGATAATAGATCCAAACTTATAAACCCTGAACACAGAAAAATAGGAGAAAACTGCTGATTATGATACCGGAGACTGAGCTTCCCAGATGTGCTAGACAGCCTGCTTGAATACTCTGGCCTTATACATACCTGGCTGGAAAAGGATAGGAATAAAAAAAAAATAACTCTCAAGCACTTCAAGCATTGTGTGCCTTCAGATACTGGATGCTACATATAAATCCTTACAATGCTAACCTATGCAGCAAAATCAGTTATATTAATATAGGTATCGTGAGTGGCAACCAGATCATGTTTCTGTGCAAAGATATCCAATGAAAACGAAAGGCAAATAGGAAGATTCACATCTGCAGCGGGGAAAAACTAAGAAACTGAAGGCATAATTTAGATGCCCAAATGCTGATATAATATGAAAATGTGTGCAGCTCTCTAAGTTGCTGTTGGAAGATTCCAGGAATGTTTAGAAACCATCTCCTTTTTGTATGGATGAAATAGAACACATGGCTTATGCATCAATATGAACAATACCTAAGCATCAGCAAGCTCAAATAGAGAGGAAATTTTGTTTTTATTTCATCCATGTAACTATTTCTATTTCTTTACTTATGGAGGGGCATGTGCTATTAACTGACATTAACTAGAAAGCAATTGTCACTATTGCCAAAGAAGATCTAGCAAATGCTTTACTCTACCCTGAGAATACGGAGATTATTTATTCACAGTTATAAAAACAGAATGTAAAGGCCACATACAAGTGAAATGAGGTGAAAGAATCCACGTGGATGACAGAGGAAAAATACTCTCAAAGCATATATATATTTCTACATTTTTCAAAAAAAAGAATAGAAACCTGACTATTTTACTTGTTCTGTATTTTTTCTCATTTTCCGGCAGTAGCTCAACTAGGAACTAAATAGGTGATTGCACAGAATCACAGAATCACAGAATTTTCAGAGTTGGAAGGGACCTCTAGAGATCATCTAGTCCAACTCCCCTGCTAAAGCAGGATTGCCCAGAGCACATTACTCAGGACTGCACCCAGGCGGGTCTTGAAAATCTCCAGGGAAGGAGACTCCACAACCTCCCTGGGCAGCCTGTGCCAGTGCTGCACGTCTGATCTGTTTTTATAGATGCTTGACACAGTTTGGTTGTGATTTAATGATCATGAATTTTTCTTTCTTTGATTTGAAATGTATTTAGATATGCAAGCATGAGTCCACATTTACCTTGTCTAATATGACATGATCATTATTAGACTTGGTAAAAATGGATGGCAAACCAGGTTCTAGTCCATATTTATCATTGAAGTTGTGGAATGGCACTTACAAAGCATGTATTGTCTCCTCTTGACATTTGTTCAACAGAAACTGAAAATAAGAGGGCCAGAGTCATCCCTACTTGTGGATAAATAAGTGGACAAATGAAACAAGTTATCCCTTAAAGCTTCAGAGCGTGTGGGATTGCACAGCCTCAGGACACCAGGGCTTAACATCTCCAGGCTACAGGAAGGCTGAAATTCTAGAGACTTCTTACTAATGACTCTTTTCTCGCAGTGTTATTATGGCTCATGTCAAATTGGTTTTAAGTATCCATGTCATGTGTTACATTAATATTAGCTTTTGGCATGTTACATTTTTGTTTGCTACAAAAGACAATGTGGGGCCTCTCAGGGCCAAGCTTCACGGAAAGCAATCTGGATGTCCAACACGAAAATCCTACCTTTATCGGCTTAGATCAAGACATAATAAAATAGACTTCTTGCAAGCACCATCAGAGATAGAGTTGAGGTCCAAAAATGCATCTTCATTTTGCTGCCAGATGTGCTCTGGTAGCTGAAGTTCTGAAGCCTGAAAATGCTGAAGTGCAGAGCAAATAATTTAGTAACCTATCTTGTTTACAGCCATTTAAGACTTAGAAGCAAAGTGTCTCCACAGCTACATTCCAGAAGAATACTGACATGGATGCCATTACATTTAACAGAAACCATTGCAAGCGTGATTTCTATCATTCAATATAGTTGCTGGTTCCTGCCTTTTGCTAATGTTGTTATACCCCTGACTACAGAGTGAGAGACTTATGTCCTTAGGTCTAATAAGAATCTAATCCTCAGCTTTCTGGAGAGGGAAACCAAAGAAGAAAAAAGAAAAGAACTATCACGTAACTGAATAGTGCTGGCAGGAGATACCCCCACTTCTGTTGTCAAAATCTCCCCTTAATGTACAAGGTAGTTTAGCTCATTCATAGGAGCATAGGTCCTTCTGATCGACACCAAGAGAGCCTAGCTTTGTGCATTCAATTCAATTTCACACATTTAATAGTTAGATAAGATGTTAAGTTTTGCCATGTAAAGTTACTTTTTGGATGTGTACCTTGAATACTCAATGAATGCTACACCGCCCATATTTTATCTGACTGCAAATATTGAGAATTACTATGGTTTTTCTGTGGCTTTTACAGAAGGGTTCCTTTTGTGGCCATCAATACATACTGAATTTTTGGTATGTTCCGGTATTTTTTGTCTTGATGCTTTTCAACCCTGTGCAGAATTCATCTTAAGATTTCTCTAAAATCTATAGGGTTTATCTTTACCTTCTAATATTCTTATGAAGTTTATTTGCTCTATACATGTCAGATTTGCTGTTTTTTAACAAGGACTATCTTCCCATGTTCATACTGCAAGCTAGAAAAAAAAGAAAAGAACTGTTAAGTGTTTCCTGCACCAAAAAAATAATCAAAGAGTTAATGTGAAATCCAACCCATTTCCTCACCGGTCACCAACTGAGAAATAATTCCAGTGTTTAGTTACTATCAGGTTGTCAGCCAGTATAAGGTAAGTCAAGACCTTTGTTGGCCACAGGTGAAGTCAGCTCCAACCCTGTTGCTGGGATTCACCTTGTTAAATACATATATGCAAACTGTAGATGTCGACATCTGATCTAGTCATCTAGGCTGCCTTTTTACACAGTAGAGAAGAACAGTTTCTTTTAGAGTGGACTTTTTACATACTAAAGTCAATAAAAAATTCCTAAAAGTGCCTTTTACTGTCCTTTAACTATAAACGAAGCCTACCCCGACTAACTCAATTTTAGCTATTGTAGATAGCTAAAGCTACATGAGATGTATTCATTACATACTGACAAGATGTTTTGTTCTGTTTTCCACTAAAAATAGTATATATCTGTTCATATATCTCATTACCAGCCACGAAGATCTGACCTAACAAAAATAGCTTTCAGCCCTGTAAACCAGAAGTACCTTTGATTACACTTCTTTCCCAAAGGGTTAACACTGTATGTAGACATTAACAATAACTGAAATATCATGGATCTTCAAACTCCTCCTACACACATGTTGAACAACATGCTTTTATGCTTTGGCATATAATATACTATATGTGATCTGAGCTCTGACTAAATATAATCCAACTTCCAACTTCCTTAGTGTCTACATTCCCATTTCGTTCAATCTTTCTTCAGGTTTTATGTCTCTAGAGTTTGAAACAATAGGATTATTACTTCAACATCAGTGTACTTGCTGTCTGAATACAGAAGAATTTTTAAGACCTTCAAACTGAAGTGAGAAAACTGTACAGCTTTAAAAGTTCGAAGAGGAATATTGAATTTTGTCAAAGTATACCTCTGCAGTCTGAGTCTAGGACTACACAGACAGGATGTTTCTCTAAAAAGAAGGTAAAGAGGCTCAAGGTATGTTACCAGAAAAGAGCAGAGGCAGAAATAATAACCTCCTGGTGCCCTACCATTGTTAACTTTATGATCAGTTGTGGAGGACATTGATGTGAGCAGGTAGCTCCCCTTAAAGCAAGGAAATATGTAGCTTTGTAACCTGAATGATTCTGAAGATGTGATATGACATAACTTGGTAGAAATTATTCAGACTGAAGAAAATGGCAGAGGCTTGGAACCTCGTTCTCATAAAAAGAAGGTATTTTCTTTATAATTATCATGGACAGTATTAAAAAGAATTTGGCATGTTACTCACCTGCAATCTTAACATCAGATGAAGTTGGCTGTAGTTCCAACAAGTCCGTCCTTTCACCCCCGCATCTACTTCTTTTAATTTCTGTCTTTCAGCTATGCTGCTCAGGCTAGAGAAAGAAAAATGTATTTCAAGACTATTTTGAAACTGAAGAGAACAATAGCACTTTAATGGAAAGAGCAACAATATTTATGCAAAACAACAATATTTACACAAATGTTTAAGACTGCATGGCTATGTCCTTAGCGAACAATAAATTACAGGAAAAGTGTGGTTAAATACACCCAGTATTATCTCAAGCCCCTTGAATAACGCAACAGTCTCTTGTCAGCATAGCAGTTGCTCTATCGTTGTTCTCACTCTAGCCATTTTCTGGACGGTGATAAAATATGCTTTCTTAACTCAGTAAGAGATCCATGAGTTCTGAAATTGTTTGATAAAGCAAGTTCCTTATGCTGGCATTGTAACTTGAAATCCCTTCCTGTTACTTTTTTTCCCAAGACTCATAGAAGATAACTGGAATAATTAGCCTTTCCTCTACTGGTTCTTGAAGGAGAACGTCGTTTTAAGGTTGCAGATGTGACTGTAATTATAAGTTAGTTCCCTTTATAGTCAGTGATGCAAGGTCCTTCAAGTGGATGACTTGTCTTCTAAGATAGCTGTTTAGGGTAACTGGCGTGGAGCACCCTTAGATGTTCTTGTTTCTCTACACTGACAAGCCTGGATGACTGGTATAGGCCAGCTACAGACTGCTGCAGTTGGACCATGTTAATTCCATCCTCAGGAATTAGACTCCTGTTAGTAATCCTTCCCAAACCCCTTTCTCTACAGAAATATTTTGATTAGATGGAAGGCAAAACCAAATTTCATATGTCTTCATACTGTGTTTTTGGAGAATGACAACAAAACTTTTGTTCCAAGTATATACCATTGGTTTGACTGTGCCACTGGGGACTAGTTTGTCATTGTGAGGAACATCAAGCCAAGATCTGGACACGGGATAATCACTCCAGTGATTGTATAATGAATCTAAAGCACAGCCACAGAAGAGGATGGACGACTTGACAGTGCTGCCAGCAGTCAGACATGCCAATGAGATAGAAGGACACATGAAAGAAAGAAAGAAATGAAGAATGGAAGGCAACGAAATTGAGGAGAATCATAAAAAGACCATAAAAGGCTGCTTCCAGAAGATCTCTAACATGATTATGAAACGAAAGGATAAGACAGGGATTTTTTATGGGATGTACTTAAGATACTATGCAGTTAGAAGAGGGAAACCTCAGTAATATAAACATCTGTGGTTTTGTCTCTGCATAATCATGGACTACAAAATATGCGAGCAATATTTTGGAAAGGGAGAACTAGCAAATGAGCCACAAACCAACAAACCATTAGCAACACAGACTTCATTCTATCTTTATTCGAGGCTCTGAAATAAGAGCATATGCAGTATAATAATGCTTTTAAAAGCCCCAAGTTAGCAAGGTTTTATCCTGTATCTGATACTTGCACATAACTGACAAGAGTTCAGTGCAACTGTATACCCACTTTTTAATGCAAGTGAAGAGAAAGGAGATTTTATTTCCTTAGTAAGTAAAAAATATTAGAGTTGAATACAAAGACGGTGGACTCAATGTACCATACAAGAGTCCAAATTTGCCCTGCCACCTGATTATTCAACCTGACGATAGTCTCCAGGCAGCTTGCACATGTGACTTAAAATAGCATCTCTAATGTCTTTGTAGTAACAGACCATGTCAGGAAGAAATTCAGTTGTCTGTTTGTATGTAAACTGCAATTTTGGTGCCCATAATTCGTAACATCCTAAATTTAGGAAGGTGATCCACCCTCCCTAAAGATCATAAGCATCGGGATGTACTCACCATGACCCAAACAAATGAAAGACAGCAATAATGCTACAGTTCAGATGAGTCAATTAGAAATGCCATCTTGCTAGAGGGCACCTTTCACCACAGTCTGCATTGCTCAGAAAGCAGTTCAATTAGACAGAAAACGCAGTCCAAACAGAAAATTTCCCAGCTGTCCAGTTTAAAGACGAAGTTTTAAATTGGTGTGAGTCTTATTTTACATTTGATTATAATATGGATTTCTGCTGAAAGGCATTACAGTTTGTTTTAAAGAAACATTTCAGTGATGTATATTCCTTCTTCCAGACATAAAGGACAGCATAGAAGAAACCATGAAACTGAAGGTAAGAGAATTTAAAATGAATTGGTTTAGACAGGAGTTTTATGTGAAGGAATGGAAACAAAAAAAAAAAATCTTTTCCATTCTGTTTATGTTAGGATATTGCTGCTTCCAGCTGGTAACAACACTTTTGGCCTTTGGTCTTATGAAATGGTTAAAATGACACTAGTTGAAGTTGAAAGATCTCAAAGAGAGCCAGTAACCTCACAGCATGATAAGCTGGGAGAAAAGCACATTTCAGGGCTTTTGTGTGCTTTTTGATATGTGAAACAACTATACTTATGAAGCTTTCATTTTGCTGTAACACTTGGAAAAAATTTACTGCTGTTTGAGTCTATTATCACCCTGTTGGGCTCTCACATATAATACTTTGCGAACACTCAAAGTAAGTGAATATATGTAGAAAGCCTTCCGAATGACCAGTCCTGTGACTCTAAGGATGGAGGTGGATGATGATAACTTTTGGAGAATTTTGTTATATAATGTCTTATACCTTTATGTATGTATAACATGCTTTATTATTCCAATAATTCATTTT
This sequence comes from Vanellus vanellus, assembly GCF_965231255.1. NCBI lineage: Eukaryota > Metazoa > Chordata > Aves > Charadriiformes > Charadriidae > Vanellus > Vanellus vanellus. Next base: position 166,503,816 of record NC_138905.1, read on the forward strand.
CTTCAATTCTCTCCTAATAAACCCAGTTTATAAAAATACTGGTAAGCAAGCACGTAATAAGTTATTATCAGGCCAACTGTACATCGATTCTCCTAAAAATTTATTTCTTCACAAATATCTGAAACTGGCTATCAATAAAGAGATAATGCCAGAAAATCATCATTCCCAACAAAAGGCCATAGGTTCTTGAGTACTGTCACTTAATAGTTACATCTGCAACATTTTTTGAAGTTTCCAAAATGAACAAGGGTATTTATAAAATCACAATAAAAGAGTGTCAGTATTTAGCAGGATATTGTGTTGCCATTGCCTTTGCTGATTATTAGTAAAAAAGTTTTCAGATGATCCCGTAAGGAAATAACACTCCTGTGGCAACACTCACTGTGTGGGTAATGTATATGCTACTAACTTAATTTCAGACACTTACTGCTTAATGTCAGTCACTTCTGACAGACAGCTGGAAGCATCAAAAATAGATAAGGTCTTATAATTTTCTTAAAAACAGGTACTTGGGAAGAAAGGATCATATTAATCTAAATAAAAGAGAGGACCCCTGGGAAAAAAACAAGCTACACAAAACAAACAACTTTGGTAAAGCCTTCCAATTCCCTGCCAGGTACGAACTTGTCAGTAAGAGAATTTTACCTGACTTAGACATCTTATTGCCACCTACAGCTTATATAAGAGTTACCTCATCAGCACCGGCCACCCGAAAGCTAGTTGTTTACCCCAAACTAGTCATACAGGATACGTCTGTAGTGCTGTATGAAACAGCACTAGGGACAAGCCCCCAGCCCTGAAAACAGTAGCACTGAATAGCGGTGACTAATAGTGCTGTTGGCTCTCCAGGAAATGTAGGCACTTGCGTGAGGAAGACTGTGTAAGTTGTCTAATAAAGATGGACGGAGTTCTGATTCAGATTTTAGTTGATTCTGGTGCTCGCTGAACAACTTTAATATCATTAATTGCACCTGCATCTTATACGGTGGGTTTGGCTGGGAGAAAACAAGCTGTAACAATCCGAGGCACTTCCAGGAAGACGGCAAGCAATTAAATAGTGTGAGTAAGTAGGTGTCCAGTGTCTGAGCTCGTTCCCTGACAATCTTTTATTGGACTGTAGGATATCTATAGTCAGTGGAGCTAACGGGCATCTCCAGAGGATGAGGTGAATTATCCTCAGAAAGACTTACCTCTGCTGTTGATCGTAGTTGAAAAGTAAGCAATAAGCTTAGTCTAGACAATCAGCTTTTAAACAGTTTAAATTAGGTATGATTAATCCCATCCTGTAAGCTACTGAACTACTCTCAGGGCACCTGAGTTCCTTGTACAGTCAATGAGGAAGGCTAGGGGTTTTTTTTGAAGATACCGTAAGGAAATCCAATTAGCTTAACTTCGCTTGTTAAACTGAAGCAGGCAGAATCACCCTCTTGAGGCCTTTATGTGAAACAAACTCTTACTATTGACTATCCAGGAAACTTAAGCACTTGTTTTAGGAAGATTGCTCCAAGAAACAGGTCATTTAGGTGTGACGTGTCTAATAAAGGTCAACTGATTTCTCTTTTAGATTTCATTAGTTCTGGTGCTCAGTGAAGAACTTAGCATCACTAGAGCTATTAAAGTTTAATATTTAATATTAAAATTAATGTTTATACTGTCGTTTTTTACTGTCTGTTAGTAAAATGGCAGAAGATCAAAAAATGACAAAACACTTCCAAGAGGAGACAAAACATTTTAGAATGTTCAATTTTTCACTCATATTATTAAAATAATTTGTATTAATAACATTAAGAACTTGTGTAAATAGAGGAGCCTAGGAACATTTCCCAGCTAGTGGATCCAGGTGTATAATCCAGCTGCTTCCTAACTGGATGACAGCAATTATAGCCCTTTGGATAAGTAGGGAAGAAGCTGTGGTATAGCCAAGAAAGGCCGTTGCTTTGCATATCTTCTTCATAGTTTAGGCTGTGAAGTTTTAAACAAAAATTTTAAGAATGTCAGTTTGGGGTGTGCATATATACACGTACACATACACATACACGCATATATAAAAAAAATACTTCTTTAGGTATACATTCACAAAACATTATAGGAGTTTTGAAAACGTCTTGTTAACTAGAAGGTCATTTAGGATAGAAGTAACATGCGAATAAATAATACAGTAGGAATTAAACAACCTCCCTGCAAGTAGGATGAGGTCTACTTGATGGATTTGCTCTGAACAGCAGGATAAGTCAGGCGGAGAATAATAGCAGATAAAAAAAAAAAAAAAAAGAAAGCGAGGATACATTTGTACCAAAGGGAAATAAAATTGCTCAAGGCTGCAGCACTGTGGAGGCTTGGGAGAAACGGTAGTGTTTTCCCGTCCCCGGGGAAACTTGGAACCGATTCCAAAAGGCAATCCTCTGGATGGGCTGTAGCTGAATTGTTTCCTCAGTTTATATGGCTAACATACACATTAGGAAATCCTTATGGACAACCATGAGCAGACTTTAAGACATATTCTAAATTTGCCTTTTACTTTTTTTTTTAATGGCTTTTGTAACTCTTTTTCCAATTCTTTCACTGAGCAGTTTATTCTTCTCCTTTTCTAGGACAAACTTGTTTCCTCCTTTAGGATTGTCTGCGACTTTGAGCAGAATCTCGGATAACAAACAGGTCACAAGCACTCCCATTAAAATGATGCTCTTTAATTTGGTTATCCTTTGGCTACCAATCATCTAGGGCAAACCCTGAAGCTACATCTATATGAACAAATAAAAAGGACAAGGGCTGGTCTGCTGGCCCTGATGGCAGTGGCAAACATGCCCATAAAGCTAAAATCGTTTCTCATTCCCACACAGGATGGCCTCATGCTTACTGCCTAGGAGAGAACAGTCTCTGGCCGGTGGTGTTCCTAGGGAACACCTAAACATGTTCTGACAGAGCCTTAGTTAGGAAGGACCAAAAGCATAGCAGCTTATGTGCTAGCAAATCACATTGTACGAGAGATCGCCCGCTAGTAGCACTTCAGCATCTGCTGTATGCCCTCACCCTGTTTATTAGCGCTATAGACAAAGGAACAGGGTCCAGGCATGAGGCAGGGGAGAGCATTTTCAACAATTCCGATTCCTTAATTTCCTTAAGTTTTCACAGCATTTCTGTCTGTTGTGTAACAGAATTTCTCCATACTAGGAGCTGAGAAGTAGAGCTAAAAGAAAAATATCAATACCCGCCACCTCCGCCCTGAATGTTTTAGGGTTCCTTCCAAACTTGTTTTTTCCTCCACCTCCTTCCTCCAAAGGCATGCTAGAAAAAACCAGAGGGAAACAGCAACCTTTCATACTAGAGTCACTATTTCCATCATAAAACCAAAACCAACCCCCAAAAAAGAACTGCAGTGGAGTTATGTAGAAAATCCCCCTTAAAACATACAAAAAATACCAGCTTTATTAATTATTGGTATTGAGAAAAAACCCTTCATATTAAATTACATTACATTATAGATAGCTGTATTCTTAAGATATTCAGAATAATCAGTTACTTTGGTTAATGATGTACAACATATTACTTGTCTTAGCTATTATATGTCACAAAATACCTAAAATATTTTAAAGTATTCACAAGCGGCTGCATTCATCAAATTCTATACTTTAGGGAAAAAGGAATGAAATACACAGAAGAACAGGCATGTTTGGAAGTGGATTTTTATGTTCAATGCTATACTTTCACTAGCACAAGTTTTGGCTGGAAACCAAGAATTAAGAATTTTAGCTCATCATGGGTTTCTGAAGAATCTGGTTCAGATGAGCTGCCACTGTGAATGCTGTTTGAAGGCTGAGATTCTAACACACAAGGCAGGATTTCATCTTGCTCGATGCCTATATAAGGATTCAATAGATTTTTCAGGCTATAATACCTGGAATCTCTCTTTTAATCATTGGAAAGGAATAGATAACAAATAATTCAACTGGAATTCTGTTCTGGTTGGCAAAGTTTTGTCTGTAATGTCATATACACAATACTTTCTCCAATGAGTTAAAGCATCCTTAAGAGATACATATGATTTTAAGCTGTCACTTCCTCAGCCAAAACTACTTACTAGTGCCACCGTGTAAGTTTCAAGCAGTCTGAAGTGGAGTAAAACTGATCCATGTAGTTTTGGGTTTCTGGACAACCATTTGTTTAAGAAAGACAGAAATTTTAGGGTAAGTAAGTGAAGTAAGTGGGTGCAAAGCCAGCCAAAATGAAATTACTTTTCCAAACAGACATAGCAACAGCCACTGCACATACTTTGTCTGTTCTATAATTTTACTTTCTAAAAATAGGAAAACTAGTAAGTTAAATAGTAGTTTTTTGAAAGTTTCTGTTGGTAATATTTTGATAAAGATGTCACTTGAAGATGACAGTGCTACTAAAAAAATTTAGAGCTGCAAGAGTGGGAAATTAAAGGTTCAGCCTTGAGAATATATATTTATTTATCTAAGGAAATATTAATAATGTATTAATCATTTCAAATTGACTTCTGATGGATTACTCCACGCCTGCTATGACTATTTCTATAGTAGATTTCAGTCTGCAATCGCCCAATATTGCAGGTTTTTCCACTGGGGGAAATGTTGACAGAAAGGATGTCTTGTAAAACAAAGACTGAAACATCTCATGCTGATTAGTGGATAGCTGAACACGTTTAGTGACTCTCCTAAAAAATTGAAGGGACAGAAAAAATCAGTCAAAAATGAATGCTTATCTGGACCTTTTGTGCCTGGAAGCCTGGGCTTGAGATGTTGTTGAAATAATTCTGATGTAAAGTGGATAAAACAGTAGGGCAGAGCAGGACAATGCAGTCAGAACCTCAGGCGTGGACCTAACAGCGAGGAGACAGTAGAGAATGGAATAATGTGAGAATAGAATAGAATATTTCAGTTGGAAAGGACCTACAACAATCATCAAGGCAAACTGCCTCTGAGAGTTTCCCTAGTCATCAGGTCGACGGATGTTTAATTTGCGAAGTTATATTCACTTTACCGAACATTTCTCTCTTCCCTCTATACTGCTCTAGAAACATGGAAATAGATCTGTACAATCTGTTTAAAATTAGTTGTGTTTGAAAGTCAGGTGACATTAACCACTGCTTTTTTTTTTTTTTTTTTTTTTTTTTTTCACTACTGTTTTCTGGTTTGGGGTTGGGATTTTTTGGGGGTTTGGTGAAGTAGATGCCTCAATAAAACTTCACATTTCACAAAATGAAATCTTCTGTTACAGTTTTAGTTTTCAGACTTCTGTTTCTACAAGGATTGTATTTCACTGATGTACAAGTTGATGTTAACTGTTCACAAAAGCTCTCATAAATATATATAACCCTTCTTTCCCTTAACAGTCAGTAATAGCTTTGCTCATATTTTCTAGCTTTGCCTACAAGATAAAGTTAGGAGGTAAAATTCTGTAAAATGATATGTCTGTCAGTTATACTGATCAGATATACCTTAAAATTACAGAGTGTGAGTGCTGTACTGGTTTTATATATATGTTTTTGAGGTAGTGGTGGCATCTTCGAAGCACAGAGAAGCCCCAGGTAAATGCAGGTTTTGGACATGCTCTTGTTACACTATGTCCTTCCCCAATTCAATATTTAGTACAGCACAGACAGTTCATATAGCACAGTTCCAGTTACATACACAGACCATCCTGTTCAGCTATTTCTGTATGAATTTTGGTTTCCATGCATGAATTTGTTTTCTTGAGGTGATGAAGATTTCCATTTGAGACACACAGACACACGTAGAAATAACTTTACAGTATCTGTAAATATTTCAGAACAACTGTTGAAAATCATGGAGGGAAAAAAAAAAAACCAAGCCAAATAAAAAAAGAAAGGCTAATATTCAGTAATCCAAGGTACTGCAGATAAAATGAATGCTGGTGTATTTTCACAGTAATTTAGGCTCCAAGAGACTTAACTGAAATGATCGTAAAACTATTACATGTCAAAACACATAATCCAGTAAATCTAGCTTTCTAGGCATGCAGGCAAAATCAACCCTACTGATTGTATTTAAATACAAGGCAAACCTCTATAGGACGGCTGGGTGACAAAGGTTAGGACGTGCGCCAGTCATTTCTTTGGCAATCGGCGGAAAGATTCTTCGCTGTTATTTATCACATGTTGATAAAGAAACCTAAAGCTGGCCAGATGAATTGTACCGCAGAAGTTCTTCTCTCCTCTGGTTCCAAGGAGAGCCCGGGATGACTAGCTCACATGCGATTGTTTACACAACTGATGCCTAAAATCTGCTGAGAGGAATTTTACCCTAAAAATCATTATGGAATGAAGCTTCATCAGTTGGGTATACCTGAAAATTTTAAGTGTAAAATAATTGAAACCTTTATGAAACTTTTGAATGAAACCTGAATTTATTAATTCAGAGATAAACTTAACATGCCAAGTAACCTATTCATGGAAAGGATAGTTTGTCTTCCAGTTTTAATTTTAAAAAGCAATGTGAGCTGGTGCTATCTCCAGCTGTTTTGAAAGTAATGTGTATAATGTATGGAGTGTAATTATGCTGTCTATGTGTCTGGGATAAAGTGGGGATATTAGCTTTGTTTTATTTACACAATTAACAATGCAATGTTAAATTTAGCTGAAATAATTTCTCCAAATATGTCCTTTTCTAAAATTCCTTTCTTAATTAACACTTTGTCCACATAATGAATAAGGACTGTTTAATTTTCATAAGCACCCCTTTCCTGTCTTAATACATAATACAGTCTGTAAAATTATTTCTACCATTTAAAAATTATTTCGATTCTCTTTATATTCTGAGCAGATCCAACATTATATTTCTCATTAAACCTAATTTCTTCCATCTCTGTATGTATATATTGTCTTTTAGTAAACCCATAAGGTGGTATTTGTTTCATTAATTTCTTAAACTTTAAACATAAAGCCTTTGGCACATTCTGAAATATGAAGCACAACCCTTTGATTATCAGAAAGCTGTTCAAAGTTTAACGTATGACTGGATGTTGCAATTATTAAGTAACCACTGAAACATTTCTAAAATAAAACCACTCTGTTCATAGACTTGCCTCAAAAACTCTCATATAAAAAAAAGTAGAATCCAACGTTATTAATAACAAAAATTGCCATTTGGTGTAACTGGAAAAGTAATCTCTGTCCAAATGTCATTAAAAGCACCCGTTTAAGGCTACTTACAGGTCGGCTGTGTTTAATTCCAGAAGTCCTCAACTCTAGTCTCCATTATAAAATTTATATATTGATTTGTTCATTCATGTGTTGGTATTTCCTTACCTTTTTGAAAAGCTGAAAAATAATAAATCCATATAAACCATTAAATCTTGTTTAAATTTGTTTTTGGATGTCTGTGGAAATCCTTAAAATTCAAAAGGTACATCTACAGTATTGAATGGCACACCTCCTCGGTTCACTCCCGAGCCCTCATGTCCCTATCATTCACACAATGTAAACGTTAGCTCATTTATGGGTTTTCTTTTATAAAAAAACCCAAAAAACAACAACAACAAAAACCTACATTTTTTTTCTGAAAAAAAAAACAAAACCAAAACAGATACAGTTTTGGGGACAGTTCATGCTACTGGCAGTTCTAATGTTATTTAGGTGTGACACTATATGGCTCTTAGCAGAAAACTTTGTAGTCAACCTGTGCATACATGCAAATGCATATCCACACCAGAGGTTTGATAAAACAAATCTATACAAAGCATAAACAGTATTGGTTATTCATTATCACAACGCTAACAAAATGAGAACGTTCAATGGTTTTATGCTGGAAAACATAAAAAAAAAAAAAAAAAAGGGTTTGGTAACTTTTTCCTGTGTTCCCTTTTTCACGTTTAGCTTGAGCTGCTGTCCGCCTGTCGCTGTGATGTTGGAAACAGGCGGTGAAATGCCGGTGGAGGACAGTGCACACCTGCTCTGGTGTTTACAACCCGTTCCTGCGTGGTGCTGTGCCAGGCTTGTTGCTAGCACGTGCACTGTCCACACAAGAAGGAAATAAGACTGATAAAGCTTTTACCAAGGCTTCTAAAGGTTTGAGGGGATGGACCCCACCATCTGCAAAGGAAGAACCACCCCCTGGCTCACTGCAGAGGTTTTGTGGATGGGACCACAACCCTTCCACCCTCTATCATTCTCTGATGCTACTCTGTGCTCTCAGATATTCCCATATATCTCCATTTATGCTGGTGACATGAAAGTTTTCTTTCTTTCCTCAGAAACAACTAACACCACTTAAGGTGAAGAAAAATGTCATTCAGACATACTACTTTTCTCTATTACCACTTTGCTTTCAGAGAGAATTGAGAATTGGCATCACATCCATGGGTAAGGAATGCCCTTAGGCCATTCTTCACCTCTTAGCAGTGTCTTGCCTAGTTGTCTTACGTATTGAAAAAGGAGCTTCTGTAGGTAGTATCTACTTCTTAAGGAAAACTTGATATTCACGATCCTCTGTGGATGAAGTTAACAGATGAGTCGTGGCATTCCTGACAGACCGGCTGAGGGATCAGAGCACAGACATGACGTAGAATGCAACAGTAAACATTATTTACCATGATATCTGGTGTAGGATATGTTCATTTTCACCTCCAGTCATTCCAATTGATGCAGAGACACTAATCCTAAAAAAAAATTAGCAGGTATCTTGATGTTGAAGAAACAAATATTGTAAGCTGCGCTAAGTCACTTATGTAAATGAGTTTTTTGAAGAATGAGAAAAAAGATATTGAGTTGTACAGTTAATTTATAAGTTTGTTTTGTTTTGTTTTGTTTTAATTAGCACCTTGAAATGTATGTTTATTCCATGCCTGTTGAATCATAAAGAGAGAACTTTTAAGATCAAATTTTTGTTATTTCAATCATGAACTCTCACACTTTTGGATCTTACAATAAAGAACCTTTTTTCTTGCCTGAAATGCACAAACCTGGGATGCTCTTTTCATGTATTGACCATTACCTATCAGTCAGTAATGATTTGATAAAAACACCCTACTGCCTTAACTGTCACTGTTAAACATCATTTGCAAAAAATGTAAGGACATTTCAGCTGCTTACCCTTTCCTTTCTTGCTAAATTTGCAGTTGGATATTTTTCATCATAGATGCCCACAATAATGTTTCAAATTTCTACTTTTGACTAAAGCTACAGTTTCTGAGGAAACTGAAACTCAATTTTGCTTCATGAGATGAAAAGTACGAAAACCCACACCTTTCAGGACTAAACTGGAGTTTGATAGATTAACTTTTTGTTGTTCAAGACTCATGCCTGCTTCTGGAGGAGGCCACTCGAATACAGTCAAGTGTATTAGCACAAATTGAACTAATTTTGTGGTTTATATAGCATCTTGATAAATTAGGCTCTGTAGTCAAGAGTTAATAGTTGCAGTTCTCATCGGTAGTGCTGGTCCTTGGTGATATTGAGGTAAAATTTCTGTGGTGTCTAGATTCTGGTTTACCGCTACTCCTGGTATGTATTGAGAGATCTGCATCTTGCAACCAGGAGGCACAACATAACACCTACTTCACAGAATTAATGTCTTTTAGTAGCTAGTGATGTCTAAGGCAAAGTTACGGGCTTTTTAATACCGAGATTTAAAGTGCTTTAAAAATCTTACCCATACCTATTGAGCCAAGAGATTCAAAATAGGTCAACTAATTTATTTCATAAGTAGTTGCAGGACAGGGATGCTTATAAGCCAATAACTCCTGTATTAAGATTTATCCCAAAGGGTTTTTCTTCCATCATAGAAACAAATGAATGCTTAATCTCATTCACCCTGCTATAAATGCATCATTTGCATATGCTGAGACATACAGCAGTACTATGCAACAGCAATAAACCATGTGTTGTACTGTATACTTTGTACAACAAAAGTACAAAACCTTATTGGTAAATTACAGTACGTTTTTGTGCTTTTCTGTATATTCTTAATTTGTGTAGAAAGCCAGAAATGTCAAACTTGACAAGCATACAAATCATGGAATTGGTTGGAAGAGGTTCCTGTAGATCATCAAGTCCAACCTCCTACTTGAAACAGGACTGCTACTCCATTCTCAGGTCAGCTTTGATGTCTGAGCCCTCCAAGGACAGACTCCTTGGTGTTGCTGGCAACTTCTAGTCTTGAACAACCCTCCTGACTTTTTTTCCCCTAATGTCCAAACTGAACCTCCCTCCCAAAATTAAATGTGTAGTGTTTGCTCACTCTTTACACTATCTGGCACTGTTGTCATCTTCATAATGGCCCTTCAGGTAGTTACAAGCAATCAGTAGGTCCTGCCTTAGCCTTCTCTTCCAAAGACCACAAAATCCCAGTCCCTCAATCCCTTTTTTTGTGGGGATTTTTAGGCCCCGACCATCTCAGTCACACATCACTGGACCAGTTTCTCATGTAACTGGGGGGTCCTGACACTGACTGTCATATGCCAGCTCCTGCCTACCAGTGTCAAGTAGAGGAGAACAGTAACTTCCCTCAATCCATTGGCCATCCATCTCATAATGGAGCCCAGTATGTTTTTGGCCTGTGAAAACCTGCTTTGGGCTCATGTTGGCTGTGGCATCTGCTGTAACACCCTGTGCTTTCCCGGAACCAGTTGCCCACAGACCAGTGGGGCTGCAAGGTGATGCCATCTTGGGTGCAGACATTGGTCCTTCCCCAGGCAGAGCCTGAGGAGGTTTCTGTCAGCCCCACCCCCCTCAAGATCTTTGTGTGACTTAACACAGAACAACTAATTACTCCGGTGGCATTAACAGATGGGAAACATTTAGACAATTACTGTTGGAAAGTAAGAGTTCTTTGTTCTCGAAACAGCACGTAGTGTGATGCCAGGACTGGGTGTGCATCAGCGAGCGAGCAGCGCTGCGATGGAGCGCCCTTCCCGGCGAAGCACACATTGGACTCACGTTTGCCGAGAAAAAGTAACGGGGGCGGAAACACCGCTCGCTGCCCTTACCCGCTCCGTAACAGCTCGCCCCATCCCGGGACACCCCCGGTTCCGTGGCCTTGATGGGGAGAAGCCGGTACCCACAGCGGGCGAGAGGCGCATCAACGCCGCGCCGTCCGTAGAGCATCCCCGGCCACGCTCCGCCGCCGCCGCCCCCTGCTGCCCCCTAGCGGCCCCGGCGGGAGGCGGCGGGAAGGGGCGTCGGGGATGGCGGAGCTGCCGGTCCGCTCGGCCGCTTTCCCTCGGGCGGTGAGGAGGGCACCGAGGAGCAGTGCCCTTCGCGGGGGGCGGTGAGGGATGGTTCCCGGTGAGCGGAAGGCTGCGAGGGCAGAAGGCTTTCCGCAGAAGGAGCGGCTCAACTGAAATCAAGGGAATTAAGTGAAATCGGAGGAATTTAGCCAGGAGGGAATTTTGCCCGCGGGTTGGGGTTGTCAATAATCCCGGACGCAAACTGCTGTCAGCAAAATGAAAATCTTTATATCTAAATTGATTGACACTTCGAATAAGCACTGATCTGTTAATTCAATTTTTCTTTTTTCTTTTTTCTTTTTTTTTTCAGGAAATGTCTCTGTTATTATTTAAAGAGAGGAGTAATTTATTGTGTACTGCCTCTTTAAAATGCTATATGTAAAGTTGGGTTGCTAGGTCCCTCCCCCCCCTTTTTTTTTATGGATACCAGATGTAAGGAAAAAAGCAGTTTATGTTCCAACAAGTCTACAGAGTGGATGTACATTTCTAGCTGTTAGCAAAACATTTGCTAATTACAATACTTATTCCTTCATTCCCTTTTAAACATTGATACCTTGCAGAGGGTGCTTTTTGCTTTAGTGTAACTGAACATTATGGTATCAGTGCTATTTTTTAAAGAAACAGTTCAGTAAACGTTGATAATTCAACTAAATTCACTAAATACCTTAATCGAGATTGGGAAGAGCAAGTTTTGTTTTTGTTTTCCCTATTTGAAAGCTAGAGAAAGTGACATCTGAGTCGTGAACAGATGGCGTAAATCAGTCAACACAAACCCTGCCTAACATTGGTGTTACCATATAGTACTTTACTCAAATTAACATTAATTTTGGACACCAAAATGATTTTTAAGGAAGTAATTTTGTCCATGTGGTGTATTGCTTATGACAAATTTTTATTTTTGGAGTGGCCGGATAAAAAATGATTTTTAACTCTTTTATCATTCTTAAATAAGTGGAACTTTTTTGTTTTATTTAACAAACTCAAGTTTTAAATAAAGCTTCTGGTAACTGTCTGATAAGAATTATCCAATGGATTATTTCTGTTCTTGCTATTATGCACTGGGCAGGCTGGTCTATCTTTACCTTTGGTCTAATTGGTTTTTTGGTCCTATTTAGTCTATCTTGCCTTTTCAGTAGCTTATCAATCAGTCTTTCTCCTATTTTTTCCCCTTGCCAACCCACCCACTGCCCACATGCATGGGAAAGGGGAAAATTGCCTCACGTATTCTTGTTCTCCCAGCAGGCGAGTAGGAGGTGTTTTATGATACCTTATTCCTCTGTAATAGGGAGGCCACAGATTTGCCCTTCTACCTACACTTATTTAAATCTCCTTTTAATCCAGAAATCTATGTATACAATTTAGGGACAAGCTAGTTTTCAAGAAAGTAAGCAAAACATGTAATTTTGGTCGGGATCTAGTTTGTCTATATTGACTGATTTAGGGTTACGTTTCCCCCTTTTTTCATAAACCCTTAAGAGCGACTGGAGTAAAGGCTCATCACAATTTGTTTTATCCCCCTGCAAGCTGCTGCTGTGGTGTGAAAGAGCTTAGAGACTTTTCTCAGGCTTCAGGTTGAGGGAGGAAACACAACTTCCACTGTCCATGGGGGCACAGCTTCTTTTAACACACTTTTGCAGTACTCCATCACCACCTGGGAACCCAGGGAAGCCAAAACTCACCCTCTAACTCCGGCTCCTGGAGCTCTGTAATCACAACCGCAATCTGCCCTATGCTCCCCGATAACGCTGGCTCACATTTCTCACGCCGGCTACCGTCGCTGCCAGCTATCATGTTTTTATTACCAGTCACAAACTACTCGCTCTTTTCAGTTATTGTGAGCAGACCCCAGGGCTTCCGCTTTCCCACAGAGACCGGAGAAAGAGGCTGCTTCTCGCTGGCTTTCTCCCTCGAGCTCACGGTACTCTTTCCTGCGGGCTGGCCCAGCAGCCTTTCCCTACTTGCTTTTAGGGCACTTTCCAGGAAAAGACAGTTTCTGGTTGAAACCTCCTCTGACTGAGGCTGGCTGCCATCGTAGGTCCCCCGTTTCCCGGGTGGGTCCTCTAACTGTGAGCATGTCCCTTCACAAACGCTCCTGCTTTTCCTGCTCTGCACCCCGGGAAGAGGATTTTGCCTCCTGACTAAAGAGAAGCGCTGCAAAGCCAGGGCTCAGGACCTTTTTTCGGTTGCGCTTCTGCTCCTACTATCCCCTGCTGGCCTGCTGTGGGAAACTCACCGGTAGCACTCCATCCCTCTGCAGAGACACCAAGGCTTACAGTAAGCGGAGAGAGACTGTGTCCTAATTTAGACACCAAATTACTCTTCGTAGGGTCTCAGAGGTGCCTTAGGAGGAGGCTGTAGAATTTTCTTCACTGGTAGAGTAGTAAAGAGTTCGAATGAGCTTTTTTAACTCTGATGAGTGTTTCATGTAACAACAGGTAGGAGAAAAACATTCACGAGAAATGGCTTGTGAGCGAAGGAGAAAGATGTCTCAGTCATCCCAGCTTCTGACGTTAACAAACAACACGTAGTTTGTTATAAGTGGGTGGTAAATTCCTCTTCAAGAACCAGTTATGTTGCTCTTTGCTACTGATTATATTCAGAATACAGACTTCTAGTCCATCTGCTAAGAATCAGGTTACTGGGTTTAGGTCGCTACCCTTCACGTCCTGCAAAGTGAAAATTAAGAGCCCAGGTTCGGCAGTCTGAACAGGATCCAGAGGCAGCTGCCTGTCAGAGAACAACCTGTTTAGAGCCTTTCACGGCTCGGTATTCTCAGCTGTCAGCTCTATCCATATCAGCTATAGGTACCACGTACTATGCACCTAGCAAAGTATCAGCTGCATAAGTACTATACAGAACAGCCTCATCATATGAATTGCACTTGAGGTTCACATGCATGGAATTGGAATTTCAAATATTGTAATGAATATTAAAATAGAAAATTATTCCTTCTCACAGTGTTCTTGCTAACGTGGACTCAGACTACTGTTAAGTGACAAAAGGGATGGTCATTTCAATGGGTTTGTCTTCTTTAGGGGAAGTCGTATCGTCTCATAGCATTTGAAATGGGAAAACGAAGCTGTAATTATGCTTAAAAAGAGTTAAAAAAGCTTTTGAGTGCTCAGCTGTAACCAAACAGGAGGTAGTATGTTTTTTACTTTAGTCTCCAAATGTTACTGCTTTTCCAAATCCCACGTTCCTGATCACTGAGGAAAATGCATAATGATACTTTTTCCCTAAAAAGTACTACTAATTTCCTTTCAAAATTATTTTCATCCAGTCATTAACCTGGAATATTTTGCTCCACAGCATTCCACAGCAAATTTCTTCTACTTAATTTGAGAACAGTAAACAAAAAGCTCCAGGTAAGATGATATTCAAAGAAGATACTAAAGCAAAAAAAAAAAACAACCCACAACTAAAACCAAAACAAACAAACAAACAAACAAAACCCCAAAGAAAAAGTATAGAAAGGAAATACTTTCCTATAATGGTCACATTTTTAATGTGAAAAATATTCTCATTTGTATAATGTACATGTGCATTTGTGCATGGGTGTGCGCTTGCAGATGTATGCTATAACTGTGACAACTGAGAGACTTATTTTCAATTATTCTGTGAAAGAAGAAAATAATGTTTCCTAGTGGTTGGCCATTTTAGTCAGCTGTATTATAAACTGAAGAATGTAAAATTATATAGATTATGTTAGAAAAGAAGTGTCTAGAAGGAATTGTAACCATTTTCCTTGAAAAACTCTGTGGCAAGAAAGATTATGTATGCATCTTTTGTTTACTGTAACTTTTTATCTTCCAGAAAAATTGTCAGTAAAATGCAGTGGAAATTAGAGCAATTTCCTATGGATATTAGCAACCTACCCACATTTTCATGGTTCTGTAAGATCAGAAAAAATCCTCATGAGAAGGAAGCTTTAACTTGCTTTAGTAATAAACTGAAAACTTTGAAGAAAGATGTTTTAAGTATTTTGAGGAGAGACAAATATTTTATTGTCACCTTATTTTTTCATCAATCACTCTAAATTCAATTTGTTAAATCCAAGATTCCCAGAACTTCAAGAATTGGAACATGATGTAGGTAGAACAGATATATTCTTACCTCCTTTCTTGAGAAGAAACAGTCACTTTGATAACGATCTTCAGGTAGTAAAGTAATTCAAAACCAACATTCAAAATTTTAGCACAATTTTAAGCCAAGAGTCACAGCTTAGCTTTTTATTGAAAGTACAAAGTGAAATGGAAGAAGAAATATACAGCTGCAGCAACAATAACAGGAAACCAGAAGAAAAAAGGGGGCGGGTTCTACCTCTTGATCTGAATATACTCAAGATAAAAGTAAATTTGACTTGCTTTGATAAATAGTGGCATGACAGATATCCTGCCATTTGGAACTTCCCCCCCTCCCAGGTTATCTGACAGCTAAAATTTGGTTTCTTTAGCTCTTTAGCAATTTTTGGAAATAGCTTCTCAGTTATTTAGACCTGGACTGATTTGGGATCCTGAGTAACAGGACTTTTCTGTTTGACTCAGAATTGAAGAAACAGCAGTTGAGGAGACCTGCAAAATTATTTTTGGTGCAATCCCAGTTTTCCTATGGCCCCAGGACAGCAGAATCATAGAAACATAGAATCATAGGATGGTTTAGATTGGAAGGGACTTTAAAGATCATCTAGTTCCAATCCCCCTGCCGTGGGTAAGGACACCTTCCACTAGACCAGGTTGCTCAAAGCCCCATCCAACCTGGCTTTGGACACTTCCAGGGATGGGGCATCCACAGCTTCTCTGGGCAACCTGTTCCAGTGTCTCACCACCCTCATAGTGAAAAATTTCTTCCTAATATCTAATGTAAATCTACCCTCTTTTGGGTTACCCCTCATCCTGTCACTACACTCTCTATTAAAGAGTCCCTTTCCAGCTTTCCTGTCACACAGATTCTCCAGGGACCACGGTCATTAGAGTTTCACTTCAGAAACAGCTCTTCTGCTTCTCCTTTCCCAGATTTTCAGTAAACCTAAAATTTGGAAAAGTTCGGTGCCACTCATTTTCATTTAGGAATGAAATAAAATATTAGAAAAGTAGATTATTTTCCAAACCAGGAAATATGTTCTGTTTAAGACTGGGACCTTTACTGTTATGCTGAAGCTTTCTGGTTCTATTAGGAAATGTAACTGCTACTGCAGCTGTCTTAAAAGATGTCAGCTATGTCCAAACTATAACACTCCTTAAGTTTAAAGGTTGATTTTGATTTTGCTCATTTCTCTCAGGCAAAAAAATGGTTTTTAAGAATATACAGGAAGTGTATAGAACAAGAAAGATCTATATCCTCCTGTGTTCAAAGTTTTTTAGATTGCATGCTCTCTCTGAGCTGTGCATGCTATGGAAGTATGTAGGAATGTGTAAAATATTAATACTCCTGAAATTTCAGAATTTTGGCATAAAGAAACATATATTCTGGGTTCTACCTGAAACAAAGAAACAAACAAAAACAGATGCCAGAGCCCTTCGTCATTTCCTCCCATGTATTGGTATAAATTGCTCACACACCCAGAAAGGTAATCATGAAGGACTGTGTCTCTCTGTACCTGCAGTATGCAACCCAAGGAGTTCATTCTGGCATGTCCCAACTTCAATCTCGACCAAAAAAGGAATAACAACAGAAGCTAATGAAGTCTGGTCACTGATACTTGCCCAGTAAAGGGAATCCGGATGCTGGATAACAATCTGGGATAGATTTTGTACTAAGGTGAAGTTTCTACAAAATTTACAGTCTAATATTCTTCGGTATTCTTGGCTACCTTAACACTAAAGGGAATATTAATTATTTATTTCACCATACTGTTTATGGAGTTTTCCTTGAAAATAGGGCCAGATGTGCAGATACTGTTGCTACAGACAAAGAAGCCCTCATTAGATTAAACTGTTACAAGTGGCAAATTCTCCTTCAGGACTCAAGAGCTTCCATGAAGTGCTAAAACTTCTCTGAAAGTAAGGTGGTAACTGGCATTTCTGGTATGTTCTCCTTCAATCTGTTTATTTGGTTTTGTTTATTTATTTATTTATTTTTCTTCTTTCATCCGTGTCATGGACATGATTTATTTTTCTATGTGACTATTAAAGACAAATAATTTAGTCCCATATTCTCTTTCATTCAAGATGGCCTCTGTCACCCACAGTTTTTACAGTGCATACAAATGTCAGTTAATTTAAAAGCAAAAATAAGGGTGAGCTCAGTTCTACTACTGAAACAAGCTCTTCATTGTTCATTTAAAAACTGCAATTAAAGTAACATAGTACTAATAAATAAAATATAAGCAGTAATTTTAAATATGTTTGTCTATCTAGAAGATATTTCTATTTTGTCCTTTTATGTTGACTGTGCAATTCAGAAGATTTTTTCTGAAGCGATCAATACTCATGCTTATAATGATAACAGGTGGCAAAATAGTAAAATAGAACTGCAAAATGGACAATGCTTCAGTGTTATGGTGAGTGACATGGTTTTATGTAGACTTTAGGACTTGGGTTTTGTTTGGTTTGAATTTGATTGTCGTAACAGAAGAAGTGGCAGGATGTCTCCTGCGTGCTTTTACCAGAGCAGATACTTTTGCAGTGTCTTCAATTGAACTGAAACAAGATTTAGGACTAAACTGATGTTTTTTTCCTGCTTCAAAGGGGAAGGAAATTGGTTTTATACTATGAAAAATGGTCATTACAGTCAACTGTTTCAAACAAGTTTGAAGCAGACTATCCCTAATTACAGACACATAGTGAGGGCAGCAGTGTAGGTGGTATTTTAGAGCAAAGAGTCCCAGAGGAAGAGTGATACGCAAAGAGAAGGTGGCACAGGAAACATGAGAAAGATACAGAGAAGAAGCCAAAGGACAAAATATAGGTTGCCATGAAGCCCTTTGAAGAAAATTATGTAGGGACAGCAAGAAGGGGAATATTGCTTGTAGTGACATACAGGACTATGAGGGAATAAGACCTCATGAGTTACTTAGGAGTCTTGGAAAAAGTTTTTGTTAGAAAAATATTTGAAGTTCTTGGCTGTCACTTCTTTCACTGGCACCCTGAATGACAGCCAGTTATTCATTATCAAGTGGCTAATTGCTACTGTATTTTGCATTGAATTTAAAAAATAATAATAAAAAAGAAAACATTACCTCCATACTAACCTATATTTGGTATCACAAAAGAAGAAATGTATGGAATATAATGAGTTTATTTATTTTTACATATATAAATCATGCTAGCTCTCTTATTCTTTCAAATCACTAAAATAACTAATGAGGAAGTAAGCGGTGCTTTTGGAGTCCTTGTGCAATGATACAGGTTTAGAGATGAGGTTTCAACAAGGTGAAGGAACTTACACTGCGCTTATTCTGTGTGCTTCAGTCACATGCTATATACCTATATACATCTTTGCTTTCAGGAACATGCAAGTTGTCTGCATATCAGTTTTTCAAATCCTGTGCTTATCCTCATCTTTTTTGATATGTTTGTTTGCTTTCCTGTAGGCAGGACCCTGATTTTCAGAATTATCTGTCCATTAATTCTCGATCTTTTCCAGCTAGATCCTGCCACAGCATCTCCATTTCGGCATTGAACAGCCACATCACTACAGCCAAAAGTCACTTTTGAAAAACTTGATTTTGACTATCAGAATATGGTCTGTAAGCAATGATTGCTTAAGCTTGGCAAAGTGATTCTTTTAACAGCTGTGGTTTGTTTTTTACAAAACACTAGTGGTATTACATTCACAGGTATTACCAAGACTAGCCAATCTTTGATTGTAAATTAACTCAAACTTAGAATATAGCCCACTTATTTTCTTCATGTTTCTCTTCATGTGTATCAATCAAAACAAAACCTGTGTGGTTTTTAACAAGTCTCAGTGGATCAATGTGACATGTACAGTAAGAACTAATTGTACATCACTCCTAATTCCTACCATCCTTCTGGATGCCACTGAAAAAATTGAGTGGTTGGAAGTGCATCCTGGTCTTGAGGGTGGAGGATCAGGACTGTAGAGCACATCATGAGTGTACTTCCCTTCACTTGAGATACAACTGTAAGTTCAATATGGTAATAACAACACAGGAATAAAGAAAATGTGCCTATGTCATCTTCTAAACAAGGCAACAATATTATGGAAAATTATAAAGAATTACAAAATGTGGCAATTCCAGTATTTTCAAACCTGCTGTTAGAGCACGTTTAAATTAGCTCCTAGCAATGCCAAAGCACATGTAGGCAAGATAACAAGCCAGTATCCACCTTTTATAAAAGTGCACTTTCTTGTCCTGTCTTGTTTAGGTGGGTACTGTGTTCATTCATGTCCATAGAACTGTAACAGAAGCTATATCTAATATATCTAAATATACACAAAATCTAACAATTGTAATAGATTATTTAAGATAAATTGTGCCTTTCCTTAGTATCATAGACTGCTTGTTTGCATTAAAAGACATATTAATCACCAGTCAGTAAGTCTCTGCAGTTTGTCTAAAAAATAGTTTTCTAGTTTTGTTTATCTTCTTCTTTGCTTTCTTGAGGTATATTATTTACTGTCTTCTGTCTTAAACTTAATTACTTTATTACTTACTTAATTCAGTAATAACACAAGAAGTCAATAAAAATGTAGACTTTCTATTTGCTTTAACTTTCCCCCCCCTTATGTTACAGCTAGCTGTACTACTGGCTACAATTTTTGTTCCCATTAAATGTCATTTTTTGATATATTTTTAGACACCTAAATGAAAGATTTGATTTTACCTGACTTTTATTTAAAAGTGAAAACAGAATACAATTAGATGCTTACAATTAAATTCTTTTATACTGCTAACTTTTATACTTAATACAAACAGATATTGACAAACTTAATTAAGTCTCCGTTACAGGTATTATTTTTATATAATTACCTAAGTTACTACTAATTATCTTATTAAAATACCAGCTTTAAGAAAAGTGAACAAAACATAACTGGAATAATTTAGCTTCCAAAGGCCATCCAAATTTCAAATGCAACACTCATGTCAACAAAGGAAAGATTTTCTTTTCCTTTATTTTGAAAAAGTCTAAGTGTTTTAATTGAAAAATCATTCAATTAGACTCCTGCTAAACTACCCAGATATACACTTCTCTGTGGCCTGGTTTTTAATTTTGGAAGTCAAATAGCTTCAAATGCAAGGAAGCGATCCGTAAAAGGCATCAGTTCTTATCACTTTGTGTTTTTCAGGAGCAAAATGACCTCTGACATAACTGCTTGCTGTGAATGTATGATTTTCTTTATTTCCTGACTAAATGTAAAATTATATGCTTATATTGCTTTGCCTCAGTGAAAAAGAACTTTAAAAATTTATAAGATATGTCTCAGAAGTAAATCAGAATTGAAAATTAGTGAGTTCTCCATCTCCTCTGAGAGAGATGTTAAGACAATCATAAAAAGCAGAGGAGGCTGCGGTTTCCCCCACTGTCTGCACTCGTCAAGATATATATTTTTCCCTTCTTGAAGTGGCAGAATACCAACTATGTATATTCATATCACAGAATCACAGAATGGCTGAGGTTGGAGGGGGCCTCTGGAGGTAGCTGGTCCAACCCCCCTGTTCAAGCAGAGCCACCTACAACAGGTTTATCAGGACTGTGTACAGAGCTTTTTTTAATATCTCCAAGGAGAGAGACTCTACAGCCTCTCTGGGCAGGCTTGTGCCAGTGCTTGGTCACTCTCACAGTGAAAAAGTGTTTCCTGATGTTCAGACAGGAAGTCCTGTGCGTCAGTGTGTGCCCACGGCCTCTGGTACTGTCACTGGGCACCACTGAAAAGAGCCTGGCTCCATCCTCTTTGGACCCTCTCTTCAGGCATTTTTACACATTGATGACATTTTCCCTGAGCCTTCTCTTCTCCAGGCCAGACAGTCCCAGCTCTCTCAGCCTTTCCTTATACAAGAGGTGCTCCAGTCCTTTCATCATCAGCCTCGTGGCCCTTTGCTGGACTCTGTCCAGTATGTCCATGTCTCTTTCATTCTGAGGAGCCCAGAACTGGAGCCAGTACTCCATGTATGGCCTCACCAGTGCTGAGTGGAAGGGAAGGATCACCACTCTCACTTGCTGGCAACACTCCCCCTAATGCAGCCCAGGGTACCGTTAACCCTCTGCCACAGGGGCACATCACTGGCTCACGTTCAACTTGGTGTCCAGCAGGACCCCCAGGTCCTTTTCCAAACTGCTCCAGCTGGTTGGCCCCCAGCCTGTACTGGTGCCTGGCATTGTTCCTCCCCAGGTGCAGGACTTTGCTCTTTCCCTTGTGGAACCTCGTGAGGTTAAATGCTAGTTTCTGCTTTTTTTTTTTTTTTTTTTTTTTATATATATATTTATGGAGAAGTAATTCAAATTCTTGCTTCTTTGAGATAATTACTACTACTACTTTTTGCCACGTTTTTGAAAAAGGGAGATCACTACTTTGCACGTATAGAAGAGCCTGTATATAAATGCACTTTACGAATCTGAGGTAAAGAGTACTTGCAATGGAGTTTGCTACACATGAGTTAGATTGTACTAATTGATCTCATACTGTTTTAGGGGATTTTATACTCAATTTGCTCTTTTCCTAATATGTTCTGTTATACTTGAACATATTTTCCAATCATTTAAAACAATAACAGGAAACCTTTAATACAAAGGAACCAGGGAACCAGACTAATTCTTTTACCATTTGTCCATATCTAAATATACTTAGGATAGTCACATTTGTGATCAAAAAAGAACAGTTGAAATCAGAAGTGCAATTCGGCAAAATACTTAAATACATAATTTATTTTTGAGGTCTTAATAGTCCAAATGAATCCAGTGGCTAAACTGCTTCCGTACTATATACTGTATATTTCTACTATATGCAACATGAGAGTCAGAATTCACACCTAATACCTTCAGTTATTTCCTTAGACTTGTATATCCCATTTATTTCTAGGTATAATCAACTACGTAGCTACACAACTATCCTGCAGTGCATCATCTCACTTATTTCCATTCACCTAATCAGTACGTTTAATATTTTTGGTCCCACTATCTGAAAAGAGTGCAACTTAGCCTTAATTAGAAATTCAGTTACAGGTTTTGATGCACAAAGTGAATTATTTAGAAACCCTTTTCTTTTATTTGTTGCAGCAGACTGAAAATTCCAATAGCATTTGTTTGGCTGATATATATATATATATGTGTGTGATTGGGCCACTTACAATATTCAACATATGCATGCATATGTGTTATTGCATGTTTTGTGCTTATGCATTTAGGCTTTCTATGTCCACCCGATTTTGTGAATATGGCATGTCACTTTGCCTAGAAAATACAGTGTGTGTTTTCAACAGTAAAACATAGGAATTATAAATAACACCTAAAGCTTCATATTTATTTTGCAGCAACATGCATTTTTTCCTCTAGATGGCAATATATTGCAAGAAATATTGTCAATCTGTTTGCAGTACTTTTAAACATTGAATTTGACAATCTCCAGGAGGTATTTAAAGTGAAATTACTCTTTCTTTTCACTTGAATTTTTTTTTTGAGGGTTGAAAAGTGTCACACAATAAATAATGAAGAAAATAGGTATAAAATTGGAAGAAGAAAATAAGTTAAGTAAAACCATCAGGTCTAGCACATGCAATATTTAAGTACTTACCAATGGTCACATGGACTTTTATACCAAGGTAATCTGTATACCTATTCCCTAAGTATATTAGTATTTTTCACATACATTAGTGTAAGAAATGGGGCTTTTAATATCCACATCAAGACTTCAAAATTCCATATTGACTCATTAAATTTTCTGTTTCAATCATTAATTAAAATACAATATAGCAAAAAGAATATTCCAAAACTGTGATTAATACTTATGTGGAGAACGATGTGCAATATACTAGAGGTAGCAATGTTGTTGTAGAAGTGATGATTAAAGAATATAGGAAGAAGTAATCCGTCAGGAGAGGCAGTATCTTTCCTATACCAGCTGATATAAGCAGGGCATTAAAACAGAAATGTTTCCAGGCATCTTAGTCAAAAATAGCAATATTGTATTTTCCCCTTCTCCATACATTTTAATCCTGGTATTCGTTTTCTGTTCTAGCCTAATATAACAAAGAGATAGACAGTATTGTCTTGAAAACATTAAATAGAAACTCAGGGGGTTCATGATAGCAATGCACCAGCATGTAGAAATTTGGAGCTTATATATTTATATGTATGCTTTTAGAAAATACTGTGTGCACCTACTGAAAAATAAATGAACTGAGACGCTATTTGAATTCAGCTATACTAATCCACTTGAGATATCCCTTTTCTATACACGAGTTTGATTTTTTTTGCTCTATAAAAAGAAAAATAAATACTGATACTTTATTGGAAAATTTTCACCTTCACTCTTTTCAGCAGAACCTGACAGAGCAGTAAATCAGCCCAGAAGGTTTATTTATTGTTTGTCTTCCCTTGAAACTTCTGGTATGGATTCCTGAGGAATTACTCAAAATAAATGTTTTTCCCCTCACTTTTGTTAAGTGAAGAGATGATCTGGTGGCGTGATTATGAGGACACTGAGGATAAGCTTTGCAGCTGGGGAGGTCAACCAGCTGTGAAGTTTGGCCATAAGAAAAAATGAGAGGGAGCATGGAAATGCGGCTGAAATGGCAGTTTTATGGCAACATGTCTGCAAATTTATCTAAGTTAGCCATATATTTTGCCTCGGGAAAATTGTGTGGGTTTAGGGCTAGATTTCTTATCACTGTACGTCTACCTTCTCGAAAAGGATGTGTCTAAAAGCCTCATGTTGAACTGATACTGTTTGCCTTTTGGGTCTGATTAGGAGAAAGGGGTGGTACCTGAGGCTAATAAATGCAGAAAGGGAAGGCACAGATCAAGACAGCCGGGCATTGGTGGATACCGATAGTGGAAAAGCTGTGGACATTTCCTTTGAGACGGCGAAAGTTTGAAGAGGATACGACTATTGACTGCACAGATTTTAAGACGACTCAAGTAAGAAAAAGAGTAGAAAAAATGCCAGCACTGTAGCAAACAGATAAAAACTGCAGATATGTGAGACTTAAGAGTGCAGTAGAGCAGTTTGCTAGCTGGTTTCTTTGAGATAAAAACCTGAAGGTTAAAAGACTGGCGGAGGAGCTGAGCTGTTCAGGGTAAAGCACAAATAGCATAGTGAGAGCTATACATCTTTCTCTGGGCAAAATACTGGTGAAGCAGGGAAGTTAGTGTAGGAAGAAGGGAAAAGGGCAGAACTCCGGGGTCCCTCTCAGCTAGCTAGAATGCAAAACCCCCAATTTGAACAGTAGCATTTTCGGAAACTGTTGAATATAATGAGTTACTGTGGTGTACTCAGACTTCGGGAGCCTGTCTGTGGCGTCCAGCAACAGTTACTGCAAGTGCAAGCAATGCTGGAGCTGAGCTCTGTGGTGAAACCCTTGATGTGCTATGGAAAGAGACTGCGCGTGATATTGCTGCAGTGGTGCATCTTCTGCAGAAGGTGGTTGTGTTTGGTTAGCAATCTGAATATGCTTCATGCAATACTCCTTTCTTAAACTCCTTCTTAAAGCTCTAGTGTAATGCATTAGCAATACCATCCTTGCCATTAGGAGTTAATGCTATGCTCTCGCTGCTGCTAGTAGGAAGTAAATATCAAAGTAACCCTTAAAAAAATCTTGCCCTTGATGGTGAAGAAAGATGCACATTTAAGGCAAAGCAATGGAGCCCTTTGCATGAACCTACAAGGCTGTAATAGTACAGGTACGTCATACACATGACCTCTGTGCTGTAACATACATCTGGAGGATATTTCTCATCGTATAAATTTATTGGTGAGCAAGTTTGAGGGTGAAAAGGTCTAGGGTAAAGGAAATGTCCAACCACTGATCTAGAATAGAGACATGTGACTACCAGATTCCTGTTCTTCCCACTTTCTTTCTCCCATGACTCAAGAGACTGCTTTCTTCAGGACTTATGGTGGTACAAATGCCCAGGTGTCATACAGCTCTTACTGTAAAGCCTGTCTTTGTTCATAGCCTATGGAAAATGTATTTGGAAATCTGCTGTGCTTTGGTGATCTCCAGACCTGCAGGATAACTTACAAGTCAGGCCTCTCCTATCAGTACAGAGACCTCCTCACTTTTCTTTCCCTGGAATTAGTGAACTGTGTAACAAAAGCATCAAACTGACTTTGCCACCACCATTTTTTGGCACTTATATTGCTTAGAGAGATTAGATTACTATGCCAAAGTGTTAACCAGTAATTATAAAAATATATATTGTTTAAAAATTAACTATAAATCAGGGGTGGCTGCATAGGAGTAATGGTTGGGATTCACCTGGCTAAACTAGATATCTAAGAGGTAGTCATCCATTGTCAAAACTGTCTACCTCAGACTTCTTTGATC
Source organism: Vanellus vanellus (assembly GCF_965231255.1). Taxonomy (NCBI): domain Eukaryota; kingdom Metazoa; phylum Chordata; class Aves; order Charadriiformes; family Charadriidae; genus Vanellus; species Vanellus vanellus. The sequence continues at coordinate 166,529,473 of NC_138905.1, forward strand.
ATTACTATGAAAAAACAGGAAGACACAAAATGTGTCTTTCGTCTTAAACTAAGCATTTTGGACAGATTTGCCCAGAAAGTGGCCATTTCTCTCTATTGACTAGTTTCAGGCACTGAAGTTAGGTGAAGTGAATCTCACTCAATATCTACTCTGACCAGCACTAGTCTGACTTGGTATGTGTTGTCAAAAAAAAACCCTGTAACTACTCTAAGATCTATACATATTAGGACTTTTATTACGACTGTAAGGAAGATATAGCAGAATTACAGAAATTTAAAGTGGGGAAGAGCCGGCTTGCAATGTTGTTATAATGTCAGCCACGTTACATAAAGTCACTGTATTATACTTGGAATAGTACTAATTCATAATATATGATTGCTAACCTGTTATAAATTGGGGTTTGCACTAAAGCAACTGAATTTTTTAGATATCTTCATGTGCAAATTTCTTGAATGAAGACAGACCCTTAGATGCTGTGAAAATAATGCCCCACTGCCTTGAAGCTTTTAAACTCATTTCCATTTGTGCTAAGTTTGAATGTAAAATGCTGTAAAACAGCAGTACCTGCTCAGGACTTGTTTTGAAGAGGGATAGTAAATGAGATAAAGGGCGAGGAAGATAACAGTGATATTACCTTGCTGCAAAGGTTGTACAAAATTTAATTAATTCATTAAAGAATTGGTTCTTTACTACGTATTCAGAGGAGAAACTACTTCTATGAACTATTCCTTAAGAAATCCAATTGTTTATGTTTGTGCTAGAATAGTTATACAGTTATTCACTGAGAAAATTATCTTTGTTCCCCTTGAAAAAATCCTTTCTAATAATTTCATCCTGTAGATTCCCTTTCAAGAACTGATTTTTCTTGTGTCACCTCTGACATAACAGGGAATTAATAATTCTTGAAATTCATGATCTTATCTATATTTTTAAAGATCTTATTTAATGTCTATACAGTTTCTAGAACGTAAGGAACATCTTTAACTCATTCACAAGAAAGTAAGATGGATGCCAGAGCATTGCGTGCAATAGTGGGATAGAGTTGAAATCACAGGGAGTAGAAAAATTCCACATAGCTTTTGAGGAACAGATGCTCCTCGAGGAGCATCATCCTCAAGAAGGTGGCTGCTCATAGTATTGTGACCTGTACTAATATTCACCCATGGATTCAAATCAATGCTTAAAATCGTAGACAGGTTTCTGCAATACCATGTCAGAAAGGTTCTTTCCTTGTGTACATTATGTATAGCTCATTCGACCTAGTCACTGGTCTTAGGAGACTAACTTGCCTTTGGCATTTGACCAGAGTCTTTACGAAATCCTGAGTCTAAGGCAACAATGTTCATAGCTGAGCTGTTCCAGATGATAACAGCTTCTGAACCAGAGGATGACATACAGTTATCCCCACCCAGCGCAGTACATAGGGTACAGTATGGCCCAATTTATGCTAAATATACATACTCTGGATGCTTAAATCTGGTTAGCTTTGTGCAAGTATTAGACTGAATTGTGAATGCTTTCTTCTTTATGACATTTAATGAGAAAATGATGGTTAGCCTTCCTCCTCCTCCCTGCCTGTACCACAATTTCCACCACTTTGCTTTTGCTGGTTCCAGTCTTTGCAAGCTCATTACCAAATCAAAGAGCAGAGACCTGGCACCACACAGAAGGAGTTTGTTGTTGGCCCCAGCACTGTCAGTTCCCAGAGCTGTCTGGATGCCTGAATCCTTGTGTATGCACATGGAAGACAATTGTAGCGAGGGTGGGATGACCTTCTCATCAGCACAGTCAATTTAGTTTTGATTAAAGCAACTGTCTTTAGTCTGCACCAGCATAGTTCAAAGTTTCACATAGCCAGTGTGTTCTTCTCATCATATTACTAAAACTCCCTGTGGAAAAAAAGTGTTAAAACTTTCAGACTAATGTCCTTTTTCACATTTAAAAGGAAAATAAATCAGTCAAACATTCTGACAATATATTTCTAATTTAAAGAAAAAAATAAACCCGGTGGGTCAGACAGCAACTTCTTCCTCTGTTTTCCCGTTTGGGCTTCCATCTGTCTACTGATATTGATTAGTACTCAACTCTTACTTTTCTAGGGTAATTATATATGACAGATCATTAGGACTGCCTAGAAGGAGTGATGGAAAATGTTATAACTTCAGATATTTTTTAAGACACCATTTGCCAAGGGGTTCTGTTTCCAGTAGTTCGAGCCAGTTAATAAGATACAAATTATTCTAACACCAGACAGAGACAGTAAGTAAACTGTATTGGAATACTTCAATTTATTTTCATTGAGTAGCTATCAGTTGATGCTTTCTTGCTTAATGGAGAGAAAAAGAAATAAAATTCCGTTATTTCCAAGTTGTGTATTTTAAAAGTCAGAATACTTGAATATGTTTCTGTAAGTTTTCTGCAACGATTTGGGCCTGAGTTTCCTCAGCTGTAAAATGGGAATAATTTTTCACAGAGGTATAAAGAGACATAGTGAACTAATATTTAGGAAGTACTTTGAAATCCACAGATGGAAATTTTTTTCAAGTTAGTGCTACATGAATAGTGTTCCAAAGAGCTGAGTATGTTACTCAGATAATATTCTGCCAAAATATTCTGCCAAATATGTAGGTATCAATCAATCTGTAAAAGTGAAAACAAATTCAGAATTGCTAAAACTCTGTACATCATGGAAACTAATTAAATTAACAGAAAATGTAATGGCATGCTCCTGATATGGAACAGAAACTACCTGACATGTGATTATTATGAAGGGAACTTCATCTTCCATATGTTGAAAATGGATTTCTCTTTTATGAGACTGTAAAGAAGTTACTTTCTTTACAGAACAGACCATCATTGGACAAGATGTGAGCACATAATTGTAAAACAAGAGTTTTACTCTGATTGGCAAAGGAACAGTCAAAGATGCATTTTGTCTCTTACAGTTCTTAAATACAGATTGACGCACCTAACTTTAAAAGAAGTGCCTAAGTGAAAGTGTAATTGTTCAAACCTCCCTGAATATCCAATCAAGAGAAGTAAACACCTCTCAGGATAAAAGTGACTGTAAATGGGTCGAATCACCCTTTAAATCTGCCTGTTTCTCTCTACTTTATGTATAGGGAAGTTGTATTCCTTCTATGTTTTACTGTATTCCTAACGCAGTGCCTCAGTTGCTAAATCTATGTCACGACAGATATCACCTCTTACAGGAGAAGAAAGCAGAGCTAGCAACAAGTCCAGCTGTTCTACCTGCTTTTAAGAGGCAAAACAAACTACAGAATGTAAAACAACAACAAAAGCCCAAGACAAAGGTTGGCTTTTTAATCATTGAGGCCTGCTTTATTTTTATAACGTTGTCCTGTTCATGTCAAGGTAAATCATTAAAAATATTAAAAGACCCAGGCACAGTATAAGCAATGGATGAAACGCTGTGCCAAAATTCTGTTCGCATGTTGTTTTATACAAAATGGCACAACACCACATAGCTCAAACGCACACAGATGAGCCCTCGGTTTGTCAGGAGTTCAGGGAACAAAAAAGCAGCCTGCAGATAGCTTCCTCCACCTACATCTGGCACAAACACATTAGCTAAATGCTGTATTTTATTGCTAAATAGGAAGAACCAAACGGTGAAATTTTAGCATCAAGCAAGAGCTAAAGCTGGCAGCAGAAGAAAAACAATTGCACTCAAAGAAGACAACAACAACAACAAGGAGGGAGTAATATGGTCCAAAAATGAATAAAAGACAAGCAACCACATCCAAAACCAGAATGGGTTATAAAACATGGTCAGAGATAAAATATTCCCAGTGGAAGTAAATGGGAGAGGCACTATATCTCATATTGTGGCCAAGTAGAGAATTCTGCAAATCATCCTTTATACTGCCACCAAATACCACTTTGTTTCTTCAATGTTTTCCAATTTTTTCACATTGTATATTTATTTCCGTGCTTTTTGGGGGGTGCTATTTTAATCTTTTTAATGCCTTTGTTGCTGTCGGTGGCAGTGGGTTGTTATCAACAAGATTTGTAACATATGCCTCATCAATCGGAGCACAGCAAATTTTAGATATGTTAACGTGCACTGAATGAAGCATGTGAGTGAAGCCTTTGCCATTCATTTAAAAGAGTTTTAATTTTAAAGGTCTTTTAAGATCTCTCATAAGTTAGCTCTCCACAATAAAACAGAAAAAGTCCATGGCCCAAAGATGCCTTCCTGTCAGCACACAGAAGGGACACAAATGTGAGGCTATGTCACAGATATGTAAATAAAGTAGGTGTGGAGATTGTGAATATTGTTCTAGTGAGAAGCTGCACGTGTACAGATACAGTTCAACAAAATGGCTAATGTGATATCCATCTGCCACCAGAGTGGGATGGTTCTGCTCCTCCAGCCCCCAACCCTGTTGTTCCCCCCCTGCATCCACTCTAGTACTTATCAGACATGCTGAAGGTTGTTTGACAAATTAAAAGAAAATTAACATGAGAGAGAGTAGCTTTCAGCTCTTTTAGAGGCTGAAATCAGCCAAGTAGGCACTTCCAGGAAGAGCCAGAGGCACGGCAAAAGAGGGACATGAGCTGCACAGTTGGGTGTGCAGGCAAAAGCCAAGGAGAAGAGCTGGGTCTCCACAGCCACCTCCTGTAGCAGCAACTGACTTAGCTCTGTGTCACTGAACTGCACCCTCAGAGAGAGAAAATCCCCAAGAGCATAAAAGAAGGAAGTAACAAAGCATGACATAAAACCTCTGATAATGTATTTGCCCTTGAGGAAAAGCTGAACAAAGTTTATGTTGAATGCTAGTAGTTCCAACTTTCCAACTGTAGGGAGGAAGACTTTGTACATCCTTTATAAGAAAAAATAGGATTACACCAAAGAAGTGACTGATTCTACAATCAGTTTCTTTTCTGAATGAAAACTCTCTATGTTTTGTGAATTTTTTCAACCTATTTATCTCATAGAAGGGATAACAAAAGTGTCACTGACTGGGCTTCTTTTAAAAAAATAGACCTGAAAGCAAGTTCTCCTGAACCAAAATGGACAAGTGATTAAGGGAAAATGCCTGGGGAAATCTGAAACCGGCAAAGAATCTAAAAAAAATATCCAAATGGAGACCAAATGGAATTAAAGGTAATCTGACAGTTCCCAAGCTTCTCCCCCTCTTCCCCCCCCAAAAAAAATAAGTAAGAAGAGATGCAGTACGGTGGAACAGTATGATGGATGGTGTTTACTGGATATGAATTTCATGCTTTGTCAAAGAAATTTCTCTGGGTGGCCAGAAAGGCTAGTTTACCTCTTTGTCTTGTCCAGGCTGAAGTAGAATGAGTCAAGGCATATCCCAGGGTAGTGCACCATCCTGTCAAAGAGCCACTCAGCAGGGCAGGGTAGGCTTGGGTTGGAAGCTTTTACTGTGCAGTATTATGAAAGAGGGGAATGAAAGAAAACACATAGGGTGATGCCTAAGGAGAGAACAGACAAGTTGCCAAATTTAAGATAGTGGTCAAGAGGCTTTTCCTAAGGCTGAAGACCTCTGATGAAGTGTGTATGCTTTTTTATTTTTTTGCAACGAACAAAAACCATTGTAAGTTGCTAGATTGAGAGCAAGACTGGAAAGACTTTGTAGCAAAACTCTTTTCCACGCTTTGTCTCATCTGTCCTGTTGGATGGGCTCTACATTTTCATGAGGTATCTTGTTCGACTTGGTGTTCCAGTGAGATTGAAGATAAATTTTCTTTAAGAAGAAATTCTCTTGAAAATCCTGGCCCACTGTAAGCATTTTCTCTAGCTGGCCAGGGAAGCACAACTGAAAAAATACCAGAGTAAAACAGGCAGATTGAGTAGGTGGCCAGCAACCTAACTGCCATTAAGAAAAGGGTTTTTTTCAAAGAATAGCTGACAAAGATGAGCTGCAGGAAAGACTGATGGAAAAGAGCTACTTGGTTTTACATTTGGACCACCCAAACAATTTGCATAGGATTGAGTTTTTTGCAGCTGTTATCTATTCTTTTGTAAACTGAGACTTTGCTGGAGCAGGTTCAATTTGCAGTAAATAAATTTTAATTATTTAGATAGAACTGGAATTGCACTTGCAATTGATTGAAAACAAGATTAGATCACTCTGAGTTGTGAAATTTTCTAAGCTACAAACCTTAGAAGTACAGCCCTGTGACAGAAAATTACTTTGGCTTTTTGAGTGAGTAGACAAATCATGTTAAATTCAATTTGTGGAATAAAGGAGTGTCGCAATAATGGAAACATAATAGTTGAGAGTTGGTAAGTGATGAAAATATATCCACAAAAAGGGCTGTTAAAAATATAGAGTCAGCCAGACCTGAACATTATTAGTTTTTAAGAAATCTTACAGCAGCAAAATCTGGAAGAGCAGAGGCTAGCCAAGAAATTTCCTTCTGTCATTATTTGTTTATTTAAGTTCTCATAGTTGAATGATAATGATAGGAATATGTAGCTACATCTTGGAAAGCTTAAAAAATATTGGACAACTGCAGAAACTGAAGGTTTTAGATCCCATTTTACTAATGAGCTAGTCAATAACAGTTATGAAAGAAAACCATTCAATTGGTTGTAAGTGGAGAGAGCAAAGATAGAACACGGTCTGCCTGAAAATTCATATTTGAAAGGAAATTTGAGCAGATAAGGTAAACCATATTACAGTCTCCTCTGGGATCTTCAAGGTTGACCGGGGTGTCTGAGTATCTTAACTACATGCTGGAGATTCTACAGTCCCTGCCAGTCACTGCAAGACACTTGTGCCCTCTGTGATGCCCATGGTACTCGTTGTTCTCCTAGCAGATGTTACTCAATTGAGATGCCACTCTCACCCTTTGGCTACGGTGTGAGACGTGCTGGGGAGCTGGTGCGCTCTCAAGTTTTACTCATACCTCTGTTGCACATTTCAGTGAAGAATGTTTTACTATTACCCAATTAGCTAAAACCGAACCAGGCTAAGGAAATAAGGAAAAAAAAAAAAGGCATTTCTTTATAAAAGACATAAACAAAATATGAATTTTGTCTAGTTACACTAAAGTTACATAAAGTCTCTACTTCAGTAACTTGACTCACCTCCTTACCTACAGGCATCTTGTATGACTGTCTTTTTCGTGGTGTCAAGTATTCCAGTTCTTACAGGCAATCTCCTCTCCAAAGTATTATCATGGATGCGATTAAAGACAGCCTGACCCTCCTCTTAACTAAGGTTTGTTTCCCTTTCAGAAATATGGAAACAGATTTCTTTCTGTCTTTCTGTCTTTCTTTCTCTCTCTTTCTTCTTTCTTTCTTTCTTTCTTTCTCCTTTCTGTCCCTTTCTTACTTCTTTCTTTCCCGTTTGTTCCTTCTTTCTCTTGCTCTTTCTCTCTCTTCCTCTCTTTTTCTCTCTTTTTCTTTCTCTGTTTCTCTTTCCCTTTATTTCTCTCTCTTTCTTTTTTCTTGATTCTCTTCTTCTCTTCCTCTCTTTTCTTATCTCATGCTTTCAGACTTTTTCTTTCTTGTCTTCCTTCTTGTTTCTTTTTTCCTTCTTATCACCTTCCTTTACTTTTTTTTCCATTGCGCCTTTCCTCCTTTCCTTCTCTTTCTTCCTTATCTCCTAAACTCAACTGTTTAGTAACCCACCTTTTTGTTGAAAAGGTGAAGTATATACTCCCCTGCCTTTCTTTAATGAGTCCAGGAAAGCAGCAACTATTATAGGTTCCATATACGGAATGATGGAATTCTGTTTTAAGGTCAGGAATCTCTGAGAATCCAAATTGTCAAAGCCTTAACAGATCTAAAATGGGGAACAAGTATAACTCTCTGTTTCTCTGACTGCTTTTACAAGCTGCAGTTATAAAAAAAAAAAAAAGACAAAGAAAAAAAAAGAGCATTGGTTGCAACCTATCAGATCACAGTATTTTTACAGTTTTGAAAAAGGACTGTTAATAGTGGCCCAGTGTAGTACCATACTGTTGATCACAGACTGTTTTCTAACCTGGAGTTAATCCTTGAAGTCTAAACTGCTTCAGGAAAAGGAACAATCTATAAGAAGGTCTTTTTCATTAACACACATTAAAAAAATAACAAAAAGAAGACCGAGGTTTGTTAGCACAAGAAGACTCTCGAACACACTAGGTATGAAGAAGTTTGTAGAACTTGTTACAGAAACAGAGTGTGTGCATTTGCTCATGTTGCGTAGATGGGTGGGAGACAATGTGTTTAAAAGATTAAGGTAACGGTTTTGGATTTGAAAAGACTGATAGTAGTACTCTTGTGACTATTTCAGGAAGCCTTTTGTATTAAAAACAAATATTATCACTAATATTATGAAAGCAGTTGCGAGAATGGTGGATTTTTATAACACAATTCTAAATTGTCAAAATTTAAATTATTATGCTATGAAAGAGAGTTCTCAGCATTTTTGAAAGCTGGGGAACATTGCTTTCACTCTTTGCGGGAGAGCACGCTTGTGGTCAGGGGAAAACATGCATCTCAGCATGGATCTTTAAATACACAAATAATGAGAAGGACAACTCATGAAGAGACTGGAAAGAAACTATAGTTTAATTATTAAAAAATACATAAAGACCTGGTATAAGGTTAGCTTAGTTGGGACACTAATTATAATGCACTGAGAAAGAAAGGGAGAAATTGCTGAAAGAGACATTACTCAGGTACAGAAAAGATCCATTCTTGCTTTATGGTTTCAGGATTGAAAATTTTCCTGCTTCATCTTGCTGGCTGCAGGAAAGGTGTTCCGAGAAATCCAAACTTACGAAAGACAGGATTGTGCTAACAAAATTGTTGTTTGAAAGACGATTTGGCAAATGATCACATGGAAAGCACGAGGGTTTAGGGTTTTTTGGATCATATTGACATTACACCGTGACGGTGCTTAAGAAGGCTCAGCAGGATTTGAAAGGTTGAGCTGGCCCCTTCTCTTGAAGAGGGCATAAGTTTACAGGGCTGGTACACTGCGTTTCTTTCCACTGAATTTCCAGTATACAGTCAATAAGAACACTGTGTGCACCACTCTACTCCCAATCCATGAGACTGAGCAAAGAAACCCATCAACTCCTCTGTGTGAGGTACGGAAGGGATCAAAGAAATTTGGACTTTGAAACAACCTCTTCTTTACATTTGGAGAAGTTCATGTCTTTTTGAAGGATTACCATCGATCTGTTAAAGAGGCAGAAGGGGAACATTTAAGAGCAGGAGTAGCCCTGCCACTAGTTAAGCAATTGTTGTAAAGGACAATAAACACTACTGATCTGAGTATATAACAAGACACTACAAGAACTGAGTGGATCCTGAGCCTACTCCTGGGAGTCTACAAGAACCATCTGAATGACTGATAATCAGAGTGGCTGAGAACAGAGCTACAGAAACTGAGATTAGCTAATAACAGAGATTACTTTCTAAAAAATAATCTGTCTCTGTTAATAGACATTTGGGCATTGATAAGCATATTGTTTGAGCTTGGCGGCAAGGGGGGGTTTCTCAGTCTGTTATTAGAGAATCAGAAGGAACTTGGTGAAAATTTCAATATTATGAGATTGTTATGTACAAATGGTGCAAAATATCCTGAGAGAAAGACAATACAGTTGTGTCAGTAGCTGAAATTTATTAGGCTGGCAGTTCTTGTTCTGTTTGTAGCATAGATCAGCAAGGGCTGTGTCTCTCAAACTGAATCATGAAAACTCCAGGGTGTTACAGGAAGGTGCTAAGAAGTCACAAAGTGTTAGAAAACTTTAGATAATTTTAAAAGGTGAAAATAATTATAAAAATTATAAAAAGGAAAAAATATTCTGATCTCTTTCTAGAATTAGCTCAATTTCTTGAGAGGGAGGAGGTAAGAAGCATCTATAACTACTGGACTGGGTACAGTTAAACTACCACAAGTTGCTACCAGCCAGGTAGCTACTTGAGGCAACTGCGGATTTACACCTGCAGTCAGGTATTACAGCTCTCTGCCACGCAAGAAATTAGTTGGCAGTACTACCATCAGCTTTCTGGTTATTGCGTCTTACTGACAGGAATGCACCAAACACAAATGAAGAGAAGTTGGCTTGTAAGATGTCGTGTGGAGGCTGCTGCGACTAAATGATTAAGAGCATGTTCCTGTGTTTTGGGTGTGTCTGTTGTGTCCCTGTCCCCCCCCTTAATACTTTGGCGCTCCTTTTGTGATGCAACAAACCAGAATATAGTGTTTGTGTTGTCTTTAATGAGTATATGACATGCATGTTTTTATCTAAATATCTGTTTTGGTCACAATTTTTTCTTGGTTTCCTATAGAAAGATCTTTTCACGAGTCAATTGGTAGAAAATAGTAAATGTCACAATGATATTTATCTGTGTATTTATTTTCAGTCACATAATCTTATTACTTTGCTAGATCTAGGTTGTTCTTTCTCAGACAAAAACTTCCTTTTTTTTTTGTAGGCAATCCCTTTGACTACAGTGGAACTAGTTATGATGAACATTACTATTCAGAGTGAGTAAGGGTGTTGCAATCTTGTCCTTAATATGTATCTCATTTACAGCTTATTTAAAAAAAAAATCTTATTTTTTTATTACTAGCTGGGGAAAAATGATTTTTCAATTGTGCATATTAAATTCTTTATGATATAGCTAAGGAAGAGGGGAAACTTTCTAGCATCATTGTTTGCTTGTATGTTTAGTACATGCAGAATGTCACTGTGGTTTTTTTTTTTTGTTGCTGTTCATTTGTTTTAAAGCAGTCCTTGATTCTAACATATTTGGTTGATACAGTAGTTATTAAAGACCCAAATTAGTGAAAATGTTAATGTTTTCTAAGCGACTACCCAGGGAAAATGCAATAAACATTATTGTTAAAGTTCCCGCATTGGCAGAAAGGATGCAGATAAACTGGAATGTGTCAGTACTTCAATTCAGTTAAATTGAAATGTAAAGAGTCCAAAAGAAGCTTTGTTAGGTTTTCAAAAAGCTAGCACTCGGGTTCATACCCAGCTGCAATGGCACAGTGCAGTACTGTCTATTACTAGTGCCAGTTTCTACGCCGTTGCTCAAAAAAGGTTACCGAATATCCCTAACATCATTTGGTCTGCAAAATGAACTCCTTGCTCAAATGAACATGTCTTCTCTTCTTGTTATGAAGACAGTAGAGTGAGAGCATTTGCTAATTCATTGTCCTTCTGTTGTATTTAATCATCACTTTCATCCCTTTTTAATTTTGTACTTAACTCTTTTTCTCTCTCCCCTTAATTTTATACCTGAAACATAATAAAGTTAATTTCAATGTGATAAAATGAAGTGTTCATAGACATTACCTTCCAATTATACACTCCACACACCAACATTTAACTTGACAGATTTCTGTTTTAGTCCCTAAATTGAATGGTAATCTATGTATTATGTTTTTTTTTTTTAAAAAAGAAGCCTCTGGCTCCATGCAAGAGAGTCAGAATGGGAGGGATTTAATTTGAGTTCTAGAGAGTTAGCTGTAACTGCTAGGACAGTGACTCAAATATGTAGGTGGATTTAGCTGGGTTGGGTCTAACCCACTTGTTTTTCCCAAAGCCTGCCATTATCATGGCATTGTGCGAAACAGAATTTCATTTGTTCCTGAGCAGGTGTAGTTTACAGTCAAGCATGTAAAACATAACACACACTATTTTCAGTTCAAGTTCACAATTACGTACACTTTGGGTGCTCTATTTACCCATATTGTTTCCCGTCATAGGTAAGCATAGCTAGAAACAGGTCATTTACTGCCTACACCTCCCTGTTCCAAACGGCACTGTGCCAGCAAAGAGCAATTTTGAGTTGCAATTGTATCTCATTGATTTCAGTGAAGCCCCATTTGTCATAAAACTGGGAAATTCAGTTGCAAATCAGGCTCAATATATTCTGTCACTGAAAAAGTCAGACTTGCCTTGCTGTACAGACTAGGGAAAAAATGTGGGAAAGCAAACTCTACAGTTCACAGAGTGATACAGTAAAGTTTTTAGGATGCTTAAAGAGCAATTGCATAACTTATAATGTAAAGCAGTCTCAACATATGAGTCTACTTCAGATAGAGGAAAATACAACTCCAGCAGAATTTTAAGGTCGAATCAGGTACAGTAGTGTAACCTTATCTGAAATACAAACAAAACAGCAGTTGCTCAAGAAGTTATGAATAATCTACTTCTACCCCATAAATGGATGATGGTAATGCTAGGTTGGTTTTCCCATGGTTTTGTACGTTCTTTCAGTATTATCGTTGTAAATTGGAGTGTGTTGCTGACCAAACATTAGTCTATTTTAAAGATAAATCTCAGCTATGGCTTGGTGTGGGTTCCAGCCATCTTCTTTGGAACATCTTATTTGAAGCCTGGGGTCAAACACCACCTACGGTGTGAGCAAGCCCTAGATTGTGAGTGTTTGGGAATGTGTAGGTTTCAGTTAGCAAGGCAAGGAGGAATGTGTGTGTGTCTTTCTGTTAGGATATATTGTAATGTTCTACGCAATATCCCTGTCTTATATGTGTGGTTTTAAAAACAAACAAACACTATTGTTGAAAAAACTGTAAATACTCAAAATCGGGAAGATATAAGGAGGGCTCTTGTCTTGCTTCTGGGGAATGGGGATATGCTCTGTGTTTTCTTCTGTATTTACTGAGCACTAATCGCATTGGGACCCTGATCTTCTGTTGCTACTTAATATAAGCAGTTGCATTTATTTAAATAAGGACCATAAATATTTATGTCCTTTATATTTTGGTTTTGATGATACAAATTCCCAGTTCATATTTACATTCACACCCTTACATACCAAGAACACAGAAAATCAAGATAATTGTATACTTTTCTATATGTGTACTTATAGACTAAAATAGATAGAATAAAATATGGGTTTGCATTTTGAACATAATTTTTCTATCGTTACATCTAAACTATGTAGTTTTAGATGTTAATTTTACTTACAGATGATCTGCTAGGAGTTTAAGTAGAACAGTTGCTCATTAGTGTGTGAGGCAAGGGTGAACAAGTTGATTGAAAAAAGTAAACAGAGAAGGCAACTAAATCGATATGTTTTCTCTGCTTATCTGTAGTTTGGACATATTACTGTCCACAAGTAAAGGTATAAATTAAGTTGGATTAAATGCTGATTTGCTTGGAAAGGTTCTCTACCTTTCTCCCCCCTCCAGGTCAAAAAGCATTGATTAAATGTATTGAAACAAAAATCTTGTCAGTTCCAGTGTTCTTTAGGGGAGTTCCTATGGAAAGTGTCTGTGAAATGGCATGATTTATTTTTTTCATAACAGTAGCTCTATCCTCAAAGCGATACAATTGGGAAATCCCATCTGTGCATATCATCTGCTGCCTGTTAAATTACTTTACTCAGATTGGTTTTGGTTATATCTATCAACCTCGGGCTTAATTCAATTCCTGAGGAGGTGGTTAACCTTAATAGCAGTTACTGGCAAGAATTTAAATTACCATTGTTCACAGGGTACTAGGACAGATTATTTTATAGGAATATTTTAGGTTTCTTCCAGTTAAACTTAATACGGAGATGTAGGTCCAAACCCACAGAGTTGGGAAGGCACAAGTTCAGCTTTGTCACAAAAGAGTAATAAGAATCTTCTCTGCATTTAGAACAACATAGAAATCCTTGAAAACATTAATGTAATATTATTATCACAAGTATTTCAAAATACATTTAATAACTTTAAGTTCTTGAATTAAAGTGAGAGAGAAGATATCTCACTACCCACAGAAAAGATATAATTGCTTTTAATCAAGGAGCAGTTGGTCAGTAGATAGAACTGACCAAAGGTGAACCTTTGGAGAAAGGGACCAAAAACCTCTCTTACTGACTCTATTGAACTGACAGTGACCAGAGTCAGCTGCTAATTGGCTGGTAGACCTCCTTGCATCCTCTGAGGTTGGATCAGTTCCTTCTTCTGGATAACCCAAAACTGAACTCCAAGGCAGACACTTTTTTCTAAAATTGGATGAATCAAAACTTGGGGTCTGATCAACTGGGATGTAGGAATTTGTAGATATTAGCTATTATCAAATCAGAAATTTGAACCTTCTCATGCCACTAAGGCTCCAAAGAGCTGGCAGTGACACAGTGCTTTATCAGTACTATGTGTCAGGTAACCTTCTATTTTTATTATCTTTTCAGATTTGAATAACCATGGACTGTTAAGTCAAAACAGAAATTAGATGGTACAAATCAATCCCTTTACTTTCTGGTGATCTGACTTGTTGAAAGGATCCTATGACAGAAGAACTTGTTTACTTTTTAAATATGTGCACTAAACCCCCCAAAATTTTCATTAAAACAATGAAGTTTTAAGACATAATACCAGATTAGGAGTAGACAGTAATGGTATACCAAGTTGTAAAAGGCAAAACAGTTAAGCACAGAGTAAATAAACAAAGTTATTTAAAATAGATAACAAAAGAAAAAAAAAAGAAAAAATTGATCTGTGTATTTCATCTGTCTAAAGGATGACTTAAAGAATGACTTATGGAAGATCATGTTGAATATATATATAAAGTTTTTGCCATTTTTAGATTGAGGCAAATGAAATAGCAATTCATTCAAGTTGACTGGACTTAATTTCCAAAGAACTCTCAACACATATTAAATATAATACACTGATAAAGACACCACAGTGAAATTTATGAAAAAAACTGCACACATTTTCATAAAAAGAAGCAAACATCTACATCAAGCTACATACTGCTCTGGAAGGAAGTTAAACGGCGTTGAGGTTCACCCAGAGGGATGTCAGAGATGTAATCTGACACATAGTAAGAGGTGTCCCTCTGCAGAGGCCTTTGAAAGAAAATGTGTTTCCTCTCATTCTCTCAAGACTATACAATATTTAGAAACAGTCAGCAGTTCCAGCGTTAGTACTTCCAGTTGGTCCCTGATGTGGGTTACTCATGTATTATTTAAGACACACAATGCTAGTATAGCAAAACTCTGAAACAAATTTTCAGGATAAAAAGTAGCTAATGCAGGCTGGAGTATGAATGTAGGCAGAACTGTACAAAAGATTCAGCCTGAAACTGAAAATACTCAGAAGTAGTCTTTTGCTTCTTGACAGCTAAATGTATTAGACTGTGGAACAGTCTCTCAAGGGAAGCAGTGAATACTCAAATACTGGGTATTTTTGAAAGTACGTTTGGCAAATACATAGATGTATAATAGCAAACAATACTGCTTGGGCAAGCAGAAAGACTATATAACTGTCACCCAAAATGCTATCCTGTAAGCTTGGAGAATTCAGTTTCTGATAACACTGGCCCCGGTGTATACCTTTTTCTCAACTGAGAGCAAATAATGCAATCCTGAGACTATAGTGATGAGTTTTGCAGTTTCAAAATAGCATGGATAGAACTGACCAAATCAAATGGAACAAAGAACTTTTTTACACATTTGAAAAAAAAAAAAAAAGCAGAACCTGGCAACATTTTGTTTCTTTCACACCATCAGGGTCACAGAAGACTTTTTGTGTTGTTTTTCCAGATCAACAACCTTGAGGTTTCCTTCTGTTCTCCTGAGTTTGTCTCTGTGATGCTTTGAGAATCAATTTATGAAACATTTTTCAAACATGTATTTCTCAGAATGACCTTTGCCATTCCCACAGTCAGGACCTTGGAACCTGTTTGGCCTTATGCCATAGATGGAGAGCAATGGGATTCATCACTGGCACACTTCATCACCTTTCCTGTACAGAATATATATCAAGTGAATTTGGCAACATAGGTAAGTTGAATAATTGGTTAAAATAATTTATTTTAGGGGTGACTTGAGACTGTCAGTGTTTCTCTAGAGTGAGGTTTATGTCCCCGTCAATGAGAGCAGAGCCGTCAGGTCCTTTTGCCTGACACCAGGACCCAGTTTTTCTCACACACTCCCATAGAAAAATACCAACAGTTTCTTTATGGTGAGCTCAACTGGCAGGTCTTGTCAGCTAGCCAAGACCTCTGCAACTGTTTGACACACTTTTTTTTATTGTAGTTTCCCAGCTAACTCCCCGTTTGTTACATACCCCATACCTCAGCTGCATCTTCAACTCTTTACACCTGTTTTTTCTTAGTCACCCACAAATGCCTTCTCCTACACTGCAGATAGGACTGTAGCTTGCTTACAGGAGGTTTAACAACCTGAAATCAGCCTGGAATTCTCTAACACACTGGTAACGTAATGTGCAATGTTTCATAGAAGTCCTAAGCAGTACCTGGTTAGCCTCTGCAAAGTTTCACAGTCCCCAATCCTAAAAAATCTGGCTCTTAGCCTTTGGCTTTCATAAGGAGGACATAGCTACCACTGTTTTACTTAATGCCTTCAGGTGAAACTCTGACAACATCAATAAAAATTAACAATTCTAATGTCTTGTCCATATGTTGATGTATTACAGACAGTCTTAGGCATCCTCTCATATTCACCAAACCAAGCAGGCAGTTGTGTTGAGAAAAGACATGGCTTGTAGGTAGAGGTAATATATTTTCTTAGAATAGTGTGTATATTTGGAAAAAAACCCCAAATGTACAGGCCCTTCTTCAGTCTGGCATAGAAGCAACAGACTTCAAAGCTAAATATGAGTTGATGACACCTGCTCAGTTTAATTTGTATTGATTTCTCTTTACATTTGTGCCAAATTACTGGCTAGCAGCAGCAAAAAAAGAAAACTGAGATGAAAAAAAAAAATTATTTCCCTTTATAAGACCTCATTTGGTTCATCATTTGTTTGATTCCATCTTCTAGTTTTCCCTGCTATCAGCTGCGGTATTTACTCCTGCCTTGTGCCAGCTTTATCATTTTGTGTGATTGCAACAGATTCAATTCCTTAACCTGGCCAACCCCTGCCCTGCAGCCCCTGTTTTGTTTTTTTTTTTTTTTCTACAAAGTTATGGGGTTTTTTTTGCCACTTTAATGAGGTGAATCTGTTTATCTTGTGATTAAATTAACTCCAGCACTTGTTCTAAGTAAGCTGTAAGAGTGTGGGGTAGTGCAGACGGAAGGGAAAAGCAAAACTTTCTCCTTTGAGAAAAAGAAAGCGGTTAAGTTCAGGGCATGCTGCAAAAACATATCCTGAAATATTGGCAACTGTATGTTTCCCCTCAGGGTCAATAGAAATGTTTCTGAAGCCTGTGGATGTAACTTTTGCTATATATTCAGGATAAATGTGAATGGTAAATACATTGGTTTGTGGAATAGGTAACTGAAAAAATAGGAGCCAGCATTCTTTGTCTGTCTATTGATTCCTTGTGTCTCATGGCTATTTTTCTTTATCTTAGAGAAGCAAGTATATTTGTGGGAAAAATTAACCAGAGACAAACTGAAGATTTCAAATGTTCTTCCATCCTTTTACCTCCCTTTTCTATCTTCTGGAAAATTTTTTAAAAATGTTCCTTTCAAATCCCTCTTCTACATTGCACTTCTCATCCTTATCCTGTCTTTCAGTTTTCTTTGAGCATTGTTCTTTTCTATCCTTTTATTTTTCAGTGAGGAAAAAGCAAAAGAGTAAGTAAGTGTTTTGGTTTTGTTCTCTAATTTCATTTTTATTAAACTTGTCTCAGCTTTCTAATGGAAAAGTGAAAGTGAACGTGGAAGGAAAAAAATCTCCTTCAAAGCATTATTGTTTCAAAATTAAAAAAGTTAAAAATAATCCAAAATCTTAATCCTTCACAAATTAATTTTGCATAATTGGTACTTAGGCACATTATTTCGTAACTTAAAAATAACCTTTTCCCATTGTCCTCTTAAATTTTTCCTGTGTTTAGAATAAGCATGATAGTTCAGGATGTCTTATTATTGCATATATACGGCACCCAGCACAGTGGAATTTGGAAGATATTCAGAACCTTAGGTATGCCAGAAGCAAACTGTTAGTAAGTGAAGCAACTGTAGGAAATACAATCTTTAATTAGTTTATAGTGGACAAAAGTAGGTAGAAATAATAGAGTAGAAGCTATCTATTGGAAATGGGTGTAACAATCTATGTAAAAATTTCTGTAATACTTTAAATGAATTATAGTTTCAGAAATACCTGGCTTTACTTAAAGAAATTCTCAGGAGTTAGTATTTCAAGGCACTACAAATTCATATCAGAATTTTACCCTTGCTTTGAAAGAAATGCCATTTGGTTCTATGATACTAATTAAAGAGAACTAAAGAAGCACATGGAACTGATTTGATTTTTTTTTAATCAAATGAACATGCCCAAAAAATTAATATACAATTGGTCCTGAGAAATGAACAAGCTGAATTTTCTTTTCATCAAAACATCTTCTGAGGTGAGAAATTGTTCTTAATATAGTAAAAGACTAAGAAATATTTGCATCAGTTTTTATTTCAATATTATGGTAGTTTAGACTTAGTCAGAAATACTAGTAAGTGCTTTAGGGTGATACTAAAATTCTGGTGCATTCTGCTGCCACTCAAAGCCGCGCTGCTCTGCCCCCTGTCCTGTTCTGTCAACAAAGAGCTTGTTTTTTCTCCTCAAAGCAGCTTCCTGCTTTTCATGAAAGCACTTCTTTCAGCTAGCACCTTAATATTCCTTTTTCCGAAATAATTTGTATAGAGTGTGGAGTTCCTTTGAACAGCAGAGAGAAGCCATACAGAGAGCAGGACTGGGAGAAGAACAGAGATAGCTGCCATCTGCCACTTTAGCTAAGCTGAAGCAAATTGAAAAGGCTCTTCAGCACAAGTTCTTCTTTTTATTTGTTTAAGCCCATCTTATGGAGTAAGGAACAAAACACCTTCAGTTAAAAATGTACTTTTTTTCTGACATTGTATCTCACTTTTACTGATTGGGCAGGGATATTTTAGGAAAACAATGTATTGCGCGTGATACCAAATTTAGTTGGGACTGGGAGCAAAAGATGTGATCCAAAGCCCATTGACACAGTTCAACAGAATTTAGAGTTTTGCTAAATTGTATACAAACAAATCCAAAAGCTCCATATTTTCCATTTGAATGTTATAATAATGAGAATGGAAAGTAGTCGTGTAAAAGAAGGGAATACGCTGTTAGGGTTAACACAATGAGAGCGCACTAAGAAACGCTGCAAATGCTTGCATTAACCTACATGAGTAGTCCTATTGTACTTATTATCTTTAGAGCAAGTAGGAACACAGAAGATATTTATGTCTTTGCGAGAACACAATGTGTTTGGGATTTCGATCAGTCACTAGCTGTAGTCATTGTGCGAGTCTTTTGTCTCTGTGAGTCACAAAAGACTAAAATCACTGAAGGCAAGGCTCAGCCTTATTCCATACGGTTCTGGAAGAATTGTAATTTTTACATCATTATCCTTTTCAAATCTGTACTTCAGATCTGAAGAAAATTAAGCTAAAGGTAGATCTTGGCCAAATGTAAGGGTTCAGAATAACAAAATAATGGGATGCAAAAAAGTAATAATGATTTCCAGGAAAGTGCCTAAGAAGCATACTCTTTGTTCTGTATGCACAATCAATTTAGAGTCCATATAAATGACTGAATAAACTTGTGCATGTAACAAATATTTAGCATTGTCTGTGATAGTTATGAAGGTGAATGGGAAAGTTTTAAAATTGGAAGTCCGTTTCTCAGCTGGTGAAATTTACCTATTCAGCAGGTAACCTGTTTAATGGGACATGCAATCTTTTATGTAATATTTAACCCAACTCACACTTCCTTTCTGAAGCTTTGTCTGATTTTGTAGGAGATGATATCCATAGAAATAGAATAAGTCTTACAACTATATTGTCAATCTGAAGCTCAAGCATTAAATAGAATATGAAATGAAGAAAAATAATAAGAAACAAGACCATATAGAATGATAGAATCATAGAATTGTCTAGGTCGGAAGGGACCTTGAAGATTATCAAGTCCAACCATGAACTGATCACTGCCAAAACCACCACTAAACTATGTCCCTAAGCATCACATCTACCTGTCATTTAAATACCTCCAGGGATGGCAACTCCACCACTTCCCTGGGCAGCTTGTTCCACTGCTTGACAACCCTTTTGGTGAAGAACTTTTTCCTAATATCCAATCTAAACCTACCCTGGAGCAACTTGAGGCCATTTTGTCTTGTCCTATCACTTGTTACTAGCTAGAAGAGGTCAGCCCCCACCTCTCTACAACCTCCTTTCAGGTAGTTGTAGAAAGCAACAAGGTTTTCCCTCGGCCTCCTTTTTTTTTTCCAGGCTAAACACCCCCGTTCCCTCAGCTGCTCCTCAGAAGACCTGTTCTCCAGACCCCTCACCAGCTGTGTTGCCCTTCTCTGGACATGCTCCAGCTCCTCTATGTCTTTCTTGTAGCGAGGGGCCCAAAACTGAACACAGTATTTGAGGTGGGGCTTCACCAGTGCTGAGTTCAGGGGGACGATCACTTTCCTAGTCCGGGTAAAACAACGTTCACAGCTTTTCCCTCATCCACTAAGCAGGTCACCTTTTGATAGAAGGAGATCAGGTTTGTCAAGCAGGACCTGGTGTTCATGAACCCATGCTGACTGTGCCTGATCACCTGGTTGTCCTGCATGTGCTGTGTAATGACACTCAAGATCATGTGTTCCATAACCTTCTCTGGCACTGGGCTCAGACTGACAGGCCTGTAGCTCCCCGGACTCTCCTTCCAGCCCTTCTTGTGGATGGGTGTCACATTTGCTAACCTCCAGTCAACTGGGATGTCCCCAGTTAGCCAGGACTGCTGATAAATGATAGAAAGTGGCTTGGTGAGCACTTCTGCCAGCTCCCGCAGTACCTTTGGACAGATCCCATCTGGCCCCACAGACTTGCATATGTTTTGTATGATAGTGTGACCACAGCACTATGGCTACCTCTGGAAATCCCAGGAGTCATGGGAGCAATCTTAATTTGGAAAAAATAATTGAACTCACTATGTATTGGTTACAAGGTATTCCAGATGATATGTCTCTAGGTATCATGAGAAGGCTAAGTAAGAAAATTGTAATTATCAGAGTTTCTTTATTTCAGAATACTTCTTAGCCTGTCTACTTCTTTGGTTATATGTAGTTTTAATATTTTTGAGGCACTGTCACCAAGAAGAAATGTAATACATGTTGTATCTTCAAGGTTCTGTAATTCCTGTGTTATTTATTTATTTATTTATTATTATTTATTTTGGAGGTTTTTTTTTTTCCTTCTTTTTCTTATTTTATTTCCCAGTGCAATTCCTTCCTTATGGAGCCAAGAAGATTTGTTTCTTTTCGGAACATTCTCTTTGCTTCCAATTTAAATATATTTGTATCATGCTATTTTTGAAAGAGAGCAATAGATGTAAAAATTGAAGATAAAATATGTCCTGTCATTATTTGTGGGATGAATTCACTTTCAGAAAGATTTTTGTGAGCAAAGGAAAAAAAACCCTATTTTTAAGGCAGTCGTTTGTGAGGCCCTATATATGCACACAGTGAAGGAAACATATTTTGAAACCCCAACAATTTAAATAAAGAATAACCCTCGAAGTTTAGAAAGGTTTAGATAGTGTGACTGAGTATATATTAATTGAGTGGGGAAACCAGAATTGCATTTGTTAAGAGATTTTATGGTCGTGGATAGCTGTAAAAAAATGAAGGAAAAAGAGGGAAAGAAATAAAACCAAGTAATTAATAGGCACCATTTATGTTAGATTACGCATTTGTAGAATGTGACTGAGGTTATGTGGATAAGTTCCTTTAATAATATGAATAGTCTCACAGATCTTACCAGGACAATCTGTGCAGATAAAATGTTTGTACTTGATTAATACAATGTTCTCCAAAAGAGAATTCAAGCTGATTCTACAGACCATTGAAGTCAAGCCATTCAACACCAGTTGTGGAGAATATAATGTAAAAAAATGTGGAACATTGAAGTATGAGCCCGACAGTTTTTTGTTAGTAAAAGATATAGGTAACAATAATATGACAGAAGTCTGAATAGGTAGTCATTGTGGACTCAGTATGACTTGAAAATGAAACATGTGGAGAAACATCAGTTACTCACAGCACATAGGCATTGGCAAACAGCAGGGAAATGGGATTTTTCCTTTTTTACTGTGAAATCATTGAAGTGAGAATTAGTTGAAACTTTTCAACTGAAATTGTAATAGTAATTTCTGTAAAGTAGTTGTTAACTATTTTACTTAAGTGGTAGAGGATGCTTGCACACACAGAGTTGAATTTGCAAAGGGCTCTTAGTTTTTATCTAACTCGTTCTTTCATGGTTTTGTAATTCAGATTCAAAAGCAACGGATATAAGCCATAGCTCAAGGCTTTAAAAAAAAAAAATTCTGCTTAGAAATTTCAACGTGCTGACTAGGATTTTCATAGTACTCTGTGAGCATGAGCTCCAGAAGGAAGTGGTGGTTGATAGAGGTCAGAGATTCCCTCCCGCAGGAGATGGAGGCACCCATCTGCCAGCCAGACATACTTTCATGGGAGTTTTGTTGCTTTGCAACATCTGGGATGTTTTTACTTAATGGTAATTGAAAGGTTGTGGAGATCAGTGAAGGTGTTGGATGAACGGAAAAGGTAACTGTTGCACCCATTTTCTAAAAGAGGGAAAAGGATGATATCTGGCCAACTAGAAAGCAGTCCTTTGACAGAATTACTTTCCTCCCTTTGGTCTCTGGGAAAATCATGGAGCTCTGGAAGTGATATGTGTCTAAACATATGTGAACAGTGTGCTCTGGCAGCAGTGAAGGCTAACAGTGTACTGGAGTGACTGTAGCCAGGACACTGAATATTCCCCTTGTCTTCCATTTTTCAGGCCACATACAGACTACTGCATACAGTTCCTCACTCAGAGAAAGAAAGGCATCATCAAACTTGAGGCAAACCTAGTGGATGGCCACCAAGATGGTTGGGAGTAGATTACTTGCCCTGTGAGCAGAAGCTGCGTCTCAGAATACAACTGAACTATAAATCTCTCTAATAATTAACTACTATTTAAGTAGTATGCCAAAAGTTTTTTAACTAATCCAAAGTGAGGAAACTTCTCTATTCATTAAAAATGGTCATCAAAAATATTTAGTCAATATTTAGCTCGTGCCAAAATCTATCGAAGTAGTTACAAGGTTGTTGGCCCCCTTGAGTCAAGCAGATTCAGGATGCCCCTCACAGAGTAAAGGTAGTCCACCCAGGCTGGGTTACTGTACACACGTGGGATCATACAGACCAATTGTTAAATAGACAATACAAGCATACGTATTGGGAAAGCCCTTTAATTTAGGTGAAGAGTGGCTTTTTTACACTGCGTTGATGATACATTTGAGCTGCTTAGAGTCTAGGAACCTGTTGAGTCTTTCCTATTGCTCAAACAAAGTTTTATTTTATAATAACATCACGTCTTACAATATTAGAGATAGGAATGCCTTTTCCTGGTGTTAAAAGACCTTTTTAATTCCAACAGAAATGGGATGGCAGCTTTGGAAGAACTTATATACAAGACTTTTATACAAATTACTGACAACTTGCTTATCAATTTGCATTTAATTAGTTTTCATGCGGAAATTAAGAGATGGACTGTACATTTCACACATAGGTCAAGCACTCATTTTAATAGTTCAAATGAATTGCTTAAGTCAAGCACTTCAGCCTGAAAGGTTAAAATGGCAAAAAACACCAGAAAGGCTTTTCTTTTCTCTTCCTTCAGTAATTTCCAGTTAAAACCCAAACAGCTAGATTATTGCACGTTTTTGTCACTTTGCAAGTAATTAAGGAGATATTTATGGGTTGTGATATAAAAATTCCATGTAGGGTTAACACACATCCTGGAAGTGTCGTAGCTAGTTCCTCTTAATGATTTATTATGGCTACTAACAGTATACCACATTGACCTGTGGTTTGCATTGAACACCAACTGCCATCTTCTCTGATGTATTATCTGCTAACATCATTGCCTCCAGATACTATAACACATTTAGTTGAGAGTGGCAAGGCATTTCCTGTTTATGATATTCCAGGTTAAGGAAACTTGTGAAATGATTAGAAGAAGTAGCAGGCGGTTAGGTGGAACTGAATTCTTACGGGCCTGTGAATTTCAGTTAGAATGAAGAAAGCAAATGTACCAAAGATCTGGAAAGCATTTTAATTTCTCTTTCGTGAGTTGTAGATTTCTTGGTTTTGGCTGGAAAACAAAATGTCACAATAAAATGAGTGTCACAGTTGTAGTATCTCTGATTTAACTGAACAGACAAGCCTTTTCTTACAAGTGTAAGAAGACTGCAAGATTTACATAAAACTTTCATATTTGATTCCATGATTTTATTTAAGCACTCTATAATGATGGTAGATTTACTTGTTCTTAATTTATTAATGATTAGTTAACATGGAAGTAATGAAATCGGTTCACTGTGAATCAAAAGACATCATTGACCAATCCAGAGACACCAAAGCAAGCTTTGTCTATCCTTAGGCCAAAACCAAAAGTGCTGGGAACATGGACCAGTGACAACTGATATTTTTTTTCTTGTTTTGCTTTGGGCTCAAGCTGTCCATAAGTGGCAAGATACTGTGCTATAGCGAGTCGTGGATTTACTGTCTTAAATTATGCTTGGAGTTTAGTGGGCGTTAGGGATATGCCCTAATTAATGAGATAGGAAGCACAAAGAGATGCTGTGTTTTGTCCCCACAGTGGCACAGTTTGATAGATTTTGGTTTGTATGTATGCCACAGAGTGATGGGCACAGGCTAAGCCTAGAATATTTACTGTGAGAATTCCCAAATGGAAATAGTGCTGAACGCTTTACAAAATCACATGCAATAAATCTGGAAGTTACAGAAGGCATTAGTTCAATGTATGGGACCATGTATGCAGCGCATAGGTGCTTCTCTTCATGACTTCCACATGGAAGCACTGAACTTCCAGTGCAACCTGTGCACTACACAAAAAAAAAAAAAAAAATATTTCCTGGGAGCATCAGTCTCGAATTCTGCAGCCTACTGACCTGCACAGCGAGGTTATTTCTTTGAGGATCTTAGAGTGGAAACACCTGTCTAGGATGAACATTTGGGTCTGCCATATATTGGTGGAGCTACTGTGTATTACATGTAATTTATATGAAACCACATTTAAAGTATGAAAAGTCCTCAAAGATATTCCTGAATAAAATACGGGGGAAATCTGTGTTTATCTAAACTCAGAAATTTGCATTCTGCACTGATTCTGCAGACCTATTATGCCCATCTTTCTACCTTTTAGGTGGAATAGCTTTTTCATTTTGTTTCTGGTCTCTGTTAGTAATCTGGCTGGCAATTTTTTCTCTGTGCATAAGCCTATGTTTCCTCTATATTTAGAGAAATAACTCCCATTTCTTTCATTTTTCTAAATCTTACCTTTTTTTCTTTTAATTGGGAGAAA
The DNA here is from genome assembly GCF_965231255.1 of Vanellus vanellus. NCBI lineage: Eukaryota > Metazoa > Chordata > Aves > Charadriiformes > Charadriidae > Vanellus > Vanellus vanellus. Next base: position 166,554,806 of record NC_138905.1, read on the forward strand.
TACGTGCATTTTAAGAGCAAAAACCCATAAAGAAGAGAAAAATTAATATTGTGTGGGCTGATGCCAAAGAAAAGTGTATGGAAACTTAATATTTGCATTGCTTGCTATAATAAACCACCTTTTAGTAATTTTTTTGTTTTCCTTTTAAGTTAATCATGTAATAGGAAATGATATTGTAGGCTACTTACATTGCAAACCTAAAATAAAAATAAATGGAGAATGCAAATTAAGGTTTCCATAGCAATAGTAGTTTACAAGTATTGTAGATCTGAAGTGTTTGCACCTGTCGACTGGACTACTGTGTACTCCGATGAATAGTTTGTGCATTTGATGAGTTATTTGCTCTATGGAAACCTTTAGCTGTTATGTTTACTGACTGTAATGGAACAAATCAGCTCATTTCCAATTTGATACTGTTTTCCATCGGTTTTTCACAGCTGAAAGTTCCTATTCATTAAAGAATTAGGGCTTCAGCTTTTTTACTATAGCTGTTCTTAGTTTCTGACGTGTTTACTTGCCAATAAAATCTGGGTATATTCCCCTCTCTGTCCTTGGAGACTTTATCTCTTTCATTTTTGCCACCATCCCTAGTTACTGTAATTAGAACTAGTTGAAAAAACAATAATTGGTTGTTCTCCGTTGTCCTTAATAAATTAGAGCTAAGTACACTTAATTGGTCTTGCTAAGCATGTCCTCTCCATTGGTACCACAATGATCTTTAAATTGCTTTTGAATTTTATATATCTATACATATATATTTATTTACGTATACATAAACAGTTTGACCCTCTTAAACCTGAAGTTGTTAACAACCCATCTTAGCCTCAGTTAACTAACTACTTAGTTAACATCAACTAAAATACGTAAACACAAAAGATGCCTGTTGCTTTAATTTCAAAACAGAACCCTCAAAGACAAGCAATTTTATAACCTGGAAACTTTAAAGGATGTGGTGAGAGGCATGTCAATCACAACCAGAAGACCACTGTTACCACCGGATCTGATTACTGCTGGTTGTTGTCTCCAGGAGGACAGGGGGGTTCAGTTCAGCTACATTACATATAGTTCTCATCTCATTGACTCAGAAGGAAACCTTTTACAACCTCGGGATAGATATTTAGGCATTGAATAAAATTTTAATATGGTAGTAGAGATGAAGATGAGAATCTGGGCTTTTTAACTTGCAGCTGAGTGTAGCACGGTGGCAGTTATTGTTTGATTTTTAATGCTGAAGGAACTGAGGCATGGACAATGACCTGGACATAGAGAAAGGATTTTCGAGAGACGTTCTCAAAGGAGCTGCATGGATATTAAAGAATTATGATTTTCTTTTGCTGTATTATGAAGATTTTAATTTACTACTGTAATGCTCCAAACTACCTCTGGTGTGTATGAATGTGGAAATTTTCTCTAGAGTAAATGAATGCATGATACTAGCTGCAGGCTAGTAATCTACCTATATAGGTTCTATAGACAAAGCAAAATTAATTTATATTTCAAAGTCCTGAAAGGTGGGAGAATATTATAAGTCTGTAATTTACCGGGGGGGGAAGAGAGAAAGCAGTTTACTTTGGGCAGTATCTGGTACTGCACTCATGTTGTATCGCATGTTGTATGTTCAGAATTAGGCAATGATGAATAAGTACAGGCTTTCTACAGATATATTAAGTAAAAAGAAATCATGAGCTTCTATAAAAAAAAAGACAATGTTTTGTATTGACTTTCTTTAAATAAGCACTTTGATTTTTTCCCCTGGTGACATATTTTTCTGTCAATCTCAAATATTTAACAAAAAAAAAGATTTCATTTTAAAAGAAGGGTTTTAGTATAATTTTGCCAAAGAAAAAATAAAAGAATATTCTAACAAGTATAATTTGGAAAGTATTTTAATTTTTTTCCCCTATTCACGACAAGTCTCGAATGGAACACAGACTGGTGCATTCACAGCAAATTAAAATAGTAATTATTTGTACTTGTCTCAATAAAAGTGAAGTTGAACTCTCCACATTTAACTAGCTAGCAACTTTTAAGAACTCTGTGTTTTATTATCTGTGCACGAAATGAAGCAAGACTGCACAAGCTTGTCTAGCATTGCTCATTCCTTTAAAAAATCAGTAACTCATACATCCTGCATTTAGCTAATAGGAAAGGAAGCAGCAGCATATTTAGTCTATCTATGTAAAATTAACAAGTGCAGCTTAGATAATGGGTGTTCTTGATGAATACAACATCCAACAGTTACCTACACTAACTAATGTTTTTTTTCATCAGTGTATAAAAATACTGTAACATACTGGTGTTAGTTCACAAAAAGAAGCTGAATTATAAAAAACAAGTGCAATCATACATTGTAAAACCACTGAGAAGTCAGACTATGATGCTGGATTTTTTTAACTACTTTGTGTCATCTGTGTACATCCTGTTATTTATAGAGAGACACATTTATCTATATATATAACAACATAAGTCATCAGTAGAGGCCCGATGACAGCAGTTTAAGGACCTCGTTGATGTGGGCTACTCACAGTAATTTCATTTACTTGGCTAGAATCCAAGTTCTCAAATAAAATTTAAAATACAGACATAGCCCTAAATTCTCAGTACCATGTGCGATGAGAAGGTATTCATTCTCCCATGTTACAGACTAAAAAAAGTATTTCTCTGTGTATACACATAATGATGTCTGCAAGGATACAGGAAATGATTGACAGGGCAAGAGACACATCAGGATAGTCTCAATCACAATTTTATCCATAGGCTAATTCCAATTCTAAGATAAGATAAGGGACGGATTTAAATTTTCATCGAGAGTTGGATCAAATGATTGTATGTTCACGTGCTAAAATTACCTGTACTGATGCAACAATCTTTAGTGACTTGAATATTGTCCTTTTTATAGATTCAGTACTAGCTGCTATACATTCCGTTAAATAACTATTCATATTTTTTAATTTGACTGTCTTTGCCCCATTTTCTGTGAACTTTCTTGTCCTTCCTTGTCACTCCAACAACAGTGCCAGGTTGTGAAAGAGAGGAAAAATATATTTTAAATAATGATCAGAAGTAAAAATAAATGGAATGTAATACTGAAAAATTAAATAGTATAATGGGAACTTTTAGATAGGAACAGTCAAAAGAGATGTGCACTTCAGAGGAATTCCATCGGGAAAAGTGTATTTGAGAAGCAGGTTGATAGCTTAACGTGAAGGGTTTCATTGACTCTCATAATACTCTATTTAATTCTGTTAATATTTCATTAGGAAACTCTTACAATAACAACTATGTCTATAGCAGGCTGAACTTCTAAGAGCATGTTTGATCTGCATGACCTCAGTGTGAGCTGGCACATTGGCTCCAGCCTCATGGCTGCTCTGGTTTAACAGGAGATGGAAGCATGTGAAAACATATGTATATGTCTATATGGGTGCAGCCTTTGAGTCCTGCTGTCTAAATTGATTGGGACCCACATGGATTTCTCCCTAGCACCACCGAGCAATTCTATATAGTACAGGCATAGATCTGGAGATCACACCAAGACATCTGGTAATTACTGGCCCTTGGAAACGGAATGATTTGTAACACTGACTTTTTTTGACTTAACTGATTTATAAGAAAAGAGACGAAAGAACAAAAAACGCAATTAAAGCCAAGTAATGGCATTTTCAAAGAACAGGCAGGGCAACTAACTATTTTAAGCTCTCGGAATTGAATAACAACACTTGTTTGAAGTGTAAAAGTTGAGCTCATCTTCTGCCTGGTTTTCCTAAAAGAGTGGTAGGATATATAATATAAAAACATCAGTGGTGGTCATAGAAATAAAGGTGTTTATTTCAGTCCTTGACAGATAACTTATTTTAAGGGATGTTTGCTACGACTTTGTCTTCTAGTAAGGAGATGCTCTTGTCACTTGATACAGCAAAGGGATTTTGGCTGGTTCTATCACTGATGAGGTGGAGAACTTACCTTTCTGGAATTTCTGAAGCCCAGGGTGTCACAGGAAGTATAGTATCACCTGTAGGTAGATTATGAAAGTGTGTTGAATTGCAGTTTGCTTGCAGAGAATGGAAAATCAATGTAGCATCACATGCAAGATGCACGTATCACAGCAAGACTGAAAGTGATAAAAACAACTTGCTGGTTACCATCTCTTGCTTGCTAATGATCTACTTCTTTTCTCTTTCACTGCCAGATTGCTGCTTCTAGACACAGCGCAATTCTCATCCGTGTTCTCTAAACCATTTCCCACAGTTCTCAGCTGTAAAGCAAAAGAGGTGCTAAGATCTGAAAAGAGGTCATGAAAGTGTCTGGCTTTCATGGATATGCTGAAGAAGAGAGATGAGCATGTACTAGACAAACTGAAAAAAGTTTGTGGTGTGCAGGTGAATATAACAAAAGGTAAATATGTTTCTTGCTCCCTCATTCCCGACTTAAGTATCCCAAACATAATAGTTTAGACACTTTTTTTGCTTCCATTTTAATAACTGACTTTTAAAGAAATTACTTGACATAAATATTTTTCTTTTTCATATTTTTTTCAGTACAGATTTTTAGTATTTAGAAGGAAGATTTTTTGAAAGTTGATGTCTAAGACTATATTTGAGCTAGAGGATCTTGAAGATCATCTGAAAACTCAAATGTTGTCAGACCCTTTGATGATGAATTAAAACCAATATCAAAATAGAGGGACAAGGCAAGAACATTGGCAAGGAAATAGTTTAATTCTGTAACCAAGACTGATCACTGTTAAGACAGTACAAAATCAAATAAACCCTAAAAAACAAATGAGCCTATGTTAAAGTTAGCTATGCAAGTAATAGTTTTGAGACTCCAGTTAATAATATTTTTTTTTTTTTTACACTGATAATAGTAAATCACCTTTTTTTCGCTTGTGGGTCCATGTCTCAATCCACCTCAATATACAACTCAGAAAAGTTGCAGAAAAATTCTTCCTCAAAAGGCACAAAAGTTTACATGGCATCATAAAGAGAGCTCCAGCATAGCTGGGCTAGGAGAAACATCCCAAAGTCAGCAGATATGCCCAGAGTCAGAGGCCACTGCCTTCTGTGCAAGTACAGGGGCGTAAGAAATAGGGTGGAGATAAAACCATCAAAGCAGCATATGAAAGAAATCCGAGGAAAACAGGGACAGGAGAGGTGAGGTTTCACCCAGCGTTTGTTCTAGGCTTACATACACACCACCATAGTAAATGACTAATTCTAAATAAAAGACAAAGACGTTAAGTGAGAGCTAAGCTATATAACAAACATCTCGTGACCTTTCTTCTTCCCATTGTTATTCCACAAAAGTAATAAAGGCTACAAAGGAAAGCAAGAGACAGAATTTATCGTAAGAAAATAACTCTGTCAATTCTAGTAAATCTCTATTCCTTTTAATGTAATAATGAAACAAATTAAATCAGCTATTTTGTTTTATCATAGAATCATAGAATAGTTTAGGTTGGAAAGGACCTTGAAGATCATTGAGTTCCAACCCCCCTGCCATAGGCAGGGACACCTCCCACTAGACCAGGTTGCCCAAGGCCACGTCCAGCCTGGCCTTGAACACCTCCAGGGATGGGGCCTCAACAACCTCTCTGGGCAACCTGTTCCAGTGCCTTACCACCCTCAATTTACGCTGGCTGATTTTCATACAGATGAATTTCTTATGTGTTGGAAAACAAATAACAGCTTTTAAATACATGGCTTCAGACAGATATTGCAGAGAGATTGAAAGATGGAAATTATGGTGTTAAAAGTTGTTGCTGCCAGTCTCGTGCATAAAATAACTTGTTAATCCCTGTTTTAGTCAAGCTATTTGAGGGTGCAGTTAAGGGCTTTTTTGTTATTGGTGCCTGAAATGTTAGGACACTTGTGCCCAGACGTAGGTCAGCATCGCAAATTGTGAACAGAAGCTGGCCCAAGTAGCTGAAGAAATTTTCTTTTGCATAAATGGGGATGATAATTGCAATATTTAAATTAAAATGAACGGAGCAATGCATGTGGTCATACACCCATATCCATGTGTAAGCAAGCATGAAGCCAGGGCATATTTACGTGGGTCTGAAAACAACTCAACAGTGGGGGAAGCAGTGTGAGTGTTGCTGTAGGAGGAAGCCAGGAGAGAGCGAGCGAGCCAGCTTCTTTTATGCACAGAACTGACTGCAAAAACAGACTTGGTTTTTTGAATAAAGAGATGGCCTCCTATTGTTTATTCTCTTTGAAGAAAGGACACTCTGTAATCTTCCTTTGCAAATAAACATAGTTGTACAAAGAGATACCTGAAATAAGATTTTTTGTTTCTCCTTTTTTTTTTATTTTTTTTTTGGGAACAGCTTGGCAAGGCGATTAATATTGGTTAATTTCCAGCAGCAGCAACATCTCATCTGAGAAGTTATCTTTGTAAATAGCTTTGCATGTCTTGAGATTATCCACTTAGACTTGGGTTAAGACGCAAAGGACCACTTTTCAAGAATATGACTTGAAAATAATTTATACTAAACAATACACGCTTGATCATTGCACTTTGAATCAAAGCACGTTCTTGCATGTTATAAAAGAATACATAATTCTTTTGAATAAACAACCTTTTGTCTCTTTACCTCTTTCTTTTCCACGCTTATACAGATCCCACACCATGCTTCTTTAAAGAGATATGCATTGTTCGTTGGGGGGAGATGAGCCTGCCAGCCCAGCCTGTGCGATGGTCTTATAAAGATTTACATGGGAAGATGCCACACAAGAAAAGATTACCATCGCTGCTGAGCCATGCAAGGGACATTAGTCATGGCCTTGGGAGGAGGGATTGCTGACTCCTACCTGCCTTCAGAAAACAGATCAGAGATAAATTTGTGTACTAGAAGGAGGCATACATACACGCATGCAAACTAAGTATATTCACATAAAAGTTTTGGAAAAAATGTGGTTTCTCGAAGACATGACTACTTGTAGGTGATGTAGTAGTTTTTCTCCTCTGCTGATGTGTTTAGAGATATCACACAAACCTGTTCTCTCTGGGATAAAATAAAAAGAACAAGTAAAACCTTGGCATATTCTCCCGATAATGATACAGGGTTTTCATCCACTTCTAGACATGCAGCTTGGCTGAAGAAAGTGTTGCACATGGTGTATGAAGATTTTTGGGTAATGCCCTGTATTACTAGAAGGAGATTCCCCACATGGATAGAGCTCCTTGGGCCAAGCTGGCTGAGGCTGGTAGGACAGTTCTTTTCTGCTTAAACAAACAGGGTCAGGCTCCCACCTCACTGGTAACACTATAAATTTCTGTTGTCAGTGGAGATACACAATTTTAAAATAGGCAACAGGAAACATCCGAGCCATGACCATAAATCTTAGTACTTTCCCCAACCAAGCAATAAGCTATTTTTCATGGTAATTTTGCTTTTTTTGGTATCATTTATACATTCAGCGTAAATTAAAAGGTTTCACATCGCGGAAAAAAATGAGAGAAGACGGCGGAAGCACGGAATCACGTAGAGCAGGCAAACTGAGATCCCTTTTACACATTATTAGTGCTTCTCTGTTTAAATCGTGTTTGCTATTAGCTACCACAGTGCTAAGTGCTTTAGATAATGTACTTTCCAAGGAAAAAAAAAAAAAAAAAAAGCTAGAGAGTGTGTAGGTAGCTTTCATTAGCAATAATGGGAGTTTGGGCACATTTGCAACTTACAAAATCCTCAGTTTAAAACCTGTTTATCAGATAATGGTTGCAGGCCTGGAGTGGGAGCATGGGAGCACTAAATTATCACAACATCTTTTCAGATCCATATTCTTTGCAAGGAACTAATTTATTAGTCCTCCTTTGTTTTAAGTCCAGAATGAGTTGTATTTTCAAGATTTTTTAATCCTGAATAATATTTTTAAAATTGATATAGTGACAGGAAAAAAAAAAAAAAGTTTTGCTGTTAGTTTTTTCTGGCTAAGAGATACCCATGGTTATTTTTATTTTTTCAGTGTCATTTAAGGCCAGTCTTTCCACACATGAGATTGTTTGAAAGCCCTTAACAAAATGCTGAAAGTACCTTTAGCTATTTTAAGGGTAAGACTAGCTACTTTGTGTAAGACATAGAACAGTGTGTGTCTCTTGCCCAGGATTTGTGAAGTGGACACATGCCAAAAATCCACCAGATGTAATAAACTGTCTTGAGAAGTCACTCTGTTAAATAATTCACAGTAACCTGAGGCTGAGTATTCATGAATTGGTTCAGCTTAAGTGGATGTCTTAAAAAATCATTTACATATGGGTATTTGAGCAATATTTTATGCGGCAATGAAACTCCGTTCTGACCCATGAAAGGATGATCCTTTCAAATCAGAGCCACTTGAGTCTGCCACCTAGTGAAACAGAGGGAAAACACACCGAGTCACACATTACATCGGTGTAACTGCAGAAGTTTTGGTATTTCAAGACAGTTTAGGTGGATTCCTCCTCCTGCCATTGAATAGATTCTGGATTATGACTGGTGAAAAATCTATTTTTCAGATCAGGACTTTAGACTATTTTAGAAGTATTTGCAAATATGTTGGGTTTTTTTGTTTGTTGTTTTGGTTTTTTTTTTTTTTTTTTTAGTATTTAAAATGCTAGTAAGAGATCACATTTTCTAGATTTGTTGAGTTGTGCATGAAGGCAAATGTATTCAGCACATCTGAAATAATCCTTGGCAGTAATAACTACAATTCAGGCACTGCCTGCACAGAGTCTCAGCTGTGGGATCTCAGGGTCAGGTTTAGACAGTAATAGAGGTATTAGTTTTGGTAGGTAGCTGTACAGTACTCACAATTAAATGGTTAAGAAAGATATTAACTTTCCCGTTACCATGTGGAGAATAAATATGCCAGATACTTCTGGGTAGATTTGACTGTTTTGCACGTCATAAAAAATTCAAGAAGTGGCATAGAGAAAATATAAAAACTTTGGTTAAAGAAAATAACATGAGATAGAATGATTCCAGGATTCAGTTTAAATGCAACTGAAAAAAAAACCAAAAAACAAACCAGAGTTTAATTTTAAATTCTTTAGCAACTAAAACAACTTAATTATCAAAATTAGTGAAAATCATCAAAACAAGAGGAACTTGAAGATAAAGGATGTTAATAATTTCTTAGGTAGATGTTGAAATAGCTGCTTGGAATTTGCATCTATTCCATACTCTTTTTCATGCTTTTTCTGACTTGTTAGAGTTTTTCTATCTGGCAATTTTTTAACCAAGCATAATAATTCATATATTTTTTAAAAAAACAAAATTTTACCCTCAGTGTTGTTTAGAGCACAACTAAAACAACAAACACAACTGTGATTTTGATGAGCAGAGATTTGTCAATGTACAACTCAATTTTCATGGAAGTGAACATAACGCATCACACATGCGAAAATGGACTAAATAATTATCTTAAAGTCAGAGCTGATGGTGGCAACGTGACCCAAAGTGTTAATTATCTTGCAGATATGTATAATGGGAGTTTCTTCTGAAACTCAACGTCACAGTGACAGAATTTGGTCCACATGCTTATTAATCTCTGCATCAGGACTGTACAGAGATCAAAAAGGATACAGTTTGATTTTCGTCACTTTGCTTCCACTGGAATTCTTAATTGCAGCAGCTGTTACTTGTCTCCACTATTGTGAAGCTCATAGAACAATTTCCATGATATCCCATGGAAATTAGTCACAATTTTCTGAAATATTTTCCTTTGGAGCTGAAGTGCTTCATGCTTGGTCTCTGTACCAAGAGCAAAGTCCCCGCAGTTGGTTTAAAGTCCTGAAGGAATTAGAAGAAACATATTTTGTTTTTAAATTGTCCTTTTTTTTTAACTGCAGACCAGGGAGAGCTACTGAAAAGTTGGTTCTGGCTTCTGTGGAGTGAATATTTTATGTTATCATAATCCTATACAGATACTAAGTGTAACAGAAATTTGAAAGCATGTTTTGGAGAACAATTTACTGCTCCTTTTACTATTTTATAATCTGTTGAAAATGCATTTCTATCTTCTAGGAAGAAACAACTAAAACATGAGACAAATTGTGGAGTTCCTATGAATATGGCCGTGTCTGCTGTAAGCTGGCTCTTTGTGCTAACCGTCCTGAGATAAATGAATTCTATTTTATTCCTGAGTCCTGAATTAACGAAATTCCCAGTTACACCTAAAAGATAGATATTTTTGCACTGTGGCTAAAAATAGTCATTGGATCAATCTACCAATTCATTTTCAGGTCTTATCTCAGAGGACTTTAAAATCACATTTCCAGGTGTGAAAGGCTAGTATAATAATTTAATGCTTGAATTAGATAGTTGTAGTTGATTGTGTTAAACATAATTTCCAACTGTTACAAGTTGTAAATAAGAACTGAAAAGAAGCTGAGAAAAGGAAGTCTTTCCTCTTTTCCAAACCAAGTACCAAAAAAGTCCAGCCAAGTCGCTTATACTCATGTAAACACATGGCCCATAGTCTTTGACCAACCACATCACTGACTTGTATTTGTTCCTGTCTACATCATTTCTAGACAGGGTAACTTGGGCAAGAGAGGAGATCAAAGAGGAAATCACTTAGAATTCAGCTCTGATCTCATATTAAATATGAGTGCAACTGACTTGATCCATGGTTTATTTCGTTTCTTCTCTCTCTCTCTCTTTTTTTCCCCAACAGTGGCCTATCATTAAAACTTGGGACAATCATACAAAAACCAACAGAGTAATGATGGAAGCTAGGTAACACATTATATTTCACATCAATTACAGTTTTATTAGTTAGCATAACACCAAAACTTGAAGTACATGTGGGAAAACTTCCTGCATTTAAGATATATCAATAGCTTTAGTACAGTCAGTTCAGGACATCAAAATATAAGTTTCTTATTTTTTTATTTTCTGTGATGAACATAATCTTGAATTATTTACTTTTTAATAAATTCATTAAAAGATAAAAGATTTTTTTTCCCTAAATTTCTTCCCATAGATCAGCAAATACTTTACGGTGAAGAAAATCCCCACACTCAGAATGTTACTTCTCTTAAAAATCTCAAAAAAATTACCCAAACTGTCATCCAACTTCTTAGATCAACATGAATTCTGGACAAATGCACATGTAAATCCATTTAGGTTGGTATCAGAAGCCCAGATGGTCTTTCAGCTCTTTGAAGCTGAGGAGCTGATGATTTTAGGAAATTTAAAAAAGGCATTACTAGCCCTCTATGATCCATTCTGCTCTCCCGCAAGTTTTCTCTTAAAAATCCCACAGCATTCACCTCACAAAATGCAAGGAATAAAATTGTTGTTTTTTAAATATATGAGGTCATTGTTAACTAGACAGCTTAAGAGAGATAAGACAATTTAATATTTTCATTTATGGCTTTCATATAGTAGATCAACTCCTCAGATGACATAAACAAGCACCTTGTTATTGATCTCAGAGGATTTAAATGCCTCGGTCACTTTGCGTAGGGAGACATACTACTCTACAACAGTACAGTAGTATCTCACATTAACATTTTATTTTCATGGCTGAACTCTTAGGTACATTGTCAGTATGTCAGAAACCCATTTTTTCAATAATTATAAAAAACTTGTTGCTGAAGGTATCTTTTTCCTGCTCCAAATGTCATATACTACTCTGATGCGTGTCACATTTTGTAACTGCATAAAGTAATATATCTTAATGCACTTCATTCAATAAAAGGCAATAAGATGTTTGAAATTCAAGGAGTATCATTTTAAGAATAGCTGCTTTATTTATTAGGACATGAGATTTTATTCAATTAAATATATCATAGGTGACTTGGGTAGTTACTGTGTTCACAAACCCATGACTTTTCTTTCTGAGGTTCTCTGGACATTACAAGAAACTAACGTAGCAAAACAGATTGTCTACGGCAAATTTATGTGCTATTCAAAACAGAAAATAAAGTGTCAGAATATTTGGCTTTACAAACCCCCCAAAATCTTGAAACAGATAATGGTGAGTTATCCATTTAATCATTTTTATCTACAGGTGTATGTAGTTGAATGTGGTGATTTCATAGTGATAATTGTGATTATTTTGCTTTGTATTGAATTCAGAAAAAACGATGTGAAATAAGAGCTCCGGTGACCCACATTCTATATGCATACACAAAGGAACAATTACTAGTTATGGATAGTTTTTAGAATATTAACTGACTATATTTTTCAGTGTCATTTTTTTTTTTTATCTTAGAGTTGATTAAACAAATGTTAATAGCAGGGGGAAGTTTTCATTTATTTGCTCATCTGTCAACCCACAGTCATCAGCATTGTTGTTTACATACAGCTAACAAAAGGAGGTTAAAATCACAGTTACAAACACAGGAAAATGTTCATCCCTTTGCAGTCTGTGCATAAAAGAAGGAAAATATCAAAAGCATAGTCTGTATGTAATGGGCTTGCAAGGACAGAATGTGTCTATAAATGAAGTTAATTGGGCAGCATTCATTCTTGCTCATCATAGTGTTTCATGGCAGTTCAGAGCTCTGTACAGTGAATGGTGAAGGCCGTTGATTTTATATGATGCTTCAGAATGCCAAGCTGTACACAAAAATTATAAAGGGCATAATACGGTCCCAAAGTGCATGCATAGCTAGATTCATTGCTTTGGATTTGCTGATTCATATAAACTGATTTCAGTCGCATTCTCATGATGATAGCTTATGATGATAAAAGGACTCCCTAAAGAATTTCAGTCCTCGCATTCATTCTGGAGTTATTTTTTTATCCTGTGAGAATTGCAGATAGTATGCGCAGTTCTCCCTGTAATATATACTAAGTGGCTCGAACCACAGCTGTTCTGAGTTCTTTCTGCATCTCTGTCACAGAATGGCTTTCATTTTCTCCTGAGTCTGTGGTACCTGGGGAGTGCGGTACTCCACACAGCCTCTGTTTTAACGCGTACATGTTAGAAACATAGAGCGACATTCAGCTCACCTACTGTATTTTAGAAGTCCATTTCTCAGCTAATCATTCAGTACGTACTTCTGGGATGCCCTTTATCTGAAGTTGCTGCACAAATTTAAGATAAGGCAGATAAATGGTGTCTGTAAGTACCACTTCTTTCTGTTGACTGTAAAGGGAGCCTTAGGTGACTAGCTGAGAGTTCCGCAATCTGAATGCGTGACATTAGTTGATATAATTAGACATTTACATTGTGATTCAGCTCATGGTAGGCACAGCTGAAGAGTGAAAGCCCCAAGATCCTAGTAGCACAGTGCAAAAAATAGCTTTATAGAAAAGCTACAATTAAAGTGATGCCGGGTGGAATGATCGCCTAGGGATCATTTTCTCAGGCCAAAATCACCTGCCTTTTACTTCCTCTTCTCCCTTGAATTCTCTCTTCAACAGAAGATAACAAAGCAGAATAGAGAGGATATATCTGGTTTTAATCACGAGGAATGACAATGAAGTCCTCATTGTTCACTTCTTTTTCCAGTAGAAGAACTAAAGGGCCACTAACTGTATCCTTTCTCAGCCTTTGTTTTACTAAATGAGGCATGCCTGGTCTTTTGGGTTTCTTTCCTTGTCTTCTTAAGCCCATGTGATCTTCTCTATATCTCTTTGAAATTTTGTTCATCTTTCGTCAATGGGTTCATCAGAATTATGTACAGTACCTCAAATCCTCAACTGGACGGATGGCAGAACAAACTGTTTCTTAGCTGAAAAGGATTGTATTTGCTTTGGCTGTATTACACTGGCAACTCTCAGGATCCAGGGAAACATAATTGTTTTTCTTCCTCTGTCATTTTAGGCTGCTAAATTTTCAGTTCACAGTATCAGTTTTCTTGTACGGGTCTCTAACTGCACAATCTAACATTTCTTACTTCTGTACATCTACCCATTTCACTGGTCCAGCCTTTGATATCGATACCAATATTAAATATCTCCAGCCTTTACATCACATTCAGATTCCACCTACTGCTCCCAACTTTTAGTGTGAGGGTCCTACAATCAAAATGTTAAATAAAACGAATTTCAAGCATGATCTGGAAGAATCTATTTTTCACCTATTTTCAACCTGGCTGGTGAAACTGTCCTTTCTGCATAACCTCAATTTTTTCCAGTCCCTTAGTTAATTTATGAATTTATTTACTGAGCTTAACTAATTTACTAATTAATCTACTAATTTCAGTGTCCTTGATTAAATGAACAACTTTTCAATGTGGCATCGCATCAAAGGTTTTATTAGATTTTGTACAGTTGAGATCTTTTTCACCCCTTTCATCCAGTGCTGTCTGAGCCTATCACAATTTTGTCATTTGGCAGCCAGTTCTCATCACTGTGGGTAAAATGGTGGATTTAAGTATAGAAACAGTCATTTCCCCATCCCCTTTTCTCTGAACGGCTCCTAATGCTAGTTTTATTTTGATGGTTGTCAGGGAGGAAAGAATAAAACACCATATCTGAATGAAAGCCTAGTTATTAAATGCACTGAACTATTTTTCCCTTGTTTTTTTTTTTTTTTTTTTTTCTAGGAGCTGTTTAGCACGGTGATAGTGATTCACAGTATTATGACTAGGTCTAAAAGTATCTAAAATATTCAGGCTTATAGCTAAGTTAACTCATAGTATAATTCTATAAAACTGTTCAATTTACATTACAGAAGTGTATGGAAACAAGGCTTTTAGAAAATAGATCTGCTTTCCATTCCAGAACTGTAGGAATTAGGGAAGATAACTTTTTGATGACAAGCAGCTGCACTGGCAATATCTGTGTTGTTTACTGATACAGCAATTGGAGTAAAGATTGGATTTCTAGGGGAGTCATCATGGAAATATAGGAGGATGACCCATAATGTTCCTAGTGATGAGAAAGTTCTGGAATAAACAAATTATAACCTCTTTAGGAGGATAATGAGTAGATTCTGCTCTGGCTTTTCATATTCATTCAGAGATGTAATTTTTTTATGATCTCTCAGCCAGTTTGTGCCCAAGAAGAGGTTCAGCACTTCCATCTCTGTTTAGTCCACCAAACTACCTGCCTGCCAACTCATGCTCTGATACAAAACATATGCAAGCAGTGCAGCACTGGTTGGTAGGCAAATGCTCTTAATCTATGCCAGAGCATCTTAGTGGTGAGAACAGTCTGACAGAGATTCTGTTGGAATAAGGCATTTCAAGTTTTAGGATCCAGTCCTCTTAGAGCTAATGTTTAACTACCTATACAATCAATAGAGAAAAGCAGATGTCATTGAAAGACTCCTGAGAGATATTTGTTCAGTATTGTGACTTCGAGCGTAGACATGAATGACGTTATCCTGGGAGAAAAAGAATATGATTCATGAATTGTTGAGACAGATTTCTTACCATGAGAAAGTTGGAACACTTATGACTTAGATTTATTCTAAAATAAAAATATGTATTTGCAATATTTTTATAGGTTTTGAAATAAGTCTGGTCCTGATTCCTTAAGTCAATGATATTAATCTGTCTGTAATTTTATTTCTTCTCACAAATTGTGAGAAAACATCCTTTCTCATAAGAACTGATGGTGGGAAAGATGGATAATAAAAAAAAAAAACAAACCCACAAGTATATACAAACTGTTAGGGTAAACATATTGGTATACTTGTTAAATAGAAAATTGTTGATTTCTTTTATTTTCATTTTGCCTATATATTCTTTTATGGGGGAAACCTCCCAATTTATTTCTAGTAACTGCACTATTTGGCACGAAAACTAAATTCATCACACGAAACCAGAATATAATGTTAAACGACAGTTTTGGAGCTAAATCCTTACACACTTCACTGAATGTCTGCTCTGAAGTAATTGAGTCTAGGAAAAAGCTAAATAGGTCTTAAATAGGTCAGGGAGCTGGAAGACTGCATATGTTTGACCGAAGTGGTTTTTAATTTCTCTAACGGACGCGAGATGGCAGCATTAATCAAGATATTCAAGACTGCAGTACATTATAGTATTTTGCTAAGGGAAAAAGACCCTCAGAAAATCGTGTGAAACATTTGTTTATAGGGTTTATTTTCCTATTTTGAAGGAGAATTCAGATTAACTATTTATTGCAAGTCTATGGACGTTCCAGGGCATATGACTTCAAAAAATAGTCTCTGTTTGTGTAAGTGGTACAGGCAGGGGCAAATGGTGGTTCTAACAACAGAGATTAATAAAAAACTATGAGAATAAAGACAGGGAAAAGGAACAAAGGCTTGATATAGGCCTGATATAGGTGGAAGAAATAAAGTATATACAAATTTTAAAATGAGGAATAAAGGTTGGACAGTTCACAGGGAACGCCAGAAAACACAGTGGAGATTAGTGAAAAAGGATGGGGGATCATAGAGTTTTGAGTAAAGAATCTGAGCATCAAAACAACAGATTTCACTTCTTAGGTATCTGAATTAATGACATATTGATCATCTAACTGACTCACATTCAGTGCTTGCTACAATTTAAACCAAAAATTATTAGTCTTTTTTAATTCAAGCTTCATATTGTTTCTATAATTGACAATGATGAAATCATAAGCTATGCAGTTGTTGCTCAGTGCCTGGGTTTTCAAAATGCGTCATTACAATTTATTTGCTTGACTCATGACATTCTGATGCCTGATGGCAAAACGACTCACCCAGCTGAGTCACTCCCAAATTTTAGCAACACTTGCTTCAGGAGAAACTTTTGCCTTGAGATACGTCTGCCTGTATACCCCTCACACAACTGCTGGTGCAATTTTAATTCCCGAGAAGACACTAGAGCAACCTGCTAAGCCATCAGCCTCTGAGCAGCTGGAGATCCTTTAACAGAAGTGCTATGATGGGATTTTGCCTTACAATGCATGCACAATGCGTGCACAGCTCAAGCCCTCAAGAGCAAGGTCATCCATAATTACAATTCATTAGATGCTGTGAAAGTTCCTCTAGATATTGCAACATAGCTATCAGTAGCATTGAGAACACATCAATATTAGATATTCACTGAATTACCTGCACTGCACAGGTTATGGCTTGGAGTTTTATTAATTAGAAGCTCAGAGATATTTTATAGGGTCTGGAAATGTATCTGTTTGGTGAGTAGGCTAAAGACAGCTAGCTTATTTTGTGGCTGAAGCTTGTGTTTATAGCTTCATAAAACATGGCCTGTAGTTTTATTGCAGCGATCATCCTTGGTTTTCTTTGTGACTACAGTTCTGTTCTGTTTCCCCCGTGGAAAAAAATGCTGTATGGCTTAAGAGTATGTTATCATCCCTATAGTGAGTCAGGGCTATGTGATAGAGACAATAACACATTGTGTACTGATTGACTAGTAGTGATTCATAACCTAAAGGACAGGCCTGATAAAAAAATGGACGAAGCAAGAAGTCTTGAGACATTGCCAAGGACAGCTCCTGATAAGGAGTATGCCTTGAAAAGCGGTTGAAACCAACCCTGCGGTCTGGACAAAGACCAAAGAAGAACTGGGTCTGCGCAGGGACAAAAAGTTACTTGCGGTGATGAAGAGGAATCATCAGCCTTCATCCTCACAACCCTCAGCGACCACCACCAGGAGGCATTGCACAAGAGCAGTTGGGAGGAGTTTATGAAAATGACTTCTTAGAGCTAATTTTAATACGAAGTGGGGACAGGTTATGCATATGTATAGGCATATTGGGAAATCTTATGATTATGTAATTAAGTACTATATATATTTGAGAAGGCCACTGCATTGGGTGCGCACCATTGTGGTGGGGCGACTCCCCATGCTGCCCAGCGCTGAATAAACATACCTACTTTACAACCTTCTCAGTTGTGGAGTGTCTGGAGTCTCATTTCCGCACGTCAATAGATTTTTACAGAATTCTGTGGCAGAAATACTGGGTTCTATAGGGTGGCTTAAAGCTCCATAGGAAGCTTCTATTTATTTGAAGCCATCTTAGATAGTACAACAGAGACACATTCCTGCTGTGGAATTCTTGCTGTATATAAAGGTTATTTTTCAATATTAAATTCCATGAAGATCACTACACTAAAAATATCATTGCATAGCCAAAATCAACTTGAAATAAAATCATGAAGTGAAAACACCCCTACATGTATTTTAGGGTTAAAGGAAGATAGAATAAGAAGTTAGAGATTGAGAGTGGTAGGGAAGAAGTAAGAGTTCTTCAGTTATCGTGGTTCAATTTTTACATTTAGCTAAGAATGGGATAAAACATTTCAGAGGTTTCTCTTTGTTTTCCTGCTTTCTTAATACCTCCTCTATTTTTCCATTCTGACATTTTACTTCTCTATCTCTAGATCAAAAAATATTTTTATTTACTGTTTTAAAAAAAATATTTTTATGGTTTCAATATTGAAATAATCGCAGTTTATTTTTAAAACTAATAAATAGCTGTGTGATTTTTTCATGTTGAAATCGAGTTTAAACGTTACATATTAAAAAACAATAAAAGAACAGTGCCTGAAACCATATGATTATCTCGAAAATGTCATTTTTCTAAATTATGACAATGCACGATTCTACCAATAAATGTGTTGTTAATGTTCCTAATAATGTTCAGGTACCTGCTCTGCCACAACAGCATGAGAACGCTGCTAAAGTCAGTGTCGTGAATACTTTTGCCAGCTAATCTCAAAAAAACCCATTAGATGGCACTGTTCACATGACAGTACCTTTGCAGCGCCGCTGGAAACTGTAAGGCATTGTGTAGTTCCATACGTTCGTTTATTTCTTATTTTAAACATTACTGTTTTATCACTTTCCTACTTTTTTTTTTTTTCCACAGGGCTAGGAGAAACCACACATAAAAAAAACCCCTGAGATCCTCTTCCCGTAATGTCATACATTGCAGCACTGCTTCAGAGGTGCAGTTTAGTCTTTATTACTATAGTTTCTTCAATAAACCTTCATTTAAGTAATCAGGGCAAGGCCAGGCAGAGCATCAAGTAGGACGGATTTATGCACGTCTTAGCTGTGTAATAAGGCATGAGGCAAAAGCACATCACCGCCTCATCTGATTTTTCAAACACAATAACCATTGAAAAAAGTAAAAAGGTGGATTTTTAATGTTTAGACCTCAATGTGATTGAGCTTTAATATTCTTAGATTTTTATAATTTTAAAATGTATATCACATTGCTAGTTATCCAATTTTGCTGTAACTCTGAAGTTCTTTGATTGCAATTAATTTTCTCCTAATACGTTCATATTATTAATCCATCAGTTTTTAAAAAACTGTTACAACTAAAAGGTTCTGTATTAGACTGATACGTTGCTTCTTTCTGCTTTATACAGACTGTAAAGTCCAAAGATGTTACAACACTGATACCTGGATTCACACTGTCTTCACTGCCAGGTTGTTACAGTGGAACTTCTGGAAAGGTCAGTGCTCTTGGTTGTTACTTGGTTGGGTTTTGTCTATGGCTCAGCCTGTGAGTTTCAAAGAAGGGACCAGATCATCCACTGATGCAGAACAAACTACTATTTTGGAAGAAAGTATTTGAGTATTCTTTGTGGTGACCAGCAGGGTATCATATAAAAAGATAACATTTTTGAAATATTGAGAAAGCAAATCCTCTAGAGCCAGGAAATAAGGTAGTACACTTCAAAACATAAACTGCTAGAACAGCTGTATGTTATATATGCCAAAGATTCCAGTAAAGCTTTCTGTGTTAGACATGATAATAGGTCTGAAGTATATTGCTGAAATGAATAGTTGCAATATATAATCAAGTGAATGTCGTCTTAAGGAGTATGGTCATTTCAGCTCTTGAGTCTGACTAAATGTAGATGTCCCCATTGTATATGTCTGAGTTAATCATCTTAGAATCCTTAACAAATAAGCAGAGAGAAAATATAGAAGAGACACCTATGATTAAGGGATTGGAGTACCTCATATATGAAGAAAGGCTGAGAGATGGGACAGTTTACCCTGGAGAAAAGAAGGCTCAGGGGGGGATCTCATCAATGTATGTAAATTCCCAAAGGAAGGGTGCAAAGAAGAGGGAGCCAGCCTCTTTTCAGTGGTGCCCAGTGACAGGACCAGAGGCCATGGGCACAAATTGAAATATGGGAGGTTCCCTCTGAACAGCAGGAAGCACTTTTTTACTGTGAAGGCAACCGAGCATTGGCACAGGTTGCCCAGGGATGTTGTGGAGTCTCCATCCTTAGAGACATTAAAAAAACATCTGGATGGGGTTCTAAGAAACTTGCTGCAGGTGACCCTGCTCGAGCAGAGAGGTTTGGACCAGATGACCTCCAGAGGTCCCTTCCAACGTCAACCATCTTGTCATTCTGTGATTCTGTGATTCTTTGACAGTTTTCGGGTTCTGTTTGGCCGATCCATTTTAAATGGCTACTTTAGGATGAGTTGAATCTGCGAAATAATTTTCCTTTTACAAATCCCAGCTTTTATATCTAAATTCTAAAATTTTAAATTCAGTATTAAAATTTTAATTCAAGTTTGATTACCGTATGAGGAAAACAACATATTTCATTGTTAGTGCCATGTGCCTCTATTCAGGCTCTGTCTAAGAAAAAGATAGAATGCATAGTAAAAGAAAAAGAAAGAATTAAAGTCCTTCCTTCCTGCTATCGACTCCTCTATTTCATAATTTTTTTCTTCTCTTTTCTTAGTCAAACTAAGAGATCTTCTATATATGTTACCTGTCATAACTTCATAAAAATTTGTCTAGTCTTAGGAGAACATAAATCTTCAAACTAAAACCAAATTTGGACTAGTATATTGAAACTATATCGGACTACTATATTTCAGAAGATTCTCAGAAGAAAAGTATATCAATAAATAATGTACAATTGCAAAGGACAGTTGCAGTACTGTATGCAGAGCTAAGGCAGACATTCACTAAATATAGCCTTTTTCTTCATATTTTGGCAATATTTACATATCTTATCATGCCAAGAAAATTTCTAGTAATTTGAATGTATTTGAATATAGCCACTATCTACCAAGAATTTCACAAAATTTTTCAAAATTATAGACTTTTCTTTTTTCTTTTTTATTTTTTTCTCCCCCTTTAAAAAAAGCAATCTCTTGGTGAGGAGAATGCCATAGGCATTTGGCTGATATTATCTCTCTTAGGGAAAAAAAAGCATTTAACATTTTTTGCTCCTCAGGATATTTCACCTGTCAGAATAGTAAGTACTCTTCTTTTCTGCAGTAAATACAGTGAGATGAGCCTTCTAAATCAAGAAATGAAAAGCAACTAGATACATGCTTTAGTTTTCTAAATTAAATAAATAATCTAATCAGAAAAATTTACTCAGTAGTTAAAGCTTTCCAAACCACGTTGAAAACCTACCACCATACATATTAGAGTCTAGATAGCATCAAGTTCTCTTCCTTGAGGCCTGTACAAATTGTTGATATGAGAGGAAAACCCACCCATTCAGAAATTTAAGGAAATACAGGGTTCAACCATGCTATCAAAGCCATTTTAAAGAAAGACAGTGTATTTACTTTAACCAGCTCTCCTGCTTTTATAAATGCTCATCATTTTTTTACTTACTCTATAGCTATGACAGTGGCCAATTTACACCATAAATTTCAAATGTTATTGTTGTCATTATTAGCATTTTGACATGGAGACACCAGGTATGGACAAAAGTGACCACCACAGAGGAAATAAATAAGGTCTGGAAGTCTGC
Source organism: Vanellus vanellus (assembly GCF_965231255.1). Taxonomy (NCBI): domain Eukaryota; kingdom Metazoa; phylum Chordata; class Aves; order Charadriiformes; family Charadriidae; genus Vanellus; species Vanellus vanellus. Next base: position 166,576,417 of record NC_138905.1, read on the forward strand.
CTTTGATATGAAACCTTCAGCTTCTTCTTATAATGAATGGCAGGAGATGGCATTCTTTTGTTTTGTTTTGTTTTGTTTTGTTTTAGAACACCTAAAAGGTCTTCATGGTCCCAGTTTGTGGTAAGTTTATATTATGTTTACTGAAAGTGGGTTTTTAGTTCACCTGACTTTGAAATGCCTGTGAGATTCAGGCACCAGAAACTAGTGTTGAAAAAGGCAGTCTAAAACTCCTCTGACTTCCTAACAGACGTTTTCCTTTGCTGTAACTTGCACCACATCCTAGGACTTCAAAAGAAACAGTCTCAGACATGAAGTAGGATGAATCTGAAAGTGTAATTTTCAACTTTTTTTTTAAATCAAGAATGGTGTTTTGGAGCTAGTTTTCACTTCACTCCAGTGTGGAATGAGATGATGGAATCAAGAGGGGGGAAAAAAAAAAAAACCATGGTCAAAGCCACTGTATCCCACACAGAACCACACAACCCCATTACACTAACAAGCAAAAATCAGCTGAGGTTATTAACTTAGTTTCCACAGTTGCTCCTTCAGCAATTTATGGGGGAAAAAAAATAAATCCCTTGGCTCTCTTTTACCACCTTTTTAGCAAATAAATTAAGGGAGAAAAATGTGTACACATAGTATATATTGTACATTTCCTTGTTTTGGAAATGATACTTTTGTTTACAAATGGATTTTTTAGTAAATCCGCGAATCCAAATAGTTTTGAATAAATGACATATTCAAAGGGACTTGCTAGTTTTTATATAGTTTTTTTGTTTTTTTTTTTTTTTTCCAAAATGAAGACACAGCATCAGGATAAGAATCCTTTATGTTTTCTGAAATGAATGAAGGAAACAAAGTGCAATATTTTAGGATGTTGTCACACTTGATCTTCTGGAACTGTTAATATGCTTGTGGAAAAAACAAAACTGGGGAGAGGTTTTTTAATATTGCTGAGAAACTTGTGGTCTTTGGGTGAAAGATGTTTATTTTCAATTTTTTTAAGAAATTTCATTATATTTCTTTAAATTTATGTGATTTGATTCCTGAAGGGCAAATGGACACTTAAAAACATTGTCAGGAAAAAGAAATATAAATCTTAAAGAAAAATATTTCTCATTAACTCCTCTATGATTGGAGGGACTGGAACATTTTATTTCAGAAAGAAATGGCGAAAACCTAGCTTGAGAAACATTTCTTCTCAACTTATCTACAAAGCAGACATCAAAACATGATCTAGTTCATCCTAGGTCACCTTAGTGATCAATGGAGAGAAAAAAATGTCACCTCCAAAAGGCAGTACATCTGTCTCACACATCTGTCTTAAAATTAGATGTATCACCTCCTGAAAATGCTTACTTCTCTCATTTGGTAAAAGGGGCACATGTAGTGATGAATTGAGACATAGAAGTTTTACTTTAAAATTTCCATGTAAGAACAGGTTGCTTATACCTTGTTAGTTAGGTCTTCTGTGTTATTCTAAGGTGAAGTTCACTTTCAAGATGCTTTTACTTTAGGTCAGAAGCAATGTCATTATTTAAGAGTTTAGCAGCTGAAAAAATGTAACAAATGTGTTTTTCAGGTGCAATTCTCCATTTCCAAATATGTGCTGTTGGTTCACATATAAGTCACATTAAAACCTCTTACTCTTGGGGTCCCTGTGGTGTGATCCTCTCACATTGGGTTTGTGATGATGGCTGCCTTTGAAACTTTCTTATTTGGGGGAGCAAAGACATAAAGGATGGGGTTCCAGGGCCAAGGGAGTACCAAAATATATTCTTTAGCCTCTGGCACTCCATCCATAGATGAACTACAAATTTACGTTTGTACTTCTGCCTTGTTTTCTGTACAGGGTTCTGCTCAGTTACAGTGGTGAATTATGCTCTTAATCTTTTCTAAAGCAGAATTCTAAATGCAAAAACATATTATTAGTGAGTTTAGGTAGAATATATTTCCATTTTTTAATTCTCATCTTTATTCATGCTGCCTCTTCTGAATTACATTAATGTTAGTATCAATCTCTTTGCATTACATTTAGGAACACAAAAACTACCATACTGGTACTTAGTTTCCAGGCATAAAGCAAACTTTTCATTATGTAGATAAAAAAGTTTCAAATCTACTTTAAGATAACCTCCCCTTCCCTCTGTGCATTTTTTTTTTTTTTTTTCTGAGGAATATAGACTTTTTTAGAAATTCAGCTTAAGTAGCAAAACTCTTCAGGATTTCCAGCAAATCAACAACCAGCTTTTTGAATCACTATCATTTAATAATCTGTAATAGCATGGTTTACCATTTTTTACTTTATTAGTTAGCTGTAGGGCTACCCTTTCTAAAATATCAGGTTAGAGGTGGTGGTGTGGTTTGTCACTTCATGAGTGTTTATTGTTGTTTGTTAGAAGATAACAGAGAATTTAATTCCAGTTAATAACAAATAGATCCAGGTTCAAATACTGTCACACAGATACATTTGTGGGTCGTTAAGCTTAACAAAAAGCTTTCCTAACATGTCAGCATACTTACTATTTTTAGATGTATTCTATTTTATAGAATATATACATTTCCTGAAAGTAGCCATTCTACACATGAACCAAACAATTTTAGTTTCTTTTTCATCATTCTACCTCTTCCTTAAGTACTGTCTTAATATATCCTCAAGGAAAAGAAAATAAACTACATTTTGATACAGAAAACAGACCACTGTGTTGCAAAGCAAGATTATATATATATATTTTTTTTTTTTTTTCACTCCACTAAGAAAGCCTATGTCCAAACCTGAAAAGCAAAAAATTGTTTGGCTTCAAGCTAGTTGTCTCTGGGAAGGTGGGTAGGACCAGGCCCAGTAACACGAGAACAAAAGAAACAATAATCAAACGATGGCGCACACAGAGCAAAGGCCGCTTTGCCTCCTTCACTGCAGGAGAGGCCCGACTCCCTGCGGCTTCCCTTGCACTTTCAATTTCAAAGGCTGACACTGCAGCAGAGCGTTTGACCTCTCCAGAACTGATCTGATCACAAGAAATCCTGAGTGCAGCCTTGTGAAATAGCCTCAGTGAGGATGCTCAGCGCTAGGAAATGAGCACACCCACAATTTCATGGAGTTAAATTAGGCTCCTTCGGCTTCAGTTAACCCTCCATAAGACTGCAGTGCTGGTATTGGAAGTAGCCCACACACCCAGACAGAGCTTTACTTTTTTTTATTGGTGATAGCAAACTTGCTGCAGTGCTGACCATGGATGCTGTGCTTGGCACTGTCCACTCGGGCACACAAAGCAAGATAACCCATACTCCGCAATATCATGTTGGAGATGATCAGGCAAATCCAAAGGAAAGGAAAAGCAGAAGATTTTCATAGCCAGGGTGGATGGATACTAGAACGAACTTCCAAGGAAGTGATATAAAGAAGGCAGATTATTACGATCGGTACTAAGTAGGTGAATATTAGTGGTCTACAGTTAAGGAAAGATCAAAGCTGTAACCAGTCATCACTTATGGACTTAAAATCCATGAATCTCTCAATGCCCAATTCTAATAATTCAAAATGTTTAGGGATCATTGAAATATTCAGATAAATGGAATTAAGGGTAGATTAAGGGCAAACAAAATCATGCTGCAAGGGATAACCATAGATTTAAGTGGTGATTGTAATTGGCCGCGTATGAACTGTCTTTGCCACTGCTTCTCTCTGGAAATTCAGATGCATTTCCAGACCGTATGTCCTCTAGTTTTGAAGAATTTATCCAAAGTAGTGCTATTTTGTGTGTGTGGAAGGGTACGTCCATCTTGCAAATCTACATAACCTGCTCCTCTACATAATCCGTTTTCCATTAGGGTCAATGAAAAGACTCCTGTCAATCTTAACGAAATCTGCATATGACTTTTATAACCTTCTTGAAGATTATGGGATTTACCCACTCCTGTGACTCTGAAAGTGTTTCAGCTCACCTAAGAGAAATCTTACAGCTGCCTAAGTAAAAAATCCAAAGGAATGAAAACACTCTTACCATCTTCTATGCCACCATCTTCATTATGTACAGACAACTAAGAGAGATATTTAATATTGAATAATCTGAGATGTGATTGTGTTTTGTCCTGAGAAAGAGACTATACTGTTTAGTGACTATTTTCCTGTACTGTTCAGCGAAGATCACAGGTGATCAGGAAAAGATCATATAAACAAGTAACTCATAGTGTTAGCATTTCGTTGGTTGATGAATTTTAAAATACTTAATGTGAAATTTGTCCTACTGAAGTACTCAGTGAAAAAAAAAAAAAAAGTTTTCATTCTCCTTACACCCAATGTGACCATTGACACTTCATGACTTTCAAGTAACTGAACAATTCACATTCCTCTTTTAACACCAGCTGGATCTCTTTTAAGTCCGGTGGGGAATAAAACAAGTTATCCAAGGCTAAAATGGGTTGAGGAGTAAAGTTCATCAGAAGAGGTGAAGGTGATGATCTCTGGTGAGGTTCATCTGCGTTTTCTCATGTTTCCTTTTCTGGATGACTCTTTCTGTCCTCTGTGATGTATTATATTCAGTGTTTCATTTTTTGATAGTTGTTTCCTGAATCACAGGTGACACTCCAGCAGTGGGTTATTTCTTTATTGGGAGAAAATGATTGGCATGCTACAGGATAATTTAGCTCAGATGGTTTAATTCTGGTACTGTAAGTACATAATTCCTTTTCCTATGTTTTGAATAGAATTATTAAGGTAAGAGAAATATACTAATGTTTATTGATCTAATCATTATAATAGAAAATTCTCTGGAGTGATGGCTGCATTTTGTTTTGAATTTGACTGCTCCTGACACAACAAACTCCTTCTTTCATAACCCCTTAGAGAGATTTTAGACACTACAGTACTACAATTAATTAATTATATACTCAGAAGCATAGCCATGAGAAAACCTGTAAGATCACAAAAATATTGACTCTACTTCATTTTCTTTTTTTTTTTTTTTTTTTTTTTTTCTGGAGGGTTTAACTGATCCTGCACAAATCTGTATTCATGTGTTAGCATCCCTGGACACTGAGAGTGCTGCAAATGCCTAGTAAGAAATAGACCAGCATTTCCCTCGCTAGCCAAAATAAAAGCATTTTTTTTTCCAAAAATGTTGAACATTAATCTTCCATGTTATTCAGCTGGAGTTTCTGGGCCTCAAAAAGTCTTGATATCAGACTCTAAACCTTCTGTTACCTGTACATAGAGCTGTTCACACAAGTCAATCTTTTTTTGGCAATAGACTTGGCAAATTAGGTAAAATACTGAAATGTATGTGTAACTCTTTAGATTTCCGTGTCTACAGAAAAGGAAGTCATTGACCAGCACAAAAGAATCCTAGCTAAATTCTTATAGAAGTTTTTCCTTTGAAGTTGTGAAAGCCAGTAGGAGGTGTAGTAATGATGACCTAATCATAGGTTGTTATTGGACTTCGCAGCTCTGCACTGATTTTTAGCTTCCCTAATGTGGGGTTGCTGCTACAACATCAAAGCAGAACTTGCTGCACAGACATTTTGGATTAATTGCTGTCTCTGATACTGAAACATATCAGTAGACCAGTGTCAAATAAATACAATTATCATGTAGAAAAGCCTGCCTGAATTCCTTACAACTAAAATGTTCTGCCCAGTTTTAAGAATGCATGTATTTTCTGTTTTTTTTTAATATAAATTTGTACTGATAAGTAAGTCTAAACTCAATCTTTGTATCCAAATGTAAAAAGTGGAGAGAAGGGATCTCAGAATAAATAACTTGTAAGGAATTTCAAGTCTAACTACCACGGAAATAAACATGAAATCTGTCGATTTCCCTTTGGCTCTGGGGAATAAACAAGAAACTTTTTTTTCAGAGTTTGAATATTTTTTTATCAAATGGTGTCTGTAGATAAAGGTATGTTCAAGAAACCAAGGAATGTTCATGAAAAGAAGGCAGAATTAGTCTTGCAAGAAATCCCAAACAGACCAATCCTAAAGGGTTCGCCTATAGAGCATTTGCTGCCTCATCTGTGCTTTATTGAACTCAGAAACTATTCAACAGCAAGAGATATCTAAAAAGACCAGTATAGAAAGTTTTTCGGTAAACAAAATGTCTTTTTTTTCAAGCATACCAAATAACTGATTCTTAGAGTTCTAAAACATTTTGGCAGTTCACATAATGACTTACAGGAAAACAGTGTATGAACTCTCCCTAGTCTCCCTGAACACTTCCTCCAACTTTCAAATCTCATCCTATGCCTTTTTCTAGGTGAGTTGAATCTGGAGCACATCTCTGCAAACCCACTAATTTTGCTCTCTTGTCAGGATTACATAGGAAGAATGCCAAATATCTTTGCCCTCCTTCATCTTCCCACATAACGCCCATATCTGCCTACTAACAGTAATTATCATCTTTAAGATACCTTTTTCCTGAAGCCTGTGAGATGATTAAAAGTGATTCAGATAACTTACTTCTAAATGGATGTACAGTTTATTGACCTAAAGGAATACAGCCAATGAGACAGGGTTATACCCACCGTGTACACATCTTAGAGATGTTCGAATCTCATCTGTACCTCCTCAGCTCTCTCCAAGCCAAAGTGAATCCCATTGTCTCAGGTGGCTTGTAGCTCCCACCCCTCTGCTCCTTACTCTCTATTTATCAGTACCTCTCTCTCAAAATCTTCTCCTCTCCCTACTTGTAGGCTGGTGTAAGAGTCGATCAGAAGATCGGTATTGTCTCAACATTGTCATCAGTGACTAGGCCCCAAAACCTGGACTAATGTCTTGATGTGAGTTTGCAGTGGCTCACTGAGCTGGCTGTTATCAGACGTGGAAACCTTGGAGAAAGGACCGAGGTACGAGCAGTGTCGTTACCTGGTACAAGCCTATTTTACTGGAGCAGCAAAGCGAAGAACTGCTGTCGAAGAAGATGGATTGCACTGGCTGTGCCAGCACTGATGAAGTAATCTTGAACCTCAGTTGAACTTTCCTCATTATAATGTCATTATAATATAAAACCACACCTCCTGGTAAGAAGCTACCCACCTCCAAAGCTGACCATGCCTCAGACACTCCTCTCTGGGCATGCATGGAAGCCTTACTCCAGGCAGGCGGATTGGCACATTTCCACGGGACAGAGGTAGAGTGGAGGTGTGTCCAAGGAGGAGCAAGGTGTGCTACCTAGCATAAAAAATGGTTCCTCAGTAAGCGAATTTTGATGATCTTCCCCACAGAGAGACCACGACGGTCGAAGAAGCAGCAGCAGAATGCCTTCTGGATTTGGGACCATAGGGACACCTGTGGACCCGTGGTGGTAGCTATAATCCTCTTTCCCCCTTTTTTACCTCATCTTTTCTATCTTTTTAATCTCATCTTCTTTCTATCGCAAGCTGCTTTAGGGGCAAAACCAATAAAGTAATTGTGTGTTGAAAGCAAAACTCCCTGGGCCTGATGCCATTTCTTTTTGCACTTCGGGATCACAGCTGAAATGAACCATCATGCATCTGCCAAGGAGTGGACCGTGACAGCTGGAAATTTTAACTGCTTAGTAGGGGGGTTGTTTGTTTGCTTGCTTGCTTTCTCACACTAATATCTGGCTTTGGCAACATCAGTTGATCACCCTACTAGTAAAACTCAGATAAGTATTTTTCACCCTTTCCATCTCTTAGGGTTTCCTGGGCCTCTCATTTTCTCTCTGATGGTTTATTTCTGGCTTGTTTCTTTTTTTACAACTCCTTTCAGGCCAATCACATTATTTCAAATAGATAAACTGAGATGTAGATAGTTTTCTTTTTAAGTAACACAGATCCCTTACTCTCTGTGATACAGTCAAATATCTGAAACCGATCACAGAGACAGATTTTAGCAACTTGATACTTTTCATGTTATTTTACATTTATAAAAATCCTTAATGTTATTACAGATTTTGGAAGGGTATCTTTTTAATGTTCTTTGAAATATACAGTGGCACATTGAAAACCTAGAGCCTAGGAATATTCTACATTTAAAAAAAAATAAAAGAAGTCTAAATCATAGAATACTACAGGGGCTTTATGAGTACCTGTGTGGAGGCAAAAGACCCATGGGTGCATGCAGGTTTGGGGGAGTTTCTAAAATTAAGGGACTGCCCATGTGTTGATTTTGGGGTTTTTGATTTATTGATCTGATTTGATTTGGGGTTTTTTGATTTATTTTTTTTTTCATAGGACACAGTATATCATGTCCCCTACCATATGATCCTAGGGGATCCCTGTAAGGAGATCTTGGCCTTTCCTTGATTTTTTTGTTTTAGGTTGCAAGGGGATGATTCAAGTGTATCTCATGACAAGGAATCTAAACACTTACGCTGAGACAGTCTTCTGCATTTCCAGCTTTTAAACCTTTGGGAGAACCAGTAAACCTCAACGATCAAACTATTGTTTTCAAGGATGTATCTATGCAAATGGTTTCTTTTGTCCTTTGACCAGATCTTCCCTTGTGCTCATGCTGGTGAATACGATGCTTGAGTCTATCTTCCAACTTTTTGCTAGAGTCTGATTTTTTTTCCATAAGGACTCTTCTGAAACAAAGGAGAATTTAGTTGTTACTGAAGGAGAATAGATACTGCACTTTCTCATTTGCTTTGAGCATCTTTTAGGGTCAAGTTTGATGATAAGCTTATTGAATGAGTGGTGCAGATAGTAAAAAATCAATAACAAGTTCACAAAACAAGAAGAAAATTCACAACAAAGGACTGAGAGTAGAAGAAAACAGGAATTCTATTTGGTCTGTTTTATTTAATACTTCAGGGGGCAAATTCTGATTTTCAAAAGCATTTCTATTAAAATGAGATTTGCAGCTTCACAACTCAGATTAGAATCTCTGCCTCCTTCATTTTAGTAGTGCTTTATTTTTTAATTGAAAGTTTGGTATTCTTCTTTCTAGTGATGGGGAAGGGTTGTGGAAGAGTGGATGGATCTTGCACATTCAGCTGGTTGTGCAGCTGGTGTCAACAACAAGGATTTGGGTTTTTTTTGTTTTTTTTTTTTGTGACCATGAAAGCCTCTGACAATTGAGGACAGCTTGTAAGAGAGAGGATCCACCTGAAAACATGGGGTCAGGATTAGTAGGCAGATCATTGTGGGTGATGTAGTGGGGTCTGCTACAGACCACCTGATTAGGAAAAAGGAGCTGAAGCCTGCTTCAGAAACTTGGAGGAAGTTTCCTGTTTGTAGGCCCTGATCCTTGCGGAGAACTTGAATTTCACTGATATCTTCTGGAAGGAAAACACAGCAGGGCAAAATCAGTGCAGGAGATATCTGGAGTGGATTGGTGACAACTTCCTTGGCACAGATGATCGAGATGCTGATGAAGGGAGGTGCTTTGCTGGACTTGATAGAAAGCCAACTGTATCCTGGGCTGCATCAAAAGAAGCCTGGCCAGCAGGTCGAGGGAGATGATTCTGCTCCTCTACTCTGCTCTGGTGAGACCCCACCCAGAGTACTGTGTCCAGCTTTGGAGTCCTCAGCAGAAGAAGAACATGGACCTGTTGGAGCAGGTCCAGAGGAGGGCCACAACGATGATCAGAGGGCTGGAACACCTCTCCTATGAAGACAGGCTGAGATAATTGGGGTTGCTCATCCTGGAGAAGAGAAGGCTCCAGGGACACCTTATAGAGGCCTTTCTGTATCTGAAAGTGGCCTACAAGAAAGCTGGAAAGGGACTTTTTACAAGGGTATGTAGTGATAGGATGAGGGGTAGTGGCTTTAAACTGGAAGACGGTAGATTTAGAATAGATATCAGAAAGAAATTTTTCACTTTAAGGATGGTAAGGCACTGGAAGAGGTTGTCCAGAGAAATTGTAGATGCCCCATCCCTAGGAGTGTTCAAGGCCAGGTTGGATGGGGCTTTGAGCAACCTTTAGTGGGAGGTGTCCCTGCCTACAGCAGGAGAATTGGAACTAGATGATTTTTAAGGCCCCTTCCAACATAAACGATTCTATGATTCTATAATAAGAGATGGAAACCAGGACAGATGACCCAGGAAGAGTATAGACACACTGTCTGTGCATGCAGGGAAGGGGTAAGAAAAGTCAAAGACCGTCTGGAGTTAATCCTGATGAGGTATGTGAACGGCAGCAAGAAAGGCTTTTATTGATACATAGACAACAAAAGGAAGACTAAGGGAAAATGTGGACCTCCTGCTGCATGGAGCAAGGGATCTGGTGACAAAGGATTTGGAAAAGGGCAAAGTATTCATTGTCTTCTTTGCTCAGTCTTTGCTGGTGAAATTTGCCTTCAGCAATACCAGTCCCCTGAGACCTGTGGGAGAGTCTGCAGCAAGGAATACTTACCCTCGGTAGAGGAGAATCAAGTTAGGGAAGATTTATGCAACCTGTACATACTCAAGTCTGTGGGCCTGATGGGATCCACCCATGAATGCTCAGGCAACTGGCTGATGTCACTGCATGGCCATTCTCAATTCTCTTTGAAAGGTCATGGCAATCTGGGGAGTTTCCTGAGGACTGGGAGAAAGCAAATGTCTCTTCTTTCTCCAAGATGAGCGAGAGGAAGTACATGGGAAACTATGGGCTAATGAGCCTCACTTTGATCTCTAAGAAAGTGACAGAGCAACTAATCCTGGAAACCGCTTCCCAACTTATGAAGAACAAGAAGATAATTGGGAATAGTCAGCATGGATTTATGAAGAGAAAATCATGCCTGACCAACCTGATCGCCTTCTGTGATGAGATGATTGTCTTGGTGGGTGAGGATAGAGCAGTAAAAGTTTTTTACGTTGATTTTCAGTGAGGACTTAAACACTGCCTTCCATAACATCCTCACTGACAAACTGACAAAACTTGGGCTAGGTCAGTGGACAGTGAAGTGGATTGAAAACTGGTTGAACAGTTGGGTTCAGAAGGTTATGATCAGTGGCATGAAGTCCAACTGGAGGCCAGTTCCTATTGGTGTAACCCAGGGTCTAACACTGAGGACAATACTGTTTAACATTTTCATTCATGACCTGAATGATGGGACCGAATATACTCTCAGCGAGTTCTCACAGGTGATACAAAGCTGGGTGAAGCAGTTGGTACACCAGATGGTCGTGCTGCCATTTACAGGGAAACTTGACAGGCTGGAGAAATGGGCAGGGCTGGACCTCATGGAGTTCAGCAACGGGAATTATAAAGTCTTGCACCTGGGGAAGAATAATCCCATGCACCAGCATGCTGGGGCTGACTGGCTAGAAAGCAGCTTTGCAGAGAAGGATCTGGGCATCCTGGTGTCCAACAAGTTGGACATGAGTTTGCAACATGCTCTTGTCGCAAAAAAGGACATTGATCTCCTGGGCTGCATTATGAAGAGTGTATTGGGTGTACGCGGAAAGGTTTTGGTAGGAAGAGGACTGCAGGGGTGGCATCTGTGAGAAGAAACCAGGGGCTGCCCACATGTCAGACAGAGCAGATTCCAGCCATCTCCAAAATGGACCGACCACTTGCCAAATCTGGGCCAATCAGCAAACATATTTGTCCTGGTATGAGGTAAAACAGAACCAATTTTGTTCAGTAACTTCACTTCTTAGCTGGGCCTCTTCTAACTACTGAAATTAACTGCATCTTGTGCAGAGAGTGCTCACTCTCTCAGAGTGATAAGACCAATTGTCTATAGCTGATGCCCAGGCATGGGATGCAGAGAGGCTCCTGCTTATACTTATTGCTATAACAGCCAAGGCCAACCAACTTTGTTATTTGCCACGTTGGAGGGTCAGAAGCGGAAAAGCATAGTGGGGTCCCACCTGCAGGGAGAAGTGGACAGGACAGGTGACCCAAAACTGACCAACAGGGTATTCCATCCCATCTGCCTCATGCTCAGTATAAAAGCTGAGGGATCAAAGGGTCAGCTCTCTTCCTTCAATGGCCAACGTCTGAGGAGGACTCTGTTCATCTGCCTGTGATCCCGATCCTGAATCCAGATCCGGAATCCAGTTCCCGTCCGTCACTGAGTCCAGCCTGGGACTGTCCCAGTGCCAGCCGGTGACGTGATTGTCATCTCGGGAGCTTAATACGGTTTTGTACATATTTCATTATTTCTTTTTATTTTATTATTAATATTTCATTAAAGTAGTTTAGTTTCTTCTAGACTCATAAGTCTCTTTTTCCTCCTCTGCCTCTCTCTTTGAAGAGGGGTAGAGGGGAGCATCTGTCGGTCCCATCTGGGGTCCCTCAGGTCCCCAGTAGTGGATTTGGCCTAAACCACGACAATATTTAAGAAAGGGTAAAAAATTTTGGGCAGCATCTGGGAGAAAGAGGAGTGAGAAAAATATGAGAGAAACAGCCCTGCAGACACCAAGGCTGGGGAAGAAGGAGGGAGAAGAAGTGCTCCAGGTGCTGGAGCAGAGGTTCCCCACAGCCCATGGTGAAGACCATGGTGACACAAGTCATACCCCTGTAGCCCATGGATGGCCACGTTGGAGCAGATATCCATACTGTAGCCCCTGAACAGCCCCATGCTGGGGCAGGTGGATGTGCCTTGAAGGAAGCTGCAACCTGTTGAGAGGTCACACAGGAGCAGACTCCTGGCAGGAGCTGTTGTCCATGGAGAGGAGACCATGTAGGAGCAGGTTTCCTGTCAGGAACTGTGGCCTCTGTGGGGACTCACACTGTAGCAGTCTGTTCCTGAAGGAAGGAGTGCAGCCCATGCCAAGGACCCACACTGGAGCAGTTCGTGCAGGACTGTATCCTGTAGGAATGACCCCATGCTGGAGCAAGGGAACAGCATAAGGAGGAAGGAGCGTCAGAGATGAACTGGTAAGAACTGACTGCAACCTTCCTTCCCCATTCCCCTGCATCACTTGTGGTGAGAGAGTAGGAGACAGAAGAGTTGAGCATGAAGGGCTGAAGTTGAGTCAGGGAAGAAGCAGGGGGTGGTGTGGTTTGTTTCTGTTTCTCACCATCCTTCTCTGGTTTTAATTGGCAACAGGTTCAAGTAATTCCCAAGTTGAGTCTGTTTTGCCCGTGACAATAATTGATGAGTGGTCTTCCTGTTCTTATCTGATCCAACGAGCTTTTAAATCTTATTTTCTCCTGCTGTCCTGCTGAGGAGGAGGAGTGAGAGAGTGGCTTGGTGGGAACATGGAAGACAGTGAAGGTTAAGCCACCACAAAGAGCATTATTGAAATACATGAAATTCCATTTAAGCATAAGAAAAATCTTTCACTGTGAGAGCCATGGAGCAGGTTGCTCAGAGAATCTGTGGAACCTTCATCCTTGCAGATACTCAAAACTCAACTGGGCACAGTCCTGGGCAACCTATTCTAGCTTGTCCTGGTTTGAGGTAAAACAAAACCAATTTTCTGCTCAGTAATTTTACTTTGCAGCTAAACCTCTTCTAAACTAACTGAACTCTGAAATTAGCGGCATATTTTTCAGACAGTAGCCCGCCTCCAGAGTGAGGAGACCTGATTGTTTATAATTTATATGAAGGAATGGTATGCAGAGAGGCTCTTGCTTATAGTTATTGTTATAACAACAAAGGCCAGCTAACTTTGTTATGTGCCATGTTGGAGCGCTGGAAGTGGAAAAGTGTAGAGGAGTCCCACCTGCAGGGAGGAGCAGACAGGACAGGTCACCCCAAACTGATCAACAGGGTATTCCATCCCATCTTCCTCATGCTCAGTATAAAAGTGAGGGACCAAAGGGTCAGCCCTCTTTCTTCAATGGCCAGCATCCAAGGAGGACTCTGTCTGTTCATCTGCCTTTGATCCCAATCCATGCATTCCTGAATCCAGACGCAGAATCCAGTTCCCATCCATTGCTGAGTTCAATCTGGGACTTTCCCAGTGCCTGTCAGTGATGTGATCATCATCCTGGGAGCTTGATACTGATTTTGTAGATATTGTATATATATATTTCATTATTTTCTTTTTGATATTATTATCTTTTATTTTTATTATTTTATTACTAGTATTTCATTAAAGTAGTTTAGTACCTTTTACACTAATAAGTCTCTTTCTCTCTCATCCTCCTCACCTTGAAGGGAAAGGTAGTGGAGAGCATCTGTCTTTTGTTTCAGTGGCCAAAACCATGTCTGGCCCAAACCATGACATAGCCAACTCTGCTTTGAGCAGGATTATATTGGATTATCTACAGAGGTCCCTTCCAACCTCAACCATTGAGTCATTCTGCGAGACAGAAGTGAAGATTAGTCTTTACTCACAAGAACCCTGGGAAATCTAAAGGGTATATGTTGACAAGAATAAGGAAGAGAAACAGGATTTCACAAGAAATGAACACTTTTAAATTAAAAAAAAGAAAACAACTCAGCTTTTCTGAAATACTAAGTATTAAATAAATGGATGATCTTGAACTTGTCTGAATTATTTTATTTAAAAGCTGTTTGATATTTTATAAATTTTACTCTATTTTGCACTGGTCACAGTTTAATAAATCAAAAAGACAGATGAAATGAAACAATACAAAGCAACAGAGTAATTACTGAAGTCAGTCATAAATTTGGCAAAATATGGAATGCTTTTTTTATCTTAAAGTTAATTCAAACGTGACAATAAAAAATGACAGAAGCTCACTTTGAAATTGTAGAAGGTGTGAATAAAAAGTTTTTTACATTTTAAACAGTCTCCGGGGAGTAATCTGATTATCTCAGTTCACTTTCACAGCGAATGTTCATACTGCAGAAATAATTCAAGAATGGCGTTATTCTGTTTCAGTGGGTCAGGGATCATACAAATAGGTCTTCCAAAAACCTGGACATCACTGAGTAGTCACTCACAAGTTGGACTAGCTCAAAAACCATTCTGAATTATACTGGGAACTGCAGTAACTCTCATTTGCTTGGCCAAGTATGTCTCTGCTTGTTTTGTGCATGACCTTTTCATAATGACTAATACCTCAAGGTGCAGAGCATTTCCGATGACATACATGCACGTAGCTTGAGCTGGCAGTTTATGTGTTTTCATCAACAATGATTGTCAGCCAACAGCAGAATAAAAAAATTGACCCCAAGTGATTAGAGATGTTAGCAAAAGCTAACAGTAAGTGCAGACACTTTCCATCTTTATGACTGACATGGCTATGTAATCTTTGGAATGGCATCGTGATTTTACATCAAGCATTAGTGATTTGAAGATGTATGACCTTCTTCACTTCAGAAAAGTAATAGAATAAGTGTTCATGAAATGATGAATCCAGGCAAGGGAAAGAGATGAAATAACAATAAAAGCTATCACCCAAACCCATATCTAGTAAATGATAACTTAATCTGGTTATCTGCACAGCCAAAGTCAGACAACTGAGCATTTTAGATGTCTTAACATGGGCAGTTTGGAAGGATACTAGAATGACTGTAGATATGAGATGTAAACAGAAGTTTTGTTTACACTGGAGGTTTCCATACTTACTCAAATCAGTTGTGTCTGAGTATGAGAGTATTGAAAACAAAAAAGATAGGCTAGACTATTCAGTTGCTCACTTAATTCTGATCATTTTCTCTGTGGTACTGTTTTAGATTTCAGCCATAATATTCATAGCCTTAGGTAACAGGAAGAAAGTTAAGAATAATTCAGAAAACATTTCCAAGTATTACCTAATTTTCTGAATAAATTCAGAAGTTTTTTTTGAAAAATGGAGCTGACCCATTGTCATGAGAACCAAACTTAAAAAAGAGGAAGAAAATATGTTTAAGGAAGTCAGCAAAGTCTTCACATAGCCATCTCTTTCTGCAATCTTTCATGATACATGATACCTTAGCAGAGAAAAGAACACTGACAAAAACATCCACTGGATACATCTGATTTCAGCAAACCACTCCTCAGGAAGTAAAGGTCTGCTAAAATTTTAAACTTGGAGAAGCAATAAGAGAGTCAGTAGGATGGAAGACAGCAAAATGAGTTACTAGATCAAGACAGTCAATCTCAGATTCATGAGAGTGCTTCTTTCTGTTATAGAAAGTATTGGGCAAGGTTGTTTGACTCATTACTGAGGATCTCTGGTAAGAGAAGAGGCAAGAGTGGTTATATCTGGCCTTCAAAAGGCAGGACATGGAATGAATTGTGCATATTGCAATAGTGTCAAGATCAAACTGATTATTTGGTGTTCAGTCATTTCTCTTAAATAAACCTCATTCAAATAATCTGTCAAAAATCAAACCCGTGAAAAATGTTGTGGAACTGTTTACGGAACACACTTAGTATTGATTTTCTTATTTTTTAGTAAAAAAAAAGGAAATAGAGGAGGAATAAAAGCATCAATATATTATTTTTACAGAAGTATTTCTATTTTTGTTCCTTCTTTAAAATTATGTTCCTTTCCGAATTCATAAAGTGAAATGTTTTTCTTCATTTTATTTTTCTATAACAAACTGGAAATCCTACCAGAATTTGATTACATTTATCATACATATAATTCTTGACCCTGCTGCAATACATGTCAGAAGTTGAGGTGAAATCTTTACACAAGTGATTTCAATGAAGTGCAGTTGCATTCAGAAGTTTCAAATATCTCATCTAGCTGTTGAGCACTAAATTTATAATCTATGTCTAGTGTTCCTATGCAGATTTCTTTATTCTATTTTATTCTTGTCCTGGTTTGGTCAGGATTAAAAGTTCCAAAGTTATGGTTGAATACCATATACAAAAAAAACTTCTGCGCAATTGTTAGCAACTTACGGTGGTTACTCAAAACGTAGAGCACTGGTAAATAACACATGTAGAAAAGAATTTGCCTGCTTTATGCTAGCTTCGTGTTGTAATTTGTAATTTTGTGAAATAACCATGAGCAACAGCATTAGTAATGTACTTTCCTCTCTTTAGAATGCAGCACTATTCTCCCACTAGATCTGGAAACTTCCTTTTAAATAATAGGCAATTTCTTGCTGGAAACCAAGCAGTGACCTTTTATTTATTTGACAGATGAGTTTATAAATGCAATTTAGTCTTGGGACGCATGACATTGACAAGCTCTCTGGAGTCTGAATTGGACAAAATTTCACTAAATGGAATACTTTTTTATCTATAAACATGAAAGTCACAGAAAGGTTGAACTCTGCAGAAACCCACACCATCTCAATTATTTATATATATTTTTTTTATGACTATCGGCGTTTTCCTTATATGTATAAGCCCTCTAATTATAGACTTCGGGATCCTATTAAGCTTTTATTTTATTTCCTCGATTTCACATTGTTGTTTGAAATGATTACAAGTTCTGTTGAGGTAACAATACAATGAAGCACACAAGCTGTAAAATTGAAAGCTTTTTAAAAGCTGCATATGAAAATTCATTTTAACTTAATTTCCCTATTCAGAATTGGAGTGTATTAGCAACAACCAAACTAACAAGGACCTAATTCTGCTTGACTTGATTGCTTTTCAGTTAGTTCCACCGTGTGAAGTTTCACATTTCAAGATCCTTCTGTTTTGCACCAACATAAATGAATAATTACAAAAGATACAATTGAAAATCAGACATAGAAAGGGCTTGGAGTAGCAGTTATTTGCTATGTAATTCTTCAGATCTTCAATTGAGAAATTAAAGTCCTTCTCATTGTGAAGTATATTTTATATATATATGTACCAACAAAATGAATATGTATATCTATATATATGTATAAATTTGGGAAATCACAGCGTGTCAAAGCTTAGTTAGAAGTCACTAACACAGGTTCAATATGCAGCTGGCTTTCTCTCACTGCAATCTCTTTTTTTTTGCATTATAAAGAAAAGAATTTTTTTAAGCTCTCCCTCAAAGAGAGAGCATGCATTTTCTCATTTGTTCTAAACTGTTATTTTATTAGCCATGTAATGTTTTTGAAGGGGCATATTTCTAGTAATCCTGACCAACAGAGTGAGATGAAATAATATTTTTATGCTACGTGTGAAATTGATTTAGTGATTTTCTTCCTTTTCTGCTATAGCCTGGTAATTGCAGTTTATATGTCACTGGAATAAATACTGCAGTTTAAAAATTGCTGAGATCTAAAATTCTTTCTGATACTAACAAACTTCTTAGTAAATGTTTATCTTTTATATTCCCTTAGTTAATAAAGGTGTTAAATAAGTATATGAATAACAACAGCAATAACAAAGTACTTTCTTCAGAGATTGCTCTTCACTATATTCCTTTTCATATTAAAAAACCTAGGATATTTATGACCCCTTCCCACCTTGCCTGGAGAAATGTATTTCTTACATATGACAAAGACCAAGGTTTATGATAAGTACAGATAAAAGGAACTATGTTTTGTGGTCCTAGGCAAGATTTAAGACCTTAGATGTATGTGCAGAAGTTTCCAGTTTTATGTCTTTTATAAACAAATAAACTAAATATTTCTGGCCTTACTCTTCTTCTGGTCTCAAAGGACCATCAGTGTTCTTGACCATGACTGAATTTCTTTATAGATCTCTACACTGTCTGTGTAGATATAGCCATAGTATCTGAGCTGTAGAAAAATGTGCTGGCTTACTTTTCAACTCCATTGGTTCCTAACCCTTCATGAGCACTTAATTCCTCACATAGAAGGAAACAGTCACGCCGTAGAAGCCTTTGGACCATGAAGGGTAATTGGATAAGATCTTTTGAAAGATTTACAAGCCTGCCAAGGATTTTGCCAGCTTTAAAGCTGACTGATTCAGTGTGAAAAGACCTGAACAATTCTGACCTAAAGGTTTAAAGAGAGACCTTTTCTGTGAAAGTATAATTTAGAGCCTGTAATAAAAGCGTATTGAAAAACACCACAAGGAAGAAAACAGCCATAAATTCTACAGCTTAATATTACATTACAGGACACTTTTCAGTGACATATCCTCTTGTCTTGCAACATACCTCTGTTGCCTCAAACTGTTTTTAATTGTTTCTTTTACAGGTTACCATTGTAGCTCATCAATAAAAGCATAATAAGAAAGCCATTTGTTTAATTCAGCTGAGAATGTTCACTTGCTTTCTCTCTCTATATATACATAAACATACATGAAGAAAGACCAGGTCTTCGTACAGTGCCGTAAGGAAGAAATAAGAGGAAGAATCACCAAGAAAATTAGGCAATTTATGTAGAAAAGGTAGGTTCTCACAATTTATGTTTAACATCTGTACCACCTTGAATACCCAGTATGTACCCAGCGGTAAATTCTCTGTGGTCCTTCATTTCTATTGTTGTGCCATTTACTATGGACCAGTGCAGTGCCTCAAACACTGCGCAATACAGAAACAGGACACTTTCTCCACTCTTCTCACCTGCAAGGCCCAGGTGAGTCAGCCCACCTTTCAAATAAATGTGAAGTGACGCTGCTTCCTCCTCCCTTGTGTCTTCACTGATTCCCAGTGGTAGAGCACTAACAAATGATGCAGAAGGTTAATTCATAGAATCATAGAATCATAGGGTTGGAAGGGACCTCTGGAGATCATCTAGTCCAACCCCCCTGCCAGAGCAGGGCCACCTTAGAGCAGGTTGCACAGGAACACGTCCAGGTAGGTTTTGAATGTCTCCAGAGATGGAGACTGCACCACCTCCCTGGGCAGCCTGTTCCAGTGCTCTGCCACCCTCAAGGTAAAGAAGTTCCTCCTCATGTTTAGGTGGAACTTCCTATACTCAAGTTTGTGTCCGTTACCTCTTGTCCTGTCACTGGGCACCACCGAAAAGAGCCTGGCCCCATCCTCCTGGCACCCACCCTTTAAGTATTTATAAGCATTGATCAGGTCCCCCCTCAACTGTCTTTTTTCCAGACTAGAGAGACCCAAGTCCCTCAGTCTTTCTTCATAAGAGAGGTGTTCCAGTCCCCTAATCATCTTGGTAGCCCTATGCTGCACCCTCTCCAGCAGTTCCCTGTCCTTCTTGAGCTGGGGAGCCCAGAACGGGACGCAGTACTCCAGATGCGGCCTCACCAAGGCAGAGTAGAGGGGGAGGATGACCTCCCTCGACCTGCTGGCCACACTCTTCTTGATGCACCCCAGGATGCCATTGGCCTTCTTGGCCACAAGGGCACATTGCTGGCTCATGGTCATCCTGTTGTCCACCAGGACTTTCCACAGAGCTGCTCTCCAGCAGGTCAGCCCCCAACCTGTACTGCTGCATGGGGTTATTCCTCCCCAGGTGCAGTACCCTACACTTGCCCTTATTGAATTTCATAAGATTCCTCTCTGCCCAACTCTCCAGCCTGTCCAGTTCTCTCTGTATGGCGGCACACCCTTCTGGTGCACCGAAGCATTAAATTGTGCAAAGAGACTATTTTGCTAATATTCGATTGCAAAAACTTTACACATAAAATAACTTTAAAGCCTTTGCAACCTAGCTGTATTACATGCAAGGAGAAAGATAATATAAATTGTCTCTGGAATTTCGTGGAGATCTGCTTGTGTAAAATGTTATAAGCATATTTGTCTACAGTAAAGACCTCTACACTTCCACCAGTTCTTCATGTAATATTCAGATAGTTTAAAAATCAAATTTTACATTGTTGTAATTGCTTTTAAAGAAGGGCACTAAATGTCTGTTTCATCTGAGATCTGTGATTAAGTCAGTTCTGGGCAAAGTGTATGTACAGTGGCGGTGTCTCATCTGAGAGCCATTTCCAATGTTTTGCACTGCTCAGACACAAAATACCATTACTTTCACTGAAGGCCTAGCACTTTTATTCCAGTTATTTTATTGCTGACCTTCAAACATTATTCCCTAATTTCTTCTGATTGTAGGACTTCCAGGGTTTTTCTTGTGTTCTAACTTTACGGTGTGTGCCCATGAGTAGAGATTCTTTGGAGGCATGTGACATGAATGTAACAGTGAGTAATAACTTCATGCAGGCTCACAATTATTGAATTTCAAACTAAGATCTGCCCTCAGGCTCCTGTTTGAATTTCACTGGTGTGAGTAACATGCCTCTAGGACAGCCAAGAACAATCTCCATGTGAATACCAGGGGGGAGTGTATCCAGAGATAATCACAGCATGGACCTGCAGCACTGGCTGAAGAGCTAATCTTGTGAGGGAAAGATCAAAGTGTAACTATGAGATACAGGGGAAATCTCTGGGGCACTTCCAAACGGTGAAAAAAGCATCAGAGGTTCCACCACAACATTTATAGAAGCACTGGGAGACAGCCAGTGAATCTGTTTGAAGAGGATAGACTGAATTAATTTACTTGCAAACTTAGACTTTGAGATAAAGGGATGAAAATTTTGTAGAGTAGCTAATTTTGTGTTTTTTTTTTTTTTTTTTTGTTTATTTTTTTTTCCTGATGAAATTGAGAAAGGTAGACTTCATTCTGACTGGATGTCTGCTGGTGTATATTTTAATTCCATTAAAAACAGTACTGTTCCATAGGTGTCAAAATACAGGAAAGCAGGTTGGAATCTGACCACAAAGCTAAAAATTAATTTATTGTTTCCCTGAAATAAATATAGTTTCTATCCACATATCTACCTATCAATTCCCAGGTATAGTTTTCTAAACTAACTGAAGCTACATAGGTATTAAGAGAATTAGGATTAGCTCCATAGCATATCAGATCACCTCCCGGTTTTCAAACACTGGCAAAATTTAGATAAAATGGCACATGGTAAAGATGACAGCTGAGCATAATTTATTTGATGCTGCATTTTCTGTGGATAAAGTTTCAGAGTGAAGTATTAGCAGAGTCAAATATGAGAAATATTGTCATGGAAATAATTAGAGTTTGACATTTTGCAGGTACTCTGTGACATGATGATTGCTGTTTTAGGAATGTTCCAAAGTGCAATTAAATTGCATCTCTTACCAACAGACCATAAATCATTATCCGCAGTTCAGTGGGATATCTTCAGACCATACATTTTAGAGGAATTATTGTAGTTTATCACATTGTGTACCTTTAGGGAGCCTTAATCTTTAAATAATTGCAGTAATAATTGGGAGGAGACATACATTAGATGCGCTTAATGAATCAGGTTATTGACACTCTAAATCAAAGGGATTATGTTGCATTGTTTTCTTGACGTTTAGGCATATTTGCAGTCACAAAAATACATTCTTCTATACAATATTATGCAAGATAGTCTTTATTTATAATCTTTGTTTTCTTAAACTTTTTAAAATAAGTAAACTATGTATTGCAGCATAAAAGCTAAAAATTTTCTACTCCATGAAATCACAGAAGTATATTAATGACATGCAAGCATGCAATTCTTCTTCTAGATAGATTTCCTCACTAAACACTATAAACTTAATCCAGCTATGTTGCCTTTGCACCACTATGGTGTGTTCTACCCATTTTAAAAAATCCAGAGAAGATCTGCCTCCTCTGAAAGTGAAACCTGGGATGCAAACCTCATATAATCAGTGCCTTTTAAAAATTACGTTGAATGTTATCATTCAACTTGACTCAATTGTCTATGGAGATTCATAGTGAGTGGGCAACCCCATAGGTTGCCCTTTGAGGTTCTCCTGTTGAGGGTATAATAAGAAGCAGCCCTAAGAATGCTTTAAAAAAAGCATGACGGGTCACAGCAGAATGACTGGTTGATTCCAGAGTCAGTCATTGGCATCCAATTTCTCTGCAGTCTCACTGTTGTGCATAATGGAGCCTGAGGCAGAAAAGTCTGAGTCATGCCTACCGCGTTGAACAACTGTGGGAGGCTGACCTTGGCTAAGGGCCAAAATCCCACCCAGCTACTCACACACTCACTGTCGTCAGTGGGGCAGGGAGAGAAAATAGGACAAGAAAGCTTGTGGGTCAAGATAAAGACAGGGAGATCACTTACCAATTACTGTTGCGGGCAAAACAGTCTTGACTTGGGAAAAAAATAATTTAATTTATTGACAGTTTAAATAAATCCAGGTAGTAAGAAACAAAGAGAAACATTAAACCAAGATTTTTCCTCCCCCTTTCTTCCCAAGCTGAACTTCATTCTCAACTCCTCTACCTTCTCCACAGCAGCGTGGGGGCAGGGGCAAATAGGGGTTGTGGTATTGCTCCTTCCTCATCATACTTTTCTGCTGTTCCTGCGTGGGCTCTCCCCACAGAGACTGCGGCTTCCTTCAGGGAATATCCATGGTGGATACTTCCTGAAGGGAATCTGGTGGTGGACCCCAAGCATGGAGTCCTCAATGGGCTGAGAGAAATACCTGCTCCAATGTGCATCGACCTTTGGCTTCAGGGGAGTCTCTGCTGTGCTGCCTGAAGCACCTTCCCCTGCTCCTTCTTCTCTGACCTTCGTATTCTCTCTGCTGTTTTTCATGTCTGTTTTATGTGTGGGTTTTTTGGTTGCTTTTTTTTTTTTTTTTTTCCCTCCTCTGCCTTTGCAGCATTTCTGCCTTTTCTTAAATACGTTATCACAGAAGCACCACAAGCCTGGCTGATGGGCCCAGCTGTGTCCTGCTGTGGGTCTGTTTTGGAGACAGCTGTGTCTGGCATGGGTCAGCCCCTGGCCTCTGCTCACAGAGGCCACCCCTGCAGCCCCCTGCTGCCAAAACCTTGACGCCTAGATGTAAAACAACTACATATGCACTGTCTAGTCTTTATGCTTGTAATAAAGCCCTAGCAAATACCTCAAAACCATGCAGAAGAGGTAGCAATCAGGTGATCCTGGCTATAATATTTTTGAATGAAAAACTGTTATGAGTTTTGTTACAGGGATGATCTGAGATACTTCTTAGATTTCACCTCTGAGGTATTTCTCGCTAAAGTGCATCTCGAAGCCCCATCCAATACGGGTCCCCTGCTGAGCGGAACACAACTGGAAGTGCACAGAGAGGGTAGGAAGCACTGAAAGATTCAGATAATTACCTTAATTTAGAGCCAGACTGTAGAGAGCAACTTGCTAAGCAAAAAAAAAAGAAGAGATTGCTAAGGTTTTATTCATGTTGAGAATTGCTTTAATAGGCAAAAAGTGACATGCAGATCAATAGAACAAGTCAAGTGAGTCTTTCATGCTATACCCCTTGAAAACCAGCCAGCTTGCACTCTTCACTGAGGTACTACACTGCGCGGCTGCAGGCTGCACAGACTGGCCCTTAACTGTTCCTCTTCTGTTCTTACATACCTCCAAGCACCCCGGTCTAATTTCTTACCTTATCCCTGTGGCAACACTTGATCCGACAGGCATTTGACATAGGCTAATAATCCCAGACATTACAAAATAATTTGAACAGTATAGGAATCTACAGATTGGGGTGGGGAAATCAGTCATTGCCTACAAGCACCAGGAACTTGTTTGTGTTTTGGGGGAAAAAAAAGCAAAGCCATTTAAACCTTGATGGTTTGGTGTTTCTGGGCAGTCACTTCTGTGGTCCAGGTGTTATAAATTGCCTGAGAAGACCAGGTGGTGATATATCTAGATGAGCTACCTCTTCTCAAAGTCCTCTAAATTCAGTGTGGAAATGTCAGGAAACTTTGCCAGATAGAATAATGAGTTGTTCAGATGAAGCAGAAAGAAGGGCCCTAGGAAATTATTAGACTAAAGGGTTTTAACTGCTTTGGTATACTACTCTAATCATACCTCCTAGACTTCTTTTAGGACTTCCGTGTTTGCACTTAAAATTTTAGGGTTGCAGCCACTAACTTCTTCGTTTGTCTTAGGAACTGTTTCTGGTGTTGGAACCTTACTACATTCTCTACTTTTGTCAAATATAATATATTCACCCGCAGACATATGTATGCAATTACAGATGTAAATGTTGATGACTGCTCATCACAAGAAAACACAGGGAGCCTTGTACTTTGCTATTCCCCAAAGACTGGTCTTTTTCTTGTTCATTTCCAGCAGACAATGCTAACTGAAAAATGTGCTTATTAAATACTCTCTCTCTCTCTTGGGTTATGACTTTCTTAGTAATCATTAATATTATACTAAAGCACAGAACAGGAATTATAGTTATGATTGGGGGATGTTTTTAAAATGTAAACTTGCCTTCCTCTAAATTTCAAAATGTGAAGATTGCAGTATAATCTCCTGTTTCTGCACAGCCCTTAGCTATAGCACATTTAAGTAGAAGTTTCTTCCCTAATTGTATTACTTTTAACTATGTTGCTACTAGTGAGTTTCAGACACTTCTAAGATATTTACGTCTATTTTCTTCATAGTTTTGACATATTTGGGCCCATTATTTTTCCCTCATGACTTGCGGAATTCTTCTATCTTAAGCAAAAGTAAGTCTGCTACTGTGAGATTGTACTCCCTCTGCAGAAACATGGATTGCTGTCAATATTCATGGGCTTTGCCTCATTCACTTTTTCATAACTATGCACGTTTGACAACTAGGACTTCTGTATATTCAACCAGAGCTTCATTCCTTTCTTACATGTGGATCCTGGTTATATACCCTTCTTCCAGTTAATTCATTGTAACTTCCTATTAAGTACTGATCTAATTCAGTAGGTTTCTAATTGTGACGTTTCTTACATTTGCAGTTGAAGAGGGACGATGCACTAGAATTACTCTCCTTATTAGCTAATATTCATTAAAATATACCCTAGGTAGCCAAAAAAAAAGTAGTTAAAATAGATGATGAGGGTACAGCCTTTTAGGACACCCTTGTTATTACGCAGTGACATGTGACATAGTATATAGGGGGCGGGTATAAGGCAGGTGTGAGTTCGGTGAGAGAGCAGGGTTATTCTGAGATCACCAAAAACCTGACGTCAGCAACACTGACATGACGCCTGAAGAGGCAGAGTATATAAAGTTACTGCTAATGTAGTCCTCTGCACCGGAGCTGACCCACCTCCTGTCTGTTTGGAAACTGAGGAGAATAACTGCAGATCTGCTCATAGCTCCGGCAGCACTGCCTTACGCACGGTGCGTGCAGTGCTGTGTGTGGACAGGTTATTTCCCACCACAGCGTATATATCTGTGGAAATAGCAAAGACATTGTGATGTGACTGTTCCCTGGCCGTCTGCTCCCTTGGGTCTGTAAAACAACAGCTCTTCAAGGTATGCTAGGGACTTTTTGCTGCTTTGGCTTTCTGGTGATCATGTCTGGAAATACCCTGTACTTGTACAGGACTCGACTTATGGCAGTTGAGAGTATTCTTCCTACCCAAGGAAAGAAAAGCTGTGATCAAAAAAATTCTGACCTCTGCACCCTTCATGATGTCTCAAATGTATCCTGATAAGAAGAATCCTAGGAATAATAGATTTTAAGGCCAGCTAGACTGACCCCTTGCACAGAGTGGGTCATAAGATTTCATTCTGCGACTCCTTCAAAAAACATAAAATTATGTTGGTGCTGAACTCCTATGTGAAAGATTAAATCTTTTGAATTCACTGTCATACTTATTTGCAGCTGAAGTTAACACTACTGACAGGGAAGGATAGGATGTGAACTCAGACCAGTGGATGCAACAGGACTGAGGTAGGAGTGGGGACTAACTTCACTGTAACACAACCTGAAGAGTAGCAAACCAGAAGGCTGTTATGATGCTGGCATCCTATTTTGCACTGTTTCTTTGGTTTCTACCTAGCACTGGCATTTAAGAATTTTTGACTGCTGTCCTGAACAGGTCGGTTGCTTTGATGTGAACTAGTATTCTCACATACTGCATTTTATGAAAGTCCAAGGCTTACACTTTCTTTCTCTTTAGTTTTTAGCATATTAAGCCAATTGCCCCATCAGGTACTAAATAATACACATCAGTGAATTCTGAACCAGTATAAGAACATGAATACATGCAGTACTTGCTTTTCTCAAGTATGAAAAATGTCCAGGTTTATTTAAGGGGCAGTTCATTTCTGAGTACAGGCCAAAAGAGAACGGGAATAATGTATGAAGAGTTAAACCATTAGGGGACAGGCATGAATGAGAAGTAAACCAACAGATAGTTAAAGGGACTTCGAATCTGCTAAGGTTTTGCACTGTACACTTTCAAGATCTTAAAATTAAAACTGTACAGAGTATCAATCAAGTTTTGAATCAAGTTTCTGCTCTCAAAACAAGTTCTCCTTCATTGAACATACTTGGTAAATTCCTTTTTCATTGGTAGAACACTAGGGCATACGTGAACTGTCTTTTAATTGCGTCGATTTAATTAAGATTTTAATCCTAATGTTATATATTAATAATACAGGTCATTTATCAGCTACTATTGAAAACTTGATTATATTCTCCACTGTCTCAGTCAATGTAATTTCAGTAAACTGGAAAGGAATCACAAGCCAATTAAAAAATGCACATTGTTCCTATTATACTGTTGAATGACAAATCTGCTGGCCTGAAGGTCAAATTTCCTTTTGTGAAAACTTTCCATAGAAATCTTTTGTTTCTTATTGGCTTCTCTTTGATTATCTCTAAATCCAAGACGCTGTGTACTTTTAGTTACACTTCCACATGTGTGTCCGGTAAATATTTAAACATCTGATGCTATTGAAGTATGAAATTAATAAAGAAACTGAGTGATTTATGACTTTGTTACTGATAATAATTTGTAAGGATTTTAAGGCTGCCTCAGTTTTATTGCAACCTTCTGCCTTATTAACACAATTAGGTAGGTCACAATGAATGTGCATGCAGGTACACGCACATCCTTTTTAACGCCCCTTCAGAATTCTTTTAATTTTTACTTCTCAACATGAAAGTGAAAGCTATAATCAGAATTTTTTAGATTTTCTGTGAGGAAAAAAAACAAAAGCAAAACTGATGCAATTTACATGCATTTCTTAAAGTAAAGGTAGAAAAAGTATCAAGCAGAAGGATTGAGCAAAATTATGTTTGTAGTTATACTACTGTAAACTTGGACTAATTATGTGCCTTTGAAAGAAAAAAAAATATTTATATTTCTTTGAAATAATCAAAGAATATTTTTTAAAAAACATTTTTCCTTTATAGTTTCCTTACTGAAGACATTTACTACTCATATAATATCTTCTATAATAGGATTATCATTTTGAGCTCTCTTCTTTCAGGGTTTGGCATCATAAAGAATAATTAAATGGAGCAGAAAGCCTAAACCTCTTCAATAGAGCAAATAAGCTTTAATATCCAATTCTCTTTCTGATACAAGTCATAACTGCAGTACTTCACAGGAAACAAATATATTTCATGGGAACTCTCATACATCCTTTCCTGTACTTCTTGAGTCTGTTCTCTCTTTCTGTTCCACTATTGCAACTACCTTGTTCTTTCTTCAAGTCCCCCAATATTTATTTCTATTCAGAACACATCAAATCTGCAATTAGGAGTAGATTTTTTTTTTTTTATGTTGCTCTTACTCTATTTCTCCTTGTCGTCTCTTTGAATATTTGGTTCTTTGCTTAGCTATGCATAGGCATCTACATCCTTTATTAGATCTAAATTAAAGATAGAATTAATTAAAATTAGATCTAAATTACATTAGAATCAATTGATTAATTAAAATCAGATCTAAATTAATTAGATCTAAGCTAAAGATATAAGCCCAAATATGATATAGACATTGCGATGCTTTATTTTTAGACATTTCTACATATGACAATACTATGGAAAGATACAAAGGAGCTCAGATCAAGAAGCAGTATAGTGACATTGCTGCAGCAGTTCGTGCGGGCTAACCAACCCTGTGAAGTGTATTGTGTGAATCCAAATGGGAAAAAAAAATACCTATACTGCTTCCAGTACTCAGTGTAGTTAGGCACGGCAGTGCGTTGAATTGCTGCAAGTAGGTTTTCTGCCATTTGAAGTCTCCGAGATACACGTGACTGTGAGCGTGCCTGGGGAAAGTCAGATCCTGCGGGCGAGTTAGCAGAGGCCATTATATGGAGGAGGATGTATAAGTTAATCAACAGAAAATATTAAAGAGGAGGATAGGTCCCTCAGGTTTTTCCTCAATGAAGCAGCACAACAGGATTTAAGACAGTCAGTTTTGAAGATCAGAAAACTGTTTTCCAGCCTTTTTTTTTGGTCTGATTTGGAGTAGGTTCTTGATTCCCAACTCCAGCCTTCCAAAACTGCTCCCTATTTGCTAAGCTACAGGGTGTTTTGAGGCAGTTTAGTCTTAGTGCATCTCCTTGGATGAATTTATTTCCCTTCCTACAAAATATGTAGTATCTGGGGGACATGATTTAAACCTGAAGTCTCCTGTGTTCCAGCTGAAGCTTGTCAACTCAAGGACAGACTACAAGATTGTAAAATCAGTTTTGTGTTTCCTTTTCATTTTTCCTATTGGATGATTTTTTCACCTCTACAAAGCAATTTCAGGAAGGTATTTATGCCTTAAAATAACCTGTATTTGAGGGCTGAGGATGTTCTACATTTCCTCAGGTAGAGCTGGAAATTAAACCCCTGAGTGTCATCACAGGACAACATGGACCCAGCTGCCTTCCCTGCCCGTGTTTAGGAGGAAGCTCAGAGCAATGGGTAGAGTCTCACTGGGTACAGCTAGTCACTGTTGAGTCAAAAATTGACCCCTGGCCTTACAAGAAGAGTGGCACTGACTGCCTCTAGGCTAGTGAGGGCTAGCCTCCTACGTTGCAGATTTATCCTTAAGGGAGTTAGTCGGGATGGTACAAAACATGGCCGGGGAGTAAATGAAGGGGCAGTTTCGATGCTCAAGGGCCCAGCGCTTGAATTGGCTCCCTGGCTCCTTGTCCCTAGTAGCACAGATGTCCTTGGAGTGCCTCTCTCTTTGTGCCTCCCAGCTGCTTGAGGAAGAGCAGGTAGGGCAGTATATAGTTTGTAAATCCCTGTAGGACGTATAGTTGTGAAATGATCTCGATGGCCATGAACAGGATGTTGCCCGGGGATTTGTGGGCATGTCTGGAAGCGGAGGCTCAGCTGCCAGCCTACCTGCTTTGCAGAAGCTGTTTGCATAAGCAATGCAAGAGCCTTGAGGATGCCCGGCAGCTGAGACAGGCTCCTGAGGACCTGCTTTTTAGACCTAGGCAACTACTGACAGATAAATGGTACTTTTGTGGTTTTATGAGCCCCAGCTAACACTTCAAGTTATTGAGGTCTGAGGCTAGTAAGCTTTTCAAAGAATCTAAAATGGGATTTAGGCCAATACTAAGAAATCCCAAGAGGTGCCAAAATATTTTGAATATATGCTACCTTGGGTCCTTTTTTAAATGTCACCTTAGTGTGAATTGCTATCAGCAGTGAAGAAATAATTTTTATGACTCTAGTATAAAGCACATATTATATTTGTTTTTTTCTTTGTAAGAATAAAAAACTCTAACCGGAAAAAAAAATGCTTTTCTGTTTCACACACAAAGTGTTGCTAGTCTGAGACTGAAGTGGGTGCAAGGTATCCATTTGAGTCTAATTACCCAACCAGGTTGAGCACAGCCAGTCCAACAAAACCCCAGCTGTAGTTTTTAATTGCCTTAAATGATCTCCTAAATAACTATGTGGAGTTAAACCACAGCACAGAGAACACAATATAAGTACATAGAAACTCTGAACACCCAGGGCTCTAGAGTGCTCAATTAAACTTTCCTTGATTATTCAATAGAACAGAAGTGTGCAAATTAAAGGCTTTCATGCTACAGCAGGCTACGACCTCATTCTCAAGTTTCAATATTGCAATGGAACTTAATTAAGATATTCCCCATACAAAGCATAACCCTAGAGGTAAGTTTTGTTCCAAATACCTCATATAGGCATCTCTCCTGCTGTTAAGTGAATAGCTTTGGTGAATCAAAATAAATATTGTTCTGGCATAGGTTCACTTTTATTGTGTACACTGTGAGAAAGTAACAGTACGAAATCATTAAAACATTTAACTCACCATGCTGAAATACAGTTGCTAAAAAGCCTTGTTCTCGTTGCATTCAGACTGTAAAGTGTTTTAAAAATAGTTTGGTGAGGACTCACACTAATTCCCAATTCTGATAGATGTCCAGTTCGAATAGGAATGGATTGTATTCCCACAGGTATGAATAATTGCAAGTGTAAAATTTTCACTCCATTTAGGTCAGTGGTAAAAAAACCCAGCAAAAGCAATATTCAGTAGAAAGAACAGCTTCATCTCAGGGTATTTGTTATTTCATATAACTGCAAAGTACACTGCAGTCACTGCATGAAAGGCCTTTTAAGTTCAATGTGTTATTAATTATATGAACAGAATGCCAAACACATTGGACATGGTCATGTTAAATATAGTGGTTTTGTCATTTATACTTTGTTTAGAACCACTGAAATATATTAATCTCTCTTTTTAAATTGCCCTATTAAGATAGAAGTCTTAGACAATACAATTATTTGATTTTAGTGCCAAGTTACTTTTCATACCAGAAGGCTTTTT
The DNA here is from genome assembly GCF_965231255.1 of Vanellus vanellus. Classification (NCBI taxonomy): domain Eukaryota; kingdom Metazoa; phylum Chordata; class Aves; order Charadriiformes; family Charadriidae; genus Vanellus; species Vanellus vanellus. The sequence continues at coordinate 166,607,577 of NC_138905.1, forward strand.
ATACTATTGGAACAATTTGTGCACCCCTAAATGTTTAAATTATGTCCCAACTAACATTGCTAATTATGATGTAAACAGTATACTGCTACCTTGCTTTAAGCAGTTATTTCTAAATAATTATTAGTAAAATCAATTATGGAAACCAAAAAGACTTCTTAATCTTATTATGCATTTTGTTTGACCACATTCATTTAAGCAGGTTGAGAAAGCTATCTCGCTTTAAAATTTTGCCTCAATCATCGTTCATTAATCATTTATCTGCTGCCTTAGATCATTCCCACCTGTCTTCGGCTTTTCCATTGTCTTCCATTATCTTATCATTGTCTTTTATCTCTCATCCAAAAAGTGACATTAGAAGCTGATGTGTTGGTACTTTTTATTGACTTAACATCAGTTCATTTTTTTTTCAGAATTAAACTTTCAATTTCATCTCAGGAAATTAAAAAATAAAACAGTTCAACATTGACACAAGAGTTATTTCCTTTGTCCCAATAGTTTCTTCATGTGGTATATAAACCTAAATCACCCCCAAGGCATCTAAAAGCTATGCATTGTAATCTCTGATTTTTAGGCACCTATGCGCTGCGTAAGATCCAACAAATGACACTGAAGACAGAAATCTCAGTTTAGCTTAAATACAGTTTAGCAGGCTATGACCAGATATGGATATTTTACTTATGAACATTTATCATAGAATCACAGAATATGTTAAGTCGGAAGGGACCCATAAGGATCATTGAGTCCAACTCCCTGCTCCTCACAGGGACTACCTAAAACTAAACTATATGACTAAGAGCATTGTACAGATGCTCCTTGAACTCTAACAGGCTTGGTGCTGTGACCACTTCCCTGGGAAGCCTGTTCCAGTGACCGGCCACCCTCTCAGTGAAGAACCTTTTCCTAATGTCCAATCTGATCTTCCCCTGATGCAGCTTCATACCATTTCCTCATGTCCTATCGCTGGTCACCAGAGAGAGATCACCACCACTGCCCGCCTTGAGGAAGTTGTAGACTGTGGTGAGGTCACCACTCAGTCTTCTATTCTCCAAGCTGAACAAACCAAGTGACCTCAGCAGCACCTTTTAAGTCTTGCCCTTGAGACATTTCACCATTTTTGTTGCCCTCCTCTGGACACACTCTAATAGTTTAACGTCCTTATATTGAGGCGCCAAAAACTGCACACAGTACTTGAGGTGCGGCTGCACCAGTGCAGTGTAGAGTAGGACAATCACCTCCCTCGACTGGCTAGCTATGCTGTGCTTGATGCATCCGAGGACACAGTTGTCCCTTTTGGCTGCCAGAGCACACTGTTGACTCATATTCAACTTGCCATCAACCCAAACCCCCAGATCTCTTTCCGCGGGGCTGCTCTCCACCCTCTTGTCCTCCAGTTTATGTGTATAATCAGGATTACCCTGTCCCAGGTGAACACTCTGGCACTTGCTCTTGTTAAATTTCTCATGATTGGTGATTGCCCGTCTCTCTGGTCTATCCAGATCTCTCTGTAAGGTCTCTCTACCCTTAAGGGACTCCACAACTCCTCCTAGTTTAATATCATTGGCTAACTTATTTAATGTATGCTTGATTCCTGTGTCCAGATAATTTATAAAAGCATTTAAGAGCCCTGGCCCTAAAACTGACCCCTGAGGAACCCCACTGGTGGCTGGCCACCAGCCTAAAATAACCGCATTTAATACTACTCTTTGAGCCTGACCCATCAGCCAATTGCTCACCCAACGTATTATGGACTTGTTTAGCTGTGTGCTGGACATTTTGTCCAAAGGATACTGTGGGAGACGTATCAAAAGCTTTGCTAAAATCCAAACCCACCACATCTACTGATTTCCCTTGGTCAACTAGATGGGTGACCTTGTTATAGGATCATAGAATCATAGAATGGTTTAGGTTGGAAAGGACCTTAAATTAGTTAAGCAGGACTTTCCCCTCTTGAACCTGGGCTGGCAACTACCAACGACTGCATTGTCTCTCACGTGTTTTTCAATAACTCCCAGAATCATCATAGAATCATAGAATGGTTTAGGTTGGAAAGGACCTTGAAGATCATCAAGTTCCAACCCCCCTGTAATAGGCAGGGACACCTTCCACTAGACCTGGTTGCCCAAGGCCACAACCAGACTGGCCTTAAACACCTCCAGGGATGGGGCCTCAACAACCTCTCTGGGCAACCTGTTCCAGTGCCTTACCACCCTCAAAGTGAAAAACTTCTTCCTAATGTGCAATCTGAACCTGCCCTCTTCCAGTTTAAAGCCATTCCCCCTCGTCCTATTACTACACGCCCGTGTAAAAAGTCCTTCCCCAGCTCTCCTATAGGCCCCCTTTAGATACTGGAAGGCTGCAATAAGATCTCCCTGAATCCTTCTCTTCTCCAGGCTGAACAGCCCCAACTCTTTCAGCCTCTCCTCATAGGGGAGGTGCTCCAGCCCTCAGATCACCCTCGTGGCCCTCCTCTGGACACGCTCCAGCAGGTCCATGTCCTTCTTATGTTGGTGACTCCAGAGCTGGATGCAGTACTCCAGGTGGGGTCTCACAAAAGTGGAGTACAGCAGCAGAATCACCTCCATTGACCTGCTGGCCACATTTCTTCTGATGCAGCCCAGGATACGGTTGGCCTTCTGGACTGCGATCACACACTGCTGGCTCATGTTGAGCTTCTCGTCAATCAGCACCCCCAGGTCTTCCTCAGGGCTGCTCTCCAGCCATTCCCTGCTGAGCCTGTATTTGTGCTTGGGATTGCCCTGACCCAGATGTAGGACTTTGCACTTGGCCTTGTTGAATTTCATGAGGTTGGCTTGGGCCCACCTCTGCAGCCTGTCCAGGTCCCTCTAATGGCATCCCTCCCCTCCAGCGTGTCTACCTCGCCAAACAGCTTGGTATCATCGTCAAACTTGCTGAGGGTGCACTCGACCTCACTGTCCATGTCATCAACAAAGATATTGAACAGTACAGGTCCCAGTACCGACCCCTGAGGAACACCACTCGTCACTGCTCTCCACTTGGACATCGAGCCGTTGACTGCAACTCTTTGAGTGTGACCGTCCAGGCAGTTCTTCATCCACCGAGTGGTCCATTTGTCGAATCCACATCTCTTCAATTTAAAGACCAGGATATCGTGTGGGACAGCGTCAAACGCTTTGCACAAGCCCAAGTAGATGACATCAGTTGGTCTTCCCTTGTCCACTGCCACTGTAACCCCTTTGTAGAAGGCCACCAGATTTTTCAGGCATGACTTGCCCTTGGTGAAGCCATGCTGGCAGTCACCAATCACCTCCTTGTTTGCTACGTGCCTCAGCAGAGTTTCCAGGAGGATCTGCTCCATGATCTTGCCAGGCACAGAGGTGAGACTGACTGGCTTGTAGTTCCCCAAGTCTTCCTTGTTTCCCTTTTTGAAAATAGGGGTTATGTTTCCCCTTTTCCAGTCAGTAGGAACCTCACCAAACTGCCACAACTTCTCAAATACGATGGCTAGTGTCTTAGCAAATTCATCTGCCCTTTCCCTCAGGACATGTGGATGTATGTCATCAGGTTCCCTGGACTTGTGCACCTTCAGGTTCCTCAGGTGGTCTCATACTTGATCTTCACCTACAGTGGGCAGTTTTTCGTTTTCCCAATCCTCGCCTTTGCATTCTGCGTCACGGGTAGTGTGTCTGCAGTCCTTGCCACTGAAGACTGAGGCAAAAAAGTCATTGAGTACCTCATCTCTGTCTCTGTCCCAGGTAACCAGTTCTTGCATTTCCCTCCGGTGAGGGCCCACAGTTTCCCTAGTCTTTCTTTTCTTGCTGACATACTTAAAGAAGGATTTTTTGTTTGTCTTAGTGTCCCTGGCCAGATTTAGTTTTAGCTTTAACTTGTCTAACCTGTTCCCTGGCTGCTCAAACAATTCCTCTGTATTCCTCAATAACCTTCTCCATAATTTTACCAGACAATGAACTGAGACTGACAGGCCTGTAATTCCCAGGGTCTTCCTTCTTACACTTCTTGAAAATTGTCACAATGTTTGCCAGCTTCCAATCGACTGGGATGTCTTCAGATTCCCAAAACCATTGAAAAATAGTGGAGAGAGGTCCTGCGATGACATCGGCCATCTGTTTCAGTACCCTGGGATGAATCCCATTGGGCCCCATAGTGTTATGCACATCAGGGTGGAGCAGCAAGTCTCAAACAAGTTCAAGGTCGGATGGGAATTCATCATTCCCCCAGTCCTCCACACAGGGCTCTGGGGCTCCCAGGGCCCATCATAATTTTGAAGACAGCATTGAAGAAGGCCTTAAACATCTCTGCTTTGTCTACATCTGTATTTTTGAGGTGATTGACCTTGTCAAGCAACAGACCTGTTATCTCTGATTCTCTTTTTGCTATTAAGACATTTAAAAAGCCCTTTTTTTTTGTCCTTCACAGTGCTGGCCAGCTTGAACCCTAATTGAGCTTCAGCTGCATGAATTTTCTCCCTACACTGATGAAAAGCATCTCTGTAATCCTCTTATGTTGCCTGTCCTTGCTTCCAATGTCCACACACTTTCCTTTTCCGCCTAAGTTTTAGAAGATGATCCCTACTCAGCCAAGCTGCTCTTCTGCCCTGCTTGCTTGACTTCTGACACTTTGGAATTGCCTGCTCCTGTGCTCTTAATAGATGGCTTTTAAAAAGTGACCAGCATTTGTGGACCCCAATGCTTCAAAAGCAGATTCCCAGGGCACCTTACTAACTAGGTTCTTTGGCAGACTGTGTTTTGTTTTACGTTTAGTATATTTTGTAAAAAGTTTGATTTTTTTCCTCAAATTAGTTCAGGTATGATAAACTCCAGTTGCATAAACAACCATATTCAGATATAGTTTTCTGATTATTCTCTTAAATTTGTGAACAACCACACTCAAACCAGCACAAAATAACTATGTAAGTAACTAAGATGATAACTTTGAAATGCATCCTGACTCAAGACTGAAAAAAACCACATAAAATTGGTCCTGTTGGTATGATAGGTGTTAGGGCATGTGAAGTGAGTTCAGAGGAGAAGCATGCCCACTTCTTCATAGGCTGAGTATAAAGATTAGAATTGGTACAAGGAATAAAGTTTATAATGCTAACACTGCTTAACAGTAGTGAAGACGTGAACACATACTGACTGTGCACCAGTGTGTAGGGGTAAATGTCTGCAAGGGTTTTGGTAGGGAGGTCTTTCCTCATTAGGGGTGTACTTTTGGCAGCGCCAGCTCAAAAGAGAGTCAATAAATGGTTGTTGTGGTCCCACCTGAAGCCTCTTCTTTGGAGCAACCAATACAATCAACAGCTGATGTCTGTACTTTCTCACTTAGTATTTGTGTGTTAGATCATGTTATCACACAACAGCACAGGCCTTTTCTCAGTCTGTTCAATCCTGCCAGTATAGATCACACACTTTTTAAAAGCAGACTGGGCAGAGACACAAAAGGCGCAATTAGATTGAGAAAAGGAAAAAAGAAATCATCATAAAGTACAGATAAGTTTGAGGTAAATATATTTTGTGTGTATTTTTCATCCTTACATTTCACTTATTTTTTAAAGAGCACAATCTGTGTGATCTATACCCACATTATCTATAATATGACTTCTGGATGTAGACATAAATCAATCTTCTGTTCTACAGAAGTGGGAAGTCTTTCTCTTCAGCTTGCTGTGGTGGTAGGGTAGTTAATGAAGATTATAAAAATGTCTTTTCAATCAAGCTGTGTGCGCAAAATGGCATTTGCAACAATAAGAAGCTAAGGCTGAAAAATCTAACCTTGTATATCTGTTGTATGTTTGGATGTATATAATGTCAGTGTTGGTCATTAGACAACCTGTCTCAAACTACCCTGATAAAATGTGAATCATCCTTATGAGTTTAGCGCTATGAAATGCTGGAGTGGCAGTATAATTCTAAATGTTTCACCAGTTGGAAAATAAATAATGTAAAACACCTGGTCATTAAAATGTCTTCTGAAAAGAGAGACTAATACTAAATGAGATATTGTATCATTAGGTCTTGCTTGGACCAGAAAGAATGAGGGAGGAAAGCACATTCATTAAGTCAACAGATGATTTTCTAGGAGACTTTTTTTTGTTTCCTCCACGATATGATGATTTCTTTAGGAATTGTAGTTGAGAAATATTGTTTAATGTTCAGTCAATCTAGTGAATAAGTATGCAATAGTCACCCAACTGATGCTTGAGACCAGTGCACAAATGTTCAGAAATTATTTTTATTGTGCAATTTCATAGCATTATAAAGCTGCTAATTAAAGTATTATTGCTAGCTTCCAATTTCTTTTCTGAGTTAGCAGTAATGTAATATTTTCAGGAAAGCAAATGAAAAACAAGCATTCTTTTTTAATATAGAACTAATATAGAAATAATGTTAAGAAACAGCTGTTCTCTTACCATTTTCAGCTGCCCCTGTTGCAACAATCATCCCTCTTAATTGCTAAACACCTGTCTTTTATTATATTTGATAGAAATTCTTGATTTCATTTAATTTCCAGGCTTTTTTTCTGATTTTTAAAGTGTTTTATTTCTCTAATGCCCATTTACATGGTTTATTACCTTAATTCCTTTATTTAATCTTGACAACCCCAAAAATTATTATGGGATTAATTGTGCAGGGAAGTAATGTTTCTCCCTTATAGTCTAAAACAGATACTTGCCCTCCAGTCTTTCTGGAATAAAAAGCAAAAGAAAAAGGTGTCCTGAGAAGTAAGAGTTTCTTCTTTTCTTCTCAATGATAATTGCAGATTAGTATGAAGATACAGTCTTGCTCCTCAAACTACTGCCACTGTAGCATGTCGTTGTTGAGCCCATTGAATGTCTGAGTATTACAAATACAAGTAAGAAAAAAATTGAGCTAAGGTGCTCATTTCTTTCAATAAAGAGCAACAGTGAAATAGAATCCATAACTTCTTATTCTCACTTGCTCATAACATCTTATTCCCACTTCATGTCACATGCTGACCATGAAGTGATTTTGGGGTTTTGTATCAAAACCCATGACACAGAACACAATTTTGGTATTCCAAATGAGGTTATTTGACAAGACTACTTCTCTACTGAGATAATCGGTATGTGTGAAAAACAAAAAAAAAGCTGATAAGTTGCTTCCCCATAACAACCAAAATATAGATCTTCCTTACTCGTAGTGGAATTGGGATCATAGGAAGTGTCATATTTAAGTGTACCTGTGGCATAGTTATTGTTCTGCCATTAAATCGGCCCCATCTCAGATACTTTATGCAGGAGATCTTTCAAACAGATATAGTGTGCCTAAGGCAATTTTTTTTTCCTCCAACCTTATTATTATTGTATGCCCTGAAGAATGAAAATTAATCTCTCTTTTATAACTCCTGCTTGTTTCTTTCTTTTTTTGTTTTTAATGGAATCTGGTACTGTAACAAGATTGTCTCTGTGGTGTGTGTGTGCATCCATGTGTTTATGTATGGAAGAAATCTACAGAAACAGAAGTAGCAGAGTCTTTTCTTTGCATAAGTAACCATAAAATGATTAACTGTGAAGATTCACACATCAACAATCTGAGGAAAAATACCGTATTCAGACCTAAAATTTCACAAGCTAGAAAAAGTTAAATATTAATATCTCTGTTCAGCTGAAAGACTCTTGGATGTCCCATTATCATTTTCATGACTGTTGAAATATAAGGCATGCAATAACAAAGGCTCATTGGCTACAATTGTGGCACACTTTTCAGTGGTGTGTGCCTTTTATCTCCTCATTGATGCTTCTGAAATTCATGCAGGTAAACAGCCTGCATAATATCATTACGCATTTCTATAGTTGCTTGCCTTAGATCTCAAAGTGCTTTATTAAAGGATGGCATAAATTTTGCAGTATACATGCTAAAGGTAAGCCAAAGAAACGTGAACATTTTTGCTCTAAGACAAGTGGAAAAACTGGCAGAAGAGTTTCCTCTCTAAGCTGAATCATTTGCAGTCCTCTTCGCAATTATGAGTCTTCCAGTGTCAGCTCTAGGCATAGGCATAGAAAGCACTGGCTGAGAGCAGCAATTTTCTGGAAATGGCCTGGGTGAGCTTGTGCCAGGCTACCTGGACACACATCTGTGCCACCCCACAATGGGTATTGTAGAGCTGCGTCCATAGTTAGAAGGCATGCAAGCCATGGATCACGCAGGGCCCTGTCCGGGGCCTGCAGCACACAAAGCTGTTCAGGTGCAGCCACAGAATTAGGATGAAGTCAGGAGTTTACCCACTTAAGTTCACTTAAGTTCAATAACACAGCAGGTTTCATATCTTTATTACTTTTGCCTCTCATCAATATATGCCCCCAGATGATGGCCTTCACACATCAGGGAAAAGAAAAATATGGAAAGTACTAATTGTTTTCAGGGCTTGTATTGATGTTCTATTTCCTTAAATTTCTGAATGAATATACAGAGCGTTTGTCCCTTTTCTACCATGGGCAATCTGTTTTTGAGCTCTGTTTTGTCTTCATTACTGCTACCATTCTTTGTTCAGTTACAGACTTTATTAATCAAGCCACAACCCATACGCTGTACTTCATTAGTTGGAAGTTTAGTCTCAGTGTTTTTAATAAAAAGCTTCACATCCACTTCTTTAATCATCTTCAGAAGTGGTTAATTCCTTCCAGAGGTGCATTTGTTCCTCTTCTGCTGTCTTTTTGTTTAAGATGTTAATGGTAGTTTCATTATTAACAACCAGGAAACTGCAAAGTCTTTAATGTTACAGTTATGCAAGGCAAGTTGAGCTTTTATCACAGATAACATTGGCAAATCTTAATCTTAAGCAAAGTCACAATGCTGTAGCCTGTGGGTGATTCTGAAAATACTTTGATTTGTTTATTTCCCTCTCTTTTTGTACTTTTACTGGTCATGTAGTTGCTAATGAACTGAATGAGAGTTCTCCATAGATAAAGATTGCCAGAGCCAGATTACTTACACTCCTCACTCTGCTTGTCCAAACCAGAAAGCGACAAATTCAAATGTTCAGATGTTTTACTTTTTTAGATATTGCATGGTGACTACTGGATGGTCCAATGCTTAAGTCTGCCAAGTGCTCACTCCCTTGAGTACAGTCATGAATCTGTAGAGAATACTGAATTGGTCTGCTACCACGAACAAGGTGCTGAATAAGTCACCAACATACTGAGTCAGTCATCTTGCCTTGTGGGATGTGGGATTTTGTTCTGAAAACAATAATTGGTCAGCTTCAGAAATTTCTAAATATGTAAGTGGGTGCATTTAGTTATCTGAAAGTTTTCGGTAATATTATATTTTTAAATAATTTCTGATCAACCACAGTTCCATTTAATTAAGAACTTGTGGTTCTTTCCTGGAGGAAGAGGAAGGGAAGGGGGAGAGAGGGAAGTGGGAGGAGAGACAAGGAGGAGGTGAGAAAAGCGAATAACAAAAAACTCCTTTTAATACATTTTCTCACTCCTACTACTGAGTAATATAATTTGGCTTCGAAAAAGTATACTCCAAAGTGCCTAATGTTAACTGTGATTAATGCTCACCAGTAGGTCTAGATAACATTTTTGGGACTAAAAAATTGGAGAAATCTAGTGAAAAATTGATGCTGTTGATAAGTGTACCCATGACTCAGAAGTGTGTTATAATAACAGGTTGGTTTAAGATAATTGAGAAATTAATTTTACCCTCTGCTGTGTTCTAAGTAAAAATGCTTCCAAAAACTTGCTACCTGCTGTCTTTTAATAGAGTAATTATGTCTGGGCAGGTTTTTTCTGCTATTAATCTATGCCTTGAAAAGCCTGATTCCAGTACGCAAATATTAAATTTTCAAACTGCGGGTCAGATAATTTGACCATTTCACCTGGGGATAAACTGTGTAAGTTAGTACTTGATTCAGCAGATGAGAAGAATATGGTGTCTGTTTTTACATAACCAGGTAGTAGCTAACTAAGGTTGATTTCTTCCTGGTCTTAGATTTGAGCCTGCATCTCTCAGGCTGCACATGATTTACCATCCCAAAGGGCGGTACATATGTGTTTGTAGAAGGAAGACAAATGTGAATGCTGGTGGCAAAATACAATCTCTCTTCTCTTATGAGGAAATAGTATAAATGCTTTTTCTGTGAAACCTTTAAACCCACATTGGTGCATGGTCTTTAACTTAGCCCGAAAGCAAAGCTAAATGATCAGTATTAATTCTTAACTACATGGCACAAGATTGTGACAAACTCACCGTTAACTTTCCACTGATTGAAAAGCTCCAGGCACGCTCAAAGTAATAGGGGAGCTTCACACTGGTTAGGTCTCTAGCCACCAAATGTATAGAGAGCGCAACTGTGAAGTATTTTATTTTTGTTTTCCAACCAAACCCTGTAATTTGTTGTGGGCAACAAAAGCAGTGGTGTGTGTTGTATTGTCATAGTTTTAAGCATCATTGGACTGAAAATATCCTCTCATGTACCTTATAAGCTTCACATAGCTTAAAATAATTGTCATAATTCTGCTTTAATTAGATTTACAGTGTTTAAAACAGCAAGAAAAACTATGCCTTAAAGTCAGTAAAAAAAAATATGGGATTTTAATACACTGCAACTATTCTCCTCACCCAAATGGTGTGTCCCTAACAATGACATATACCAAACGACATACAGCTTCTGATCCAGGAAAGAAAGTGAAGAGCGTGCAACTCTCTATCTGTAGCCCATGGCCTGGGAGCAGCACAGGCTCTGCTCCACCTACAGGACTGTGAAAGGTGTACTCAGGTTTGCAGTGACTTCCTCTTCAGAAGAGGACAAGCAGTGGATTTCTCCTTAAATTGTGAACTAAAGTAAAGCCTAGTATTTATCGGACACATCTGGGTTGACCTCAGAATTGAATTGAATTCCACTATGCTTTGATGCCTTTTTTTAAACATTCTTTTAAACATTATGAAATACATGGTGAGTGTATGCACTGTATTGCAAGAGCGAGTAGTGGTCCCCACTCAGGATAAGCCCATTTGTATACAAGTGAGAGTGGGGAAAGACTGAACTAAACCCAACTGGTTTTGCCTGGATCCTTTATATATCTTGAGATCCAATAAAATTCCCTAGAAAATCACAGAAAGTTGTTTCTCTAATTTTGGATCTTATTCAGTATTTACCTACTTTTAAAGAGAAATTAATAGTTCTATTTACACAAGGGTAATGTGCTGAAACAAATATATGGAAAGGTGTGGGTATTTCTTCATATTAACACCACCAACGTTTTCTGAAAGCTCCAAATAATCTTTCCTCTGTCCTTTGGAATGCATTTTAAAATGCATAACTAACTTCAGAAGATTAAAATTGAATTGACCCTATAAGGATAATGATAACTTTCACATCTCACAGAGTGGCCCTCTCTCCAAAAATCAGCTCTTTTCAATGTGAGACACATTATTGTGCCAACTCCTTGTCTGAATTATTCTTTGGAGACTCTGTAAAATGGTTATATTAGAAATGAATAAAATCAAACCCCAGAAACACAATACAAAAGCCCTAAAAGCACTTTTATAGTGTGAAAAATGAGTTATTAAGTACAGATAAAGAAGTTATTGCTCGATGGAATGTAATTCAATAGAAGAGAAATAAAATGATAGTTGAATTATGATTTTTAAAATGTTTCCTTTTATTTTACATTTGAATTATAGTTTCAGAATAGGAAATTATAGAGTTTGGTAAGGAAAAGATCTAATGAATAATTAAATATACTATTGATTTGTTTTATATAAAAGTTGGATGTTCTCTCAGTTCAGTTTCTTTGAATACATCTTATATTACTGTTGTCTGTCAGGAATGCATGGTATAGGTCCATAGGGACTTCTTTGGTCCTCTATTTGGGAAACCGTTGCCACATGGAATTCCTTTGTTATCTCTTTTGCCATTGAACTAGTGATTTTACATGAATGTCTAAGTCAAAGAAAAACAAGTACTAGCCCGGGGATATTGATTACATGACAGGAAAGTTCTTTCTTTGTTCCTACCTGTTTAAAATGAAAATTTTTGCTTCACGCAATCTCCTTTAATATTTCGTGTTTATTTTTTAACATATTTCTGTTTTTTCTATTTGAAAGTAAGTTACATGGGACAAAAGGCTTGTCTTGTACAGTCCCAGGGGGCATACAGCAAGAGTGAGTCGAAAAAGGAGCGCTTCATCGTTGCGTTGTTGCTTATGAAGTCATTTGCATGAGTGCAAAGGGGACAGAAAATGCTACTGTTTTGTTATGAGTAATATAAAGAAATAAATAGGTGCAGCTGCAGCTGTGCTATTAATGATAGGGAATTGTGCTTCTGCATAGACCCTATTGTATTTTGTATGTAGAAGCTTATATATTGCGCTGACCAGTCATATTATCTAAGTTGTTCTGCTCTTGATTTATATAACTTGCAAGTAGTGCAGAATCAACTTTAAGGTACCAGCACAACATGGGATCATCGACTTGAAAGAGTTAGAAGTATAACTATTTAATGAACTAAAGTGCACTTTATATTCTTGTAGATAAGTACTATTTGTTCAATGAAGTTAGTGGCATGAGGAAAATCAATATTTTTCAGATATGTGTATAATCTTCTTGTATCTTGATATTATATTTAACCTAATAATTAGTTTCCTGGGTATGTGCTTTACAGGTTATTAAAACTGGACAGTAAAAGCAGCTGATAGTCTGTTGATATACATTCTATATGTACACAATTAAGCTGTAATTTATCTACTACCTCCCAGCAAATATCTTGGAGACCTTGTGATAGTTCTCTGGCAACATCAACTCAATGTTCAATAGCAGTCAAAATGCAGTGCAAAGTTAGAAATTATTAGACTTAATGGGAAAGAACATCATTCTGCTGTGGTGCATCTATGCACCGTGCACCCGCATCTTGATTAATGCATGCAGGTAAAATCCACAGGATTTGAAAAAGACACAAAAGACTCACAACAGAATCAGGGACGATAAGATATATTAGGAATTATGGACCAAAGTATGGAAGAGTTTGAGAGAAAAGAAGCTTTGTAGATAAATTCTCTTTAGTGAAAAGAAAATCCAAGGGGTCACCCAATGAAATAATTGCACAGTAGATTTAAAAAAAAAGCAGAAGGACTTTTTTTCTACAGAGTGAAAAATTAAATTGTAGGGCTTATCTGTGACAAGACATTCTGGAAGCCAAAAGTGTGTGTTAGTCCAAAAAAGAGCACTGAACGTATGCAGCTATCAAGCACAGGAGTCTGGATTCAACATCTGAACCTGGAAATCCTAAACCAGAGGATTGCTAGAATTTGGAAAGGTGTGCTTGTGGAAGATTTTCGTACACATTTCCCCTCGATGTTTGCTGCTAGCTGCTGTTGAGGAGAAGATGATAGGCTAGACGGATGCAATGACTACGTTGCTACTGCTAAATAAAACATGGTAAGGGACCTTTCTCTGGCTTTGAGGCCAAGTGTTACATCTTGGCTGCAACCAAACTTTGCTTGGCTCTGGGTCTCTTCTGGGCTTTATGCCACGCTTGCTTTTTGTCCCTAGGACATAGTTATCATTTTGTGGGCTTTTTTTTTTTTTTTTTTTTGAGTTGTTTTGTTTGGGTTTATTTTGGTTTATTTGTTTTTCCAGTTCAAAGTGTTTGATACAACATGAGGGCAGCCCACTGGCTTGGTATTTTCGTACCATAAATCTGTGAATACCTTTTGCAAGCTCTGGGAATGTGGCATGAGGGCCAGCAGGGATGCTTGAGGCTCTGCAAATCCGGCTGAGATATGGAGTGTGAAGGGAGCCAAACCTGGTGCAGTCTAGTTCAGGCTACATATTGGGAATGGCAGACGGCATGTGCTGTCCCCTGAACTATGCCCAAGCACTGCCCCAGCAGCTGCTGCTTGGCATAGTCTAAACCCCACCTCTGTAGCTAAGAGTTAAGCAGCTCAGGTGATGAGATCAATACTGCTCAAGCTTCTTGCCTTGGGTGTTTTTATTTAGCAGTATTTCACATGCACAGGCAAAATGAAACCTTGCTTTCTCGCTGGGGTTATAACATTGTTTCTGTTTGAGTTTCTGGGGAAGGTAATTTAAAAATGTGACGCATTTAATTTTATCCAAAGAAACATCTCTGCTTGAGTTTTTAAGGTTTGGTCAAGCATAGTTAAGTATTCTATTATTCATAAAGGCATGGGGTGGTGGGTTTTGGTTTTTATTTTTTAAGTTGTTTCAGGTCTGGGTAAACTAACCAGAGAGTTTGCTTTCCCTAGATTTTTTTTTTAATCCTTGTATCAGTATCCCCTTACTTCTTCATTGTTTTGTCTCTAGAATATATAGGTTTAATTTTATTAGTCTGCTCTTCCAGCAAAACCTTGAAAATACATTTAATGTGCTGTCTGCTCTTCCAGCAAAACCTTGAAAATACATTTAATGTATCTGCTCCATTTTCTGTGCCTTGGAGATGTAAAATGTCCAGGACTGACTGGAGTACCTTACAGTTTGTCTTTAGTATCACATGAAAACAGGAATTGGGCATAGCTTGTCAGTGACTTTCACTATGGTCAGTATTTCTATTCCCTTGCATTTTCAACAGTTATTTTATTCCGCGGAAGAGACATTTCAGTCAACAGTTACAGTTGTGTTTTATGCAGAACTAAGGTTCTACCAGAACGAAGAACTGAGAAGCTTAACAGAGCATGTAAGTGAAGCTGTGGACAGAACAAGTCATTTGTCTCATCTAGCACAAAAAATACCTATGTTAGAATATGGTCAAGAGGTGGTTATAGAAAGGACACCGTAGAGTAGGATTTTGCAGATTTCCTGACAATTAGATTAATATTTTTATTTGATTGAGAGCCTTAAAACACGTTCCAGATGTGGGGACACTGGAGATGGCAATGGCTACATGAAGAAGGGAATTTTCTCTCCTCTAAAGCCAGGCCAGACTGGGATCCTGGTGTCACGGAGGATACTGGCCTTCACAAACAAGATACGTTGCTTGTGCTAGTAGCAAGTCTTGTGACTTGAATATCTCAAGAGTCAGAAGTTGCCCACGATCCAGAGACTTTCCACCCTTGAAACACAAGAAAGGTGAAATGCAAAAGAAGCAGATGCTTCCGACTACAGAAACAACTCTGGAGGGCAAACCAGAATGTTGCCCCCATTTTCACTAGTGCCGTGCAGCAGCAACTGGGGCTGAGAGTAGCAAGTGTGTTAGCAATCATAACATGTACATAAAAGAATAAGAAAGCATAGGAAACTGGAGAAAAAAGAAATACTGGAAAGAGACTCTGTTACTTACAAGGTAGAAAAATTATAGATGTATATACAGGAAAAAAAATGCAGCAGCTGGAAAAACAAACAAACAACCCCCCTGATGTTCAAAATTAGTCTGGGAGACTCAGGGTTTTATTTGGGTTTGAATAGCTTGGTTTTCAAGTGTAAATGTTAGAGTGAAGTGCAGTACACAAAACAGTACTGTTGCTCTGCAACAATATGTAGTCTCTGCGGCAGCTCCCTCAAAATCCCTCAGTTCGCCCCATGAAATGACTGTCACATTGTTCTTAGAGCACATTAGTTGTCTGCAGGCTCCATCTCAGCTATTCTTTGAATTCAGCAAGGCACTGAAGTACTAGTCCAGGCCTTTGGCTGGTGATTCAGGACTACAGCAGGTGTAATTAGGCTCAGGCATGCTGGTAGGAAACCCAGGACTGCTCTTACAGCATGCGTGCACTATAAATGAAGCTCCTGTTGATATAAAAGAGTCTGTTTTCATTTTCCTGCCATTACCGTTGCAGCACAGGACTGTTCTGCAGCAGGGAATCCTTTTAGATAAGGGCAATAAGAATTGACTACCATGGGTCAGCTTGACATGCTTTTGTAGGACCCAGGTGAGGAGTTCAAACAGCGAGATTACAGGTTTTTGAACCCATGAATACCTAACTTAACTCTTTGATGCTTACAGTGAGGATTTTCTGATGCTAAAACAGCACTGAAATAATTCGTGTTAACAGTGGGGTGATTGGTATCACAAAAACCAGAACTTATTTGTGAACTACTGGACTGTATGAGTATACTATATCAGTGTGCATGCTGCGTTGTCTGAGGAGCTTGTTTAGTATGGAGTTTTTTTCTGATGAAAGCCCTAGTGCAATGTGCCTGCAGATATATGTCTAAATTGTAACTGCCCTAATTTGAAGGAGCAACTGTTTCTGGTAAGGTTAAATGGCTGAGATGCATACAGATATGGGCCTGCTGTACATGAAAGCTAAAATTTCCTTACATGACACCTTAAGAATATAGCTCATTGAAAATTTAATTTTCCACATGAAAATTCAACGGAAGGATTTTGCTATCCATAGAGTGAAACTTCAATTTCAGATTTTTTAGAAGAGCTGTAATAGTCCATTTATAGTCGGTGGATGCAACATCCACTAAGATGATCTTAGGGAGAGCAGAATATTTGCCTTCTTCAAAGCCAAACCAATTCTGTAAGAATGCATAATAACCTGGGTATATTCAGTTGCATAATAGCTTTTTATTCATTTAGCTCCCAGTTCAACAGGGTACTGAAGAAGGTACATAACTTCAAATAGGCTGAAATAGTCCCCCTGAAATTAAAGAGTGTGTGCCTGAAGTCAGCTACTATCCCCTTCAGAGAATCCCTGTTAAAAACTGGGAATGTCTGGATGTCCCAGGGAGATTTAACCAACAAAACTATTAGCTCAACATCAGCATCAAACTTCTGATCCTCCAAGAGACCTTTAATATAGAATACATATTTTGCAATCACAGGAATAAATACCATTCTTCCACCCACTCTAACACTGCCTATCATGCTGTGATTCAACCTGAGTTCAAAATGACCGTCAGAATCCCCAAATCCCAGACTTTTTTCATTTGTTATCACTCCATCACTTTCATGGTTAAGGCAGTTTGCTAAACCAGTGTCTGAAATGTTCTGAGTCTCACAATAGCAGGTAAATTGCAGCCTTAAATGTGCTGGTTGTAGAGGGGTAATGACAGTACCAATTGTGACCACATTTGTAATCTTTCTCTACAGCTGTACCAGGAAATGATTGAGCTTGGAGCTAAATTCTAGGCAGAGGCTCTTCAGTGAAGCATGAAGACAGCTTTAGATCGTAGGTCAGTTTTAGAGATAATACTGGTTTATTAGATTATTTTATTTTATTTTATTTCTTTACTTTTGGATTTGGGACAAATTCACTCATTGACGTTGGAATCCTTTAATTAAAAATAAGAAGGACACTACGGACACAAAATCCCCCCAAAGCCAGTGCGTTCAGTGTGTGGAGCACCGAGCTATAAGAGCACTGCTATATTTTGCCAGTGCTTCAGCTTTTCCCCTTTGCCTGCGCTCTCTGTTGAGACGACGGGGCCCTCCGGAGCAGACAGCGTGGGTGGGGTTCATTTACAAAACGCAGACTTCTACATCCGATCTAATCACCCTAGGCCCCTTTCTAGGGTGCAGTCCGTCTTATCCTAATTTGCACGTCTGAAATAAGTCAGATGGATTGTGCTCGAGAATTGCCTATTTGTGTCCCCGGATTATATACAGAGCCTGCGGTGAAGAGCTCATGCTGTTGGCGTCTCAGGTTAGGTGAGACAAACCCTGTCTGTTGTGTCGGGACAGCAGAGCATAATGCACACCAGGACCAGTTCTCAATGTGTGTGGGGGAAGGCTACACTGTTGTAGCTCTGTATGTAATAGCAATAAATGTGATTTTTTTTTTTGTGATATCTAGCCATTGCTGCAGGCTGCATGTGTGTTTTTTTTTCCCCTTACTGATTTGCTCTGTGTGTAACCATTTGCACAGTAAAATATAATAATAATAATAATAATGATGATGATGATGATGATAATAATAATAACCAGCATCGTTTTTATGTAGCATTTTGCATCTGTGCTTACTGGCCACCTCTTTGTGGGGGCGTAAAACACATAGGTGTTGCATCACTGACTTTTAATCAGTAATGACAAAGAGCAGGCTTTTAGAAATACTAATGCTGAGGCAGAAGCATTTACATAGTATTTCCTGTCAAATGACATCATCTTTGTGCTCATTTTAGTACTAATAGTAACATTTCATGCCATAATTCTTATTTTTAAAGTAGAAACACCTGAAAAAGATCACTTCAAGTAAAACAGAATTCTTCAAAGGTTTTAATGCATGTAAAGGGCTGTGTATGACTTCCCCTCTCTTTTTAATACGCCATTATGAAGTTCATTCATTTGTGTGGCAGATTTATGGATCTAGTGTGGAATCTGTCACCTCTAGTCTCCATTTCCCTTGAAAGAAGTGCACATGCTAGTGCAGAACTACAGACATGAAGTCGTACACTTACCAGAACGGTATACAGTGAAGACAACGCTAGTTGTAGGAACTAATTACTTTTTAAAACTTATTTTAATACCTTTTTCAGTGCTGTCCCTAAAAATAAAGGTGTAGACAAATTGCCTTTACGCCATTTGAATGTCCCTTGCTCGTCCTGCCCCCTCTGCTGGTTGACAAGTGCATGACCACATTTTAAATGGCCGTGGTTCCCAGTGGGTAGCACCCGTAGTCTGTATTTTATGGATGAGAGTGCTATGAAATTCAGAGGAATTCAGGAGAACCTGTCCTATGGTATTTAAAATGCATTTTGTTTTTCCTATGCCCTGAATTTTATGGGTAAATTTCTCATTTAAAAGCAATGCAGACCTTTCATAGCACAGCCACAGATGATAAGTCTAGCAGTCTTCTGAAGACTTACTTTCTCTTTGGGAGTCTTCATGTTCTAAAATAAAGGTGTATTATCAGCTGGGTACTCCCCATAGTGCCAGAAAAAAGGAATATTTTTTTTTTTTCCCCAGAAAATGGAAGGGTTTTGCAGTATAGTAGTAATTGCAGTAGATGTGTTCCATCCATGCAGTCCCTGGGGAAGAGGAGATCCTAAAGGAGTTGGCTTTACTGACTCAATCACTGTTTTGCTCCACAGGAGCAGCACAAAGCAGTTTTTTGTTTTTGTTGTTTTTTTTTTTTTTTTTTTTTTCAGGAGGGAAGCCGTGATTCATATGTGTGTCTGCGTTTTGCTTGGGACAATCCATTTAATCTGAATGATAAAATACATGCAGGATTCTAGGTGAGAAAGTAGCTGTGTGGCTTGCTTATCAATAGATGTGGAAAACAGAGTAAAGTATCCAGCTCAGCTTTTTACTTTCTTTTCTTTTTTTTTTTTTTTTTATAGCCTCATAGTACAACATAAGGTAAATGGTTCTGCTATATTGCCCTTGTAACTAGGAGCAAGAATGTTTCACTGACTGAGGATTAGAGAAAAGAGAGTGGAGGGAATTAGTCCATTCTTTGTGATTGTAACAAAGGACATTTTTATTTTCAACAGATCTGTGTCTTTGCTGCATTGTCTAGTGGTAACCCTCAGACCTGGTAATTTATTAGCAAAGAGTCCTTTTATAACGTAGTCCTGCTTTTGTGAGGCCACGACACTCAGCGGGTTGGTCTATTTCTCATGGTTTCCTCAGTTGTAGGTTAATTTAAGTGACATATTAAAACCACAAGTCAGTCTGTGACAGAGGCTCCAGAAGCCCCATTATTTTTTTTTTAAGTATCATCTATTTATAACATTTTTTTCTTGCATTGCTAACTTGGTTTATGTTCGATTTTCAAGAACGAGTCCCAAAGACATGCCTAGAAGCTCACCAGCTATTCTAGAGTTATTTGCTGTGATTTGCAGCAAAATACTGGGCCAAATTTACCCCTGTTGTGATAAAGAATAGATCTCTGTGACAAAACTAGTAGCAAGGTTTATAGATGCACATAAGATGAACTTGAGTTCTGTGTCAGAAATAGAGAAGTCAAGCCTTGGATCAATATTTGGAAGATAAAAAATAGAAGCAACTTTCCTCTCTACCTCCTACCATAGTTAAAATGAAGGTTATGTTTCTATGACATCATAAATATGTCTTAAATATATATCAGATAGCATTTGTAATATTTTAAAATATAACTACATACTTTCGAACTCTTTGGCAGTTGTTGAAATAACTGCAAACTACACTTCTTTTAATGAGAAATACATAAATGTGTTGTTGGTTTACATGTTTAACTCCTTCATTTATTAAGAAACTTAGCAGTTGGGTGAGCGAGTTACTGCAGCTAGTTGGCTGCCTTAAGGGGATACTGCAACTGTATGTGAGAAAGGGTGTTTGTATACTCATCCTGCAGACTGAAAAATAAGAAAACGAAATGGTAGGTGGTATTCAGAACAAAATGTGTTATAGAATTCTTTCATAGTGGTAAATAAAATAAAACAGTTACCTTATGTAATCTTACAATTTAAATATTTTTTGGGGAATAATTGTTTTGGGGAAAAAAAAACAGATGTGTAGTCTTCTCAGTACACTGACAGTGAAAAACTTACTTTAAATTGGCAAACGTCTTTTCAGTTTCTGCATATGTGAAGGGAGGCAAAAGTTTGGGCATATGTAATTTCTCCCATATGCACTCTTCACTTGAATTGTGAACAGAGAAGGGCACTCCTCCTCGCCATCCCCCCATCCTCCCCCCTCCCCCAATACTGGGCGTTTTGACTGCATTCAGCTGTGATTTTCAGAGCAAGCCTCTCCGTAAGTATTGCAGTTCCCAATGCCTTTTCGCATAGCACAGCATTTAAGGAAGGGCTTTTCTCAAATTGAAAAAGCGGGTAGAAACAAACTCCTAATAAGGAAAACAGAAGGGTTATTTCTTAGATGTTACATCGTCTGGTAGAGTAGTTTTCTGTTGAAATCAGTGTCTAGTACCTGAAATACACAAGTGGTTAGCAGTGTTGCATTATGATGAGTGATGCTATCTGCAATTCATAACCCTTCCCCAGAGGGAGAGAGACAGGGAGAGAGAAGGAAATTCCTCTTAATGCAAAGCTTGGATAGCAGCCTTATATGCAGTTATACAGGTCACTGCCTTCTGCATTTTTGTGGTGGCAAATCTTTATAAACTATGCTGTACTTGCTTTGCGGCTCAGAAATATGCAATAAATCCCCTAGAGACTATACTGAATTTCTAGGACAGGTATGTCTGTTGCAAAATGTGATTGGATTTTGAATATTCTCAAAATCCTCTAATGTGCTTTGATTAACACTGAGCCTTCTTGGACTTGTCTGTATGTTCTAGGCATTAAATGAGGCATTGTATTTGCATATACTAGTCCATGCGTTTCCCCGACTTACCTCAGCTGAATCCTCATTATTCGGGTAATGTGGCTTCCTGTCATGTTTGGGAGGGATTCTTGTCATGCAGAATTAATTCAGACATTCCGCTCATATTAGGTCTTTGAGCAAAAGATAGGCCTTTTTACATTAGTGTGATCTTTTTTTTTTTTCTTCACATCTTTTTTTACAGCAGAAATGAGTGCAGTGGTATGTAAGAGGAGTTGGGATTTTCACTGAGTACCTCAGAAGAAGCAGCAAGTGGGACAGAAATGAGCTGCCAGGCCTGAGGCTACCTTTTGAGCCCAGGTGACTGCTTCTGCCATGTCCTGATTTTGTGTGAAAGTGTGATGTGCAGTGTACATCACCCTCTGCTCTCTTGTTCCCCAGTCTCCATGGAAGAGAAAAAGATGGGTATCTGAGCTAGGAATGAGTGGCAGCATCTCCCGGATCCAAAAGAGTGGAAAACAAGTGCCGCAGAGGATGAAGTACCCATCAGATAACTGTGGAAGCAGCCTGTCACGTTTATCTGTCTTGTTGCCAATAGTGTCAGCAAAAGCAAAATCCTCGGTCTCTCTTTCCTTCCGAGGAGAACTGAAGTAAATAATGAAAGTAACTTTGTTCATTCTGGTATTTTAGTGAAAGTCTTATTGCTTCCTGAAAAGAAACCAGCGTGATAGTTGGACTTGCAGGGTGGGAACTGAAATTTAACCAAGAGTGGAAGAGGAAAAGAACAGACTAAATTTTGCTTGATGTAATCCCCCCAACTGGCACATTGTATGTTCACAATTTAAAAGCACTTCTGAGCAATATTTTAAAAAAAGAAAAAAAGAAGCATAAAACTTAGATGCTTATATAAAAATATATATACTCTATATATATTCCTAAAACAGTTGACATTTTTCAGAAGAAATACGTTTTGTAAAAGTTGCTTTTTTGCAAAAACATTGTCTTTTTCAAGGTAGAAGGTTCATTTATGAGACATCCACATACACAAAGAATGATAAAAAAAGTCTCATAATTATTATGTGCATAAGAAATGTCTTATAAACTTAGATAGATAGATAGATAGATAGATAGATACCTTGAAAATGCAAAATATTTTCTTCCCAGGCAGAAACAGATCAGAAGATTTTTTTTGTGATTTTTAAAAAAATAATTCTGATATCTGTAAGTGGCATAAGTTTAATTCAGCTAGCAGATGGTCTTTTTCAGGCATCAGTCTGTCAAAGGGTACCTTTCAAATTTCTGTTGTGCACTAAGATGAAGACGTCTGCCTTTGAATGCTGCAGAGAAGAGACACTGAAGTGAGGGCTTGTCACAGTTTTATTCTAGGTTGACTTGATTTTATTTTAACGCTCTTCGTCAGATGAGATTCTAAGAAATGGTCTTTGAAGACTAAGAAGGTAATCTTGTTTTTTTTTCTAAAGGTGACAGTGAGAAGTCATTAGGAGGAGCTGACCATTGAAGAAGCTTCTTCACTGCTCAGGATCTGGGTCCCTTGATGGGGTGCAACAGGAAACATGCCCAAATCTGCCTAGGTAGACACTAAAATTTTGCCTGTGGTCTAGAGAAAGTTCTACTAATACAGCACTAATATCTTTTTGACACTATCTCCTTTCCCAGGTGGTCTCATTACTGGCCTAACCAGGTAAAAGATGACTGTGTGCCACTGCAGCCAGTTCACACGAATTAGCTCTCTGCTGCTAAATCATAGAATCATATAATGGTTTGGGTTGGAAGGAACCTTAAAGATCATCTAGTTCCAACCCCTCTGCCATGGGCAGGGACACCTCCCACTAGACCAGGTTGCTCAAAGCCCCATCCAGCCTGGCCTTGAACACTTCCAGGGATGGGGCATCCACAGCTTCTCTGGGCAACCTGTTCCAGCATCTCACCACCCTCATAGGGAAAAATTTCTTCCTGATATCTGGTATAAATCTACCCTCTTCCAGTTTAAAGCCACTACCTCTCATCCTATCATTATGTACCCTTGTAAAAAGCCCCTCTCCAGCTTTCTTGTAGGCGCCCTTTAGCTACTGGGAGGCTGCTATAAGTTCTCCCCGGAGCCTCCTCTTCTCTGGGTTGAACAACCCCAACTCTCTCAGCCTGTCTTCATAGAAGTGCTCCAGTCCTCTGATGATTTTCATGGCCCTCTTCTGGACCTGCTCCAACAGGTCCATGTCCTTCTTACATCGGGGGCCCCAGAGCTAAAGGCAGTGTTCCAGGCAGGGACTAACGAGACCAGAGGGGCAGAATCACCTTCCTCGACCTGCTGGCCACAGTTCTTTTGAGGCAGCCCAGGATGTGGTTGGCTTTCTGGCCTGCAAGTGCACATTGTCAGCTCACGTTGAGCTTCTTATCCACCAACACCCCTACGTCCTTCTTCTCTGGGCTGCTCTCAATCTGTTCTCCGCCCAGCTTGAGAAAGGACAGTCAGAGAAAGGTCCATGGCCTCAAAGCCTATAGGCCTGCAGATATGTATTTGGACTGATACAGCACAGGTCCAGTGGGAAAGCTAAAAAACGGTATAGATGATAGGGAAATCAGCACTTGATACCTCTCCTTGGACTTCTTGGAGTGTGGATGTTTCTATAGACACTGCTCCATAACCAAAATGCGCCACAACTTAAAAGTTATCTTTGCCCACTATTTCTGGAAGCTGGGTATATTAATGAGGTTTAAAGCTGGAATTATATTTATATATTAAGACAAGTATGCAAGCATTGAAGAAAAAGTCCAATAGTTCATACTTTCACTATGATGCTTATAGTAGTTTCTCACACACTGTCTCTCAGTGGTAACAAAACCTCTAAAATTATAAGCTCATTTTCTTTGTGCTGTTTGAATCTCCATTTTTAAATTTACAACATATTGACAATATGATCTGTTTTTCAAACAATGGACTTATATTTTTTTTATAGTACATCTATGCTGTCATCCCTTTTTTATTGATGTGTATTTAAATAAATTGTGATTTGATTTCAGAAGTAGGTCTAAATGATAAAGAGACTAATGATCTTCTATTTTGTTGTTTAAATTTTGGTTCAAGCAGAAGACCTGCAGTATTTTCTTCTTACAGTAGATGGCAGATGTAGACTACAACTTTGTGATTTAGTTTTGTCAATGTCTAAACAGGAGGGTTATCCTATTTTCTAAAAATCTGTATTAGTGTTTATGAGCATCTACATGTTAAAAATATTATTTCTTCCTAAACAATTCTGCTTAAGTACCACTAAACTGTTACAATGCTGAAGAACAATAATAATAATAATAATAAATAAATCATAGGTTAGAAAGAGAATGGATTGGAATTAAATGGTTTCTGCTGCATTAACCTTAAAGTCAAACTTGTTTGTTGCTTGTGTTTTCATTTTCCTGGGGTTAAGTAAGACCAAAAATCTTTCTGTAAAAGAGCAGTTGCCTTCATATACAGCAAGCACTATGCTAGATCTAGCATGCAATATGTTGCCTGAACCTGGTTTAATTTCTTCTGGTAGCTGTATACAGCAATACAGAACCTCTGTTGATGAGAATAGAGTTGCAGTTGCAGAATTTCAAAGAAAAAAATGAAGTATTACACATGTATTTTTACTGGCAGCTAATGGAGACATGGCAGAATGTGTGTGTCTTGTTGAGCCATAGATGACCTCATAGAGGCACATAATTCTTCTGTACTCTGAAAGACCAAGAAAAAGTAAATCAGTCTGAAAAATAATAAAGGTTATTGCTAATATGAATGACAGGAAAGAAGCATGGACATTAGGTTTTCGGAATCTGTTAAAAACCATTTTTTTCTAGTAGAGATATTAATGTTTGCTTGCTGCTTCAGCTTGTAATTTATTCCAGCTTTGTCAGACTCCTGCAGTGTGGGTTGTTCTATTATTTTTTATATGTGCTCTTACATTGTGCTTATCATCATAATACCTGAGTGCCTTATGGTAGTGCATTGAATAATTAACATCCACTGCATATTTGTACTGTCAGCTTCTCCCAAGGAGACAAGTGTGTGTGAGAGAGCTTCTTTTGGCAATTAAAGCAATGCACAGATGCACAGTGATATGTGCTAGAGAGGGCACACTCCAAGAAATATGCCTTGTAATTAGAGCGATCTGATGATTCTTTAATTCCTGCGGTAGGACTGATAGTTTTTTGTTAGCTGTATTTTCTGTACATTTGGGTCTTTTGCAAAAGGGTGAAGCGCTATTGTCTCATGAGAGTGTGTTTATAGAAATTTAAACTCGTGTGTGAATACTGAAATGGTGGATGCTTATTTAATAGGCTTGCAATGGAATCAGTAGAATTACAATGGGAATTGGAAGGAACTTCTATACTGTTCTCTGTACAATCTATATTTCATTAATTGTTGTAGTCTTGCTGTGCTGATATTCTTTAAAGAATTATTTAAAATTCTACTGCAGGAAGCAAGCATGTTATCTTGAAAATGCATCCCATTTTCTTTTTTTTTTTTTTCTTTACTTCTATACTGTTCTCTATACAATTTATATTTCATTATTTGTTGCAGTCTTGCTGTGCCAATACTTTTCAAAGAATTATTTAAAATTCTCCTGCAGGAAGCAAATATGTTATCTTGAAAATGCATCCTCCTCTTTTTTTTTTTTCTTTCATCATTCCTTCTGTCCTTGCTCGTCAGATGGTTGCACTGTCACATTAGCCAAGGGTGATACACATTTGTACGATTGCTGTTTCTGGGAATCAAGAATATATGCCGGAATATGTATGCATGATAAATTCTTCTTGTTTAGGTAACAGCCTGACCACTTTATATAACAATTACCAGTGTGAATGGAATGGATGCGAACTCTTCTCTTGCAACTGAGAAAAAAAATCTATTTAGGTAGTGATGCTGCATCCTATCCAAACCTATTTTGTATTTTACTCTAATTAATAAATAAATAACAAAAAACACATTATCCCTTCTTTTATAGATTTTACTCTTCACCATAACTTCTTCCTATCCAAATTACAGATTATTCCATTTGATCTGATTCTTAATAAGAGTTAATATTAGTTGAATGTATTTGTCCATCAATTACCAATGTTTTGCAAAACCAAGTAGAGACTGTGATCATTTTTATGCCTTATTCCCATTAGAGGGCCATTCGGAGTCTGGAATCTCAATCTAATTATGTTCCTTCAGCTAACGAACAAAGAAGCAAATCTGTTGCTCATCCCTCATAATAACAATGGAATAACTGAATCAGTATTTTTGTTTTCTGTTTTTCTTACAGCTAATTGTTTTTATTATCATAGAATCTAAGAATTGCAGTCCCCCTATTCCCGTTACGTATGGTACTGTAAAGACAAAACAAAAATATTCTCAGAGCCTAAAATAAGGAACAAGAAGTGAATTTGTATGAAGAAAAATAAGGGTTACATTTTGAATGTCAAATTGTCTTGTTGCCCTGTAAATACAGAATTAGGGATTGATAGCTTCTAGAGCACATTTTAAATTTAATTACAAGAAGGCACTGCAATCTTGGCTTTTCATTCATCCACAAAATTGAAAAAAAACACCCACCAAAAACTGCACAGTGGAAGTGATGTCTGTCATAATGCTAAACCTTCCCGAGCCACTTAGGCTGAGAGGTTGCCTCTCGTCTCTGTTTCTTGGCACCTCTGATTACCATTTCCTGGGGTGCTGGGGTCTTCATGGGATAAACATTTCCACAGACAATAGTGGAATAGCTGGATCCTTTCTTGTAAACCATAAAATGGCCTTGAGAAGAAAATAAAATAATAACGGTAGTCTAGGTTTTCATCTCAGCATCTTTTATGAGACTTGTAAGAAGCTGTCCTTAGATTTATCTTAAGGGAGAAGTAAAACCTTTTTCCTTTTGAACTATGAATTCTAGGTTTCATTAAAACTCAAACATAATCCCTTCTCTTACTAAGCTAAAAGAATGTCGTCTTCAGCCATTAGCACTTTTCAGTAATAACGAGTCAAAATATGGGCCAAGAAAGTTAATGACATTTTAAAAAATGTCTGCTGATTTTAGTTGCCTCCCAGACAGGGAAAATTTGTGACAATCAACCAAATCAACTGCAAATGCACTAATGGTTGCCCCCAAAGAGAAAGGATTTGATCTAGTCCTTGGACTGTATTTTTTCTTACTTAAATGCATATTAATATTGTAGTTCATTATTTAAATCTACATTCTGCTTCTTTTGCTTTGTATTACTCTGCAATGGTTTCTCATTTTTTATTTGCCTGACTCCATTTAGGCCCTATGTTTAACTGTGTCTCCATTTGTATTCATATATTAAAATGTTACTGCCAGCACTAATTTAAGATTGTGAAAATAAATTGGAAGTGAGCAATTTATTTCAAATTAAACACTGAGATTCCTGTAGATCTAGTCCATCTGCTTTGACTCTGCACAGTCATGCTAATTTAATTCTGCTCACTGTATTTAAATTCTTGAATGTATTTTGTTCATGGTCATCCTTCAAGCAGGAAGATAATTATCTGGTGAAGCTGAAAACATCTTGGGCTATTATTCTGAATTAGGTCTTGGAAAGTGCTTTGGATGTTTACATAGGTTATTTGTTTTGTTTTGTTTCATTTTACTTTGTTTTTGAGACATATTATGCATTGTCATTCTGCTGGGCAGGACAATTACATGAGTGGATGTCTACTTAGTATAGGCGATTCAGCACACTGTGTGTATGTGTTTAAATTGCAGCTAGAAATAGTCTTGGACTTACATTTACGGTCAGGGTGAGCCCGAATTGCCCAACTCCTTTATTTCTCTGCATTTCACAGTGGGCTGTGGGCTTGCTTTTACATGTTGAAGATGTGAAACGAATTGAATAGTAGACATAACCTGAAAGTCACATAGAATCCGAGTCCCAGGACCTCACTATGAGCCTGAAAAATACTTGTTGCTTGTGTATTTTCAGAAAGACACATTCTTTTTTATTTTTTTTAATTCATAAAGAAAAGCAAAATATTCTTATCCAAAAAGTTGTTTGAAACAACGAAAGACAGTTATACTAACAAGAAGGAAAAATGAAGATTGGCTTTGAAGATAAATCTTTCCAATGCTGTATTAACAATAAAACTGTTTCACCCTGTGCGTGCGTGTGTAGGAGGTGGGAAGAGGTGAGGATAGGACAAGGAAGGCTCTCAGAATTGCCAAGAGAAAAATGCTGTTCTAAAAATTGAGTAGCAGATGCAGAGACTTGTAAGCATGCTACAATCTTCAGACTGTCATAGAAAATATGAGGTACTGCAAGGATAAGATGGGGATATTTTTTTTCCCCTGTCCTAATGGAATCTATTCCAGTGGCAGAAATGAAATGTGGGCCATGGACCACTGAGAGAGAATGCAAGAAAGGCAGTGGTCTTGTAGTCAGACCATGTGAGTAACATTTTTCCTGCTTGGAAAGGTGAGACAAGGCTCCAGCCGTGGTATTTCTCTGGGAACATTCGGTATGTTTTGAATTAAAGAGTTAGCAGATACAGTGCAGGAACAGAAACAGGAGTGCATAATCTGGGCTAGAAAGAGGGTTTGTCCCTTTTGTCACCAGTTGCCGTTGTCTGGTGTGGGTTTCTGATTGTTTTATTTCTTCAGAAATCGGGCCTTAATTATCAAAAAGACACTTAAGATTCACAAAGGATTTAGTTTTGTTTTGTTTTGGTTTTTTTTTTTTAAACTTTTTGGTTTTACTTGTCTGTATGTGAATTTGTTATTCTAAATACCTATTTGTTTAAAAGTAGGCATACTAAAGCTTTAATTCAATAAACTATCTTCACTAAGACCCAGATTTGGCCTACCTGAGTTTAGACAACTAACTTTTGGGTGTCAGGGGTGCATGATCTCTCTACAGTCAATAGACAGAAACACTTCCAGAGGACATCTCAACCCAAGTAAAATCTGAATTGGCTTATGGAAATTCCTCCCCGCTGACAGCAGAAGCAGAATGAAACAATTATCTGTTTACATTGAGGAGCCTGAAGTTAGGTGAAAGGAATCTGAGCCAAATGTATTAATACTTTTTCTATTTTTTTTTTTTTTATTGGCTATTATTAAACACTACTCAGCCCTGGTTTCAGGTGTTAAGTCCTCTAAGAAATAGATGAGAAAAGTCTGAGAAGGGAAAGAAGGGAAGCCAATTTTTTTTACCTAGTGCTCTTGGCTGATACATTCACATCAAGTTCATCATTACTATGAGAAGCTGTAGTCTCTCAGGAATAGAAAGACTTTCTGGGCCTTTGGAATTTATATAAAGCTAGAATTTCAATGTATTTATTCTAAATTCTGGGCTTTATTCGAGGCAGGAGGGACTTAAGTGATCTCCCAATATTGGAGAGAAGCTGCCTTCACTTTCTTTTGGCACAAGATGTAACTGGTTGAGAAATGCAAGTCAGAAGAGCAACACAGACATGCCTGCAGAGTATTCTTCAGTTTGGAAGCTATTATGGTGCTCTATAAGGGTTTTCAGGTGACAGCTTATTTCCCTCAATTGCCATGTAAATTATGATAATAGTGGTAAGGGCACCCTTAAATTCTTGATATTTACATCCATTAAAATTTGAGCAGCTGCTGCAGACTTTAGGGAACACAAATCTTCTTAGGCATCAAGTCCAACTATCTGGAGTTTAAAAAGAGTTTTATTTTAAGTCTCAGCAAATATATTTATAGAATTTCTTTAAGTGTGGCATCTAGAGATACCATTTTGGTTTCTATTACTGCTAGTTGTTGTTGTTGATATTAATTATCATTATCTTTGTCATTATAATAATTATAAATTACAAGAATAAGTTATAATGCTTTGCTGAGTTCTTATATGTATATAGATCCCACTGACATCAATTATTGTCTGTTATTATTGTCATCAATGATTATGATCAACGATCTATTGAAAAACATTTCAAGAATATTTGGAATCCCAGCTGACCTCACAGGCTTATTTTGCCAGGCTCTAGAAAAACATCCAGCAGCAGACTATGGCTCTCTTTGCATATACCTTTCTTATGCATATAAAGCTGCCGGGCTGATCTGATTAGGAGAGGGAGACTTTTAGGTAGTACAAAATTAAATTTAATTGACTAAGGCCATGATTTAAAAAATGCATGTCACTCTGGCTTTAGCAGAGCTTTAGTTCTGTCATTTCTGCATCATTCCAGAATATAGGAGATAATTATTAACTTGTTTTCTGTTTTACTCACTTTAAAATATATTAATTCAGAAATATGGCTTTAGTTTGACTAGCAATAAAGGTCCACAGGTACAAGATCTAACAGCTTTCAGCAGTCAAGCTATTGATCTGATGATAGAGAAAACCAAGAAATATTGGAGAAAAACCACCTTGAAATGTTCTGATCATATCCTCAAGTGACACAGTGTGAATTCATTGGAACTGAGTGAGCCTGTGTATGACCTAACTCAGTGTAGTTATTTGACAAGTTAGTGACTTTTGTTGGATCTTTTGGGTTTGCAAAAAACATGGAAATTTGTATTTAACCTGTAATTTGAATGCCTACAGGGTAACATATTCAGAAGCACAGTATGAAACTTTTAGATATAAATGATGCCTAATGAAAGCAAGATTCCTCATCACAGACTGATCACAAGATATAAATAAGTTGTTTCTCCGATTCTTCATAAGACAAGAGAGGAGATGGAGCCACATCCTATTAAACATAAATCAAGAAATGTTTCCTTTCTCTGTTCCTCAGAAAGTCCTGTCTGAAGCTTTAAAGAAACCTCTTTTCATCTTCTGTTTATTTGCTTCTTTTGCAATGCCTGTCTCCCTTTGTTTCCCTTTTCATCAGGCCCCTGAAAATGAGCAGTTGCAGCTTTTAGTGATTTTTTTTTACACCAGGTTAGAAATAATCTTTTATTCCTGAGATTAAGTTCAAACCATTTTCTGTACCATGGCAAAATATGGGTTGCTTTAATTTTATTCTTTGTTCAACAACATGTTCTGGGCAAGTAAGAGTTTGAGAGACACCTTACATTTCAACAGCAAAATGGTGCAGTCTGTATCAGATGCATAAAGTTTGTACAGTGACCTCCTGCAAGATATATGTCTGAGCTCAGCACTGAAAATGTTTCATTTGCATAGACATTCACCTTATTGATTGCAGCAGAAAAGACAACAGATAATAAATGTGATAAAAGTCAGTGCTGCTCAAATGAATACTTGTTTTTACCCTGCATGAAAGCTCGGCTGGAGCTTCTGTGATAGGGTTGGTCTCAGAAAACATTTATGTCTCACAAGCGTTTTGTAGAAAATCTGCATGAAGTGATATAGAAAACCAAAGGAAGTCACAGCTTTATATTCATGACAGTGAGACAGCATTGTAACTTGAAAATGCTTCCAATAAATGGGAATGTACTTTCCTTGATCTGACATATTCAAAACATTTTTGGCTACTGTACTTTACAGATATCCTGTGGCAAGCCACATGCATTTTTGGCATGTATCACAGTCGCAGCTTTACATTTCCTGCAGGTTTTATAGCATTCAGACAGATATTATGCCTTACCCTATGCCTTGCTGTCTTTTATTACCTTATCTGGCAGTTGAAAAGGATGTCTTGTGTGTGTACATATAACAGGCTTTGAATCTCAGATTCACAT
This sequence comes from Vanellus vanellus, assembly GCF_965231255.1. NCBI lineage: Eukaryota > Metazoa > Chordata > Aves > Charadriiformes > Charadriidae > Vanellus > Vanellus vanellus. Next base: position 166,639,382 of record NC_138905.1, read on the forward strand.
AAAGAATCATGGAGGATATTGGATAAAATGCTTTTCTTTAATGAATGTTATCACCCTTGTCTCTAAGATCCTTAATGTCAGAAAAGTAACGTTTCATAGAAACACACTTAGGTGTTTCTATTGTAGCAATTCATACTGCCAATTAAAGCCACGGATGAATGGAATTGGCTTCATCTGTCCTCATTTAAGCATCTGAAATTCATATTCTTAAATATGAGCCAGTCAGCCTAGACTCCTCTGTCAGGCAAGTAAGAAAGATATGTACCTACACTAAGGGTGATTCATTCCTAAGCAGTGTTTAAGGTAGATCCCTTGAACTGCCTAGAAACATGTCTTTCTCCCAGCAAGGAAGCCTCTGGCGTCAGGCGTGAATACAACTTTTTCAAGTCTGAAGGTAGTTATGCTCAACCTGTCCTTGAGTGCATCTAGACTGAAGGCAACAGCAACTTAAGATGGTGCAAGGCATCATGTGAACACTCCTTGCCTACTTCATGTCAAATACAGGGGAGTTGAAACAGCTGATAAAGATGATTTTATGCTTTGGTTAATTTTTCTTTTCTGAAGTGGGATAAGGAGCTGTCACAGAGGGCTGTTGCCAGAGCTCTTGTAGGGCTGATAACTGCAAATGGGTGTCTGCAAGTGGCAGTGGCTCAAGTGCTTGTCATCTAGTGGGGATCTCAAATGAATAGTCTGTGGTAAGGGGGTGTGCGTGTGTGTGTTTACGCGTGCACCTATGTATAAGACACTGGAAGTTTAAGAGAACAGCATCATTCAAAACAAGAACTGTACATAAGTTATCATGACAATACTAACTCAAGAAGGATATTTAATGGTTATATGTTGGAATGCCCCAAAATGACCACGATCAAGGTTAAAGGACATTGCTACTTTCTCCTGTTTGCTTCTTTTCATGCTCAGACCGTCATGTCACGTGTCCATTTCTATGACCTCGGGGACAGCCAGCACTCAGCAGCTTTGAGGTCTACAGCACAGATGCACAAAAGCATGGGAACTCCCTAGTGCTGTCACTGAACTTGTTTTTTCAGCACCAAAAGTCTGTCATTCGGTTTCATCATAAAAAGGACTGTCAAAACACACAGTTACACAGTTACAGAATAAAGTCTCACAAATCACCTCATGCATGAAATCACAGGACAAATGGGGTAGCCGGACCAAGCAACTCACTGTTTTTCACGCTCAGCCCGTGTTGTTGCATAGACACCTCTGTGAATTTGGGTGTAGCCAGGGGGATCCCAGCTGAGGTCTAGCCTCCCCATGCTGCTGTGTACTTCCTCTGGTGATGTGTCGTGGTGCTGACGTTGGTGCTAGCATATGCCATCTGCCCTTAGCCCCAGAAGGAAATGAGACTCAACAAGATTTTACTGAGGGCTATCAACTTCTGATGGGGATGGATCCCACTACACCCAAAGTAAGAGATACACCTGAGATACAAAGAATTTGGTGGTAGCAGTTTTTTGAGTGCTGCACCTGTTTCCAACAGTCAGATCTGAGTGCAGCTTTATCCTGGAAAAAACTGTGGAAGATGCATTACCTGCAAAAAATGGTAAAAAGAAGATTTGCCAGTCTAAAGGGACAAGTGAAGCACAACTCTCTCAGCCAGCATATGAAGGACTTGATCCAGGGCTAATTCTTGGGACATTCTGGTAGAATTCACAGGAGACAAGATCATGATCAAATTAATAAGTATATGAAGAGAGAGAGGAGTGCTGAATTCAGAAATTAAATCCAGGTTTTCTAAATTTCAGTCTAGTGTCTAAACCATCAGACTTATTCTTCCTTTCCAATTAAATGTCTGGTTTCTGCAACTAGAAGTACATTTTATTGATACCTATGAGAAAAGCTGGTAACTTTCTAACACTTTTCCACTAAAAAAAAAAAAAAAAAGCTGTGAACACAATTGATATTTCATGCTTATTTTCTCGAGTTGTCTTATCCTTGAACATATGGCTGCTTTATGGTAAAGTAAGATATTAAATAACATGGGATCAAAGTCTTCACTATTTGTTCTGCATCAAGGGAGAATGCTATGCTGACATAAAAAGTAATCTTTGTTTTTATATATCTGTCTATCTTACTGTTCTGCTTATACAACAGTCTTGAAATGGAAATAGCACCAAGTCTAATGTTCAAAAGCAAAAATAAAGAAAAGGCAAAATATTCTTTTGTTCTTATCAATACCTGATAGCCTCCAAAAAGACATTGCTTTTTTTTGTGTGTGTGTGTTTTATGGGTTTCTCATTGTCTTTTTCCTTGTCTGTGTTTTAGAAATTCAGAGTTGAAGCATGTGAAAATCTTCAGTTCTCTTTATATGTTTCTTTTAAAATTGGTGTAAAAAAAGACTGGTTTTAGGTGTTACAATAATGAATAAATTAATTATGGATTGCTATATAAATATGAGAGCTATTACAACTATTTAGAATCTGATAAAAATCTTTTATTCTCCTTTTATTTGCAAATAAAAATTGCAACATATATTATAGATTCAATAGCGAGTGAGTATATTTAATGTTGAGCTTCCTTAAGATTACTGCAAAGTGTTACCTTTTTTGACATTAAGAAACTTGATTAGTCCAAAAATAGTTTTCTTTAGAAGTAATCTGTTGGTATTTGTGTTAACATTAACATGCTGAAATGAAGGGCAGTTAGATTTATTATTAGTAAATGAAAATACTGCTAAATGTGCATTAATATTTTTCTTGGAACCTTATCTATTTTAAATATTCTGTAACATAATTATATAAAAGAAAATTCGGTCTTAATATGTCAGATAGTGTTATCATCTTGCAGGCAGCCCTCCAAGGTTAATAATGTCAGGAAATATAAAGTGTTTTTGACTATAAGATTAGACTTCTTATTTAGAAAAGGGCTTTAAATTTCATTTCAAAAGTAGATTTCATGCCCCATGAAATTTAAACTGTGACATTTAGAAAACATTCATTTTATTATAATGTAGTGAAAAATTATAGTGTACATGCTTCTTGCTCAATCCATCAAGACTGCTTCTGGAAAGGCTGGGAATCTTTTTGCAGGTAAAAAAATGTGAAATTCACTGAAGAATCAATGCCACCAACTGTTCATCCTCAGGAGACAGATAGTTAGGCAGAAATAATTACTTCCTTAACTGTGTTCACTGGAGTTTGAAAACAAAACCTTAAAGTGTATTTGAAACTTGTTTATGTTTAATGCCACTTTTTCCTGAAAAAGGTTTAACTTCCACATAGAAATTCCAGAAACATCCGATAAAAATTAAACAGGTAATGCTGGTAAGTCCCTCTATTAAGTGTTAAGATTGACTGAACTTGACTAGATAATGATGTGATCCCACATGATCTTTTCAGGAAGTGGGGGTTGTCTTGTACAAGAAAGATACGTACTTACACTTTTGCTTCAGGTTTATCTTTTGATCACAGCTTTCAACACAGAAAAAGAAAAAGACAGGTTTACCATTTGGTATTGCTCCCGAGATTATTTACCATAACCTTCAAATAAGTATATGTTGAAATGTATTCTGATTTATTATTAGACTGACTCTACAACCCACAACCACAAACTGGTTTACTTGTAAAGTTCAGATTAGGACCATAGATTTTTCCAAATTATTCTTCAGTCCCTGTAGTTGGGAACCCAAGACTGCAGCCCATGCAGAGCTCACCTCTACTAAAATCTACAAGTAGTCAGACCACATCTGAATGAGATAAGATTTGTTGGAGAGACAGATGTCACCAGGCAAAATATTACCAATTGAATCAACATATTACTGATATTTTTGAGGAAGTGTAGAATACAGGATGCAACTCTATCTGTATGAGGCTGGTCACAGGTACTTAGGAAAGCAGAATTACTAGAAAAGATGTAAGCAAGGATTGCTAGAGTGGTATAGGAGAATGGAGAGTCCATCTAAGAAGTAGTCAAAGAACATATCTTGTTTAGTGGAGACTGAGAAGAAGACTGACAACTATATATATATACCTTGAACCGTTCATAGAATCAGAGAATGGTTAGTGTTGGAAGGGACCTTAAAGATCATCTAGTTCCAACCCCATGCCAAGGCCAGGGACACCTTCCACTAGATCAGGTTGTTCAAAGCCTCATCCAACCTGTTCTTGAACACTTCTAGAGACGGGGCACACACAACTTCACTGGGCAACTGGTTCCAGTGTCTCACCACTCTCAGAGTAAAGAATTTCTTCCTATTATCTAATCTAAATCTATCTTCTTCCAATTTAAAACCACTATCCCTCATCCTATCACAACACTCCCTGATAAAGAGTCACTCTACATCTTTCCTGTAGGCCCCCTTTAAGTACAGGAAGGCTGCTATCAGGTCTCCCCTGAGCCTTCTTGAGCTTGAACAACATCAAGTCTCTCAGCCTGTCTTCATAGGAGAGGTGCTCCAGCCCTCTGATCATCTTTGTGGCCCTCCTCTGGACCTGCTCCAACAGGTCCATGTCTTTCTTATGTTGGGTGCCCTGGAGATGGAGGCAGTGTTCCAGGCATGTTCTGACCAGAGCTGAGTAGAGGGGCAGAATCACCTCCCTCGACCCACTGGCCACACTTCTTTTGATGCAGCCCAGGATGTCGTCTGGGGAGGTGGAAAACCTACTAAAACACTGGCTCAGAAACAGGATTGAAAATTACCATTTAATATATTTAGAGCGGAGATTAGGAAGATTCTAATTGTGAGAAGAATGAAGTCCTAGAACAGCTGAAAGTAGTAGGAGCCAGCAGCTTGGCTACTTTTAAGAAGATCTTGGTAAATTAACAACTGGATTAAGTGATTTCATTATCAGGGGCTCAGGAAGTCACTTCCTTCAAGCCTGGCTTGAAGGGTAAAAGTGGTAGAGAAGTACCTACTTTTGAATGAAGTTAAATTTGGTGAAAAGAAATGGAGAATATGAAACATGGCAATAATATTTTCCTACTAAAGATGGCAAGCATGAAATACCTCATAAGGAGTAAGGAAACTAAGGGGGGAGAGAAGTAAAAAGGACTGCCGCTTACCCTTGAAAATAAGCAAGTGAAGCCTCTTAGCTCACTGCTCAGAATGTCTATAGGCATGTCTTGACGTTATTTGTTTCATAAGAAGCAAACTTGAACATTAAATAAAAAGCAAAAGTAAGCATTTTATTTAACTGCACTGCCATAGCCCATCTCTGCAGCAGTGGAGAGCTGCCCCCGGCAAAATTATGGCCAGTCCTCTGTGCAAACGGAGACGAGTAGAGGAGATGAGAGAAGATGCAGTCAGAAAATTAGTTCAGAGGGCTATCTTCAAGTACTGTTGCTAAAAATAGATTTGTTGGAAGGAGGAAAGAGACCAATTTACTGCTCTTCAGGTACCCTGGCTGTTCCTCACGTAGAGGGGGATAGTAAAAGCAGCCATCCCTTACAGTCCCTGGTTGCACTGTTAACAATACATTTTTGTTAAGCATGTAGAAGCAATGCAGCTGTGACCTGTGATTCATTAGTATTGTAGCTAGATAGATATGTATGAATCATACTGCTTCACTTAGCGTCAGCCAGCAACTGACCATTAATTTCATCAATCAACGACTGTGCCTCGTGGACTGGTTACAATTAATGTTAAGTAAATGGTGTATAACAGCGTGTATAAGCCCTGACAGGTGTAGTTCTCACTGGGCTTTGCGTTTTTTAAAGAAACTGCTTATGCCTCAAATAACTTTTTTGATATAAATGAGAAAAAATAATTGATGGAAGAATATTTCTCTTAATCTTAAAGAGAAAGTTCAAGACCCAGAGCCAGTAAAGAACATATATATTCAGCTGCACCCTTCCCAACCTTTTTGTAGAAGTGTTATAAAAAGCAGATTCCTATGTCAGCCAATAAAAGTGTGAAGATAGAGGCATGTTTGAAATCATCTTCCTCTCTTAGATACCTAACTACCACTGAGTTAAAAGTCATGTGAGACTGGATTCAGGTCTGGAACTTTTTGTTGCGCTCAAGAATGTATTTCTTCTAATCTGAGTAATAACTTCAGTCTCCTCTTTTAAGACACGTTTCTCATAGTGTTCTTACGTAGCTTTTTAATAGTAGTCCAGATTACTTAATTTAGTCAGAAATTTGCAGAGCGTGAGAACTGGAGAGTTGAATTCAGTGGTGTCCTCAGCATGAGGATTTGAAGGTATTTGAAGACAAGTATTCCCGGACAGTGAGTTCAGTACTAGATTAGAAATTAGAATGGAAGAAGCCACCTTTCAGCTCTTTGGTTGAGCTGAAACATTGTGCAAAATAAGAGTTCAAGACTGGTAAGGCCCAAAAGGCATAAGATGAGAGGAGAAAGCAAGTGAGAATGAGGACAGAATGACGAGTTCATTGAATAAAATACAGAAACAGGAATGTATTGGATTGTCTGGCTACAGAAACTGCAGATCAAATGGGGGAAAATTGCTATGCTGCTTTCTCTTGGTAGTTTAGGGGGAAGCTTTAGGATTGTTGAGGAACTTACAATTGATTTACTCTCTGGAAAGCAGCCTGTGTAATTTTGCGAGAATCAGTTCAATGGAGCATTGTTGTTCTCCCACGTTCCCAAAGGAAGAAGGAATGTCCTGACAACTTTCTGCAGTTTTCTTCAGATTATGAAGTCAGACACATTATCAAGTCTAACAAAGAATCCAGAGAGTCTGCAAATAGGGATAACATTCACAGGCATAAAGCTTTAATTAAGGAACAAGGTCATATAAAATGAAAGTGACTCTTCATTCCGAAGTATAGAAAAGCAGAAAAATTGCCAGTCTAACGTATGAAGTAGCAGGTAAACTAAAAGACTTTACTGGTAGGTGGAAAGATTGTGTAACTGCCTGTTCCAGGTGAGGTGTCATTGATTAAGAACATGAATTTTCCATACAATTAACAATTGATTATTGATTATTACCATTATTTATTTTACATAATGGGTGGAGAGTCATGATAGTTTATCAAATCATTGCATAATCTTCCATAAACATAAAGAAAAGTTATTACAGTATCAAAAGAAAGCTTGAGAATGAATAGCCAGAGAAATCCAAGAAACACATGGCAATGTGACTGAACAATCAAGACGTAGGCATGCTTCATTAAAAAAAAAAATAATAAAATAATGGTAGTAAAGCACTGGAAAAAAATATTTCCTGTGCCTAAAAGTGTTATAATTAGTTTTTTAATGTATCTTGGCTTTAAATCAGAAGAGTGACGAAACCACAGCTGCTGAACAAAGTTGCTGATGAAGAATGCAATCTTACAGGCTTGTTCTGACACAAGTTGTACCTGAGCCAGCACTGTAGGTTAAGACTTTCAGGGATCTGGGGTGCTTAAAAAGCTTTAGTGAGAATAATACTGATAGTATTGATTAACTGATGGCAAGATAAGATTTAGAAGTGCTAAAACTCTTTGCCAATCTCTTAAGTTTATTCAAAAGGAAGTCCAGCTTCCAATTGTCTGGATTTCATGTTCTTATACTTTATAATTTTCAAGTTATTAAACAAATGTTTTGTGAGAATATATTTCTCTACATATGAAATGCCACTACATACATTACCTTACATAATGGCCATTACAGGAATTACCCTGCATATTTGATTTCCACATTTCAACTTTCCAGGTGCTTTCACAAAAATCACAAATTCAAAATTTTAAAAATTTTAATATTCTACCATAACTGCATAAAATTATGATGCATTTACCATTCATGTATAAATTTTTGTATTTTAATTTTTAATCACAATGAAATGTAATCTAGCATAATCTAATATTGTACCATGGTTCTCTATGTTGCTGTTTGGAAAGTCACTACACTGAAACATTTTACTTCTCTTGTTTTTATCTTGTCACCCTTTGAGATCTCTAAGTTGGTTTTATTTTTTTGTTAGTGTTGTACCTTTAGTAAGTTTGATACAGTAGTTATTTTTGAGAGTATTCAAACTAAATATTTTATGCATGGAGGCAAAGAGATGATTAAATGTCTCTCCATTACTGTTATACGTTAATGGTAGTCTTGATGTTATCTCTCTGGATATCAGTTATTTCGTTGCTCTTGACCAATGCATTTTGGTTTTGTTAAGCATCAGCTTTTTAGTTGTACATTGTTTCCATGGCGTGACCTTTATCTGGTATAATTTTCAACAGATTTTTTAACATCCTAAAAATTGGTCTTCTATGGACTTACTATGAACTTCTTATCTGCTACAGAAGATGCCAGCTAAAACATAGAGCACAAGAGCAGATTCAAGTCCTTGGTAGGACATGATTTGTTTTATTTAAAATAAGAAGAATTTTACTAAATATTCTGTTTAAGAGTATAGAACAACACAGAAAGTCTCTACCTCTATGTTTTACATACTGCCTTGGAAAAAAAGGACAAAGTGGTGCATCACAACAGGTATAACAAATCCAGCCCCTATCTCACAGATATCCTTAACTGCATTTTCTGTTCAAGAAAGCTGCTCTGCAGCTAACAAAAGTGATATATTTTTTCAGCAATATGTTGTCCAAGTACTAGCTAAGGTTTCTGTTGCTTTTTTGGTCTACTTATTTCTATCTCATTTTATTATGTTTTCACTCTTGATTGAAAACAATCACTGTCCTTATCGCTTTGGGAAATGAATTCTTTTTAAGCAGAGATTAATAAAATATTGGTAAAAGCCATTATTATGCACATATGACTGAAATGAATGAAAGTAATTTTATTCCTCTAAACTTTTTAAAGCTGCAGTATTATTGGCTGTCTCAGTCTGATTTTTCTCATGTAAGCATATGGGTTTTTTCATAAGTAATGAAACGCTGGGGTTCAGTGTGGTGCATCTTTCATTAAATCTGCAGTGGTGAAATCTGTTTAATAATGTGTAAGACATTCTTTTCCCCTCCCCCAACATTCATCTGGGATAGAGATGTAATTGAATTGTTTTTCCTTCACATTTTCCACGGACAGGTAGTAAAATCCATGATATTTTTGAGGCACTGTGAAATTCTTTCTTGTCAAGTTAGAGCCTTGCTTTTGTATATCTATATATATTTGCTACTGGCAAATATAAAAAAGATTAGCAAAGATACATGTTAAAATATCAGATTAGTAGCCACAACTAAGCAGAGTTACAAAAAACCCCAAAATCATTATCAAATAAAAAAAGCCTCAGGCCTCAGTCCTAAAAATACTTAACCTTATGCATACTTTTGTATAAAAGAATAATCTATTTGAAGTTCATGGGTTCATTTTTGTAAATAAAATTGAAGCTTTGCTTACAACGTACAGTGAAATGACTAACTGTTGCTACAGTTTCAGTTATATCTCATGAAAAGAAATAATTTTGTAAGCTCTTATCTTTATAATAATGGGTAATAATATTTTTTATTGAGTACTTGCAATAAAAATAGTATGATGTTAAAACATTCAAGTTGAAATTATAAAGCAAGATCATGAATCTCGGTCAGTACTTTAAATCATTAATCATGTATTACAAAGAACTGGAACTGAAAAGAGTGGAGGCAATTGCCCTTTGCACTGCATACACAAATACATATTAGTTCAGCAAGAATATTTTTGGGGGTAAAATGCTTGAGCTTGAATTATAGTTTTGTCTCTTTAAATATTGATCATATTGACTTATTAAGCCTGACACTCTCTTTACAGTATAATCAACTTTATTAATTCAGGTAATGATGCTGTGCTTGTAGATTACTTTAGTGCTGTCCTATGTCAGAACTTTTGTGTCCATTTTAAATTCTGGATGAAGCTCATAAAAATAAAGCGTGTTTCTATGTTTTTTTTTTCCTTCCATCAATTATGAAAGGGTTTTACATTTCAGCTACACATTGACACTTTACATTTTCAAAGCCACTGTAATTCTATACTGTAGCATGAGTTATTACCCAGTTCTAATGGGGGTAAGTGTAGGGATCCAGTTCTTCAGCTTCCTCTACTTTGAATCAACTTATTTTTCAGTATCTTCAAATATAGATCCTCTGGTCTCCTTTTCTACTAGTTACAAATTCATCAAAGTGATACAGGTCTGAAAAAAATGGACTTCTAAACTGGTGTACACTGAAAGGGAGGAAAAACACATGATTTAATCCTAGAAAGAACAGCTGTTGTTTTATTATTTTATAATATATATATAAAACATTTTATATATTATGGTTTTAAGGGAAGAGAAAGACACTCTGATAGAGGACAGCTGAAACAGTAAAGTTATTCACAAGTGTTCTTCAGTTACATGAACTGTTAATAAGGCAAATAGCTCCCTCTCTGATCTGCCTTCCACAGAGTATGGGTGGGGTACTACATAAAGAGCGGTCAGGGAGTGGACCAGTGACTGCCCTCACTGTTTAAATGTTGGCTTGATCCCTGGCTCTGGGCTGGCTCTCTCCAAGACAAAACTTGTCTACAGGGATCTAAAGCAATGTGGATACAGTTGATGCCTCTTTGCTTGCTATCAACCCTTGCTCTTTTACTACTTATCACTGTAGATAGTAAATATGTCCTCACATGCATGAAATGCCCATTCTTACAAATCTGATGATGCTGGAGACTCTTCCAGATGAAAACTTGTGTAACTTGCTTTCCCAGCACTGACAGGATGATACAAGGACAGACCAGTAGACATTAGTAAGCGGAGGACTCCACTGGGGACCATGGACATGCCTAAACCTGTCTTCTTCAAATAGTAAGGTATCAGGTGCGTGCGGTCAGAGCAAGTATTCAGGCACTCGCTGTCTTCTTTATTGTATGTTTGAGGCATGAGATCAAATGAGTTTACAAATGCGTGTAATATTGTATGGATCTATTCTCTGTATCCTCTCTTCAAGGTGTTACATCCCTGTTACCTACAAAATAGCAGCTGTATCTTTTAAAAGTGGACCCCTGGAAACTTAGTGCATCTGAAGGCAGGAGCATGTGTGTTGTATGTATCTATACACTATAATCTTGGTTTGTTCCTTTGTAATAATCAGTGCATACATATTCGTTCAAAAATGATAGGACGAGGGGTAATGGGCACAAGCTTGAACATAGGAAGTTCCATCTTAACATGAGGAGGAACTTCCTCATTTTGAGGGTAGTGGAGCACTGGAACAGGCTTCCCAGAGAGGTTGTGGAGTCTCCCACTCTGGAGACATTCAAAACCCACCTGAATGCTGTCCTGTGCAACCTGTTGTAGGTGACCCTGCTCTGGCAGGGGGGTTGGACTAGATGATCTCCAGAGGTCCCTTCCAACCCTGACCATTCTGTGATTCTGTGAGTGCAAGGACTTTGAAAACATTTTGTAATATTTAAGAAGTCTCTGTAACTTTCTGGTGTTAGTAGTACACAATAGCCCTGACTAAGGTTTGGAGCAATTTCAACAGTTTTCAGAATTTTGCCACCACTAGAATAGGCCAACCCCACACTTTTTTTTTTCCTATACAGACTTGTCTCTTAACTGTCTGAACAGCTATTATAACAGCCTGAGTTCTTATATTACCCTCTGTGTTCCTTACTGTTACTTTTCGTTTCCAGTAAGCTCTCTTCAGAGATAACTAGAAATATGAATAGCACTTATAAGACAGCCTCTTTTAGAAGAACGTTTCATTAATTTCTCTTTATTTGTATCTACTCATGCCATTTGTGCACTCTGCTATTGTGCACTCTACTCTTGTTTGCTTTATTACTCCTCTGAAGTATCACTCTGCAGGCTTTGGAGATTTCTTCTTTCTCCTGTGTGATACAAGACCACTTAGTATGCATTCCATTTCCTTGTCCTTAGTTTTTTTTAATCTTGCTTTTTTTTTTTTCCTACATATAAGCCACTTATCTGAGAAGCCTGAATGTATTTTGTCCGAACACAATGCATGCTCTAACAGTTATATCTTCCTTATACTCTGAAGAAATAATGAAAATAAATAATCTGGTTAAAAAAGAAAAGGAAAACCAGTCTATCTCTATGTGTAGGAGAAACAGCATGGTTAAGATAGTCTGAAAAAGTAAAATCATAATTCTGATGTTTTAACCTGAAACTCTTACATTTTGTTGGAATAAAAACGAGAAGGCCCATTACTAGGGCGTTTAAAGTTCTGCAGTTTTTACTGTTTTATTTTACAGGCTTTGTAGGAATGGAACAGAATATTTACACATATCCCAGATTATTCTTTGCTAGCAATAAATCTAAACTACAGTTTATTTCCAGTTTAGGTAACATTTGATTGGAGAGATAGAAGAGGAACCAGCTGGGGGAACCACCTCTCATACAAATGCTTTAAGAAATCCACATTAACCATATTATATCAAGCATAATTTTGAACTCTTTCTCCTTTTCCACACTAGCATTGATTTAAATGCCTTCTGCTTCAGTTTTCTTCTTAGAATGTACCACAGATGATTGACACATTTTGGAAGCTTTGTGGGACACCCCAGTGGTACTGATTGGACTGGATGGATGCAAGTTCAAATTCCCATAAAGCTTAAAAATAAATTCTGAAAAATCCAGTCACTTTCAGAAAGCTTTCTAATACAGAGGACACTCATAATAGGTAACTCATGTGGTGGCCAGAAAGCCCCTCAAAAGCTCCAGTAAAATTCTGTCTCACCAGTTATTTATTGTCAACAGAATACAATGTAAGGGAAAATCCATCTCTGTTCCAGAAATTTATTCTGAAGTATTTTGTGCTTTGAAAGACCAATCTCCCCAATTTCCTGACATCCAGTGTCATCAAGAGGATTGTCTTTTGCTGATTTTCTTTAAGACAGCTTGTTTTATAGTCAAGCCATGTAAACCCAGAGTTGACAGGTATATCACAGAATCACAGAATGGTTGAAGGTGGAAGGGACCTCTAGAGGTAATTCGGTCTAACCCTCCTGCTCAAGTAGGGCCACCAATCCATATACTTGTATTTCAACTTTTGGATGAAATGTGTGGAAATAAGGAACATTGTTGGACCTAGGTCCAATATAATCACTGCCTTCCAGATCCTGGGTTTAGCTCTCTATATTGTGCTTCATTAATTTTCATTTAGGTCTCATTTGAATCAGTAGAGCTTCTGAATTGCTCCTAAGATCTAAACCTTGGAGAACAATGAAACAAAATAGTGGCAGTTCACGAGAAGCAAGAAACAACAAAAGATGATTCCTAAGTAAAGGGAAGGTTTTCACACTTTTACTGCCAAATGGCAAAGCAGTTGTGAAATTCACAAAAACTGCCTTTCTTGTGAAGACTTAGTTCACCCATGCAGTCTTAAGAAGGCTCTGCTGTCAATGGACAGGAAGGATGGTTAGAAGAAATGGGACCAGATCAGGGTTCAACAACTTAATTAGGAATCTGGAATGATAAAGAATGAAGAAGGTGAGGTGGAGGCATGTTTTAAATGACAATATGTATAGCTTCCGTGAAAAGCTACAGCTTTTCAGTATTTATTTTCCAGCTTTTCAGTAAATTTATTTTTCAGTATTTATTAAATGGAAATGATTTTTTTTTTTTTTTTTTTTTTTTAACTTTTGGGATGCATCCTGGGCTGCATCAAAAGAAATGTAGCCAGCAGGTCAAAGGAGGTGATTTTGCCCCTCTACTCCACTCTCGTGAGACCCCACCCGGAGTACTGCATCCAGCTCTGGAGTCCCCAACAGAAGAAGGACATAGACCTGCTGGAGCGTGTCCAGAGGAGAGCCACGAGGATGATCCGAGGGCTGGAGCACCTCTCCTATGAGGAGAGGCTGAAAGAGTTGGGGCTGTTCAGCCTGAAGAAAAGAAAGCTCCGGGAAGATCTTATTGCGGCCTTCCAGTACCTAAAGGGGGCCTACGGGAGAGCTGGGGAAGGACTTTTTACTAGGGCATATAACGATAGGACGAGGCGGAATGGCTTTAAACTAGAAGAAGGCAGGTTCAGATTGAACATTAGGAAGAAGTTTTTCACTTTGAGGGTGGTAAGGCACTGGAACAGGTTGCCCAGAGAGGTTGTTGAGGCCCCATGCCTGGAGGTGTTCAAGGCCAGGCTGGACATGACTTTGGGCAACCTGGTCTAGTGGGCGGTGTCCCTGTCTATGGCAGGGGGGTTGGAACTTGATGATCTTCAAGGTCCTTTCCAACCTAAACCATTCTATGATTCTATGATTCTAAGCACTGAGTTATTGGTAGGAATAGTAGGAGTGCTGGGTTTCCTCTTTCATTGTTTTCATCATCTTTGAGGCTATAGCAGAAAAGGTGGAAGGCCAAATCACTTGTTCCAAAATGCTAGCAGTTTGATTTAATACAAGTGATCTCAAGCAATAATACAGATGACCTGCTTATGCAGTACTAGTTGCCCTCATAGTCTATTCCTCTGGTTTAACTGAGCGATTCCTGTCCTTTGGCAAAGCAGCTTGAATTTATAATTAATTGTTGCTGTATGCTAGTGCTTCAAATGCCAACACTAGTTGTGCTTAATGAAGTAGATGAAAATGAAAATGGAATGGGTAGTTCCTTGTCAGAGGAAGAAAAAATACAAAGAAGTCACTCAGTCCAGAGGAACTGTGAATGAATATAGACAAAAGAAAGAAAATGCTCTAACTTATGAAAAAGGATAAGAGAAATGTAAACAATAAATCAAAAGAGGTTTGTTGTTGCTCAGCTGAAAAGGAAGCTATTCTAGTTAATAGGGCCAAACTATTATTGAAATATGTGCTACTTGCTAATGTTAAAAAGCAAGCTGTGATAAAGCAGAGAGATGTTAGAGGAAGATATTCTAATAAGTATGAGCTAAGAAGTTAATAATAAGAAGTCTTCTGGGAATACTAAATAAACAGGAAAAAATGTTGCATACTACTTTAGCCTGGGCTAAAGTAAAGGTGTCCTCATCTGAGGCAGAACAGAACCAATTTTCTTTTCAGTAATTTTACTTTTCAGTTAAGTGTCTTCTAACTAACTAACTCTGAAATCAACAGTATATTTTTCAGACAGTGTCTGCTCCTAGTATATAATGTTGCATGTTTATATTTGATGCCAAGGAATGGTGTACAGGGAGGCTCTTGCTTATACTTATTGCTATAACACCCAAGGCCAGCTAACTTTGTTATGTGCCCCGTTGGAAGGTCAGAAGCAGAAAAGCACAGAGGGGTCACACTTGTGGGGAGGAGCGGACAGGACAGGTGACCCAAAACTGACCAATAGGATCTTCCATCCCATCTGCATCAAGCTCAGTATAAAAGCTGAGGGGTCAAAGGGGTCAGCCCTCTCTTCTTAGATGGCCAGTGTCTGAGGACGACTCTGTTCATCTGCCTTTGATCCTGATCCATGCATTCCTGAATCCAGTTTCTGAGTTCAGCTCCCATCCGTCGCTGAGTCCAGTCTGAAACTTTCCCAGTGCCTGCCTGTGATGTGATCGTCATCCTGGGAGCTCAATATGGGTTGTATATATTGTATATATTTCATTATTTTCTTATCTTTTTATATTATTTTATTTTATTTTTATTAATAATATTTCATTAAAGTAGTTTTAGTTTTCTTTTTAACCCATAAATCTCTCTCCCTTATTGTCTGTCCCTTCTCTTGGGAAGGGAGGGAGGTTAAAGAGAGCATCTGTTGTTCATTTAGTGGCCAGCCCAGACTAAACCATGACAAAAGACTTAATTTTTCAAATCACAAGGACAGCTACTGCAGAGGGAAAAGCATTTGGTGATAAAGACCTGAAAAGAATTCTTTTAGCAGCTGCAGAATCTGTACATTAAGATTTGACAAATAAGGATTAATTTTTAAGAGGGGTAAAAAACTAGTAATGATACAATATGCCATCAGATCTGCCATCTCCCCAAAACCTAACAGAGCGACTACAAAGGCCACTTCTACTGCAGCTGTCAGCTTAGCATGTGATGAATCAACATATATTAGAGCTGTAGATAGGCTCTTTTTGAATTTATGTCAGTCCTAAAAGCTTTGCAAGCTTAAAACATCTGTTGTCTTTTCAAACACTGCATGTTAGAACCTGCATAGAAGATATATTCAGGTCTGTCCATTTGGTCTGTAGTGAAGGGAACATCCAGCTAATCCCCACAGTTACTTTAAATCCAGATGGATCCTACAGTCTCCCTGAAAAACTTTTGCACCTTACTTTTGTTTCACGGCTGCATGGATTTATATGGGCCATTTATCACACATATAGAGGGTGTGTCTGAGTCTGTGATCCACACCAAACTCTGTTCACACACAGAATGTACAAAGAAGAGTGAAAGATTGAAGATACCATCATGAGAATGAGGGGAGGAGAATATCTTGGACCTCTGGGACCTCTTTGCATTGAAACAACTATGCGCATACACACTGTGAGGGAAGTTCAGCATCCTTATGCCTACACTAGCCAACTCTATGTATCCAATCTGTCCTTCTGGTTATGTCACATGAGTAGTACCAAGCCTTTGGTTTACCCTGAAAACTTTACTAGATCAGTAAGAATTGTACAAGCTTTGGCATAAGAACTTTATTTTCTTTCCTAGTTGAAATGGAGCGGCTCTCACGATCTTCTTTTTGTGGCTTCAACCAAAGCCTTGCTGACTACGTTAAAAAAATAAATCAGAGCCAGAGGAACATTTTCAGCACTAACATGTGATTGTTTTGACTGCTTAATTCTTAGTGTCATCACTGGTACAGCCTTGACTGTGCCAAACAGCGTTCTCTCAAATTTTGTCTTAACAAAAGTTGAAGAGATTAGGTGCCACAGAACACTCCCTAAAGTCATTATGGACAGCACTGCCCCATATTTGGGTCCCTCTGCTCTGTTCCGTTCACTAGAACTATCTCAGCAGGCTCTGAATCCTCAAACTGCCCCACAAATTTTTATGTTACACTGCAGATCATCAGTGTATGTATCATGTAATCTCAGAGTCAGCTGTAGAATTTTTTCCAGTGATTCTGAATTTATGAAAATAGCTAAAAAGTAACAACCAGATCTCCTTGCCAGCAATGCACCACATAAGGCCTAGAAAAGATCTATAGCCAAGTGCTATGCTGTGCAGAGGTGGCCGTGCCATGCCTCTTGGCCTTGGAGATGGAAAACGATTCCTTGTTCTGCTTAGTTTACTAATATCTATGTGCCAATGTCTGCTGGTCTGCTGGGCACCTAAAAGAACATTTGCTGTGTGCCAGCTCTCTGAAGTGGAAAAAGTGTTCAGCAAGATCCCAGCTCCCTCATTACTGCAAAACAGAGGCATTTTGTGCTGTTCCTTTCTGATTTCCCTTTCTGGCACCTGTAAGACATCACTGCAGTTTCTGGCACTGTGTAGGGTAATGTTTCCTGCCAAACACGTTACCTTCCCTCCTGATTCCATTTACATAATTGGTGTTTTCGGTTTAAAAACATTTATCTTAAGCTGTAACAGAGCAGGTACACAGTCTGGCACATCCAATCCACTGTCCTCACAGAGGGTTCCGTCTTTTCTGGAGGCTCTAAGGTCTTCTGTTACCACCATGCTGCCCATTTAACAAAAAGCACCAAATTGAACTCTCTACTCCTAAACACTTCACAGACTTCATCAACAGTCTTGGGAGAGGGGACAGAAATCTAGATGCAGTTTTCCACACAGGTGCATAGCCCATACTCTTAGTGAAAGTAGCAGTCTTGTATTTCATTTCAGTTGCCTTTTAGCTCACTAAACCATCACCTGTACACAAAGTGAATGTTGTGGTTTAACCCCAGCTGGCAACTAAGCACCACGCAGCCACTCACTCACTCTCCCTCAGTGGGATGGGGGAGAAAATTGGAAGGGTAAAAGTGCGAACACACGTGGGTTGAGATAAAGACAGTTAAACAGGGAAAGCAAAAGCTGCACATGCAAGCAAAGCAAAATAAGGAATTCATTCCCTACCTCCCACCGGCAGGCAGGTGTTTAGCCATCCCCAGGAAAGCAGGGCTCCATCACATGTAACGATTGCCTGGGAACACCGATTTCCCCTTCCTCCTTCTTCCCACCCAGCTTGTATTGCTGAGCACGACATCATATGATATGGAATAGCTCTTTGGTCAGTTGGGGCCAGCTGTCCCAGCTGTGTCCCCTCACAGCTTCTTGTGCACCCCCAGCCTGGTCACTGGTGGGTTAGGGTGAGAAGCAGAAAAGGCCTTGACATGGTATAAGTACTGTTCTGCAATAGCTAAAACAGCAGTGTGGTATCAACAATATTTTGATCCCAAATCCAAAACATAGCACCAGACAAGCTGCTATGAAGAAAATTAACTCTATCCCAGCCAAAACCAGTATGGTCAATCAGCTATCCCATTAAGCCTGAATGTCTGATAGATGGGGCAAGCTCCTAGGAAATGGGAGGCAGAAACACCAATTCTTTGAAGTGGTAAAGCAATTTAAACATTGTCTACAGTGTGCTGGATTCAATATAATACCTTCGAGATTGAGCTTCTTGGGGAAACTTAGAAGTAAACTCAATTTGTGGAGAACAACGGATCTTACAAAAGAAATATATGTGAAGACTGCAGGATCACAGAGAAAAAAATACTTGGTTTTGGGCACCTTTAATATAGAATTAGATGCCTGAAAGTTTAGCTAGGGGTCTGAGGATTTAAATCATGCTACGATCACATTATGACCTTGCCTAAACTCTGGTTAAGAGGCTGAACCTAACAAAACATTTAGGTACCTAAATTCCTTTATGACCATGAACAATAACATGACAGGCTGAAAAGGTAGCCAAAGAGAAAGGCAAAGATAGTCTCTATTGTTGTTTCATACTGAAGAATGCAAAGACTATGAATCTTAATCAGATAATATTTGTGGAGAATTTGGTTTAGGCTAAAATTCAGTAATGCACACTGAACTCTCAGGACTGCAGTTTTACTGTTAAGAACAATAAACTGGACTGGCAATGCATTTTTTTGTGAAAAAAAAAAAAATCAGGAGCTGTTCATGAGAGAGCAGGGATTTTACATTTGTGTGTACTACTAGAAGTAAGTTATGGAGCTATCACTATGTAATTAACATTTACCAGTAGCAAAGTTGTTCAGGGCAACCAGTTAACAAGGAAATAAAAGTGTATGGGTTGAACAAATTCATGACCTAGCTTTTCTGAGCCATACATCCAATGACAATGGGAAATTTAAATGCCAAAGTGGTTTCCTTCTTGGTTTTAGCTCCTTTCTCATATGTGTGTTATTGGTAAATGCTCCACTCTTAATCATTGTTTTGTGTCTTTGGTAGAAGAACTGCTACTAGGAGAGATTAAACATGTTAGAAAGTTAATACACATAAAAGGACTATATAATTTTCTTCTGAGAATTCACTATTTGAGTTATCCAAATCCTGAATGGTAAATAGTGTTTCTGGCAGAATTATATTTCTATAGTGTAATAGGAGATGCACCAGAGAACAAAAAGGTTAATAACTGTTATCTTTTAATTCATAAGCCTGAATTAAATACTGTTTAAGATTCTATTTATCTAACAAACTCACATCGGCTGCAGGTAATAGCTAGTTTAGATAGATTATAATTTTACATTTTATTTTCTTGTTCTTAGATTTTGTTTGTCTACTTACAAGACCATCACAGGCTCTTCTATTTTATTTACAGAATGGTAATAGAAAAAAACCCCAACACTAGAACTTATAACTAGTAAAATACCAAGGACTGAATTCTGACCTACTTACTCATAAGAAACTGCATCTGATTTTGTGGGTATTTGCCCCAGTTTCTACAGAGAGTGAGGGAAATTAGATTTTGTGGAATTATGAAAATGGGAGTCCTGGGTACTAGCATGCTGTGAATACTATAAATACCAAAGGCAGGCATAATAAACTTTATTCCAAAGTCCCAGAAGACTAGGGAAAAATTTCCACAGGTGTCAGTGAAAGTTGGATTAAGTCCCAAAATAAGGAGGCAAAAATGTGCACATATTTTTTTCTTCTTTCTTTTGTCTTGGTGTGTAATCTGTTAGATTCACAGTGATTTCCATTTACTACAGGTTCTGTGCTTGCAGATCTATTTGGCGAAGGTTTGTTAAGTGTAACATTGTATGTGAACCAATGACAAAAATTGAAAGAGAACTGCAAAATTTTATGTTGTTCCTTTGAGGTCAATTCCCCACCAGACAGTTTAGTATTGACCTCCAAAGTTTTGAATATTAAACAGTCTTTGAAAATCACTTAAAATTTAAATGATATTGCAAAGCTTCACCCAGTTTCATAGGATCACCTCCATTTTGACAAGTGCTAGGAAAAAAAAATATCTTTAGTCTAATGCTACAAAGCTGAACAAATGTCCTTTGAGCAATTTTTCAAAGTTACCAAGGAAAAAAAAACCCGAAAATTTTTCTTGTTCACATGACCAAATTAAAATTTACCAAAATCTACCCTTGTAAAATAGGTATGAGGCTCTGCAAGCGGAACCAAACTATGACAAGAAAAATGATTCAAGGTGCATGGACATGTCATTGAGGTTAAGCCAAACTACATCCCGTATGAAAAACCTCTTAAGTAGAAGAGAAAAAGACGAGTCATAGTTGTAGATCACTCACTCCTGAAGGGAGTGGAAAGCCCAATATGCAGACTGGACCCATTTCTCAGGGAAGTCTGCTGCTTCCCTGAGGCCTGGATGAAAGATATAAAGAGAAAGCTTCCTTCCATGGTACGTCCATTAGATTACTAACCACCACTGATTTTTCACACATGCAGTGATTAACTGGCAAAAAGAAACCCAAGGGTGATCAAGAGAGACTTCTGGGCCTTGGGATGACTGGTTAAGGGATCAAGTGCTGTTCTCCTCTATTGTTCCAGTTGCAGGGAAGGATGAGGGAAGAAACAGGAAGAGCCAGCAGAACAATATCTGGCTCCAATCCTGGTGTCAGTGGCAGGACTTTGGGATTTTTGATCACAAGTCAGTTTACACGACACTAGCCTGCTGGTGACAGATGTGGTATAATACCTGTCTCAAAGGGGAGAAAGGCACAGGAGTTGTCAGGGCTCATCTAAAGGTGCTGGAGCACGTCCAGAGAAGGGCAACAAAGGTGGTGAGGAGTCTACAGCACAAGTCAGAATTTTGAGGAGCAGCTGAGGGAACTGGAGTTGTTTAGTTTACAGAAAAGGAGGCTGAGGGGGGACCTTATCGGTCTCTACAACTACCTGAAAGGAAGTTGTAAAGAGGAGGCTGTTGGTCTCTTCTCCCAAGTAACAAGTAATAGGACAAGAGGAAATAGCCTCAAGTTGCACCAGGGGAGGTCTAGGAAGGATATTGGGAAAATTTTTTTTCACAGAAATGGTTGTCAAGCATTGGAATAGGCTGCCCAGAGAAGTGGTTGAATCACTATCCCTGGAGGTATTTAAAAGACATGTAGACGTTGTGCTTAGGGACATGGTTTAGTGGTGGTTTTGGCAGCATCAGGTCAGTGGTTGAACTAGATGATCTTAAAGGTCCCTTCCAACCTAAATGATTCTGTGATAACTTGCAACTATCTAGTACAGTTCAAATACAGATTTCAGTATATATTTCAGAGAAAGAAGGCTCCAGGGAGACCTTGTAGCAACCTTCTTCCCATCTGAAGGGTGCCTACAAGAAAGCTGGAGAGGCACTTTTTACAAGGGTATGTAATGATAAGATGAGGGGGAATGGTTTCAAACTAGAAGAGGGCAGATTTATATTAGACATCAGGAAGAAATTTTTCCCTATGAGGGTGGTGAAACATTGGAACAGGTTGCCCAGAGAAGTTGTGGATGCCCCATCCTTGGAAGTGTTCAAGACCAGGCTGGATGGAGCTTTGAACAACCTGGTCTAGTGGGAAGTGTCCCTGCCCATGGCAGGGGGCTCATAACTAGATGATCTTTAAGGTCCCTTCTGACCTAAACTGTTCTGTGATTCTATGATATAATGTATACAAACATGATAAAGTGACAGCAGAGTCTTCTCTTCCTCACCTCGATAATACATAGTATTTACAATGTATTAGAAATTTGTTACAGCCCAGTCAATTGCCAGTACTATTATCAACAATTTTTATCTGTAATCTGGATAGGAGATAGATCTACTTACTTATGCCTAACTGACATTTACAGTGGAGTGATAATGTCACTTTTGAAAGATAAGAATTGGTAGTAAATAATCTTTCAAGAAAGCTGCCAGAGCTAATATTCAGGTTTCGTTATGAGATTCTGTAGAAAGGAGTTTCTAGTCAGTGCATACCGTGATCCATGAATTTTCAAATTCAGATCTTATCTAGTGAAATAGGGCATAAGACAAATATGGTTTGGTTTAGTTTTTTTTTTTTGTTTGTTTTGTTTTTTTGTTTTTTGTTTTTTTTTTTTAACTAGGGATGATGTACCAGCCTCAAGAAGTCTTTGTCATCATTCTGACCACTTGCTAGTTGGATGGCACAAAAAAAAGAAACTTGGAGCTGATGTAAGGTACAGGCAGCTATGAGTTTGATTCTAAACTGTTGGTGAATAAACTGTAGAATAAAGCAGTGCTTTATTTCTACTCAAATTTGTCTGGTGCAAAGAGTAACTTCAGGCTAAAATAGCAAAAATTGGTACCTTCCATTCCTTAATGTAGAAAAAAAAAACCTAAAAAACAGTTTGCAAACCAGTGTACAGTACGCCACAACAATCATTGAGCATCACTGTTTTCTTCTTCTCCTAATCACCATGGACCATTTTGTGCAGAAGCAATGTATCATGCTGCTCTTAAAGAGTGCCTGGTCTTAAACATACGTTTTTAAATGTGTAGCTGGATACTGTGGAGTATGTCTAAACATTGAGATTTCCCAGGGAATCCGTAACCCAAATGAAAAGCAACCAGCTTTTTTACTGTTTTCTTAAAGAAAAAGAATATTTCTGGGGGTTTCATTTTTTTCCTTTTAAATTGTTAGCTCTGGCAATTTATTCTAGTATATGAAGTTAAGATGGGTTAATTGTCTTATACATAACACTGACACTCTTTTTACTTATTTTTTCCTCTTCTTGTAGCAATAAGCACTTTCACCAAACTACAGTCTAGCATAACTGTATTGGGGTTACCACCACAGAATTGTGAGTGTATAGTGTTGACAAAATCGCTGAACGCAATAAATGTTTCAAATTCTTCCAGCACCTTCAACATTTCCCGTAAGTTTCTGTTTTAACTTAGAACCCAACTTCCCAGGCAGCAGCAAAAGCCTAGCTTAATACCAAATTGCTTAGTTCAATTGTGATTTAAATTGTGCTAACCTGTTCCTTTTTGCACAACACAATAAATATGGCTGAAAATATTTTCAGGTTCAGTGGGTTCTCTTTGAAGCCACTCCATGATCTTCTGCCTTCACTAGGTTTTAGTGTTTTCAGAAACTTCATCACCACTGCAGTTACTCATGTTGTAGTCTGACATTTGTCTGCATCCACAAAAATAATCTTCCCATCCGTTTATATTTACATGCCATAGTATTCATTATATTTTGTGTAGTCTTGCAAGCAAAACTTCTTTAATAACTCATGTCAAAACTTCTTTAATAACTCATGTGATTGGAACTTGAAAAGCTGCCTCTGCAACTGAATTTATGCCATTGAGAGTACCATGGCTGTAAGTTTTTCAGTGTAGTAATAAGTATTATGATAGTCATAGTGGCTTTGAAGTTCCCTGTTGGATAGACATGCCACAGTATAAACCTATGCCTTAAAACACAAAAAAAAGCTCAAGTTCAAGGAAACATGATAATATTACAAAAAAAAATTGTTAAAAGCCATGTGATTTTTTTTTTACGTTATCATTTCTTAATGGGTTATTGCACACATATGTACATTCATAACAATCTGTAGATTATTTAATTAAATTATTTTGGTGTACCTAATGTATCAGATATATGATGCTTTATGATTTTATAGATTTGAGGTATGAAATGCTCTCTGTGCAAAGGAAGCAAAATTTACCGAATTGACTAAAGAGATGATGATAAATCATCATGTTCAGTAAAATGGATTATTCAGCTATCTGTGGGAGGTCATCTTAGAGTATTGCTCTATGTTTAGGAAACATTTTTCAAATACACGGTTTTGCAAAGCCTTTAACGACAGCAATACCCCATTAAAGTTCTCTATGTCAGGTAATTTTTTTCTTTAATGAAGACCATCCAATCAATTGGCATATTTTTAAAAGGTCTGAAAAAAAAGATATTAAGATTTCAAGGCAGATGTAGTGCCTGCACAAAGTAAGCAACTTTTAATGTCTGTGCGACAGTGCTGCTAGCTTCACACTAATCTTAGAAAGAAATATTTTAGATCTATCAGAAACCTATCTCTGAATTTCTTTTCGTGAAACCTGAAAAAAACATGCTTTTCATGGCAAGCTCCAACTCTTTCTTTCATATATGTTAAATCACAGATGATTTGCAAAAAAAAATTCATACAGAATAGATTAACTAAATTACTTGTGTACAGAACAGAAAAATAGCTTAAAAAAAAAAAAAAAAGAGCTGTCACAAATGTTCTATAACAATCAGAAAACCAGGAAAAAACCAAAAAGATATTGATAATTTTTAATTTTACTTAAAGAAGATGATTATTGGATACTTTTTAAATAAAAAATAATTGAAAGTTATTGTTACAGACAGCTAGAAAAGTGACAAATGGCAAAATCTAAATGCAAACAGTCTCACTGTAGATATTAAAGTCAGAATAGGAACATGAACATAGGGGCAAATTTTAGGTTTTTAAAATCTTTGTCAGAAACTGCAGTCTGGGATGCATTTCAGCTCCAGACTGAGAAAGCCACAGTCATGTTTTTAAAGGATGTAGCTGAACCCTATGCTTGGGGTCTTTACTCAAGCACAGCTTTTTGGGGAGTTTCTTTAGATTATAGATGTAGAATTTTGATTTTTGCCCTTCTATATAGGTTTTCATAAGGTGTGGCTACAGATCTGTTTTTAGTAACGTGGTTTAGTTTGTATCACAGAAACCTATACTACTGTCTCCAGCAGTCTCCAGCTCAAATTCCCACTGTTTGCCAAGATAAAGGCTGATATGTACAAAACTGTGCAATAAGCTTACATGTATGCCTTGGCTTTGGAAATTTATGTAAATTTTTGCAAATCTATTCTCTCAGCAAAGCTAAAGGTGAGACTGAAGGGAAACAATGTAATCTGGTTCATTTAACATCTGGAAAAGCACTCAAGAGGTTTTTCACCAACATACAGAATTTACTGCCACTTTACAACATAGTTTTAATCCAGCAAAGTAATTTAAGGAGATAGTATTATTAGAGACAGAACCAGAATACTTACAGAAGTGCTACTTATGCACATCTACAGCTTCTTTGAGCTACTGAAACAGAAGATTCTATCCAGCTTTACGACTTCACACCAATATCCTACCTCACCTTCCTAAAACATTATTATTAAAAATTATTATTAAAAATTTCTGCCAGCAAGTCTATCTCTTTCAGAATGGAGCATCCTCAGCTTGAACAAGCCCACTGATTGATTATGGTCATCTGGCAGAGGCTGAGAGCAGTTAGCACATCTCAAGTAATTACATTTTGTTTAACATGTGGTTTGAAATTTATTTTAACATTTCTTATTAGACATAAATTCATTTTACAAGTTCATCACAAATAAAAAATTAAACCATGAGTTAAAAAATATCTGCAGTTTATCTATATGGAATATATGAAAGGAAACATATTCATGGTATAACAGTAGTTGCAGTGTTCTTGGCTAGGCAGTCATCAAATTCAAGGAACATCAAGCTTTTAGCTACCCAAAAGATTACACAGAGAAAGTGGTACATACAAACTGCAAATTAAGATTACAATTTATTAAACATACTGAAGAATAGTGGTCCTCTTACAGGACATATTGGAAGCCAGATTTGGGTACCCTCATTTTTGTTACATAAATCTTCACTCCACAAAAGTCACTTAATAGTAGGGGTGTATTGACATATTAGACAAAATTATTCAGAATGTACCTACTCAGCTTTAGCAATACCTCGATAGATGCAAATGTGCAGCAATGTAAACCCAAGTTTCATAGAAGTAGAAAACATGGAGCGGAGACAACAAGCAACAGGATCAAACTGAATTTGATCTCTTGTAGCTGTGCTACCTGGGTAACAAAAGTTTATCAGCATCTCTCTGCAGTCTCTTCACTCACTATTGCACTTGGAAAGTGCAGCCTGAGTATGTCCAAATACAATCAATCCAGGATGAGGTTTGATGTTTGCAGTTACAATGCTGACAAAGCCTGTCATTACAAGACTTCACAGTATTGACAAGTAATAATAAAGAGAAACACACAGTTCACACAAGAGTTTCCTTTTTGTTTTTTCTCCCTACATTTTACATTATTTATATTAGATAAAATATGTTTCATTTCAGCAATATTCCCTTAGCCTAGGATAGACTACCTTCTCCTTAATATGCCAGCTATTTTAGGTTATTGTTTCTTCATGCATATGTAGAACTCAAGTGGAATTTGCTTGAGATTAAGACACCTAAATGTAGGTACCTAGATAAGAATATCTATGTAGAGGCACTCACAGTAATGGGTGGAGATCCATGGTTCAATTCAGTTGTTCAGACATGGACTCTTAGTCCCATCTAGGATACATTGGGGTGTCCAAGATGTCTGCATGAACCTTGCAGGTAGAGCAGAGAGTTTACAGGGGTTCCCAGTCTTCTGGGTGCCAGCTGGAGGCCAGGTGAGGTACTTTATGCATCTCAAATAGCACTAAGTGCCATGCATAAACAACTGAATCCCACCATAAAAGCAGTAAAATGAAAACTGATAGGGGTGACCATCTTGAGAGAAGGGGTCCAAGGAAGCTGCACAAGCACAGGCCATTAGCATCATCTGGAGTACTGGTTACCCTTCCTGACTCCTGGCTATTGCTGCAGATGACTGCAAGCAGCCCATAGAAACTTTGTTACACAAAATCCCCATGCATATGTCTCAGGCACTGAGATACCATGCACATCCACCTTGCTTTCACAGGGAGGAAACCTGAGCGGGCGGGACAGAGAGGACCCCAGTACAGTCCTAATGCTGGGATGCCAGGGATAGTGAGGGGTCTGGGAGCCCATAACTCACTCCAGCTGGCACATGCAGCCTGGATGCTAGAAAGGAAATGCAGAGAACCTCCATTGTCATCCTACACATCCTCTGCAGGACTTACTATGGTATGTACAAATTATGGATACAACTTTAGGGACTATTGCTCTGAGAACATTCACAATACAATTCTAAAATTATATCCACAGGTTTCTTTGGGAGAAAAAAATGTATATTTATTGGCAATCAGAATAATACCTAAAGGATTATGCTGATTTCCTCTGAACATTTAAATAATTTGTATCTTTTTTTTTTTTTTTTGTAAATTCACAGGGTAAACATTAAGGAATGACTGCAGTCCTTAATGATGCAGATAGCAGACTAAGAAATAATGTTAAATTCCAGCTATGAAATGAAAGCATATGTGTAAGGAGTCAAGCAGAATATAAGTAGAATGATGTTCAAAGTTGTTAAGATTTGTTTCATCATTTCTAAGTTCCCAACATATACTTCAAAAACAACAGAAAATCCTACACTGTTCTTTCAATTTAATATAGAGAGAAATTTTTCAGACACAATTAAAATTCTGATTTACTGTGTTCAAAATTTTGTCCTTTTTTTTTTTTTTAAGAATTTTTAGAATTGTCTAAGTTAGAAGGGACCTTAAGACCACCTACTCCAACCATTAACCTAACCCCACCAATACCACCACGAAACTTTGTCCCTAAGCACCACATCTACATGTCTTCTAAATACCTCCACAACTTCCCTTAGCAGCCTGTTCCAAGGTTTATTAACCCTTTTGGTGAAGAAATTTTTCCTCCCCTGGTGTAACTTGAGGCTATTTCCTCTTGTCCTATTGCTTGTCACTAGGGAGAAGAGACCAAAGAATGTTCCAATGCTTGACAACCCTTTCTGTGAAGAAATGTTTCCCAATATCCAAACTGAACCTCCCCTGGTGCAACCTGAAGCTGTTTCCTCCCATTCTATTGCTTATTACTAGGGAGAAGAGACCAACAGCCACCTCACTACAACCTCCTTTAAGGTAGTTGTAGAGATTAATAAGGTGTCGCCTCAACCTCTTTCTCTCCAGACTAAACAACCCCAGTTCCCTCAGCAACTCCTCATAAGACTTGTGCTCTAGACCCCTCACCAGCTTTGTTGTCCTTCTCCGGACATGCTCCAGCACCTCAATGTCTTTCTTGTAGTGAGGAGCCCAAAACTAAACACAGTAGTCGAGGTGGGACCTCACCAATGCTGAGTGCAGGGGGACAATTACTTCCCTAGTCCTGCTGGCCACACTATTCCTGATAGAGGCCAGGATGCAGTTTGTCCTCTTGGACACACTGCCAGCTCATATTCAGCTGTCAGTCGACCAACACCCCCAGGTCCTTTTCTGCCAGGCAGCTTTCCAGCCACTCTTCCCCAAGCCTGTAGTGCTGCATGGGGTTGTGGTGACACAAGTGCAGGACCCGGCACTTGGCCTTGTTGAACCTCATACCATTGGCCTCAGCCCATCAATCCAGACTCTCCAGATCCCTCTGTAGAGCCATCCTACCCTCAAGCAGGTCGACACTAGCACTCAACTTGGTGTCACCTGCAAACTTACTGAGGGTGCACTCAGTCCCCCCATTCAGGTTGTTGATAAAAAGATATTAAAGGGAAACAGCCCCAACACTGAGCCCTGGGGAACACCACCTGTGACTGGCTGCCAACTGGTTTTAACTCCATTCACCACCACTCTTTGGGCTTGGCCATCCAGCCAGTTTTTTACCCAGTGAGCGTATCCCATCCAAGCCACGTGCAGCCAGTTTCTCCAGGACAATGCTGTGGGAAATGGTGTTAAAGGCTGTACTAAAGTCTGGGTAAATAACATCCACAGCCTTTCCCTCATCCATTAAGTGGATCACCTTATCATAGAAGGAGATCAGGTTAGTCAGGCAGGATCCACCTTTCATGAAGCCGTGCTGACTCAGCCTGATCACCTGCTTGTCCTGCATGTGCCGCGTGATTGCACTCAAGATAATCTGTCCCATAACCTTCCCAGGAACCAAGGTCAGACTGACAGACCTGTAGTTCCCTGGATCCTCCTTCTGGCCTTTCTTGTGGTTGGGTGTCACATTTGCTAACCTCCAGTCAACTGGGGCCTCCCCAGTTAGCCAGGACTGCTGATAAATGATGGAAAGTGTACTTCTGTCAGCTCCATCCAGTACCCTTGGATGGATCCCATCTGGTCCCATACACCTGTCCATTTTTAAGTGGTGTAGCAGATCTCTCATAATTTTCCCTTGGATTATGAGGGCTTCATTCTGCTCCCTGCCTCTATCTACTAGCTCAGGGGGGTGGGTACTCAGGGAACAACTGGTCCTACTACTAAAGACTGAGTCAGAGAAGGCATTAAGTACCTCAGCCTATTCCTCAACCTTTGTCACTAGGTTTCTGCCCTTGTCCAATAAAGGATAGAGATTATCCTTAGTCCTCCTTTTATTGCTAATATATTTATAGAAACTATTTTTATTGTCCTTAACATCAGAAGCCAGATTAAGTTCTAGTTGGGCTTTGGCCCTTCTAATTTTCTCCCTACATAACCTCACAACATCTTTGTAGTCCTCATGAGTTGCCTGCCCCTTCTTCCAAAGGCCATAAATTCTCCTTTTTTCCCTGAGTTACAACCACAGCTCTCTTTTCAGCCAGGCCAGTCTTTTTCCCCAGTGGCTCATCTTTTGGCGCGTGGGGATGGCCTGCTCCTGCATCTTTAAGACTTCCTTCTTGAAGAATATCTAGTCTTCCTGGACTCCTTTGCCCTTCATGACTGCCTCCAAAGGGACTTTGTCAACTAGGCTCCTGAAAAGACCAAAGTCTGCCCTCTGGAAGTCCAAGGTAGCAGTTCTGCTGACCCCCCCCTCCTTGCTTCTTCAAGAACTGGAAACTCTGATAATTATGCCCAAGATGGCCTCCGACCATCACATCCCCCATGAGTCCTTCTCTATTTACAAACAACAGGTCCAGCAGGGCACATTCCCTAGTCAACTCACCAGCTGTGTCAGGAAGTTATCCTTGACACTCTCCAGGAACCTCCTAGACTGTTCCCTGTCTGCTGTATTGTATTCCCAGCAGACATCTGGTAAGTTGAAGTCCCCCATGTGGAAAAGGGCTAGTGATTGTGAGACTTCTTCCAGTTGTTTACAGAATATCCTGTCTGCCTCTTCATCCTGGTTGGAAGGTTGATAACAGACTGATAACATGATATCTGCCTTGTCGGCCCTCCCTCTGACTCTTACCCATAGGCACTCAACCCTATCATCACCATCATGTTCTAGGCATTCACAACACTCCTTAACATACAGGGCCACCCCATCACCTCTCCTTCCCTGCCTGTCCCTTCTGAGGAGTTTATAGCCATCCACTGCAGCACTCTAGTTGTGTGAGTCATCCCACCGTGTTTCCATGATGGCAGCTACATCATAGTTTTCTTGTTGCACGATGGCTTCCAGCTTCTCCTGTTTGTTGCTCGTTCTGCATGCATTAGAGTAGAAGTACTTCAGCTGGGGTATTGGTCCTGCCACCTTTTTGCTGGGAGAAGCCCTAAATCCTTCTTGATCATTCCCAGGTGCTGCCATTGTTTCTAACCTGTCAATAACCCTTGCAACTTTTCTGCCGCATGGATCTTCATCTCCTACCTTCTTTGAGACAGCAGACTGAAGGACCTCACTAGCATATTATCCCACAAACATTGGCACACCACCCCTGGACATATCTCTAGAGAGTCTGGTTTTATCCCCTTCCCCCTTCAAATCTAGTTTAAAGCCCATTTGACGTATAAAAGACATTAGTTTAAATGTGTTTATTAGCTGTTGATCAAGACTAGAGACAACTGCCAAGCAATTTCTGTGACAGTGAGTCTCAGGTGTGTGACTCTAGTCTGGCTTGTGAGAGACCCTCAAATCCCTAAAATGTCATAACTGAAGAAAAAATTCATCTGGAAATATGATACACAGTAAATGTGGAATTTAAAAAAAAGTAATGAAATAAATATAATTTAAGTCCTGTAAAACTTGGAAAAAAACCCTAATATATTGATTATTTCTATTAGCTTACCAAAGAGAAACCAAGTCATAGCAAGATCTATGTCAAACTCCACTTAGATTTCAAAAATCAAGTCCAGAGGTCAGATTTGAGACACCACTGTAATATCTATCCGTAGAGGGCATATCCTGTAGGGAAAAAAAAAAAAAAGGAGGTTCTAAATGTTTTTACGTTTAAAAGAATTTCAAATTATTTGTTTCTGTACTGGCTGTATTTACACCCCACCCACTCCACTCACAATTATTCATGTATCCTGACTGAAAATGCTGCTAAAAATGACATACTGTACTGGCAAGCTGAATGATTTCAGTGTAAGGTTTCACCTATCAAATATTTGTGGTTCAAGTTCATGATAAATCTCATACTCCTAAGGCTAAATATAAAATAAATTCCATTCTGTTCTGTAGTATCTTTTCATCTGCTATTATTGGCAACTAGACTGTGAGTGATAGTCAGGTAAAACACTTATTGACATGCTAATCAATACCAGTGCCACAAGTGGATTTATAGGCAGTCAGAAGTGAGAAAGAAGTCATTTCAGTGAAATGGGTTTTTTAGTTTGCAGATCTTAACTTCAGGACAGAAACTTGTGAGTGACTTTAAGCAGATCAAGGAAGGCTTTATCAAAGAGATAACAGATCCTGAACTTTTGCTCCTAGCTAAACTTCATGCTGTTTCTGAGAAGAAATTTTCTTGGGTATAAAAATCTATCACTTAGTAATCTGATAAAATCAGAAGAGACTATACTCAGGTTGATGAAAGAGACAAGAGAAAGTTAAGTAAAAATAATGACAATGTGAAATCTCCATGGCACAGCCAAGGTCTAGAAAACTAAGCTGTTACTTTTTTTATTTAACCTTTTTAAAACAAACATAGTTTGTTTAAATTTAATAGTTTATCATTAATTATTGGAAAAATATAGGTTATGTTTGATGGATTTCACTGAAATTATAAGAGTTTACATATGAGAGGGTAGGTTCTGATAGAGACTAATAACCAAGTAGCTGAGACCTCCCACACTTTATTTGTCCTCAATTGGACAAGATCTAGGGTTTAGTTAGAATAGTTCATTGAAACAACTTCCAACTCACTGAATAAGGCTTGAAGAAAGCATTATAGCTGAATTTTACAAAAGTTCATTTCTGCAAACACAGCTAATCTTACATATTTAAGAACCTGTGCAATTTTAACAAAAAAAAAAAATCAACAGAAGAGCAAGCAATACTAATGCAAACTACAGTTTCCTTCCCCTGTTAGCCCTGAGAAGAGACTGTACTCTTGTGTAACACAATAACAGAAATACATCGTGCTTTTGTGCACCTGAATATGATTCTGCCAAAATGATATGTGGGTGGGTTTTTGTTGTTTGTGGTTGTTCTGGTTTGTTTTTTTTTTTTGTTTGTTTTTTTTTTAACGTGGACAGCATCACTTAAAATAAGAAAATAAGTTCTTCAAGGTCTGTTGTGTGAGTTTTTGACAGGTCAGAATGACTTCAGGTACCACAAAAGAGTATTATCAAATGAAAAAAAAAAGTATAACACGTACAGTCTTGTATCAATTTTAAGTGTACCAGAATTAGTGGAAAACATGCATTATAAATTAAATAGATACTGTATGAACCCAACCAGAAAGAAGCACAGAAAATATTCATTTTTAAAATTTACACTAATGTTTTCAGAAATAAAAGGACCTTATGAAAGTCATGGTGCTTTAGCTAGAAATAAGTTAGAATAATCACAGTTGCTATAATAGTTCATTTTTAAGTCAATATTTTTAAACTTCCAATTTATAAAGTAAACTTTCTCAGTATTCATTTTGTCTAGCTAGCAACTAACCCACTACAGCCATGAATAAATCTTGGCATTATAATAGCCATAATTTTTACTGCTATCATTTTTGGATTGTACTAAACACTTTTCCATGTACACATTGAAAGGTAAAAGAAATGGTAAGTCATAAATGAATGAAGAATAAAAAAATTGCTTTATCTCAGAGTGTCAGCACCTGCATATGTTACACAAGTTGTTAAGCCATATGCTAGCAGTTAAGTGTTGGATCTAGAATTAAGTGAATCCCTTCAAGTGTGTTTTAGAAATTGCTTCCAGATCCTTTCAAATTCATCTGACGTATTCTCTAAACCATAAATTATCTCCAGATATGCACAGTGGGTATTTCTGTAAAATTTGCAATTCATTGCTTCTTGCTTAACTCTGTTATGTCTGTGGGTCCCTGAAAAATATTTATTTTTTTGGCTGTCCAAGGATAACTCTTTCAGTACCTCAAAAATGCATTTACAATTTGAATGATATGTTAATACCAAACTACTAACATTGTGGGTTTGTCATTGAGTAAGATACTTATTCACATAACGGAGCTTCCAGGTAGATTTGTCTGAAATTTACTATTTTGGTCCCTTTGAAATTTTTAGTGATTTTAATGCTTTTGAAAAATAAATGTGAAGGAAACCTTGGCTACACGTACCTTAAAATTTTATCATCTGAGTCTAGGAATGTGCAATCTTACATCAGCAAATCTCTTTGACTTTCCATTGAAGAGTCCATGTGAGAATCTGCTATATTAATATTGGGATCATATAACTGTTTTCTAGATTATATTTTTTAAATATCCTTAATTCTACTGACTGAAATCCATACACCCTATAGCTAATTTAAACTGACACATAGACTTCAGTTAATTATGTGTGGTCAAATATCAGGGCTTCTGTGCTTTGACATTTTTGTTCAGAACTAGCTGTCTGAAGTCCTGTTCTTCTGGTTTATCTGACTGTGTCTTCTTTAGCCATCTCAGTCTTTCTTGAATGAGGTGTTCTGACCCCTTTCTCTTGTTTTTGATGGGAGTCTCATACCATTACAGCCTTGAGATATCATCTCTTTTCACTCTGTAGTTTTTTCCATTATATCTGCTCTTTAACTGATTTCTTATTTACATTCAGGAAAAATGTAAATAACTAAATTCAAAGGTGTGTAAATACCACATCCAAAATTTGCACTTAGGAAGTTCTCATCAATGACTGTTGCCTAACTGGAAACATCTAGCATGGTATTCCATTCACTACTACTTGACGATTAAGACTCAGTTTGGCAGGATTTTGAGGGCACCACCGGGCCTCACTGTCCCAGCCCAGCCTCCACTGGGGCTCCCTCCACTGTCTGTGGCCCAGGACCCCATGTCACCCCCCCAGGCTGTCAGCCCCTGTCCCAGTGATGCCATAGCAGGGCTTCCCACAGCTCTACCCTGCCCCACCATGGGCTCTACTGAGCTGGGCCCACCTGCAGGCGTAGGTTTCCTACAGGTTCTGTCTTACGTCTGTCAGCCCCAGGCAGACGTTTTGGATATCTTCAAGTATTTCATACCATGTTAGACTCCCATGTTTAGGAAACAGAAATAAGCCCCTTATCAATACAATCATGAGTGTTGAAGGGTATCCAAATAACAACCAATTCAGATAATGAAAGCCTATCTTAGGGTATGATAATTATGGTTGAATTCCACCTACTGTACTTACTAGATTTTCACT
Source organism: Vanellus vanellus (assembly GCF_965231255.1). NCBI lineage: Eukaryota > Metazoa > Chordata > Aves > Charadriiformes > Charadriidae > Vanellus > Vanellus vanellus. The sequence continues at coordinate 166,673,962 of NC_138905.1, forward strand.
AAGTATAATAGAAACGTAGTCATCTACATTTAAGTGAGCTCAAATCCACTCCTGAAATTAAGAAAGGCTGGATTCAATTGCTAAACATTATTATCTGGTATGGCATTAAGGCACACAGGCTGTTTGCAGGCACAAAACTTTTTGGAGTAATGTTGGAGAGCTATTGAGGGTAGAGGCAATAAAAACTGTACCAGACTTCTCCAGGCTGCCTTTTGTGAAGCAGTGGGTTAGGTAAACTTTCTCCAGAATGGGCTCTACCTGGAGACAGGATACTCATTGGAGCACCCCAGAAAAGAGCAAGGGACTGATCCAGTTTGTAAATGCCATGTGGATCTGACCAGTATTCCAGGCTTGAGCATATTTTACTTAGCAGAAGAGACAGACCCTTGGATTACCCAAAACTGAAGTTATCAGCCTAAGCTGTTTCTATGAAGAATATGGGAAGAGCAGAAAAATGGCAGGCCTCCAATCAGTCACAAAGAAACTTTACATGCTTGCAGAACTTATCTTCTTCAAAGCTGTATAACACAGCTTAACCTATAAGACTGATTAATAAAATTTACTGAAACTGACACATGGCTCCTTCCTCCCAATTATGCATTTAGCTTCAAAAACTACATCAAGTCAACAGGGTTCTTTGCTATGCACACGTCTAAATCTCTGATTTGCTTTCTTTTTTAAATACAGAGGACAGTCTGGAATCTGAGCACATAAACAAGCCTCTGGGGCTGCCACTCTGAATGGACTAGTACTGGCAAAATTTGAAAAGAAAGCTTACAAAACAGCCACCTACTTTAGCAAATCTCAAGCCAGTATTATCCAACTGCAAAGCTACTAAATTCATACAGGTTTTAAAAGTAACAGAAATTATTTGCTAGATAACATTGGTAGTGACAAAAAGGGGCAAACTCCTGTAAGCATGTGGGTGCCATTTTAAAAAATGCTGATGCGCTACATTTTATAAATGGATATATACACCTTGTTTACGTACAATTCATAATAATTCATTGCCTTTTCTCTCAAAAGAGTTGTAATATAATGAATAAAATAGTTAAGTGAAATGATCATATTTAGCTTAGCTACAAGAATTGATTCCCATAAGAATTTTTAAAAAAAAATATGTTGAAAAACAAGAAAAGTATATTCTTTAATAATATTATATTAAATGTCCATTTGGCTTTTTAGGAGTTTTATTTATGTGAAGTCCATGGGGTACACAGCACAGATAATTTACTCTGACAAACAAAAAACCAGAAATGTTTGAATATGATGATAGTTCCTGTAACAGAGCCCCTCTGCAAAATGTTTAGCTTGCAGCTTTGAAGCCAAGAGAATGGCTGTTACTGCATTATCCATCTAGCAACTACTGTAACTTAAGGCAGAAACCATTCAGTTTAATGACTTATAATGGTAAGTCTTATTTCATTATTTTTTCCACATTGAAAATACTTAAATGGAACAAAAAAAGTATTTCTTATAAGGCCTCACAGCTCATATAGCAGTGATGTAACATGTTACGTATCATATTATTGAAAAGCTATTTTAGTACTGGAAAATGAAACTGTTACATTATTGTGATTTAAGTAAACCTGAATTCTCTAGTAGCATGGAGAACTGAGCTGGGAACCGTAATCATGACATGGAGTACTGCTTGTAAAAGAATAGTAAAAGAATAGTTTTTGCAGGCAAAAGACTTGCAATCCTATTATCCATTTTTTCCAGAATTTACTCTTCCAGAGTGTCCTTCCCTTGCTATTCCTCTAGTATGTCCAAACTTATGGCACCTTATGTCAAATCAAGTAATACGAAAGTTTGTTATATTCAGAATGTTTAACTGAAAGAGATCATTGCAATTCCCTTCAGAAATGGAAGAACAGATTGTAGAGAAGAAAGATCCTGAAAATAATTTCTAACAAAATTTAATTCTAATGTATGAAATCTTCATATTTTTTGCAGTATCTGAAATCTCTGATCTGGATTCCATAGGCTTCAACAAAAAGGTTAGACTTTCACAGGTGTTTGAAAGCAGTCAAGAAGTTCAGCTCTCAAATAAGTCAAATTTCATTATTTACTAGATCAGTGGCTCTTCTGTGAAAATTACTTCTGCCTAGAGTAATTTAGACCACTTTCTTTGAATTCTTTTTTTCCCTTGTTTTTCTTTTTTTTTTTTCTTATGTGGAAAGGCTCAAGATTCTGCACAAGACCATAACATAGCAAGGCCAGGTCAAAGGTACCTCTGGTTCTTGAAAAGTAAATGCAATGAACAGACACTCACTGTTCACCTACTTTGTGCCATTCATGACTTCACGGATTTCACCTTCATCATCATAATCATCATATGTCTGTCTGTCTCTCTCTCTGCTTTTCACTTTTCCAGTCTAAAGATTCTTAGTTCCAAGTTCCTCCAAATTTTTCTTTGATGATCTTTGCTCCTCTCTAAATATTTCTCGGTTTTATTACATCTTTTGAAATGAGTGGACAAAAGCTGCACAAAGTATTAGAGATCCACATGCAGCATGAGTTTGCAGTGACATTTTCTTTTTCTTTTTTATCTGTTACCTTTCCCAGAAACTCCTAAAATTAAGTTGATTTTTTTATTACTACTGAACACTAGACAGATCTTTTCAGAGAACCACACATTATACTTTTGGGATCTTGTCCCTGAATAGCAGTACTCAGCTCAGAACTCATCATTGTATAAGGATATTTTAATTTTTCTTTTTTTTTTTTTGATGTATAGCTATCATCACTAAAAAATTATCTACACTGAATTTCAGTGCTAATATATGAATTCAATCAGGCTATTATGTGAAACCAAATTTAAGCAAATATGCAAATGTTCTGAACTGGAACAAAGTTCTCAGTGGCATCCTTTTTCCATAAGGGCAAAAAAAGACACTAACCACTTATCTCTGTAGATGCTGTATGCACTATATAAATCAGAAAAAAAAAAAGGGGAAGGGGGGGAACAACCAAAAACCAGAAATGGTAACATATACAAGAAAACCAAAGAGTCTGAGAGCTGCAAAAACACTTTCATCATGGAATTGATTCATATCTTTTTCATTATTCAGTTAATTACATTGAAATAATAAAAAGTTTTCTTAAAATCGAATCATAATTGAATATAAGAAGACTTCCAATTTTTTTCAGTACCGAGTCACAGGGAATTCTAATCTTAGAAATACATGAATGGCATTCAATGTCAGCTAAGCTTCTTGCCTAATTAAATCTGGGTGACATGTCAAAGCAATTTCCTCCAGGGCTATCTGATACCACTTTTTTATCAGCATAATTTCATTGTACAGTGCAAATCATCTTCAGAGAGAAAACAAGGCAATGCTAGGTAGTGACCCCAAATCTATCCAAACCACCAATCCACTCCAGGCAAGGGAGAAAAAACATTAAAATTCTTAGCTGGTATAAATCTGGCAATCTATACAGAATTATCTGTACTGACGTTAATGGACCATGATGACTTATACCAGCTAAAATGCTGTTTCTTTTCCATAATTGTTCTTAGCTTGAACTGCAGATAATTAGTGTGAAATGCTATTTTAAACTCAAGTGTTTACACAAACAGCAGTTCAAATTATCTATATTATGTAATTATTCTTAAAAGTAGTTAGTAGGGGAATTTCCCCCGACAGTGCTGCTCATTGGATTTTTGAAGAACTTGCCAATAATAGGGTTTTGTTCTCCTGGCCTTTAAAACTTCTGGTGTCCCAGACTGATTTTAATTTCAGTCGTTCTGATGTAAATCAAGAATAATTGCATCAAGTCACTGAAGCTACAGGACCACTGTACAATTGTAAATAATATTTAATAGTATATCTGGACCAATCTGTTTGACTTAAGGATGACATCTAATATGTATTTAGAATCATAGAATCATAGAATCATAGAATTAGTGAGGTTGGAAGGGACCTTTAAGATCATCAAGTCCAACCATTAACCTACCCTGATAAAAACACCACCACTTCTAAACCATGTCCCTAAGCACCTCATCTACCCTTTTCTTAAACACCTCCAGGGTTGGTGAATCCACCACCTCTCTGGGCAGCCTATTCCAATGTTTAATAACCCTTTCAGTGAAAAAATGCTTCCTAATGTCCAATCTAAACCTGCCCTGACATAACTTGAACCCATTTCCTCTTGTCCTATCACTTGTCGCCAGGGAGAAGAGGTCAGCTCCCATCTCTCTAAAACCTCCTTTCAGGTAGTTGTAGAGGGTGATAAGGTCTCCCTTCAGCCTCCTCTTCTCTCCTAAACAACCCCAGATCCCTCAGTCGTTCCTCATAAGGTTTGTCCTCCAAACCCTTCACCAGCTTTGTAGCCCTTCTCTGGACACATTTAGGAATAGATTAACCAAAAGTGGTAACATGAAGTATTTCAAAGTGTATGTTCATATTCTTCAGTGAGATGTGTAAATCCTGTGATGTGTTCTCTATAAAACATGGGCCTGGCTGGGGGAGGGGAGGTGTGCCTATGATGTCTTTGAATGCAAAGATGAACAATCCCACCTTATACTCCAGGTACAATGACTCCCTTAAGTGAGGAAAGAAAGGATCAAGGCAGGTAGAATGTATTGCTGCTCCAACAACTATTTTTTGTCTGAAGCAGAATATGGCACTGAACTAGGAACTGAACTAGTATCAGCATTCTCCTGGAGAAACTGGCTGCTCATGCCTTGGACAGATGTACTCTTCACTGGTTAAAATACTGTCTGGATGGCCAGGCCCAAAGAGTGGTGGCGAATTGGAGATAAAACCAGTTGGCAGCCAGTCACAGGTGGTGTTCCCCAGGGCTCAGTGTTGGGACTGTTTCCCTTTAATATCTTCTTTATCAACAACCTGGATGGGAGGGTCGAGTGCACCCTCAGTAAGTTTGCAGGTGACACCAAGTTGAGTGCTAGTGCCGACCTGCTTGAGGGTAGGATGGCTCTACAGAGGGATCTGGAGAGTCTAGATTGATGGGCTGAGGCCAATGGTATGGTGCCGGGTCCTGCACTTGTGTCACCACAACCCCATGCAGCACTACAGGCTTGAGGAAGAGTAGCTGGAAATCTGCCTGGCAGAAAAGGACCTGGGGGTATTGGTCGACTGACAGCTGAATATGAGCTGGCAGTGTGTCCAAGAGGACAAACTGCATCCTGGCCTCTATCAGGAATAATGTGGCAAGCAGGACTAGGGAAGTGACTGTCCTCCTGTACTCGGCACTGGTGAGGTCCCACCTCGACTACTGTGTTTAGTTTTGGGCCCCTCACTACAAGAAGGACATTGAGGTGCTGGAGCGTGTCCAAAGGACAATGAAGATGGTGAGGGGTCTAGAACACAAGTCTTATGAGGAGCGGCTGAGGGACCTGGGGTAAACCACTCCAGTCTGGAGAAAAAGAAGCTGAGGGGAGACCTTATTGATCTCTACAACTACCTTAAAGGAGGCTGTAGTGAGGTAGCTGTTGGTCTCTTCTCCCTAGTAATAAGCAATAGAATGGGAGGAAACAGCTTCAGGTTGCACCAGGGGAGGTTTAGTTTGGATATTGGGAAACATTTCTTCACAGAAAGGGTTGTCAAGCATTGGAACATGCTGCCCAGGGAAGTGGTTAAGTTGCCATCCCTGGAGGTTTTTAAAAGATGGGTAGATAGGGTGCTTAGGGAAATGGTTAGTGGTGAACTTAACAGTGCTAGATTAATGGTTGGACTTGATGATCTTAAAGGTCTTTTCCAACGTAAATGATTCTATGATTCTATGACTTTTTTAAGTGTTTGATATGTAAGCTGTAATTCAAAATAAATTTTTCTGTGCTAACAGGATTTTGTACTCATGTTGGTAATTTCATGGATGTCTAGGTGGAGGCTTGAGTTGTTTAAATGTTTTTAGAAAGTGTGCTCAGAAACTGACCCTGGCCAACATGGCTGTCATTCAACGTTTGGCAGAATGGTTACTGTGCTTGTCTTCAAAAGGAATTATTCCTTTTGTGGAGTGCTTTAGATGGAAATACATAAACTGTTAGTTGATACAGAACAGAGCCAATTGCCTCTATGTGTTAAATATTAAAAAATGCCTCCTGGCTATATCCACATGGGGTTCTGCACAAAATTTAAGCATCTAACTGTCTCTACATGTTTTCTTAATTGAAAACTGCTAAATCCTGTATCCCAACCCCCTGTAGCTGCTGACTTACTCTGAAAATGTTTATTGTTACAAAACAGAGAGATCTTTAATATCAGAATCTCAGTGTGCCAGAAAAAATTTACTTCTGGTACTACAGAATAGGTCCACCTCTACTGCAATATCTACAGCCTGCTCCTTTGCATATCTTGTCTGCCAATTCAGATCTGTCCTCTGTTCTCAGATGCTAATAAAACAGGTTTTTGATGAGAGAGACAGTGAAAAGAGCCAATAATAGGAAAAACTACAGCAGTATCCCGCACAGTCTTTTTCGCATTCAGTTTTGTGCTTTGTTCTGGGGCACTGGTCTGTTTGGTACAAAATGTGCCACAGCTAAAGGAATACTTGGACTTCACATTGCACAGCCTGGAGTCTGAATTCCTGTGTGAGCTATGGTTGGTTGAATCTACTTTATCCAGTAGAACACCCTGTTGTGTCATAAGATATTTTATTATAAATCTGTTGTGATTCATATTGGCAAGGTTATTTTACTTTTCATGAAGCATTTTCGTGAAGGAATTAAAGTGTGATTTCCAGGCTCAAGTCCTTGTTTTTATGGTAGATTATATATTTAATCAAAGATCTCTATATATGTGTGCTTTTATGTGTGCATAAACGAAAAGACAAGAATATATTTTAGGACCGTAGCTGCTTCCGCAATATTTTGGAAGAAATAAGTCACTTTTTAGAGGAAGGCATTAAGGTATCAATTGCTGTCCTGCTCTTAAAGCCAAGAATTCTAAGTATTGACAGAGCATACTGTACGTTCTTAAGCCCAAGTATATTCTTAAGACTAGGAGTCCTCTGTTCTGATTGACCGTCTAAAAGTTAGCTGGTCATTCCAGTCAAGCTTTATATTCAAAACAGATAAACTGTCATCTTTAGGGGGTGATTCATCTCCTCATAAGACACAAAGCTGAGACAGGACAGGTGACTCTGAATGTATCTATTTCTTTCTAGTGATTATAACGTGGGTAGCTTTTGGGCATAAGGTAGATGAATTCCATCCCTACTGTGAGTAAACTCTAGGTGAGTTTCTCAGCATGTAGAGTCTTGTTGCTTTCTTAGCCAATTAACAATTTTTATGCACTGGATACAGAGCCTGAATGGTTAGCCTGGATGTATGAAAACAAACTCCACTAGGCAACTAGATGTCTAAAAATAAGGCGTGTAGTAATATAGCCAAAGAAATCTTAAAAAAAGAAAAAGGGTTAAAGTACATCTGAAGAAGGTAGACAGGAAACTTTTGCAGAGAGATGAAAAACTTACTAGAAAGCCATTTTTGAATTTCAGTGCTAATATGTGAATTCAATCAGGCTGTTATGTGAAACCAAAGTTAAGCAAATATGCAAATCTTCTGAACCGGACCAAAGTTCTCAGTGGCGTGTTTCAATAAGGGCAAAAAAAGGACATTGACTACTTATCTCTGTAGATGCAGTATATTTATTTTAAGCTGATCATCAAGTCCACTGAAGATTTAAAAAGTTAGAAAAGGGAATTACAGAGCTCGGTTTGGGTTTATGCAATTAGCATTACTATCCCCAAAGCAGACTACATTTGTACTGAAAAAATACTGTAGAGCACAATATCATTTCGGAGTACTGTGGATTAGTTTCTGGAGGAGAGATGCTTTTAATAAGCACCTTCATAGAAAAGTGCATAGTAAATACAGGACGAAGCACAAGTCTGACAAGTATAATCTATTGGCAGTTGTTATGTCTGCTTGTAATTTCTAAGATTTGTTACTCACTTATGAAATTGTACCTGGTTTATAGCTGAGTTTATATGGAGAGCATGCCCCGTTACAAAAACTCTATAATGACTGGTTTTGCTTGAAGTGCTAAAGGCTTGCTTTGGTTTTCAGTATGAAAACCGGCTGGTCATTACTGCCTTTGATATGTTTGATGCAGGGAAGGGCAGAGGAGTTGACAATATTAGTTACTTTGCTTAAAACCAGTTTTTGCTAGTAGAAGAAAGGGCACAAGCAAAGATGTTCTATATGGGAGAAAACACAACATGAAATAGATAGGGCAAAAGCTCTTCCTTTCTTTCTCCATAGAAACAGAAATTTAGTTGCAGGATAATATTTCCCATCATTCTCCCTACAGTTCAAACTACTCTGACTGGAAATAAGGGCCAAAGTATTCCTTCTTTGTTTTTTTGTGGTTTTTTTTTTTGTTTGTTTTTTTTTTGTTTGTTTGTTTTGTTTTTTGAGATGGCTCTCTGTACTGGGGCTGGCTGGGATTGGAGTTAACTTTCATTGGAGCAGCCAGCATGGTGCTGTGTTTCTGGATTTCTGAATAAAGCAGTGTTATAACATATCAGTACTCTGGCTATTGCTGAACAGGTGGATTCCTATCCCTCTCCCATCCTATTGGATGTGGGCGGGGAGTAAGCAGCTGCTTGTGTGGGTGCTTAGCTTCTGGCTGTGGTCAACCTACCACACAGTGGAAAAGTTTCCAGCAGATAACCAGGTAAATACTACCGTGGAATTAACCAAAGTAGAATGCTTTCAAGTAATTCAAGTGAAATGTATTGTCCCTTTGTATTGAATGGGAGAAACAAAATATGAGTCATCTAACATATTCCAGTTTTCTATACTTATATGAGATGAATCACCCTCTCAAAATGTGTTTCTGACTATTTAGTCAGATGAATTCCATGCTTCATGTCAGTGAGGACTGGTCTCAGTGAAGGCTCAGCTAAGCAAGAAGCTTAAATAGAAAAAAAAATATTATGGCCAGAAGAACAAAGTAGGTAACTGTGGGATGACTTGGATTGGCTTAGAGAACTGGAAAGCTGACAACATTATTATACACCAGAAGAAGGTTTCATTTTGGGAATACATATTTAGTAATTAGCAGAAAGCCCACATATTTCTTAGTTTCCTGCTATGTGACAGCCAGACTGATGCTTGAAGGAATAATAGTATCCCCCATGGGTGGGATATAAAATTATATTAAAAAAAGTTGATAATGAATTAACGGACTCCTTCAAACCAGACATTGCATTCACAAAACTACAATGGGAAAGGCATGTATATAGAAGCAGAAGGACAGATGCTGTGACTGACAGCTGAGCTGATATAAAATAAAACAGATTTGACCTAAAGACTCCTGTAAGAAGTAAGAACCATTATCTAATGCAGCAGACAGAATATTCAGCAGATAAACTTGCTGGACAGTTATGGGACACAGTCTTAATAACAGATATTTGAACTATTCTGTGGAAAAGGTGTCAAGAAGACTACAAGGGAAAAAGAAAGAACAACGAGAAACTATCAGGGGTTAGAAAAAACACAAAGAGTGTATTTAGCAGGTGTTTTAAAGCATAATCAATTGAATGTCATCTCAGTATGTAGGAATTAATTAAAATTGTGTTCCGTTTAATTCCTTAAATGTTTAATGTTTCATGGTGAGCCACAATATCTGTAATATATTAATGAAAAAAACAGTTGTTCAAATTAAAAGTTAATTCAATTTCATTAAGATTGCTACTTTTTAAAAGACACCTATAATTATTTTAATAAGATGGTATAGGGGAAAATCTATTTCAGTACCATGGCTAGATTCATACAACATAGGAAGTCAACAGCTGCAGGCTTACCAAGCAATATTGTATAGTTCAGCATGCTTATTTAATTATAATTGCTATTGCTAAACAAAAAGTTAATTATAGAGCAGAAGACTAATGTGTGGAAAAGGACACCACAACTCAGTAAACAGATCCGTACTTATATATTGTAAAATGTAAGGAACAGGTAGATGAAATGTCAGAGTCAGAAATAAAGAACATTTTAAAATATTCCTATTTGTTTTGTATAGTCTCTGTCTGGGAGTAATAGTAAAAAAGTAAAAAAAAAAAAAAAATTAAAAAAAAAATCATGCCACAGCAGAATTCATCTGTTTTCAGCAGAAGTAATACATAGCAAGCAACTTTTTCATCTGAGCCATTCTGGCCAGCTTCATAAGGAATGTTCTGTGCTTTTTGCCTTCTAAATATAATTCAATGGTCCTTACTTTCCTCCTGAATTCCCTCATCAATCCTGTATAATAACATCTGCCATTGCACTCTTCGATTTCAGCCATTCTCATATGAAGTCGGTGGCACAATAAACAGACTGCACTTCTTGACTTCTGAGTACTTAGCCATAAGAATAATAGAATTACTTAACTGTTTCAGACCAAATGTTTAGGTTCTCTAGATGTCCAGACAGACCAACAAGAGATACTTAGGGAAGCATATAATGATACAGTATTTACTGTGAAATGCTAATTCTTATTTAGAATATTACCTTAATTATCACCTTAATGATGGAATATGGAAAAGTAGTGAGAGCTTCTGCTTTACTTCCTGTTGTCCATGCAAATTCATAATGTTGGAGGTCTTTTTTCAGTGAGCCAAATTCTGCTCTCAGGTATACATACATGACTTTTTTTTTTTACTGCAATGGAAATTGTCCACCTGTATCTTCAAGTTGATTTTGTCCCATTGATTTTTCTTGACATTTTGTGTAAACCTACAGAAAAAAACACAATGAATATAAACTTAAATGTGAGGAAAATCGTGAATTTATTGGCAATATGAAGCTTAGAACTATTCAAAGCAATTTTCCATGTTAGCAATTGTTTTTGAGAGAGAGCGCTCTTTGAATACTGTTTGACTAGCTGCTTTTATTTTGGGGAAATGGAAACCACGGAAACCTGATTTTAAGGTGACTGATAAAGAAGTTGTCTTAGACCAAGCTGCAACTTAGTCAGTTGCAATGAAATACTTCCAAGATGATTACTGAAAAGTAAATTTCCTTTTGAGAGCATCAATAAGTTCAAATCAATGAAGCTGTTTTTTCTTTTCTTTTTTTTTTAAATAATAAATGAGCCTAAAACTTGTCAGTATGTTTTAAGTACAAAGATATGAAGTATTTTGGAGCTACTTGGTGTTATTCATGGCTCCATGGTAGTGCAAGTTTAATTTTCTATTCCTTAAAATTTTCTTCTATATTGACTAATTTATTTGCAAATATATACACTTAAATTAGAATACATAATTTACATGAGATTCTTAATGAAAGAAGTTACATAATCAATTATTAATTGTGCTTAATTTTCCCACAGACATTTTACAGCAGTGAGATTTTTTCTTTTTTTCTATATAGACTGAGGCCACAGAGGAAAGGACTACATCAAGTTACATGAGACAGTTTCTTTTTTTTTCCATGAAATTTACTATTATTTCCTCCTATTACTTCCACTTGTTCTGGATGATAATAGTATCTGTACAAAGATGAACAAAAGGAGAAAAATCCATGGAAATATATCTCAGTATTGGAGTGAAACCCTTAAGAAACTGATTGGTATGGACTGGACAGAAAGTCTGGGCAGAATGAGTGCAGGACAAAACTTAAGTGATGAGAAACATCTTGTACAGGCAATACAGAAGAAAGAAATGGAAGAAAACAGGCTAACTAGGGACACTCAATTTTACAGAGAAGGAAGGCAAAGACGGAAAAGGGATGGATGTAGATCACCATCAACTTAAGAGTTCACCTCTTTTTACCCCATGTTGGTTTTCACTGTACTATGTTTATTTGTGTGGGTTTGAGGGTCTGTATTAAGTTCTCCTCAGTATTCCGTAGACATCTGAAATCCAAGGGATTACAAGAGAAATGATTTCTTACTGTCATTTGAATAGTCAGGGAATACTTTAATGTCTTACAGTAATGCTTCTATCTCCCTTTGTTCTTATTCTTACAGCCTTAGATATTCTGAAATGTCACAAAGAGGTGAGGATTTCTAGTTATGCACATATATCCCTCACCACTTATTATTTTCTAATGATTTTGACATCTTATTTTTACCTATGCAATATTATCACTACTTTGCCATTTGCATTCTATATTGTCAAACTTCAAATTTTTATAACTTAAATTAAATTTGGATTTTTAAAATGGTGGGTTTTTTTTTTCTTTAATTGGAAGTTTTTCTATTTGTTATTATTGGAAATTATAAGAGAAACTGAGAAAGAGCATAGCAATTGAATTTAGAAGTGGTACACCATGGACCTTTGTTGAACATGGAGTCTACACTGGTTTCCTGTGGATAGTTTTAAAACCAGTTTATTTACTCTGATGGAAACCATACTATAGACACATTCCATTTTAATTAAGAATGTCTTTTCTGCATTTAATCCCAATGGAATGAAGATAAAACTTTATATTTCACAAGTGTCTGCTTGGACAGTTGTTACAGTTATTTATGGTAAGACTATTTCTCTACAATAGGACTATTTATTCCACTGTACTTATGCCAATTTTACAACTGATATCTGATTATTTTTCTCAACTGCCTTTTAAAATATTCTAGTTTTCTCCATTGGTTTCCACTTGATTTTTTTCCAAAGATCTCAAACACATTAATTATGTTTCACAGCATCCCTTTGAGATACATAAAGACTACGTAGAAATAATGTAGTTGATTACTAAAATTCAGCCTACAGTAATGTGATAGCTGCAGCTGACGAGTAAGATATGCAAGATAATTATTTAAAAATTCAGGGAAGGAATTGAAAAACAGTTGTATAGAACAGAATACCCAGAAGGTTTTTAGGCATAGAGGTTGCATTAGAATTCAGTTAGCAGAACTCCATTGCTATGACAGTCACCTGGTATAATATTCATTGACTTAAGCTGCCTAAAACTTAGATGAATCCTGCCAGGTGTTATTAGCAATATTCCTATGGCACTTTTTATAAGATCTTGTTCTGCCAATGGAAATAACCATGTGTCTGATCCCATTTCACTCATCCTTGCTTATCTTCTTGCCCAGAGAGGCTTTGCACTCCCTTAGACCAGGCACTATACCTACCAGTCTTGTGTGAATGTCCTGAATACCTTAGACATCTAAACTTAATCTAGATGCTTATGTTTATGCAAATGGAACAAGCACTAAGGCTTTCAGATCAACTTCAGATTCTAGATGTTCAAGTGGGATTCAGCTCCAGATTAGGATACCAAATTAGGAAGACTTTACAGAAACATTTACATCCAAGTTATGTATCTAAGGTCTTATAATCATTGGAAGCCAAGGGCTTAATTCACTTGTACAAACACAAGCATCCAATACCCTTTGATGTGCCCTAGGATATCCTCCTAGCTGTTCTCTAACCATATCTTCAGAACAGCACAGGTCTTTTGTTAGTCTTGTGTTGCGTCTACCAGCCATATGTATGCATCTTTCATTCCCCAGAGTATATGAGCAGGCACTAAATGCTCATGTGAATGGAAGTAAATCAAATCCCTAGTCGACCTAATGAATGAAATGATGTATTTAGCTGACTATATATGGGTACCCAATTTTAGATGTGTATAATCTGCAGCTGAATTGTACCCACAAAGTCTGAAGGAATTAAATTTACTAATGTCAAGAATTTTGCTTTTCCATCTCATCTGGAAGAGTGCATACCCTCTCTCCCACTCATTACTCACTGTAAGTATTTTTTAACTTTAGTGAAAGTCATTGCTACCCAATTCAATATAATAATAACAGAAGGTAATACTTGGTCAGCTTGTTAGCCATTTAGTGTTAATTTAATTGGATTTCCTAAGGGAAAAAGGAACTTGGATATGACTTGAGGAAACTCTGACTTTAACTACCAGAAACTGACTGATTCAGTGTGGCTCACCCGCTCGCTGTACAGGGCTAACACAGTCTAGAAGAGTTTCATCATATCTGTGTTACACAACATCTGGGCTTGGGTCTTGTTTGGGCCCTGTGCTGTACCCTTCTGGCCTTAGGTCGTAATTACTAATGTGTGTGGTCATAATTTTTCTCTGTTAGAAGTGCTAGAAATAATGCAAAATTATCTTTTGGCCTATCAGAATTGTGTTTTTATAATATGAAACTGAAGGTATGCATTGCATTTTCAGAAATGTGACATAAAGGACAGGTGTAGATATTTCAGATACAAAATCTTCTGTACTGTTGTAGGATGATGTGAGGTGAAGGGATACAGATCTCCTATACTTTTTGTCCATATCCATTCGTATTCTTGAGAATGGTCTCTGGAGTACATTCTCCTTTGAACTGTGCTTTGTTTTCAACCTAGAAGGAACTATTTAGGTCACTCTGGAAGAGACGGTGGCGATCCTTAGCATAGAAAATTGTGGGAGGAGGATCCAAGGAATCAGAATTTTGAATTAACCATAAAATTATTTGACAGCCTACATATGATTGAAGACAATCTTTGTTGAATTGCATGATTTAAAAAAAAAAAAGTTGGGATGATAAGATAATGGACTGAAGAAATATGGGTAATGTTAAAATAATACACATTTATTTTCAATTAATTTATTAATTGACTTAATATTACCTGACATGAAATACTGTTTTTTTCAGTTGTTCTGGATAAAAAAGATTAGAATGAAGATTGAAACTTTCACTATACAATTCTGTTTGACAACAGAGTGAAGTGTGTTTCTTTGTTCTTCCTGGACCACCACATCACATAGAGTTTATTAGGTAAATGATTTAAAAGACTAGAGATGAGAACCATTAGGGGTATGGTAGAATTCTTAAATAATTTCCAATTATTTAATAATAATAAATAATAATAAACAAATTATTAATAAATTAATAACAAATAAATAATAAATAAATTAATAATAAATTAATAATAAACATATAATTGGAAATTATTTATTAAGACTTCTTTCTTGTTTAGATCAGTGTTTGTCTATTTGTGCAATAATATGAATAACAAGTATTAAAATCACCATTGGCTTTAATGACTCAATGATTTAAAAAAAAAAAGCACCATATCTCCCTCATTCCTAATATCCTTTGAATTAGAAAGGCTTTCATGTCTTTGTGTCTTGATTTTATTGTCATTTCCACAGGTGTTAACCAGCTTTAACCTCACCAACATTAAGGAAGTTTGTATAGCATAAAGATACGAGATACAGTAAAAGTAACCAATCACAAAAAAAAAAAAAGGGAAGGAAGCTGGCCACTTTGCACTGATCACAAAGGAAAAAAAGAGAGATTTTGCCTGTGGCAACAAAGCTGAGTGGTGCACTCTTTTACATTTACAGTTATAACTATGGATGAATCCTCTCTACGTGTTCTATAATGACTGGAACAATAACCAGGTATAGTAATATAGTAATAATATGTGTACATTTCACTATAGATACTACACCTAATGGCATTTAAGAATTTTTTATTTCAGAAGATCAAAGAAGGTTTTAATGATAAGTTAGGTGAATGTTAAGTATCACTCCTTTCAGGTTACGAGGATCATGGTTCTAATAGTATGTTTTGATTAAAATGATTGAAAAATGAAATTCTATGCATGGACAATAACTTTTTTTTTTCATGTAACTTAGAAGTAAATGCCAATATTCTTTGGTTTTACCACTAACGATTCTATTATCAGTGCAATTTTCATGCAAAAATAGTTGTGTTGATCAGCCTTTAGCCCATCTACATACAGGCATTTAGATGATGTACCAAAGTTAACATTCTAGTTTTTCCTACATAGTGTATTGGGTTTGCATGACAAGGTTTTCTTAGCAGGGGGGCTGCAGGGATGACTTGTAGACAGTAAATTATCCATGACCCAGCAACGTGCCCTTGTCGCCAAAAAGGCCAATGGAATCCTGGGCTGCATAGGGAAGAGTGTGGCCAGTAGGTCGAAGGAGGTCATTCTCCCCCTCTGCTCTGCACTGGTGAGGCCACAACTGGAATACTTGTGTCCAGTTTTGGGCTCCCCAGTTCAAGAGGGACAGGGAAGTGCTGGAGCAAGTCCAGCGAAGAGCAACTAAGATGATTAAGGGACTGGAGCATCTCCCTTATGAGGAAAGGCTGAGAGAGCTGGGACTCTTTAGCCTGGAGAAGAGAAGGCTGAGGGGAGACCGTATTATGGTATACAAGTATCTAAAGGGTGGGTTGAAGGAGGATGGAGCCAGGCTCTTTTCAATGGTTCCCAGTGACAGGATGAGGGGCAATGGGCACAAGTTAGAATATAGGAAGTTCTGTTCAAATACACAGAAAAACTTCTTTATGGTGAGGGTGACAGAGCACTGGCACAGGCTGCCCATGGAGGTTGTGGAGTCCCCTTCTCTGGAGATTGTCAAGACCCGCCTGGATGCAGTCCTGAGTAATGTGCTCCAGGCAATCCTGCTTTAGCAGGGGAGTTGGACTAGATGATCTCTAGAGGTCCCTTCCAACTCTGAAAACTCCGTGATTCTGTGACTGCCATGAGAAGATGCTAGAAGCTTCCCCTATGTCCATCAGAGCCAATGCCAGCTGACTCCAGGACAGCTGGGCAAGACTGTGCCCATCAGCAATGGTGGTATTGCCTCTGGGATAACATATGTAAGAAAGCGTAAAAACTGCTGCACAACAGCAGCTGGAAGAGAGGGAGGAGTGAGAATATGTGAAAGAAACAGCTCTGCAGACACCAAGGTCAGTGAAGAAGAAAGGGGAGGAGGTGTTCTAGGCACTGAAATAGAGATTCCCCTGCAGCCCATGGTGAATCACGTGGATTTAGATTTAAATGAACAGGACTGATCTTGGTTCTTCATCCCTGTCTCCCCCTCCACTGAATACAAAGGTGGGCCTAAACGCAATAACTATGGCTTTAATCTAGGGACCTACCTGGGTCCCTAAAGTTTTGTAGGATTCATGCAGATCAAAAGCTGAATAGTAAAAAAGCCCACTGATAATGATAAAGAATTTAAAAATAGGAAAAATGATCTCATGGTATTCATAAAGCAAAACAATCCTGAAAAAAAGACAGTGAGGATCTAGTGAAGACAAAGATTGGGATTATATATTGATTAACATGTATCATGACATGGAGATTCATTCATTTTAAAGCAATACAGCAAAAATACATCTGTGTGTCAGGGGGAAAATATAGAAAAATCTTCCCCTCCCCCATCTCCAATATAGAGATAGGATCTTGAAAGTAAACATGTTACTTGGTAATAAAAAAAAAAAGAAAAAAAGTTTGTAGGAAGAAAAGTGAGATAAAATATATATAAAATATACTCATCAACAGACGTATACAGAATGTATCACAGAATCACAGAATGGTCATAGTTGGAAGGGACCTCTGGAGATCATGTAGTCCAACCCCCCTGCCAGAGCAGCGTCATCTACAACAGGTTGCACAGCATGGCATCCAGATGGGTTTTGAATGTCTTCAGAGTGTGAGACTCTACAACCTCTCTGGGCAGCCTGTTCCAGTGCTCTGCCACCTCAAAAGTTCCTCCTCATGTTTAGATGGAACTTCCTATGTCCAAGTTTGTGTCTGTTACCTCTTGTTCTATCACTGGGCGCCACTGAAAAAAGACTGTTCCCATCCCCCTGGCACACTCTCTTTAAGTATTTACAAGCCTTGGTATGATCCTCCCTCAGTCTTCTTTTCTCTAGACTAAAAGGACCCAAGTCCCTCCAGATGTGTCCTCACTAAGGCAGAGTAGAGGGGAAGGATCTCCCTTGACTTGCTGGCCACACTCTTCTTGATGCACCCCGGGATGCCATTGGCCTTCTTGGCCACCAGGGCACATTTCTGGCTCATGGTCATCCTGTTGTCCACCAGGACTCCCAGGTCCCTTTCCACAGAGCTGCTCTCCAGCAGGTCAGCCCCCAACCTGTACTGCTGCATGGGGTTATTCCTCCCCAGGTGCAGTACCCTACACTTGCCCTTGTTGAATTTCATTAGGTTCCTCTCCACCCAACTCTCAGTAGGAGATACAGTAGGAGGATAATCCAGAAAGCCTTAAAAAAAAAGTGTGAAAAGAGCAGAATAGCCCTCCCGAGGAAAAAAAGGGAAAAAAATAGTACTGAAGTCAGCTATACTTATGTACAGATTAAGACACAAGGAAGGATGTCTTGTACAATACTGTCATATAATTAAAACTGGAAAAACAAGAGATAAGAACTAATACTTATGTGCACTAAGCTTTGCTATTGATTTAAAACTTGGAGAACAACTAAGGCCACAATTGTTTTGGGAGGATGATAAAAGTAGAATCAATCAGAAAGTACATCTTACTTTTTTACTGAAGAGTGTGGCTGATTTGATTGTGGCTTCTCTCAGTATTCTGTACAGTAGAGAATAAGAAACCTATGAAACACAGACTTCTTTGACACTTTAGGGTCTTGGGGAGTAACTGCATCTCTAAAGCATCAACTGACTGTGGCTCCTGCTAACTTGAACATTTTAGGCGCTGATAAGGTACATATACTGAAATGTACTGAAGGTAGTAAGCTTCCACACATGGTCATTTGAAGGACTGATGTTATCAGAACTTCAATTCTGTGTTACAAAGAGATTACAATCCCAATGTTATAACCCCAATACTGATATCTATGCCAAAGTGGTCTTTGGAACAGGATTTATTAATATCTCCTGTAGAAGCCATATATTACATTTGTGTTATTTCATACAGCAAGAAGTGTACTACTTCTTGCTATATGTATCGGTAACGTTTTTTAACTAAAAGAGGGTAGATTTAGGCTAGATGTAAAGAAGAAATTTTTTACAATGAGGGTGGTGAAGCACTGTCACAAGTTGCCCAGAGAGGTGGTAGATGCCCCCCCATCCCTGGAAACATTCAAGGTCAAGTTGGACAGGGCTCTGAGCAACCCGATCTAGTTGAAGATGTCCCTGCTCATTGCAGAGTGGTTGCACTAAATCGCCTTTAAAGCCCCTTCCAACCCAAACTATTCTATGATTCTATGATTCTATATACTTAGATGGATACTTGTGCTTCCATCGTAGCAGATCCTAATTTCCTGTGACTGCTGTTTTGTCTTCATTCAGAAGTTTAGAGGAAAGCTGAAAGCATTATGTTTATCTAATCTAGCCTTCTAAAGATGAGATTTAACACAGAAATTGACCTATAATTTCTAAGATCCAAACTAAGAATGATGATGATCACATTTGCAAAATAGAAAACTGTTGGACTGAGAACCTTGTCAATAAACACTTTCAAAAGAGTTCTTATTCAGGTGCTCCAAGTAACATATAAATGTGGAAGCGGATGCTATTGAAGAAAAAAACACTAGGAAGGTGTCATTATCACAGTCTCTAGTCCTGGTGAACGTACTCTGGCTGCACATGTGAAAAATACTGGAATTACATGTGGATTTAGAAAAGAAGTTCTAGATACAAGAAAACCTGCTTCATACAGACAGACAGTAAAACAACCTGTTTCATTTATCCAGATGAGGATAAAAGAGTAATTTGATAACAAGTACTTGTGAAGTAGCTGAAGCCAATAAGCAAAAGATGATCTGTGGTGTTACATATTTATTTTAATCAGCAATTTTGATGTACATTTGTTAACAGGCTGAAGAAAATACTGTAACTAAAATGGTCATAATTTTCTACATTGAATGACCTGGGGAGCCAGCACCAGATTGTCTAATTCATTCATGGTTGATACAACAGCTCAAAAACTTTCTGAAATGTTTCTTATTTTAAACCAGGGAAGGAAGGTGACACTCTAGTTTTTCATGAGTGCATTCTACGATTTTTGCTTGTATATTCGTATCTGAGCTCCTAATTTAGTGATCTGATTTTCTTAGTACTGCAACATAACTAGAATCCCTAGTGACTTTGGAAAGTTGGCAGTTTACCTAGAGGCCTTAAATAACTTTTACAAAGCCTAAATGCAAGCATCCAATTTAGAATCATAGTGAGAAATTGTTATGTATGCTGTGTATTACTCTTTCGACCTACTGAACCTCTACCTCTTGAAAATGAATACAAAACCCAGTAATTTGTTTATTGAGCTACTGCTCCACAGAAGATAAACATGTTCAAATAATAACTATTAATTAAACCACAGCAATTCTAGGGATGCACGTGAAGAGACAGAAGTGTGACTGCACATACCTGAAGAGCAAGTTTTGGTGTATATCAGCTTTCTGTTGGTCTAAGGAAGGAGGTGAGTCACTCGCATGGATGGCTCTGAGGTTCGGCTTAAACTGAGTGATTAGGGATATAGATTAAAATTATACATTTGTAGCTTGTGGTAGACATGGAAAGGGTATTTAGGCACGCTCTTAATCTTTGCATGAAAATACTTTTATTTTATGCATGTCTTTTGCTACTGAACCCAAACTAAATTTGACAGTTACTGTCAGTATTCATGTGGCTTTTCTATAGAAACATATCTAGTTATATTAGCAAAAAAAAGCACATTTTGGGAAAGTTTTGATATGATGACTTTCTAGGCATTTATCCTTTTTAAATACAAACATAAAAAATCTGTGTGTATTTAGCTCTGTTTTGCAGGTTTATGAATCCTGTAATTAAAATCTGTAGTCTCAAATACAGGTTACGTTCTTTGAGGGTTATTATTACTCTGTAATAGCACCTTATGTGCTGGCTGCTTGCTGGGGTGCTGGGAGCAGTGGTGGGGTCCCCATGGGGTGTCAGTGCAGAACCTGGCAGCCAGGGTGCATCCCACTACCCCAGCCAGGAGCAGGGCAGCCGGGGGCACCAGGGGCAGCCTCAGCCCCGGGCATTGAGCACCTCCCTGGAAATGGGGATGGGCTGAGGCTGGGCTGGGACTTGGGCCCACAGGTGGGCCTGGCTCAACAGGGCCCATGGGCGGGCAAAGCAGGGCTGTGGGGAGCTGTGGACCACTGCTGCGGTGTCGCTGGGATAGGGGCTTCCACATGAAGAGCACTCTGTAAGAGCACTGCTGTTTCCACCCAATGGCTGGAGTTTCAGGAGGACACAGCGCGTCCTATGAAAATGAGCTTATTTGTGCCTGTTAGTGTCTTCCTGTACTTAGGCTCAACAGAATGTCTTAATGCAATAAATCGGTCAATAAATATATAAAATTTTATTATTTTTAAATTGGTGTGTCTGGTCTTTTAAAGCCACAGTGCCAAGACTTCAAAGAATGATAAATTATGGAGCAGTACACAGTGATGGATATGCATACGTACTGTAATGACTGCTCATAGTATGCTGCTTGTTTTGCTGGTTCCAAATTTTGACCTATAACATGAGCCATGACAAACATTTATTATTTCAGACAGGGCACCATTTTTTCTCCAACCAAATCTTACCTTGGTTTAAGCAAGGCTGCCCTCTTAAAATAGTCCCAGAGAATGTTTCTTTACTTCTTAAAATACCTTTAAAATTCTACAGAAGCATCAGAGAAGATGATGAAGGTTTAATTCTTGCTTTAAACCAGAAAAAAGATCTATTTAAAATATGGAAATTCTTCTCTATCTTTCTAATGAGTGCCAATATGCACTCTCAATCACTGTGGTTTTGAAGACATCTATCCATTGCTTAGAAGAACAGAGAAAATCCTTGTTTAACATATTCTTCAATACTTTATAGCAATAAGTAGAATAAACTATTCTGGTAGTATCTCAATACACTTTAAATCCTGGAGAAACCACTATGATTCTATAGCAGAAGTAAAATCCACTTTCATGTATCATAGAATGGTTTGGGTTGGAAGGGACCTTTACAGGTCAGCTAGTCCAAACCACCTCCAATAAGCAGGGCTGTCTTCAACCAGATCAGGTTGCTCATAGCCCTGTTCAACATGACTTTGAACATTTTCAGGGATGGGGCATCTACCACCTCTCTGGGCAACCTGTGCCAGTATGTGCATATACTCATGTATGAGCAGGAGCAGGATGGAGTCAGATATATAATATTAGCATACACTTGGCTTGTTAACAGCAAGGAAACCATTACAATGGCAGAAAACCTCTAGAAATAGTAGAAAAAGTGGCTTAGGTGTGGAGTTAGAGGCACGTGCAGCGTGGACATGGATTTGCTACTAATATATTTGTGGAATGGCTGAAGCTGGGAAAATGTGGAAATAACATATAATTCTCAGGAAACATGAGATATTTTGGTATGTATAAGTAATTGGGGTGTTAATCCTTTAGACAAAAGGCACAATCTGGTGTCGATTTCTAAAATTTAAAAATTTAGGACCATGCCACTTGGAGGTAAGGCTATCCTTATTCAATCTGGTTAAATGATGAGAAGCATAATTGCATCAGTGCATGGTCTAGTCCTTTCTGGTTTTATTTGCCTGCCCTGACTGACAAAAAAAGTAATTCTAACCAGGGGAAAAGGAAGACATGAGGATCTTTTTTTCTCTTTTTACAGAAGGTTTTAGAAGTGTTTAAAAAAGTAAAAAAAAAAAAAATAAAATCCACTTATTTTCATTTTGTTTCCTTTATTACTGTGAAGATATTGTCCCCCTTCTTTTTCTGGGTCTAGTGAAGTGTCAGTGTGACTGTTTTTGCTACAGATCTGAGGGCTAAATACATGTTGCATTTAAAATCAGATTATAAATCTTTTTCAAGAGCTGGAAAATAAATGACAACCTAGGGTTTACAACAGCTGCTGTGGTTGAATAAACCATGAACTTTATATTATCAGGTGACTATCTCTGCTGAGGCTTTAGGCACATCTCAAAGCTGTAGGATATTAAAACATAATTTGTTTTTTATTAGCCATGGCATCCTACTGAATAAATTAAAAGTAACTTTTGATGGATGATATATAAGAGTTTTTGCTGTGCTTTAAAATGCACCATGTATTTCTCTCAGATTGACAGGGTTAGTTGCTACCTGGCTATCACACATTTCAGGTTAGTATGCAACATTTGTCGTATTAAAAATAAGAACTTAAATCCTCATTAGAGAACACTGCTTCTGCTGTTTGTTTTTTGTTGGTTTTTTTTTTTTTTCCTGAAAGTGCAGACACTAGTTTATCCGTTGATTTTTCATAATTGTAATGCACAAATAATGGGGACGCTTGTGCAAAAAGGTTTGTTGAGTTGCTGAGAACACAGCAGAGATACTGATGATACATTTTCCATGCTTATTGCAGAATGTGGGAATCGTAGTAATGAACATAGGGAAAGTATGTTGTACTTTTTTTGCCGGGGAAGGTAGACTTCCACTACAAGATGAAATGTTTATACAAGGCAACTAATTTAAAGAGACGTAAGGATTGGTTAGCTCTTGACTGTCTTTCCAAAGATTGTTAATTATCTGCTGTTAATTATCCAAAACAATAAAATTTAGTTGGAGGGACACATCCCAGAAATGAAAAAATAAAATACAAAAATTCACAGAAAGAATGGAAATGCAGCCGTTCTATAAAGCATAGGTACACTTTGCAGGTCTTCGGACTAGCTCTCACCTCCCATCACCTAACAGTATCTTGCAACAGCCTCAAGTCATTGTAAGTACTGAATAATTGGCTTTAATATTTTACTTGGACTAGAAAAAAAGAAAGGTATGAACAACATCGTGGACACACCTATGTGAATCCCTTAAACAACCAACAAATTTACTCCGGGAGAGAGACCTATGGATAAAATATGCGATTAACCATAAACATTCTTTCAATTCTCTCAGAAAGAAGTGGCAGAAGTATCATTCAAACAAGGACAAGTGTCAGCTACTCTTGGGATCCGCAAACAGATGAATATTGCATTTTTTGATACTCTGGTAGACCAAGTACATTTGTCAGCAGCCTTATGAGTTACTGTGTAACTTGTGAGGCACAGGTGAGGGTCTGTGAATATTTTTAGAAATACTTTGAGAATCCTGTGTACTGTATGTGTTTTTTATGCATTTACTTGATAAGTCATACACCTTCTGTTTCTCAATTTTATACAGAGAGTACTTATTGAAGTGTGGCATATTGATGTTATATATGCCGTTACATTTTTAATGAAAGTGTAGCACCCATAGTTTCAACAAAACAAAACTGGACGTAAAGGCATTTTCTCTGTTGTTCCATCATGAAATTTGTGCAGTTTTTGGATTACTGGGACCCTAAAACTGTTTCTGTACAAACCATTAATTTCTTCAAGTATGTATTGTTAAATCTTTCCTATAGTATACTACATAGCATAAGGAATGACATACTTAATTTTTGATTCTGAAAGATATTTCTATGATTACCTGACAATGTGCCTTTTCATAGTAAGTCTTTACTAGATAACTAGGGTGGAAAATCCTAGCTAGCAGAATTTTTTTCCCATGAATGTGTCCACAACCACTCAGCTTTAGAAATAAGTAATATGGTTTGTTTTTCTTTCATGATCTTCTCACTCTCATTCATTTCATGCTGTTACTAATTGATGGCTCTTTATTCTATCTGGCAAAATGGTGTCCAGAAGTTTGATTTTTAAACCCAGTGTTCAGACTCAATTTAATTTTTGAAGCAAGAATATTGGTAGGTCTACTCTAATGAGGGGAGTTCTTAGTGCTGAAGGGAATTAGAACAGTTCAATTGAATCTCTCAGGTGTTATCACAAGAACAGTTCAGTTGCATCTCTCATTCAGTTATTATCACATAAGAGATCTTTCACTATCCAATTAAAGCACTTGAGAATTAGCTATTTCTTCTATATTGCCCATATTACACAGTCCAACAGTCTGCAAGTTAGGTCCATGCAGTATCCATTCCTTGGAACATCTTGTGACAAAAGGAAGCCACTGTTCTGCTGACCCTTCAGAATTATTTATTTGTTTCTGTGTGTTGCTTGACACAATTTAGATCTTCCTTCCTGTGAAAATGTCACCCCCTCAGATGGGTTCATTGCGGGTCTGTTCGCACAAGTTCACAAGAAAGTAACTGAAAGTAGAACAGGGAATAGGAAGACCAGAAAAGCAAAAAGCCCATCCAAAACCTGACTGGTGACTTGTCCCCTAGGCCTAAGGGATCTGCCTCAGACTCATTGACACAGTGTCAGGTTCCACAGTGTCAGTGTGTGGAGCAGCTTCCTCCCTGCACCTTTTGTTTTAACCATTTATTGTTTTCTAAATTAGATTTTAAGCTTAAGCTGACAATGGCATGACTGATCATGTAGCCTCAGGCCAAGCTCTTGATCTTTCTCCACATCTAAGGCCGATTAGCGCTTGTGTCCAGATTTCCTGTCACGCCCTTGGTCTCCCATTTCAAATATGTTACATCAAGTACAAGATCAGTAACAATTATATAACATTTGTCTATTGCTGCTTTGTTTCCAAAGGATTTGGATTTGCATTGACCCAGTCAGTTAAACATCATAACAAGTGTTAACGTAAGAGCAAGAGAAAAAAGAGATTTGTAATAGTGAGAAGAGTAACTGTTTTAAACAGCCTTCCAAACACAATGGTGAAAAGACAAAAAATGGGAAAGTTAGCAGCTTCAAGTATGAAGTAGGTTATGTTATGGAATGGGCCATATGACATACTGTCTGCAGGAAAATAACTGAACTAAGAATCCTGTAAATTCCTTTTAATTCTGTACTCTGTTGTTTGATGTAGTTTTACTAAGACTTGTCAAGAAATAACTCATCAAGAACTCAGCTCCTTATAGAGACTCTCATGTCCTCTGCATGTAGACTCATGTGCAAATATTCTTGACCCATAGTTTATTTTCCTTTATATATATAACTTACTAATATTTATGCAGTCCCAATGACAGTGTCTGTTTGACAGATTACCTATCCTGGGGTGAAATACGTAGGTTTTACGGAACTACAGCACTGATTCTCATTCTAGCATCCCACTTTATTCAGCTTTGGCACTTCCTTGGATCTCTGCTGGTTTTCCTTCAGCAGAGTGATAGTTTCTCAATTTTGTAGTTCAGCGTAAAATAGAATAGATCTCAAAACTGTTACTACTCCTGTTTTCTGTGGAACATGAACATTCTTTATTGTATGCTGCCCCATCTCTTTTTGAAGAGTCCTCGTTTTATCTGTTGCCTCACTTCTATTGTGTAATATTTACTTGTGGAATGTTCATGGGGTTTTTGGTTTTGGTTGGGTTTTTTTTTTTTTTTTCACGAAAGGTCTCACAACTGTTGAAAGACATATATTTTTAGATTCAAGAAAAGATGTTTTTTTGTGTGAAGAAAATGCTAATAGGAAAAAAAAGGTGGAATTTGCTTTGAAAACATAAGATGTAAGGAAGGTAAAAACTCTTTCTAGATATAAGCTTATATAATAACTTCTGGTTAGGGACGATTGGCTAAATGTTTTGGTTTTGTTTTGGGTTTGTTTGGTTTTGTTTTTTTTTTGTCAAAATTCCCAATCCTTCTCAAATTTGTTTGCAGTCTCATTAAAAGTACATGAATTTATGAATCTCATCAAACAAGAGAAATAATAGGAAACACTTTGTGCCTAAAATGGGAAAACTGATGCAGGTTATAAAGTATTTAACTTCCTTAGTATGGACTCAGTTAAGTTTTTCAGCAATTTCCCCTACAGAGTAGCAGAGGAGCAACAGATTGTTATTCATGGGGGGTGCCAGTGCCACCACTGATTATGTTCATCCTTATCCTTTCCCTGACAGGAATTGTCAAAAGTAGATACTGAAGGATTAATGCAGACTCAGGCTACTTTAACAAGCCTTGTAGAAAAGTAAACAAAGACTGAAGCAAGAAGATGCATGTTTCCAGTCACAGTTAATCCCCTAGGTTTTAAGTCCCTACTGAAGTCACTCATCAGCTTAAGTGCAAATGATTTGAGGAAATCCGGGCACTGAAAACAATGATTCTCTTGCTAGATATGCTGACTGGAGGAACTCCTTACTATAAACTTCCCAACTTAATAAAAGCCTCCTAGAAAATTATTTGAAATGTTGAGAAAGTAATACAAGGATAATTTTATTTGCCATGCAAACAATGCATAGTTTGTGATATAGCATGTTATTTAGAACTTGCTGGAATAAGGATTCCTCTATTACAGAATGTAAAAGACATTTTACTTTTACATTGCTTTCTGAATGTACCTACAGAATTTGTGAAAAAAAAAAGGATATTCTTACTACCAAATCATGCAGAATTCTATTGATTTCTATCCCATTTTCTGCACCATTTTCATAATGGGGAAATCCAACATAAAGCGGTTTATTAAGAATACCTTTTGGCTGAGCTCTCCTGTGAAAAGAACCATCTCTCTCTCTTGATTTACCCCAATTAGTGGATTGAAATTAGGAGAGCTGAATCAGAAAATATTTTTTTTAATGGTCAGCAATACTTTAACTGAAGATGTACAAGCAAAGTATCACACTGGCTCCCTGGAGAATGAGGGGTCAAATATCACTTCTATCAGGTTAAAATGAGAAACTTTCATCCTTTCTTGTTCAATTACTGTTTTCGAACTCAACCCCGTACATTTTAAATGCAAGTTTAAACTTTATGACAATTAGAGAATAAAGGTATTGTCACAAAAGGATACATACAGAAAAGCTCTTTCAGTTTATGCCTTCTACAATGAGATTTTAAATTCCACTCATAGACTCTTAAATTAGTGATACCTCAAATTCATTGTTATAAACTGGAAACAGGATCACAGATTTAACTGAAGGGCAGAAGGGCATGGCTTTCATAACACACATCAGTGCATTTGCATTTGTGTCAGCATACTGTTAAACAGCGTAAGGGCAGCAAACCATTGTTACAATGACACTCCTCTTTAATGCAGAGATTCTTTTCATTGTAATATATCCTTGGTTATTTTTAATACAAACCACTGGTCATATTTTTATGTGCTAATGCACACCGCACTAGTCAAGACTTTGTTTCACCTGTTCAGTAAATGTATTGTTTTCGATAAATGTATTGTGTATTTCACCTGTTCAGTAGATGTATTGTGTGCATTAAATGTATTGTGTGTTTCATCTCTTCAGTAAATGTATTGTGAATACATTCATAGAAATCAGCATCTGTTTGCAAACAAATTCCTAAGAGAACAAAGTGACAAAATGTTTGAATAGCTTATTTACAACAATAATACCACTGGTGCAGTTGAAGTTCTTTCTTTTTATTATCTTTTTGTTATAACTGTTTTTAAATAGTTAAAGGTTTATCATGCAAATATTGATGAAATCCTGACATTAAAATTTGTCACGGAATATGCAACAACTGCTTTTAGTTTTCAAATTAGTATAAATAATACTTTGTGATGTGTAATGTAGTACTCAATTTAAACTTATTCTAGTTATTAATATGGTCTAGGAAGTGTTCTTTGATTATGGGGCCAACTGACATGGTTTAGCCCATAGACATTCAGCTCATGTACATAAATAGAATAATAGAATCACATCATGCTTACGGTTTCTTTCCCTTCCCAAAGAGGGGAGGGCACTCAAACTGCTTGTTAGGATTAGTTCTAACAGATAACCCCAAACCTTCCCATATATTAATCTGGAAAATGCTAGTCTGCATGGGCTAAAAATATGCTATGGTCTATGTTAATAGTCAAAGCTGTAGACAATTGTGTCATTGTTAAAGCCCATGTCTGAGTCTGTTTTATTTTACTGGTGTACACTTAGTCTTCCTAAGAAGCTTAAAAAAAAAACAGTAAAAAAAATAAATCCCTCCTCCCAGAAGGAGGAGAGAAAAATATGACAAAACCTAAATACAAAAGGGTTGCGCAGTATCCTACAGTAAGGAACCAATATTATACCCAATTTAGTTTATAGGGTGATAGAGAGTCATATTATTCAATTAATGGAGCATTTCAGTCATAGACCTTCCACATGCTCGGGCCAGACAAATATAGCTTCCAATATGTGACTTTCAGTTATAATCATGGAAGTATGAAAAAAAATAATGCTTGTCTTATGTTAATTATGTTGTGAATAATTAGAAAAAAGCAGGGAAAGAATGTCAAACCAAGTTATGTTACATAGATATATACTTAATGAGTGATATAGAAATGATTTTGTGTCTATCAAACACAACCACTAAGTTCCGAAATTGGTAAGAACACAAGTCAAACACAAGTGCTTTGAGGCTATCTAGTGCTATCTAGTTACCTTGCTTCTACCCTGTACTTAAGCGATTGAAAATTATTTCCTTTTAATGTTGCTAAAATAGAACTTTGTGCCCTGATGTATCTCACATTATATATTATATTAACCTTTTGATTCCTTCTTTGATGATGACTAATGTGGCAACATTCACCCTCTCACATCATGAGACATTAAAATGGAGAAGAGAGAAAGGAGGGGCCAATTCACAGTAGCAAAGCTAGTCCCAATAGCTGAGTGATAAAGTGTTTTGACAGAATAGTTCAAAAGTCACATTGAAGTAATTTTTCATTGCATGTTTTATGCTCTGTAAACTATCAACCAAAAAAGCTATAAATCTTAAAGCCTGTATATGTTAAATTGCCTTCAAGATACATACTTCATCACTGAAGCCAAATAAACTTTGAACCGTTAATACTTTTCTAGATTAAGTAATACAAGCCTCCAGGAAATGTGCAGACCAACTAACTTAAAACTAAGCAGAAAGAAAAATGTAAAGACAATGATTATGTCTGGAATTCTGTCATTACAACACATAGTGCCTTCCCAGCACGCTATCCATCCTTTTTTATCCTAACTTTGATGAGATTTTCTTTTGTGGTTAGAAACCAAAAACAAGCTGAGCACCACAGCAAAAAGCTTATTTCAAGTTCAACATAAAAGCAGAGAGATAGCAATGAAAGCCCCAAATAAAAGTCACTTTTTCAAAAATTTCAGATGAAAAAGTAGAGCCTTATGAGGTGCTACTTAAAAATGGTTATTTTGAATGCTATTCTAAATGTCTAAGGTATCTGAGGAATCCACGTGGAGCTGACGGAGGTGGTATGGACCTACAGGAGACCCCATACCCTTCCAGAGTAGCAGCTAGCTAGGCAGCCAAGTGTGTGAAGACCTTTGGACAGATATATTGAAAAACTCTGGTTAGATGACAGAACTTCAGTAATGTTCTTAGGGACCACTGTCATGATGGAGACTGTAAACCTCGGTATGCCAGAGGAACCTCTGCAAGGCAGAGTTCTCAGAGAAGCAAAGTGCCTATTGAAACTCCAACCAGGGGAGATGTAGCTACACTGCTCCTGAAGACTTATGACTGGCTCTGAAGGAGGGACTTGGGCTCTGTCTTTGGAATTATTGGTGACCCAAGGGATAATGCTAAAAGTAATTTTGGTGATAAAAACATACAAATTAGCTGGGTGGCACGTTTTCTCTCAGTTTCATGCATATAAATGTTGATCAGGGGTTGTATGGTGATGAATATCAGACATGTAATAATTAAAAAATTAATGTAGTGCTTTTGTAGGTTGACAGATTGGCAACATTCACGGCTGTAGTGCTCCCTGGATTTGCAAAGTAATACAAAGAGGAAATAGTATTGTGAGTTGCTTAATAGAAAGATATGTCAGTGCTAAAACTGGCTGTAAGGGTATGCCTAATCCATCCGATGGAATTGATGATAGTTTTACTTTTTGTGGAGCACTTGTGCTACAAGAATTGAATTTCAGCCACTGGTTTGTTTCACACAGATCACTGAACAGCAAGAAGGCTATTTGAAAACAAATGATTCTGTATTCCAGGACCAGTCCCTTGAGTTAACTAAACTTTTGTGTTAGAATGAAGAGAGGAAACCAAGGAATGGAAAGAAATGTTTAAAAGGATATGAAGGGCATAGCTTACATACCCTGTAATATTGGAGAATGGTCTCCCAGGTGAGATTGTAAAAACTGCATCTGTGCTGGAGAAGTAACGAGTGACTACTTCCAATAAACTCTGAAGCTATGTGTGTAAATGAAAAATAACATCTTAATCTTTATACCAAACTACAACACGTATTCAAACTGCTAGACCCCATACAGTAACTGTGACAGAATTGGATTTAAAAACAAACAAGGAAGCAAACAAGCAACCCCCCCCCAAAAAAAACTAAATAAACATTTTATGTTATGTTTATGTTTCTCAGGGTTCAGTTAAGGATAATTTTATATCCCACTCATTGTAGACCAATTAGAGTCAACTGTATTCAACTCCTGGCCCAGTCTCTGACTTTGTCCCTTATGCTCTAATTTTTGGGACTAGTATAAGAGCAGCTACATCATCCATATATTCACAGACCCAGGGATTTCTCCTGTGCTTTATTGTGTGATTGTTACGGTTATTTTCAATGAATGAAGTGACAGAAGCCAAAGAAGATCCACATTCTGTAGCCTTCCCTTTGGGGTTGCCCATTTTGAGAAAGATATTATAAATGAGTTTCCTTCCTTGATGCCTTCTAATGTTATTTTTAGATCACAGCTTTGTCCTTTCAGAATTGATATGCTTATATTCAGAAGGCACTGCTATGCCGTCCTTTCATGGAAATCTATTCTCATCCTGCTTCTCATCTAACACTTTCAAGTGATAAGTCTGCACAGAGGTTCTGTGTCAGTGATTAAGGGCGCACGCCATAAGCAGTCTAACACTGAGCAAGATTACTTTCAGAAGTGAAAACAGTAACTCTCTTTGACTCTATAGAGGTCATTTTAATTGTGTTGATTCTGATCATCAGTTCCCAATGGAATCAAAATAAGATAACCTGTCCAAGAAATGCAGTCTAAGACATATAGAGTTCTATGGCCTAGCATGTGTTGAATATAGTTTTCTGATGGTATACATTTAATTATGTAAGTTTGAAAGTCCATTTATGATGGCTGCTGAATAGTAGTTTGACAAAGAAATGTTTGTTTGCAAATATTTTTTGTTGGAATTTACATGTACGTAGTCAGATTTATTAATCCATAATGATGTAAAATATTTCTGTTTTCTTCTTACACTTAGGGAATAATTACAATAGCATACCCCACACAAACTACAAACAGAAAGTTACTGATGCTCAATAGCTACACATTTTTTTAAATAGTAATAATAAAAAATAAGTTCTAATACTACTTATTTGAAAAGTAGCATCTGTAGCAAACTAGCAGCATTACGAACTGAAGGACTGCTTAATGTGCTGTACCACAACATTTTTTGCTATTGGTGGCTTGAAAAGTACTTTGAGGTGTAGAGCCTAAAGCTGTACTGATATCAACAGTCATGGCTCCTTTAATTTTTAAATGGTTTGACTAGTTTGGTTGTTAAAACTGAAATAATTAAATCCGTTAAATCTAAATAGAAAACCCTGATTTCCTTTCCAAATCTTTTCCAGAATCTTTTTTATGAAGGAATTTCACAACTGTTAAGATGGATACATTTTTTTTTTTTTCATCTGACCTTGCTTTTATGAAAATAGAACTGACAAGAACAAAGTTGAAAGAGAAAGATACTCAGCAAAGACATACTAATATAAATCTCTATTTTGAAAAGGACAGCAGCTATTTCTCAGCGTGTTGTCACCTGGCAGCTAAAATATGCATAACAATATCAACCACACAAGACAGATACACAGATAGAAATCCAGCTTATTGACATTTAAGTTAGTTTCACATAGGAGATTCACCGAGAATTTTTAGTGTGGTGTCAGTATTCTGTATTCAATAGCTAAAACAAGAGCCAAAGCTACTGAGGAAGAGGCAAAATTAAATATTCTTAAAAGTATATCTAAAATGGCATTTTGAAATTCAGTTTTACTTCATTAAATAATATGAAAACCAAAAATTTTCCAAAATGAATTCTACAGTTCTACTGATCCTATTCTGTCTGTATATAGATCTCTGAATTACTATTTAGCTTACTTAAGTATTTTCTTTTTAGTCTTATTGAAATCTTTTAGTGATTTTGCAGCTACAATTAAAGTGAGATTTTAGTTAAAATGCAATTTTAGTTAAACCTGCACATCTCTTGGTGTAAACACAGAATAAGAAGATCTATATTGCTGTGAATTGACGAAATAAGTGATCCATTCTACCTAAAATAACCACTTGAATTTCCTGTAATGTCCAAGGAAGGAAGAAGGTACTTTTAAAAGCAGAGAGTAATTGTTCCTTAGGCATCCACTCTCCATTGACTAGTGGGAACACAGATATGTCAGAATGGTCCTGTAGGCATGTACAGGATGAGTCCTCTTCTGGAGAGGGATGTCAAACAGAGCAATATGATAAAGCAGCATAGTGGCAGCACTGCCCACCTTTCACATAATAATCTAGGTCATTGAAACATTCCTCCTGCAAGTCAAAAAATTCAGTTCTGTGCTGTTTTTAACTCAGTGCTGACTGAAAGCCTTTGCTGTAACCAGGTATCATGGAGTCAAAAAAAAAAAAAAAAAAAAAAAAAAAAAGGCAAAACCAGA
Organism: Vanellus vanellus; assembly: GCF_965231255.1. Taxonomy (NCBI): domain Eukaryota; kingdom Metazoa; phylum Chordata; class Aves; order Charadriiformes; family Charadriidae; genus Vanellus; species Vanellus vanellus. Next base: position 166,707,214 of record NC_138905.1, read on the forward strand.
AAGGAAGAGCATGGTTATTATGTAGTAGTACATAGGTCAGTCATTTGGGTGGTCAAAGAGGTCTAAGTCTCTGTTTCACTCCTAAGAATGTTTTTGCTCTTTTTTCAATATTCCCTAATGTAAATTGCATTCAGGCAAGTGCTGTTGGGAACTCCAGGCCACTATTCTGCTATGTGTCTTCAAGCACTCCAAAACTCTGGGGGAAAACTCAGGTTTTCCCACGTCGTGGATCAACGCTTTTACCATGAGACTATTTTTCCAAAACTCAGTCCACGAAATAGGTGTCTACTTTCCTAAACCTGAATTTCAGAGCTGTTCTCTTCAAGAGGCAGACGTTCATCTCCTCAGAACAAGCAGATCTGATCATGCCTGAGTGTCACAATTAGCTTTTAGCTAAAGAGGGGGAATGAGCAGGGTTAGCTAACCTGGAAAAGCAAGCAGACTGAATAGCTGTTTGACTCTAAGTGAACTTTAGGCAGACATTCTCTGACTGAACTTTCCTTTATCTGCACAGAGCCACATATATATCAGGGGACTGGAGAGCTTTTAGAAATGGGAGGATTTGGGGACTAGGACATATTTTGTGAGATAGAAGAAAAGCTGCTTTACTCTGTCACCTTGCTCCAGAATAAAAGCTGGATACTTCTTATCAGTTCTGCACTAATATTAGTAATGGAGATACAAAACCTTCTTAAGGCCTCTTCCATTTGCTTTCAAAGTGGAAATAAAAGTTCACCAGAATTTAATTCCGTCTTCTAATTCTGCTTTCATTAGTCATGTGTTGTAATAGTACTTATCACAACAAACTCATTTGATTTAATGCAGATATGTATAATCGTCTTTTAACTTTAATCCCTAATTAAATGAAATTAATTAAATATTAAATACTATTTCAATATAATATAACCACTTTCTGAAAATCTGTTTGTAAAAAGAGTAAAGAAGTAATTTTCAGCACATAGAAGAAGATGGGGTACTAAAACTATGGCTTTGTTTATAAACAAAATGCATATGCTGAGCTTAATTCTTTGTGAGCTGCTCCAGTAAATTCCCTGCAGTAGTTTATGCTGTGTGGAACCTTGTGGAAATCTGTCACGGAAGCTTACATAATCAAATTAGACAGGTGATAAACTCAAAATAAACTTTATTCTAAGCAAAACTGTTTAGCAGAGAACCAACTAAAAATGCTGTTTATCAAAATCATTCAACACGCTGACATTAGTAAATCACAGGTTCAGGATACATAAGGAATTAATACTGCACAACCAGCTCAAGAATTCCTAAGCTTTAGAAACGAGGATCCAAAATGTGTACAATCGCTCACCTATAAGATGAGGGCTCTCAACCTCGAGGAGTTTCCTTGGGTAGCATCCTGACCCACGGGAAGAGTCCCTAACTGCAGACCCACTACCGCAAGAAGAACAGATTCAATTTGGCTTCCAGTGGGGGTCCATTTGTAACCCAGTCAAATCTAATCTGTGGTCATATATGGTCATGTTGAGGCTGAGGGCCGTAACTTGGGCCATAACTGCCTTATCCCTTGACCAAGGTATATTTGTGGCCATACTCACCAAACCAAGGTGAGTATGTGATGGTCGGCACTCACCTGAGGGGTCTACATGACCTTAATGTAATGGTGTGAAAAGTAAGGGTGCAAAGAGTGAGGATGCAGTGGTCCTAAAACCCCTGGTCTTTTACCATGGCGGGTGCACCTGCCACAAAACCTTTACAGGATCAAGACCTTCCACATTACAGACAGAAAAAAGATTAAGGGAAAATATACAAAATATTTAGATTTATTACTGGAACAGATTAAAACATGTAAAGTGCACCTTTGCATATACCAGAGGTAGGTTGTCATGTTTCGGCTGAAACCTTTGTATGACCTAGTGATTAAAGAGCTTGGACATTTTACAGACAGTTCTGTTACTAGTTGGCTGTGAAGCATTAAACAAATTTCATAACCTCTCTCAGCATCTTTTCAGGCTTTTGAAAGCAAGAATATAATAAAAAGATTTACTTAATATTTGTCAAATTCTTTCAAATTTAAAAAAACGATGCTACGATGATGACAAGGTGATAGGTGTTGGAAGAATTATTGTTATCTCTTTCCATGATTACAACGAATAAACAGAATTAACTTTTCATTTTGAATTGTATGTATTAAATCATTGAAATACAATTTGTCCTCATTTTCAAATCTTGAAATGCAACTTAAATGTTCTGAAGGTCTGAAAAAATTCAGTCTTAAATACTTTATTCTTAAAAGTCAAAATAATATGCAACAGTGTTAGAAACTGTTGATTCACACACTAGAACCAGGAATCTGCATCAGAAAATGTAGTTCAGAAAAGTATGAAGGAATGTAGTATTAATTTAATATGATTACAGATTCAAATGCAAGGGGGGAATTAGCGTAGCCTAATTTGCATTTTGAAATGAAAATGAACTTTATAGATTTTTTTCCCTATTAGCTTTGAGAGAAGAAAAGTGGCTAGATCTGTACCACATTTGCAAATCTTTAAATCAGCTAACGAGAAACATTGTCTTAACCAGTAAAACAGTCTGTTAATTTGTCACATAATTAAGTATGGATATTCTGTAGGAGCTCAAAATTGTAAGCATGTTTAATGAAATTTAAATGGCATTTATTTTGCAACTCCAGATATGTTATTAATAAACTGAGTAATTTAGAACTAATTTACATAGTAAGTGACTATAATTAAAATCAACCCTTTATTAAAGAGTCACAGGAAATCTTTAATTTCTAACATATTTTAAGGAAGCAAGCACACCAGATTATTTCAAGAATAACTCTAACAATGGCCAGTAATACATATGAAACTTACATGAAACTTTATAGTACACGTCAAACTATGTTAAATATAAAAAAAAAAATATTTTGATAATCTATGCCCATAATTTTTGCTTTCGAGACATGTTCCCAAATTTTGATTTTTTACTTGAGACATATTTAACTATATGATTGAAAATATCAAATAGTAAGAATATTAAGAAGTGTCCAATTTTTGAGATTTCTTTTTTTTTTTATTTGCTAATATTTGAGATGCTTGAGAGCTCTCCCCTCCCTCCCCAGCATTTCCTTTGCAGCTGTACCTTTATAAATAAATAAATAAATAACAAGTAAATACAGAGGAGTTTTAATTCCCTTAAAATTCCAGGAGGTTGGACTTAAAAAAAGTATTCAGTGTAGCATGGTTCATGATAACGACATACATGTTCACAAGAAAGGTGTAAGGTGTAATAGTGCTCTGGTGTGTGTAAAATTATTATCTTTTTGTCATCATTATGAATGAAGAAACATTCATTTGATAAATAAATTGTTCTTTCAAACCATTCTTCAGATGAATTAAATGAAGGTCCCTCAGGTCAGTGAAATTCTACAGGCTGAATCAAAAAATCATAATGAACTGCTTTCCACTAATAGGAATAATGCCTTCAAATCGCACACTAAAATGGTTTTCAAGATTTCCTTTATACATGCAGTAGAATTAATTAAGCTCTTGGTACAACACTTGCATACTATTTTAGGTGTTACTGTCACTAGAGTCTCACGTCTCAGAAGTTGGAAAACCTGACACTAACTCTTTATATAACTCCACGAGAGAAAAAGAGGAAAGTTTATTGCTTGTTTCACAATGTTTCAGTCTCCAGGTGTTTCTGTACAGGCACCCAGGAAGAAAAAAAATGTGCTTTGTGCACTTAGCATGCACAGACTGGAGGAACTCCAGCTTGAGCTGTATCTGGAAATAATAGTAGTGAACAGGAAAGGGCAAGGAAGACCTGGAGTGATGACAGACTAATGGGGCTGGCGTAGCACAAGTGGAATAACAGCACAAAGTGCAGCACATCATCACTTTATGAAAAAGATTTCAAAATTATACAAAAAATATATCAGTTAGGAAGTGACAGCTGAAGAGACTATGACCAGCAGGAAATGACAAAATTGTTCAGACCTTTCTGACTTCTATTCATTCTGTTCTACCACCACATCTTTACTGGCTCTGCCTGATTCAAGGAAGGTTTGGATAATGAATTTCTGCCTCCAAAGGTCTTTCAGATCTCAAAATGTGAGATAAAATAAATGGAGACTGTTGAGATGTACTTATTCCAGAGCCTAAACACCTTCAAAGCTCTTAGTTTGTTCCAATTTGTAATATTGCTTTGGGCTTATCTATAACATCAAATAGTATAAAGGTAGAAAGGATAGCAAACCGGTTGCCTTTATGTGATTTTATCTTTGGGTTTAATTTGCTTTCTTTTCAGTCTTGATATCAAATTATTTTTTGAAATCAAAATGGACACATTTCAGATTGAATAGATTTCTTTTCTGTTATAATACTGTTTGGCACAGAACAAATTATTACTGAGAAACTCTAAAAGAAAAAGAGAGGTACCCAACAGCACCATTGTATTTAAGGGTTTGTCAGCATTTCTGTTATAAACCCTGTATTTGATGTTTTCTTATTCTGTCAGCTCGATACAGGGAACTGAGGATATCAGCTGAGATGTAGTTTATTAAGACAGAATGAAAAACATGACAATTGGCAAATTGATTCTGACAATAAATTGTCAGAGATAATAAAATTATTATTATTATTACTAAATCTTTACCCACCAAAAATACTATTATGTTTTCTCACAAAGAACAATGCCAGTGAAGATAAGACATACATTTGTTCTAATCTCAGTTTCTTCCATGCATACCTAGCATGAATAAACCAATATTGACTTAGAGAAAGCCCAGAAACTTACCACATGTATTCGGTATTGGCTTCTACCTACTGTAAGTTGAAGTGAAATCTGCATGGCAAGCCTGGGCTTGCGGGCACTTTAACATGTGCTTATCTTTATTATCTAGCAACATTATTTTCACTAGTAAAATTAGGTACCTGAATAAAAGTTTGCAAGACTGTGAATTCAGTGACAGAAAGCTATATAGAAGGCTGTTACTGTCTAAACAAAGCATGAGTGTCCTGTAAACTCAGTCATCATTAAGAAAAGCCAACACTACTGCTGTTTATCCAGTAAAAGGTATGACTCATATAAAGCACCTATATTTGAAAGTGTATAATATAAAATTATGATTATGGTAAATACTTATTTGCACAAAATTTCCAAGATAGCTGTTTTTATTCTCGTTGCCTGTAGAGACTAACAGAGCAGGAAGTGAAGGTCATCACTTTCTCAGGATCTTCCCCTCATATCAAAGCAATTATAAAAAGAAGATTTTATTATTTTAATTTGAATGCCAATGCTACTTCCTTATTTTGGCTTATGTGCCTGGGATCCTTATAACTGATAATTGGACTATAAAAAAAGCCTCAATAGTTGCATATGGGCATGAAATATTTAAAAGAAAAAAATACAAATACTATGTTCGTATTCATACCCATATGCAAATGCACCACACAAAAAAAGCACCAAAGCATCATGTGCTTAGTTCAGTTTGGACACTTGTATTGGGTGTAGGTGTCCAGGGGCTGGTCACAGGGGGTTGCAAGAGTGGCCTCTGTGAGAAGAGGTGGGGGGCTGCCCTGTACTGGACACAGATGGTTCCAGCTGGCTCCAAAAGCGATTCACCGTAGGACACAATTAAGCCCATCAGCCAAGCTGGTGGCACCTCCAGGAAAATGCCCTTACAGGGCAAAATTCTGTGCAGGCAGTAAGGATTGAGGAACAAAATGTGAGACAAACAACCCCATGAACGCAAAGGTCAGAGAAGAAGGAGGGGGAGGAGGTGCTCCAGGTGCCAGAGCAGAGATTCCCCTACAGCCGGTGGAAAAGATCATGGTGAAGCCAGTATTTCTCTGCAACCTGTGGCGAGACTCCAGTGGAGCAGGAACGCCTCTGCAGCCCATGGAGAGGAACACAGTGGAGCAGATATTCACACTGCAGCCTGTGGAGAACCCCAGGCAGGAGCAGCTGGATATAACCTGAAGGAGCTGTGGCCTGTGGATAGTCCAAGCTGGAGCAGGGGAAAAGCATGACAAGGACAGAGAGGTAGAGAAAAACTTATGAACTGACCATAACTACCACATTCCCCAACCCTCTGCGCTGTTTGTGGGGAGGAGGAAGAGCAGTCAGGAATGAAAGAGTGAAGTTGAGCCTGGGAAGAAGGGGATGGATGGGGGAAAGATGTTGTTTTAATTTGTCTTTGTTTCTCATTATCCAAATCTATTTTAACTAGCAATAAATTAAACTAACTTTTCCCTGTTTTTCCTATGACAATAATTGGTAAGTGATCCCCTTGTCTTAATCTCGAGCTTTTCCATCTTAATTTCTCTCCCTGTCCTGTTGAGGAGGGGGAGTGAGAGAGCAGCTGAGTGGGGAACTGGCAGCCAGCCAAGGCCAACCCACAACAACACACTAATATTCTTTTTAATATTCTTTTCATATTACTGTTTATGAATGCTTAGAATATTAACTTTTGCTCTACTAGTATTGATTGTCTCATAAAACATTTTCTAACTTTTCTAGAGTTTTGACTATGATTTGGCCACTATGACACTGATATTTAATAATTCTTTCAAGGAACTGTAATTTTTTTTTTGTTTCAGGAAAAAATCAAACCCCATATTTTCTTCAAAACACTGCAGGTAAGAATATGTAACTAAGAAAAGACTGAGGGTTTCAGACTTATGTGTGTAGATTTACTTCATGTTCAATTGTTTTCAATTAAGATTTTCAAAATCACTAATGATATTTAGTGTCTGAATCAATTAACAGTGGGGGAACTGATTTCTGAAAGCCAGCTATCAACCTTTCATTAAAGCTTTTAAAAAAAATTCAGGTGGAGTACCTGGTTGGAAGGGACTTCAAAAGATCATCTAGTCCAACCTTTGTGGGAAAGAGGGCCTAGATAAGATTATCTAGCACCATCTCCAAACCTGTCTTGAAAACCTTCAGTGATGGGGACTCTACCATGTCCCTGGGGAGGCTGTTGCAGTAAATAATTGTTCTCATTGTAAAAAATACTGTTTTCAGCTTGTAATACTGTCCTGAACAGTTGAGATAAGGCTCATGACACTAGATGCTAGCTCCTGACTGAAGTGCCTAGATTGCATACAAGTATTATGTTCCCTGTGTAGTCCACTCAGGTGGCTTAAATTCTGAAAAAATTCCTGGTTCCTCATCTTTCCACTGGGAGGGCTCTAGGCCAATGAAAGCTCCTAATTGTAAACACACAGACAACACAGGTAGAATTTAACCCATTTAAATCAAGATATGTCTAAGATTATGTTCTTAGCATGGAGCTATTTGATCTTTTAAATTACTGTGCAAGAATATCAGTAGTTATTGTGGCTTTTGTGGAAACATCATTCATGTTGTTGTAAACAGTGACAACTAATCCAGATTTTATTCTTTACATACCAAATTTTATTATTTCATTAACTATTAGGAAATAGACTGCATCCGATATAAATATTTTTTCATCCACAAAAAGCTGTCAGCAATTACATTAATTTCCTATGACATTTCTTCTATTTCTAATATAAATCTATTTTTTTTCTTTGCAACAGCACTGTATAATATTTATTTTAAGCCATTTTACAGATGAAGAAAGTTTGTCCTGTATTTCTACTATGTGATGTTATCATTTGCTCTCTATCTTATTTTGTCTTATCTTTACTTTGTAATGTGTTAATTTTTGTTTTCCTGTTAATGGGGGTAATACCTTATAGAATTCTAGTTCTAGTTACATTAACCTTTGAAATGTAAGGATTATAATCTATTTAATAATTTCAAGACTTATCAGTAAGCAGAATTGATTAATTTTCCTGCAGAGGTACTGAAAAAAAGTTTTTACAACACAGTTAGGGATTCACTTCCATACCTCCTATCTCCTGATAATAACACTAATTTAAAATGGGAGTGCTCTGCCAACATTGCCCTTGAAAACATTTGCAATGTCCTTCATCTTCAGGCTGTTAACAATGTCCTTTCATGGCTCATTTTACTCAATTTAATATCTTCTCCAGATACCATTGACCCTGGGATCATTTTACATCATCTTAAGCACCTTGTAAGTCTCACTGGCACTGTTTAGCCTGGCTGATATCTTTATCTAACTTGACCATAACAGTGTAAATTAATTACTATAGGTATCTCCCCCCCCTCCCGAGCTTGCTTTTGATTGCTTCAGGGATCTAGACTGTGTGGTATACTATTTTTTACCTATATGTTCCTACTTCCTAATTTTTTTGTTATGGTTAATACTATGCTAAATGAGAAACACTTGTTTTGTGATCGTAGTGGTGATTCTTCTTAAACTTAATTGTTTACCATCTTTGAAAATGGAAAATTATAAAACTGAATTTATCAGCATATTCAAATGTTTATAAATGGCATGGAATCCTTTATTTAGCAATTTTCAGTTAGGCTTGCTTCTTTATTTGATATCTGTAATCAGAAGTATATAATAACCTAAAAGGAGTCAATATATCCTACTGGGAACACTGCAGGGCATTATTTGATGCTATCTGTGAGTTATTTCCAAAAGAAAAACATCTTCCTGGAATTTAATGGTTCACCAGGGGTCCATTGAGTTCTGGACGTAGGTGTGTTCCCATTCAGTGATATTTTCTGTCACCCCAGAAGTCAGAGCTCACATAGTGTAATCTAGTGCATGGTCACATACTTAGTCTTCCTGTTACATTATTTCTTCATATCCTTTCTCAGTAAGTGGTTCTGTGAGCACATCCCCTGCCAACAATTTCCACCCTGCTGGTGGAATCAACTCCAAAGTTTGATTAAGATCGAAATAACTCATGTCAAGGACAAACAAGTTCAGTAGAGACAGCTGGCCACAGTGTTTGGCTCTGCTTTTGTCTTCCAGATCAAAGAACTCTCAAATACCAGATTTCTTTTCCCTACACATGCATCAATAGAGAATAATCATTTTCCTTCTAGCCTTCTTCTGTACATTTGGTAGACTGACTCTTATCAGGCCTGACTTATAACACTTAGAGAGCTGTGGGAAGGTTTTTGACAGGGCCACTAGGTCCCAAAAAATGCCACTGATGTATTTGAATGTAAAGTTCACTCCCATCTGCCTTTGTTCATATATACAGACTTTCCGGCGAATTTGGGGTATGCATGTTTGTGTCAAGCCACAGCTCGCTGAATTTCACCCTTGAAACTTAATTGACTGGTTAGTTACAGAGGCTACATGTTAGTGCACATCAGTTGGCTTTTATGGTGACAAACCATGAGCGCAGAAGAGAAGATGATACATCCTCAGATAGAATATTTACGTACTGTAAGGAGTCTGGATTTCCCCCGGCCCAGGGGTGGTAGCAAAGACAGAAGAGTTACAGCCATTTTCACATGACTTCTTTTCGCTTACACTCCACTGCTGCCTAGTTTAGGGAGGCTGCTGCTCTTGGTTCCTAAGGATCCATACAAAGGATTTATATTCACGGAGCATACTGAATGCTGAGTTATCACACTTTTGGCTTCTGGTTTTAAGGTTTAGATGTCTCTGTCAGTTTCAACACCTTGTTCTTTAATCTGTAATGCTAAGTCCTCATCTCCAGGCATTGTAGTTCATTCCTGAACTTTCCTCAATATGAAAAGGAGAAGGGGAAAAAAAAGTTCTAAGCAACAGATTGAAGGAAGACTAGGTCAAAGGATGTGGTGGGTGAACAACAGAAGTGACTGTTGAGAAGGAAAGGAAAAAAGGATTTGATATAGAAATGCATGGAATAAAAAATAAAAAAGACAAAATTGAAATGGCCACAGCTGAGCATTTCTAAAATAAAACCAAGGCTGTTTAAAAATAAATAAGAAAGATTAGTCAAAAAATATCTCTGAGAACCTAGAAAAGAGGATTATGTGCAACAAATAAGTGCAACTTCTAAAAAATCATATTTAGGCAAAATGAAAATAAGCCATGAAATTAATAATAGCTGTTAATTGCATTATCGCCTTAATGAGGACTTTTCGCGTTAGTTGAAATATTGGTATTATATGGGATTAACTTCTCTATTACAGTTATCCAATACTGTCTTTTTAGCATATTCGTGCTTGTGTCAGATGCCAATTTCAGAGTTTCTCACTCTGCATACAATTATTTGGCAGCTCAGCTTCCTCTTTTGTGACATTTTTTTTCCCCCCTTTCCATCTCCCAAAACTTCTTGTGTTCCTTCCTTTGACAGTTAATCCATCTGCCTCTCTGTCCTCCTCTGTGAAAGAGCTAATGGTAACGAGGGAGGAAACATGGCAAGAAACGCTCTCTGGTAGGTAAGGAAAAGGGAAAGAAAGACAGTAGAAGTGGTTGTTACTGGGAATTGTATATAATATGTGACTGAGCCCATAATTCCTCCTTTACCTAAACTTCACAAAGAAGAATCAGCTCACGTATCCCTGCACTGTGCTATTGCAGCTGCGAGCGCTGCTGAGTATGATGGAGGGGCACAGAAGAAGCAAGAGTGTCAGCCAAACAAGCTCGTAGCATTTTTGACCATAGGTGTGTGTATTTGGGAATGGCAGGAATGAGCGCTTATCCTGTTTAATAAAGGAGCTGCAACATATTACGCATTATGCCTTATTAGTTTATTATTACTTCCAGAGATAACTCAGGTCTAAAAGCCTCTGATACCACTTCACTGTGTTCCTGGAATGGGGAGCATGAAGAAGAAGGGCAGAAACAGGTCCAAACATGCCATCAGTTTCAATTTTGGACAGCTTATTAGCTCTGGTTCAATGTTAGCTGTGCTTGTCCATGGTCCCCGGAGCACCAAGTTCCGAGCAAACTTATTAGGTCAGTCACAGTACTAGGCAGAAGCTGGCTCTGTGTATTTTTCCAGCGTTCCAGATAATGAGCCCTTTTGACTCTGTGGAGCTTAGGAGAAACAGTTGAGTTGCTCTGCAAGAAGCTGTCTGAGCCCTGCAAAGCTGGGACTGAGGCAGAACTAATAAGCCTTGCTAAAATGAAGCTGACTGTACGTGTTGGGGTGTCTCTACACATGACTCTATAGTTCTTTTGGGCCTGAGAATGTAATAAAATTGTCCTTTGTATGGTGATGGATGGTTTTATTCTCTGCTCGTGGCTTATTACATGCTCATTGTACAGCATGTTTTCTTACAACAGGAATAGCTGGGTGGTACAGAATAGGGCTGCCTGTTTTGTCCCACTGTGGCTACACCACCACTAGCTGTGTTGCTTCACAGTTGGTTAGCACTCATGTTGCTAAGAAGTGGTTCTTTCCTTTTCTCCTTCTTTAGCCCCTGATCTTTTTCTTTTGGCACTAATGTTTCTGTGGCTGCAAGGTAGCTGAATCAGATATGGCTGAAAGGAAATATCTTTTTTTTTTTTTTCCCCCTTTTGGAGGGCTGAGTTTCAGCTAGGTCAGTTCCTGGATTTCATGACTCTATAAGTGCTGGTGACAGTGTAAGGGAGGTAGATAGCAAAGTATGGAAGCACAGACTTTGCCTGGCTTGATTAAGAAACTGCATTTTTGGCTAACTGAGCCTGAACTTTTCTGGTTCAGCTGAAAGCAATTGTGCATGGTAGGCTTGGGGAGCTTCCAGGGGTTAAGGACAGGCTGAAATGTAATAAATAAGATAGCAGGGAAGAAGACTGCAACAGAAGCAGCAGCCAGCCACCTCTTGAAAGTGGAAAGTGCCCACTTGCCTGCTTGCATCAGGAAGTGAACCCGAAACTAAGAAATGTGTCTTGAACATAACAAAAAAGCTTCAGTGACTTGGAAAAGAATATGTGGAGTTTAGACATCCTTAAAGAAACCATGAAAACTGCTGGACTGAGGAGAGTATCGGTGAGAAGAACCCGCCCCAAGAAGGCACAGTGGGCAGGAGGAATCCCTTTGTTGTCCAAGCTATTTTTTTGTCTCATCTAGAAGATGAGTTGTCTCAGTTTTAGTGAGTTCCTTTGTAGCCAAAACAGACCCATCTCACAACTATAAATTAAAAATGCACTAATTAGTATATAATTTAGCTTGTGTTGAATACAATTTTATGCAAGCTAAAATAGTGCAGCCATCAATGCTATGCATTTTGCAACACCATGTTGCCATAGCCAGGCAAAATCCATAAGCATTTTATGTATGTGAGCAATGTGACCACAAAAGAGGCAAACAATGAAGTCTGTAATATCTGAGTAACAAAAGATGCAAGATAGAAGATGACATAAACACTGGTGACTGCAAATATTCAGGACACGCTGCTGAAAACACAGGAAGGATGAGCAGCAAAACTGAAAGCAAGACAATCAGCACAACTAGGAGTTGAGATGCTCCTTTGAGAGACGAAGGGTGAGAAGCGTTAAACACTAAGGATGAAGCAGGGAAGATGGAAATTAAAAAAGACAAGCCCATTTCAGTTTGAAATTATCTCATTAAAGAGTTCTCAGGTCTGATCACCTTGACTCCTGCTACTAAGACCCACCAAGGACCATAGCTATCATTGCTAACTATATGACATCAACTCCATAGTATTGCATGCTCACAGGTAATTTGGGATAAGATTGTTAAAGACTAACAGTTTTGTATATGTGGAGATGATGATTAATAATGTGTAAGAACAAACCAATACTATGAAGTGTGTTGTTAATGAGTGAATTTAGCAAAGTTTTATTTTAAAGTTTAAAACTTATGTGATTCATTGTCTTCTAAACGTGCCCATGAGAATGATCTCCAATTCCTTAACTGATGTATGTATATACACACATATTCAGCTCCAGCAACTTGTTCCAAATTATATTAAATAACATAAGAATTATTTGATATCATAAATACATGATTTTATATAAATTTATTGTAAATGAAACTATATATTATTTTATATATCTCCTAGCTTTGGAGAGTAAGTTCATTGCCATCTCTTGGCATAATTATTTTAAATAAAAGGTGTAGCTAATAATACACTGAAATTCTATATTCCCATTTTTGGCAGCTATAATTGCATCAACTAGCTGCGAAACACTCATTCCTTGAGACCAGATGAATTTTCTTCCACAGCTGTATCTAACCTCCAAACTACTACAGTTGGTCAGGTCTAGTTTAAAGAGCATTTCAGCTCAGTCCATTTGTCTGAATTGCTGGAAGGGTAAAAAAAAATGCTAAAAAGATGGAAAAAATCAAAAGTAAAGAGAAACACAGAATCATAGGATGGTTGAGGTTGGAAAAGACCTTTGGCGGTCATCTGGTCTAACCAACCTCCTCAAGCAGAGTCACCTACAGCTGGTTGTCCAGAACCATGTCCAGATAGCTTTTGAATATCTCAATGAAGGAGCCTCCAGAACCTCTCTGGGCAGCCTGTGGCAGTGCTCAGTCACCCTCACAGTGAACATGTGTTCAGCTAGAACCTCCTGTGTTTCAGGCCCATTGTCTCTGGTTTTGTCATTGGGCACCAGTGGAAAGAGCCTGAATCTGTCTTCAGATATTTGTACACATTGATGAGATTGTCCCTGATCCTTCTCTTCTCCAGGCTGAACAGTCCCAGCACTCTTACCCTTTTCTCATTGAAGAGGTTCTCCAGACCCTTAATCACCTTTGTGGCCCTTCACTGGACTGCCTCCAGTAGTTCCACACTTCTTTTGTACCGGGAAGCCCAGAACAGGACACAGCAGTTCAGGTGTGGCCGCACCAGTGCTGAGTTAAGACGGTGCTGTAGTCTATTTTATTTTTGTGTCTTCGTCATGTCATATCGTATCTGCCCAACAAGAATCTTCTGTTTGTTCTGTATCAGCTGGTGTTAGCATTACCGCTCTCCATGAACTTCCTTTCTATATAATCTTACCATAGGAACAAGGTTACAAACTAACATTTTTCTCTTAGTCTTTTTTTCAGTGAAAGAAGTGTTAACTGGGTTACAGCAAACTATTCCTACCCTACTCAAAAAAGAACGTTTTCCTTTTTTTACAAATTGGTTTCCAAAGACAGCTATGATCAGAGAACATATATTAGCAAGAAAGGCCAGAGGAAAACGTTTTAAAAAGAGAGAGAAAAAAGGTTTCTCCCTCAAGGACTGATTGTAAATGTGAAGATTTTTGACAGTTCCAGGACAAATTTTTGTGTCTTGTCTTTGATATGCAGTGTCCCCGGTCAATCTGAGATCCAGCTGGATAGAAACCTATCTCAGCTGGTGAATTAAGTTTCCTCTCTTTTCCTAGTGGCATTAACCAGTGAAGAAAACAACTGACAAAGAATCAAAGAAAGAATCAAAGCCTTATTCCAAGACTGTCTAAATTACACTGTTAAACTTGAAAAAAGCTTTGGTTATTCACCCAACAGACTAAGAAGATGAGGAAGAAAATATTTTCTTTTTTGAAATGAAGAGATACAGAACAAACATAATAAAGACAATTAAAAAAAAAAAAAGTTAATCCCTTTCAATTACTGTATGAAAATAACCCAGCAGAAAGTTTTTTTTCTTTGTTTTCATTTGGTTTGGTTTTTCTTCCTCTCACCTTCTTCCTTTCAAGAACTAGGTCAATTTGAAGTGAAGGTGCGTATTTTTTTTTAATTTTAGAAATACATATACATAATTTGAATTGTGCAACTACTCTAACAGTATACCATAAAACTAATGGAGCTTTTGTACATATGAATACTTTTCAGGAGTCATAATGAAGTTATCTAAAAGGTGAGGGTGGGAAACAAAAATAATCACTGGGCCCTGGTGAGAATGCCATGGCTAGTGGCTGCCATAAGTTGTCAAAGAGAGAAAAGGGAAACATAAGAACAAATCAATCAGAGTTGGTCAGACTTAAGGAACTTCCAGAGGAAGAATAGGACATCTAAACATTCTGTTTGAAACTGCCTACGTAATTTGTAGGGTTTAGGCTTCAGCTTTCATACTGAATTTCACTGGATCATGTTGGTTTCATTTTAGCTGAAAATTTTACTGATTCCTAAGTGGCTAATGCCAAATTCAGAAGAAGATTTGAAAGTCTACTTGCTGTTGGTCCTGAGATACTGGATATTCTATTACTTCTGTGCATGTGTGTGGGTGTAACCATCAATCCCTTTAAGATTTCTTTAATTTTATTGTCTTTTATTAAAATGAGCAGGTAATCCAAATAATTACTCAACAGAACTGTCAGGAAGACAATGTTTTCATGTTTGCTCCCAAACACAAGAAATATTTTGGTATTCAGCCTGAAAACTTTGTTCTAATCTCAATGTACCATATTACACAGAAGACTACATCTGTGCTGGTTAATAAAAGAGGGCTCAATTGCTGACCTCAAAGCCAAAAAGTTCTGGACTGAATACTAGGTCCCTATGCAGCAGATGAGTTTCATTCACACTCCTTAGCAGTTAGCCCTAGGTGTTTCACGGAATCACGAAATCATGGAGTTTTCAGAGTTGGAAGGGACCTCTAGAAATCATCTAGTCCAACTCCCCTGCTAAAGCAGGATTGCCTAGAGCACATTACTCAGGACTGCATCCAGGCGGGTCTTGAAAATCTCCACGGAAGGGGACTCCACAACCTCCCTGGGCAGCCTGTTCCAGTGCTCTGTCACCCTCACCGTAAAGAAGTTTTTCTGTGTATTTGAACAGAACTTCCTATATTCTAACTTGTGCCCATTGCCCCTCATCCTGTCACTGGGAACCATTGAAAAGAGCCTGGCTCCATCCTCCTTCAACCCACCCTTTAGATACTTGTATGCCATAATAAGGTCTCCCCTCAGTCTTCTCTTCTCCAGGCTAAAGAGTCCCAGCTCTCTCAGCCTTTCCTCATAAGTGAGATGCTCCAAGCCCTTAATCATCTTAGTTGCCCTTTGCTGGACTTGCTCCAGTAGTTCCCTGTCCCTCTTGGACAGGGGAGCCCAAACTAGACACAGTATTCCAGTTGTGGCCTCACCAGGGCAGAGCAGAGGGGGTGAATGACCTCCCTCGACCTACTGGCCACACTCTTCCCTATGCAGCCCAGGATTCCATTGGCCTTTTTGGCGACAAGGGCACGTTGCTGGGTCATGGATAATTTACTGTCTACTAGGACCCCCAGATCCTTCTCCTCAGAACTACTAGGTGCCAAATGGCCCAAAGGCATAATTCACAGAATTCACAGAATTATCAGAGTTGGAAGGGACCTCTAGAGATCATCTAGTCCAACTCTCCTGCTAAAGCAGGATTGCCTAGAGCACATTACTCAGGACTGCATCCAGGCGGGTCTTGAAAATCTCCAGGGAAGGGGACTCCACAACCTCCCTGGGCAGCCTGTTCCAGTGCTCTGTCACCCTCACCGTAAAGAACTGTTTCCGTGTATTTGAACGGAACTTCCTGTGTTCTAACTTGTGCCCATTGCCCCTCGTCCTGTCACTTGGAACCAATGAAAAGAGCCTGGCTCCATCCTTCTTCAACCCACCCTTTAGATACTTGTATGCCATAATAAGGTCTCCCCTCAGCCTTCTCTTCTCCAGGCTAAAGAGTCCCAGCTCTCTCAGCCTTTCCTCATAAGGGAGGTGCTCCAAGCCCTTAATCATCTTAGTTGCCCTTCGCTGGACTTCCTCCAGCAGTTCCCTGTCCCTCTTGAACTGGGGAGCCCAAAACTGGACACAGTATTCCAGTTGTGGCCTCACCAGTGCCGAGTAGAGGGGGAGAATGACCTCCCTCGACCTACTGGCCACACTCTTCCCTATGCAGCCCAGGATTCCATTGGCCTTTTTGGCGACAAGGGCACATTGCTGGGCCATGGATAATTTACTGTCTACTGTCTACTATAATTATTATTTATCTGTATTTTTTTCAGTTACAAGTATTGAAAAAAAAAATGCGTAGACTTCACTGTAACCCACTGCAGTGGGAAACAAAGAATATGTGCTAAGTATCCTGGGGGTAGGGTGGCACATTAAAGCATGTAAGAGCATTTGAGAGTGGAAAGCCTGCTGAGTCTGCATGATAGAACATTTTAGGAGCAGCCCTGGCGGAGTCCTATTGCTACTGCAATCCCTATTGCTTCTTGGGAGCAGTTCCTGTGGTGAACAGTTCCACGAGGCATGTTCGGTTATTGCATGGGGCAACAGAACTGACCTAAAACAGCCAAGGACTAATGGCTATGTGCATGACAAGGGGTTTAGTGATCAAACTTTCTCCCTGACCCACATTATTTAGTAGTGCAGATATTTCTGTGTTTGTAAAACAGTTTACTGAGGATTATAGACTAACTACATGAGACTCACAACAAAAAATAATTCTGGCTTTGCTTAATTAACTGCAAGGAACTAGAAATGCTCACAAGCAAAATAAAAAATGGTGAGACGGAGACCACTGCAATTTCTTTTAGCTGATGTGACTTATTCCAAAACAATAAGAAAAAAGTAAAAGCGGGATTTGGAATAATCTAATCCTGATTTGCTCTATGTCACTTAAATTGAAAACTGGTATCTATGTTTCAGAGGACATTATTTACATAATTCACTGCCGCTAAATGGTTATATAGCTGAAAGTGAAAAATCATGAAAATTAACTTAAAATTTCATTTTGTTTTTTCTTCCCAATCTCATTCAATGATTTGATCAAAATGCAAACTGCTATTGTAGTCTTTGTTTTCTTTAACATATTCAATTAAATTTGGCTAAAAAGTTATAACAGACCATGAGTTCCATTCAAAACAGAAAGCTGAGTCCACCAAGTCAGTGAATCTATGCTTTACTCTCTACACTCGAAAATATAATCCGGAATCTAAATGCTGCTGCCTACGTGCCTTATTCAGTGCATGAGGAGGGTTTTATGTCTCAGAGTCATCCGAATGACATATTAGACAGTAGGTGGATTAGGGACAGCCAAGAAGAAATGCCAAGCATGCAGTTTTGTTTGAAATCCTACCTCTCCTGAAAGGTTAGATGTTTAAATTATTTGGAACAATCATTCTTGAATCTTTTTATTATGATGAACACTTATAACCATTCTTGCAGAGAAAGGAAGAGTTTTCTCTTCACTTTCAAAAAAGGCAGTGCATACCTCTATCCTTTTCATTCCTTAGTATCAACTTAGTGAGCTCCTTAGTGAGCATGAAGTGCAAGGTCTGATTAAATTGCTCCTTCCTCCTGTGTATTGGAAAAAGGAGAACTCAAGGTTATGCCTACAGTCTCCCTGTTTAGGCTGAGAAGATCATCAAGAACAGACTGATGATTGTCTATACTTCTCCTGTTGTAGGTGAGCATACAAAATTGATGGGACCGTGAAAAGAGAACACAAGAAAAACCCTATGCATAACCTAGTAGGTAAGGAAACTCACCCAAGAAACAGCTGTTCTTATATTTACTACAAGGAACTTTCTTTTTTATTTTTAATTTAGTATCTGTGTAATAAGAAATGCAGTTTGTGTCTCTCATTGAGATCAAAACAAAAATACTTAAAATGGAAATCCCATGTAACATTCCATTTCATAATGCCTTTGAGAATTTTTTCTCTTATTTGACTCTTCTGGAAAAATAAAGGTGACCTACTAGGTCAAGAGAAAACATAAAAGTCGCACTTGTATGACAGAATCCTAGCATTCACTTATTGGCTAGAGAAGTGACTTAAAAGTTCTGGCAGGCTGTGTTTTGGGATTTTTTTTTTTTATGTGATACAGTAAAAAATAAATCTAGAAGAGAGGAGCCTAAATACCTTCAATTTCAAGCAAAAACTTAGTTTAGACCTGGAGAGTTTAGAGAGAGAAAGAATTGTAAACAGCATAGGACCAAGTAAGTGGACTGTGTACCATCATGCCTGTCACGAAGAATGCAAAGAAGCAATGTGATTTTCTGTTAGTAATTAATCCCCCTCAAAAACAATAGGCAAATATTTACAGCTATGAGTTAGAGGCACAAGCAGGTATGCAGAAGGTAATTAAAGAGCAAAGTTATAAATCAACACTTGCATATTTTTTGCATATCTCTCATAGAATCTTATTTTGTAAGGTTGTACTGAGAAACAACACTCAGGCAAGTGCCCAGGCGAGTAAGCTATGGGCCAAATTTTACAAAAGGTTCCTGTTACTCAGAATTGCTTAGAAAATATTATCATAAATTTGAAAAATAATAGGACTGGAATATATCTGAGCATTGCAGATAAAAAAAAAAAGAACGAACAAACCTGTTTTTAAGAGTTAATAAAGAAATGTACATATGAGATACTTGTGAAGGGTAGATTTTCTCATCTATGATTTGATTTTTCCCCATGTTAGGACAAAATATAACTACAGTGAGGAATGTTCCTTACTCTATAAACAGCTACAAAACTACATATTTTTTGGGGGGATTTATAAACTATTATATTTCTGCCAAATCTTAAAACATTCTTTTATGTACTGTTCCAGCTGTTCTTGGACTGTAGAAAATGGCAGGTTAGAGCCTGTTTAGATGCATTACCAAAAAAATCCAATCTGCACCTGATTTCAGGAAGAAAACATTCATAAGAATTACTTTTTTCTTTTCCTCACTAATGAACTATCATCTTCTGGTGACCACGTTGATTGGCAGAAAACATATTCCTTAAGTTGTCTTTACTTATTGCTGAACTACATTTCTTGCTGACACTGAACATGGCAAAGCCCACTGAATTACATATTAATATCAATCAATTTTTTTTTTCCAAAATATTCTTGCACTTTGCTATTTTTTGAACAAAATATAAACAACAGAAAGAGGACATTACTAATCCTCCTTTGATTTTGATCTTTTGTTTACAAAAATCCATCATGAAGTTAAAAATCTCCAAGAATGATTCATTTATGTATTAGTAACTGAAGTGAATAATTTGGAATTGCCTGTGCAATGAAGCCTTCTTATTATTTCATCATTTATGAATAATGAAAATTTGCAATAATATTAATGATGATGAAAGTAACTGTTACATCAAAGCATAAGGAATTCATTGAGACAAAAAGGGCTCTACCTGCCTAATTATTTGTCACTAATTATTCAGACCAGCTATTCTGTGACTTGAAGTTTGAATAGACACCTATTATTCCTTCTGCCTAAGTACTACCATCAGTAAGGAATATAAAAAAGACCAATATTTGAACAAGTTGAAATGACATATGTAGGCTTAAATTTAATAACATACATGTTTATTACATTTACTAACACTTTCACTGGTAAGATGGGCAAAAAATATAGTATGTTTTCCTTGTGTTTTCACACTAAATTTTTATTTTTCATTGATTTCTCAATCTGAATATAAGCAATCTTGCAACGTAATGATTTCACTTCTTTTATCAATCCATATAGATCTATGGTGATTTTAGGTATCTATTAATGGCTGATAGAACAGAAGACATTGACCATTCTTAATTTTCTCTTTAAACAACAGAATATATGACCTTATCTAGCATATAATCTTGCACTTTACAGTAATAAAATGGATACCTTTTTCCAGAATAGACTCTTCTATTGAAACATTATGTGGAGATGAATAGGTAAATGAAATCAAATCACCCCCTGAGAACTGAAATCTTTAACTTGAAGGCAGCCTAAAATGTTGTCACAGAATGTTAACAGGAAGTAATGATTGTTTCCAAAATTCCTATAACACAGCAGTACAAACCACCCCGAGTTCAGCCATCTGTGGCACTAGTCCTTGAAAACTTCTTTTACTGTCTAGAGACGTGACATAATCAATTGGTGATTTGAGCTGCAGTTACAACCATATTAATTTAAAGTCAAATAAAGTACTTCCCTATGAAAAAAATAAGGGGAAGCACTGTGTATCTGTGACACATAGTTTTGGTGTTATAAAAATGTTGCCTTATACTAGCTTTTGAACAAATAAATACTTTTACTTCAAACAGAAGAAAAAGCTCATACCAAATTCAGTATTTACACACATTCTTAACTTATAGTGTTTGAATAGTCCTACTGAATTGAGCAGGACTATTCACGTTCCTATTGCTCAAAGCTGTTTTTTTTTTTCTCTATTAAGCTTAAGAACATAAAATCAGGATGCTGGTAAGATTAAAATTCAATCTATTAGTGATGTTACTGGAGATGGTAGCAGATGATTAGAAAAATATTGTAACCAACAAACAGACTGATCCTGCACATCATATATCTTTCCAGCTTGTGGAAGTCAGAAGTTTCTTGTTTTCCTGAGCAAGATGTTGGTTATAGACATTCTAAGTGACTGATCTATTTTAACAGTTCGTATATTTTTATTTTCAAATTTTAGTGCAACTAAGTTTATAAAATGAATTAAGGTGAAGAAACAGTGGCATTATCTATATATAGCTTCCTTGAAAGGAATCATAAAAATTTGTTTTAGCTACGTATGTGATACAGAAAATGACGGGTTTTAGATGTGCTATTACAGTGTGTAATTAGCTAAGTGATGTGGAATTTTGTGGCAATTATTAAAGTCTGTTACTGTGAATGATGTTAGTATTTTGGCATGGTATTAAAGGCTTAAAAGCAGTGAACAAAAAAAAAAACCAACTTACTGGGAAAGAAAGGTTAATGACACTTACACAGGTAATGCGTATGGAGCTTTAAAATGCAGAACTTGGGTCATTATACTCTCAAGAAAACAAGGAATGGTTATATGAGGTCATTCTTAATTTAAGGCCATAAAAAAGGCCATACAAAGGACCATACAAGCACAAAAGACAGATTCTAGATATGTGATGCCCCGGGGAGAGTTAGAAGCTGGCTACAGAGCCATTAAAACTCTTGAAAAGAAAGTTATATTAAATTTAGAGCCTTGGCTCAGCATTGGCATTGTGTAGATCTAAATATCTGTCTAGACTAAATTCAAAATAGGAAACAACACTTGCTCCCCAAAACAACAGTATCAGATATATTTTATAACAGTGCCAGAGTCATCAGAATTCGTAGGCTGCTTACAATAACTAGTTTTATTGGTCTGTGACATTGTTCTCCTACAGTACATTTTTTCAGTTTTCTCAGTGTGTTACATTATGAAATAAAATTGGTTTGCGCTTTTTTTTGAAATTTTTTGACCACAGACAGGGTTTCTGCCTTGCCATTTCTTAAAATTTCAAGGTGATATCTCCTTTTCATAGATGATCTGAAAATGCAGAATGCAAAAATTTGTTTTTCCGTAGTATATTGAGTAGATCCCATATTAAAGGAAAGCATAGCTAAGATGAAGAAATATTTACTAGAAAATATAGGAATACATATGCATTTTTTATTTTGCTTGTAAAACTTCAGATTATGTCTATACTTGGATATGTCTATGTCTCAGGAGTGGCTTGCGTTAGTCCTGTGCCATATGATTATTTATGCTCATATAATTAGTGTTTTTCATCCACTTGATAAAGTCTGAAAGACAACATGACAAACTGGAAGGGCAGGGAACACTGAGGACCAAGTCATGGCGGAACCTCGTGACCGTGAGTCAGTTACATTTTCAAATCAATGTAATTTATAAATGACATACGGATCCAACGTGCCTTCACAGTAAAAGGAAGCTTAGAAATAGTATCTATCAGTTTTCTCCTGAAAACAATTGTCTTTCTGATCCTAGCAACCATTTGACCACATTGTAAATTCAGTCAGGCTGATGTGAGCCCTTTTCAATACAATAGCTTAAAGTAGTCTGAAATGCTAATAGCAATGAAATACGTTTTTGCTTTTCATCCTTCTACACATTTTGAGCAGCTTTTTATAAGTATTTAGACATATCGAGATACAGCAAGTCATCTAGTTGGATTCCTGTGTCATGACTTAAATGCACAACAGTTTCTAAATACCTAGAAAGCTTCTATCTACTTCGTATTTTAAAACCTGGCCCAGTTTTGGAAGCATATGACAAAGATCTATGAAATGAGTAGCATGCAGAGGGTGGGTAAAAGATAATTTGTCTTTTCCAGAACAAGAACTAGAGAACTATTGAAGGGTAGCACATGCCTGCAACCTGTGGAATTCTGGCAACCAGTATCACAGATTCCAGTTTGCAAGATTCAAGAAGCCTGGACAAGTATTCAAGGACTGATCAAATGTGGGTTACTGTAAAGAAGCTTTAACAGGCCTAAGACAACCCTCAAACCACGGATGGCACTTGAGAGCTGAAAACAGCCTGAGACTGGGAGAATATTGGGAACAGTATCACATGTTTATCTAGTTAGAATCATAGAATCATAGAATCAGTGAGGTTGGAAGGGACCTTTAAGATCATCAAGTCCAACCATTAACCTACCCTGATAAAAACACCACCACTCCTAAACCATGTCCCTAAGCACCTCATCTACCCTTTTCTTAAACACCTCCAGGGATGGTGAATCCACCACCTCTCTGGGCAGCTTATTCCAATGTTTAATAACCCTTTCAGTGAAAAAATCCTTCCTAACATCTAATCTAAACCTGCCCTGACATAACTTGAACCCATTTCCTCTTGTCCTATCACTTGTCGCCAGGGAGAAGAGGTCAGCTCCCATCTCTCTAAAACCTCCTTTCAGGTAGTTGTAGAGGGTGATAAGGTCTCCCCTCAGCCTCCTCTTCTCCAGGCTAAACAACCCCAGATCCCTCAGTCGTTCCTCATAAGGTTTGTCCTCCAGACCCTTCACCAGCTTTGTAGCCCTTCTCTGGACACGCTCCAACACCTCAATGTCCTTCTTGTAGTGAGGGGCCCAAAACTGAACACAGTACTTGAGGTGAGGCCTCACCAGTGCCGAGTACAGGGGGATGATTACTTCCCTAGTCTGGCTCACCACACTATTCCTGATGCAGGCCAGGATGGTGTTGGCCTTCTTGGCTGCCTGGGCACACTGCTGGCTCATGCTCAGCCGGTTGTCCACCAACACCCCCAGGTCCTTTTCTGCCAGGCAGCTTTCGAGCCACTCCGCCCCCAGTCTGTAGCGCTGCATGGGGTTGTTGTGACCCAAGTGCAGGACCCGACACTTGGCCTTGTTGAACCTCATACCATTGGCCTCAGCCCATCTGTCCAGCCTGTCCAGATCCCTCTGCAGAGCCAATCTACCCTCAAGCAGATCAACACGCCCCCCCAGTTTAGTGTCGTCTGCGAACTTACTGAGGGAGCACTCGATCCCCTCATCCAGATCGTTGATAAAGATATTAAAGAGAACGGGCCCCAGCACCGATCCCTGGGGGACACCACTCGTCACTGGACACCAACTGGATTTAACTCCATTTACCACCACTCTCTGGACACGGCCATCCAGCCAGTTTTTTACCCAACGAAGAGTATACCTGTCCAGGCCATGAGCAGCCAGTTTCTCCAGGAGAATTCTATGGGAAACGGTGTCAAAAGCCTTGCAAAAATCCAGGTAGACAACATCCACAGCTTTTCCCTTGTCCAGCAAGTGGGTCACCTTGTCATAGAAGGAGATCAGGTTTGACAGGCATGACCTGCCTTTCACAAAGCCATGCTGACTGGGCCTGATCACCCTGTTCTCTTGCATGTGCCGTGTGATGGCACTGAGGATGATCTGCTCCATGACCTTCCCAGGCACCGATGTCAGACTGACTGGCCTGTAGTTCCCTGGATCCTCCTTCCGGCCCTTCTTATGGATGGGCGTCACATTTGCCAACCTCCAGTCAGCTGGGACCTCCCCAGTTATCCAGGACTGTTCATAAATGATGCACAGTTGTTACTCTTCAAAGGAGTCCATGAGAAGTCACTTCTGGAGACAGTGGGTATTGGGCTGATCCAGTATGCACACGCATATACGAATGCAACTATAGTCCTACCCAGATGAATTACATGAAAACAAGCAAGGCATGACTCTTACCAAGAAAGATACGCATGCTCATCTATAAAAAAGTCTAAAGTTCAAGGAGAACAGACTAATTCTTTCTTGCCAGCAAACAAACAGGGGGAGCAACTGCCCTTTGTGTTATGGGGTGGAAGGGCACCTGCTGCTCTCCACCAAGGGGCCTCCAGAAGGAAATGGCAGGGAGGGAGAAGAAATGTTCCCCCAGAAACCCAAGTGAGTCCACTCATCCCAGCGGGAACCACAGGACACTAATGACATGACCAGATCCCAGCCTTCCTGAGGAAGGCTGAAATGCTCAACAGAAAATGCCTGGACTGGATAGGGTGAACATAGCACCAGAAAAAAAAAAAAAAAAAAAAGAAATAGAATCTAAGAAGGATTTTTTCTTTAACAGATTTAAGGGGGTGATTAATGGGCCTTTCCATAATAATTAGATCATGTGGACTGTTATACTGTTAAAATATTAATTGGGCTAGTGATAAATTTCCAGCCCATACATATGGTATGTTCCTGGCTGCCCGTAATAAGGTTCTGAGTGCTGCAAGAGCTGCGGATCTGCCCCAGGCCTGGTGCCACAGGGCCCATAGCTGGGCCCAGCCACAGTGCTTACAGGTAGCATCATACCGGAGTAGCTCCCTGGCATTAATAATGAAGGAAGAGAAGTTTCATAGAGGCAGTCTTGAAGAAAAGCCCCGGTTGTCACAGTGTAGTAACTTAAGCTTATGTGTTAATCCAGCAGCCAATCTTCCAATTCCACCTCGCCTTACACTTCCACACCAGTCTATTCCCCTTGCGACTGAGTCATAATATGATTAAGGGTACAATGTAAGTACTTTGATGATGATATAATACAGCAGGTGATCTGCCTGACTAAGTTATATGTCTTTCTTTTTCAGACCTATGTGGCAACAACTGCTAAGTTTTTCATCAGAATACTCATATAAAGCAAAGAAAGTCAACGAGTCAGCACAATTGCCTTAGGAACCAAGTTGTGGGGTGTTTGTTTTCTTGTTTGTTTTTACTAATACCCTGTGAATTATTAAAGTGTTTTATTTCTGAAAATACCCCAAATTCTTCAAGTTGAGTTGAGGGGAATGTTAATACAGTGACTAGCAACTTGGTCAGAAAAGATCTGTGCTTTGCAAAAGGTCTCTCTCATCTATGACTTGTTGTTCCTGTGTTTGTATTGAAATAACTACAATGAAAACATGGAGGAAAGACATGCAGAGACTGACTGTTTTAGCTAAGAGCAGCGTGGCTTATTCCTCTGGTGCCCCTCTTCCCCCATGAGAAGATCACGTTGTTCAGAAATATAGAGCAGCTGTAGCTTTAACTAGCACTGCCAAGGCATTTATCTCTGGCTGCCACCAGGCTTTTATAATTTTTCTCCTAACTGAGATAGGATGATAGTTACTCCTTTATCTATAAGATACTTCCTCATCTTGTGAAGTCATGAATTCCCTTTCCCCATTGCTTATGAATTCATCTTGAGGGCCTGACAGGCATTTTCTAATCTTTTTGCTTTCTCTTTCCCTTCATTCTCTTCCAGAGGTCTTGTTTTCTGCCTGAGGTTGTCTAAATGCTTATGGGTTATCTGCTTCTCTACAGCAAATTCTCTGTAGTTACATTATAAAAAAAAAAAAAGGCAATTTTGGTAGACAGTCTGCTTTACCAGACAAGTTGTCAGGCAAGTGATTTTCTTTTTTTTTTTCCCCGTTAATAAGTATTTCATGAAGAGAAGTTTTGTCAATGACCATGCTTATTATGGTATCTGAGCAAAGTTCCCCACACAATTTTGTCTAGAAAAAGTAGAAAGTTTTATTTGGATATTTTTAATGAGCAATGCTTTCACTTGCAGCCTCAAGTAGGCAGTTTGATTTAAAAATCCACCTAAAGATGACTTTTTTTTGGCATAAAAATTTTTATTTTCAGTTAACAACATCAATGAAAATTTTTAGACAATGAATTATCTGAGAGATTACAATCTCATTTTCAAAGACTGAAGAGAACTGCATATTTCTATATGCATATAACTGCATATTTCTATTTCTTCTCTGTGAGTAAAAACAAGATATGCTGATTTATGTAAGGAATCTATGAATTGATTTTATGAAGCCTTTAGGATTGTTTTAGTACTATTTATAATACCTGCTTATAGAAAATATAATTATCTCCATGGTATATTATAATCAATATTAGAAACTCTGAATGGCGTTTTTATTAGACAAGAATCAGACCACAAGGGGTCTCCCTTGCTTTATTTTTCTGTATTTTATTGTACATTCCTGGTATCTTACAAAATATGGTTTTCCTTGGAATTATTCAGGACGTTTTTTAAAAATCTATAATGCTTATTGAAGGGTAGGTTATTTTACTCCGAAGGAGAAAAATGTCATCTTATCATTTATTTCTTTTGTTCAAAATAAATCATTTTTTCTTGAATTTAGCTTGCCACAAAATGATTACAAAAATGAAATGCTGTTAACTAATCCATATTAAACCTGATATGTATGAAGACATTCATTTCACAAATATTTTTTAAACAGATGGATGACGTTACTCTGATCTTTGCCAATGTTATCTTAGATGTATGTACCTTCTTTGACTCATTATGAAGAATTCTACATTTGAAAAATGCTAACAGCTTTCATCAAAACAGAGTGGGTTAAAAAAGCTTTTCATGACTACTTGAGCAAGACTGACTCCTCTTTTATTTTAGAGGCATAAAACCATTGCTCTTGTATGACACAGTTGCTTTGCCAGGGGAAAAAAAAGAAGCCAGCCACTTCCTATATTTCATCTGATTGCCTGTATATACACTGAAAATTATGATTTCTTCACAGGAAGATCAGCTGAGGTTTTTTCTTGCAGGGATCTGTTTTAAGCATGCAGCTTCTTTGTCTCTTTGACCTCTTGTGTGGAAAAGAATTGTTCTTCAATGCCTTCTTCTAGTTCAGATTCTCCTGTGCTTGTATTTAGGACAGAATAGATCACTTATTTTTAGTCATATTACTTTGTACCCTTAGATCACCATGAAAGACAGAATAAATTTCCTCCCTAAATGTTTCAACTTAATTTCTTCCTCAGGAGGAAGAAAACTTATGAACAAAAAATAGCTTGTTTTCCCCATTACGCTCTTAAAGCGTTAGTTGACTAATATTATCCCAGATAAATTCTGACATTTTCAGTGGTGCTGAGGGAAAGCAAGGATGAACAGTTATAGTGAAGTGCTTCTGAAACTTATGTAATGGAAACAATTATATCCATTTTAAGTATAGTAGGTAAGTAGAAAAAAAGAACATATTTTTGCAAAAAGGAAAAAGAGGAAATAAATATCAAGAAAAATATTTGCAGGTCTCTCAGATCAAAAACAAAAGTGAATTTATCTGGGTTTTACAGAGATGTTAGAGAGTTTATGAATTTGAGTTTGACGATGAACTCATAACATGTTTCGAAAATGTTGGTTCACTTTGAAAGATGAACTTCTCTTTGAGAGAAACCAACTTCAAATAACTTACCTGTTGAGGTACTGTTTGGTTTGAGGCATCTATTTTTGCAAAAGCTCTTAGAAGTTTTAGGTCCCTCTGGGGTCTTAAAGCTTGCGGTAAGCTGTATAAAATATTTGAAAGTGAGAAAAGAAATATAGTCTAATAACACTAGTTACTAGGAAAAGCCATGTTTCAGCCAAGGAAAACAAGCTTTGAACAAAGTGTGGCTTGTTTACAAAAATAAAGGTAGGCTATTGCGTTACCCATCCCTGCCCCACACCCTGCTCTCCTGGCCAAATGAGATTAGTCCTATCAATAGGCAGTAGACATGCTATGAATACTAGCTTTGTGATTTATTTTTTCCATATCAATAAGATTTTTCAAAGGAATTATTTTTGTTTTCTGCTGTATGTAGCTAAAAAGGTCCATCACTGCATTTTTTCCTCAGAGATTTTCATTAGGTTCATAAGGCATTTGCCAGAAGGAGTTTAGGCTCCTGCACAAAGTTTTCTTTTTTTCTGCATCAAATGGATCTTGAAAAGTTCATTAGCAAAAACTTCCAGTTTGAATCATAATCTCGATTGAGAATCAAATGCTGAGACTCTTACTCATGTTAATTACCTCAGCGTGGACATTGACAACTTTCTTTTTAAAGGTTCCAGATTGTAGAAAAACAATTAGTCTGCACTAAAATGGTGTAGCTGAAACCATACTTACTTTGTTTTTAAAGCACAGTCTATGACTTCTAACTGTAGTTTCTCCGGTTCAGCAAATACTATTTATGTCCTGTCACAGAATGACTCTCAAAAAATAAGCAGCATTTAGCTGATTACGTTGATACGCTTGAACATGTCAAATGCCTGATGGTCAAAAAGCAGTAGCATAACAGATTCAGTTCAAGTACCTTGTAGAGTTAAAGTAGGTAATGATATGAGTTTTGACTGAGCCCATGGGACTTTCCCATTACATGTGGATATAGGTCATCAGATTTTTTAATGATACATAAAAATATCTTGAGTTTTCTGTAGACAACCAGAAAGTACTCTATAAATGATTTAGTAGAAATAAAATATGCATGCTGGTAGAGTGATAAAATTGAAGGATTCCTGCCTTCCCTTTTCCTGGCTACTTACTTATCACGTAATTTGTCACAGAGATGACAGTGTAGGTAATTGTCCTAATAATTTAACAATTGCAGTGAGGATTGATTTTATGTATTCAGTTGCTGGGCTCTTGTCTCCACAATCTTAGGCTCAGGTAAAATATACTGATTGGATTAATCCATCTGCCAGCTGAAGAAATTGTCTAAGTTAGAGGTGGTAATAAGAATCTGTCACGTGTTTGCATTCAGTACCAATTGTTTACAGTGCATGTACTTGGTGAGCTGAAGGAACCCTTGCACTGCAGTCAAGCAGCCAAGCATATCTGTGTTCATATTTTCTTCCTAGATGGCCAACTCATAGTTCAAATGACTTGGCATCTTCTGTGCGCAATCAGTCATGAGCTGTTCAAGCACCAATGTCTCATCAGAATGCCAAGTTCCTGGAACAAAAGCAACTTCCCACTCAAGCCTTTTTGCCTGAAGCTTACCTTCCTTCCCCCATTATACAGTTCATTTTTTTATTATTTTGTTTCAGCCTCCTCTCAGATTACTCAGAACAAGGAGTCACTGTTGTATAGTTACTGAAAACTACCAGCCTGGCAGCGTCAGGACACTGGAGCAGCAGGGTACTTGACAGATCTGTTGGCCCACTTTCTTGTGGAGCTTAAATAAGTTCTCATGAATTAAGAGAATAGATCTAGGTATACTTTTTAAAAAAAAAATAAATCTACTTTTATAGAAGTTTGTCACAGTTTGTCTGTGAATGATGTGCACAAGCATGATCAGAGGAGTTTTCAAGAACTGTCAACCAGATTTAAAGAAATTAAGGTACTTGTAAGAGCAGATGAGCTCTTACTGAGGTTTTTGGTAGAGTTGTTGGGAGTTACAAAACAATCCTAACAGGTTTCTCTCTGTAACTTTAAGCATTTATATTTTTTTTGAAAACTGGCTCTGGATTCGTTGTTACTAGAGACCTTTTTTTTTTTTTCTTGTATATGAATCTATTTTAAATCACTAAGAACACACAAAAAAACTTTTCAGCAATTTATCTTATTCCACTTTCAGAGTCTGTGATTCCCCAAAATGTACTGTAGTAGAGCACGTAATGCTAATAGAAACCACTGATTAACTGTTTCTAATTTTGAATTTCTAAGCAAAACATCCCTTGTTTATGGTAATGTAAATTAAAATGAACCCTCAAATAGATATGATTTTTCAGTCAATGAATGTCAGAACTCAATTGATACAGCTCTGTTGAAATCCAAGGGTATTTTTTTTTATGTGACCCAAAGACCTCACCTCAACAAGGATTTCAGACCATATTTTATTTTTAATTCCTCTTGTCAACTCAGAATGATGTCAGAAGACATGTCCACACAGTGAAGTATGGTAGAAAAAATTCTGAGTTATTGAAGAGCTGGCATTGTACAATAATGTCTAGATCAACTCCTACCTGAAATCAATATACTTATTGCTATTGTGAGTACGAAATTGTGTTGTACTTCTGTAAGCTTTCCTTCTAGATTGGACTTAGACTTTAGCACATTGCTATTCAAATGCAGCCGTAGTGTTTACAGGACTAAGTTGCCACATACATTATGTATTTTGGAATCATTGTCAATGTCTTTGTACCTAATTGTACAGATGAGCCTAAAGTGTGTATAGCCTGAACTCTAGTGCTGTTTTTACATACTTTCATGTAACATAACAGCTATCTAATGAAATATTCTTGTTTGACAAATAATTTTAGAACATCTAAAAAAGATCAAGCTCCTATGCCAGATGGTGAAATCTATGTCATGTAATTCTCTGTTTAACTGTGGGTTATATTGCAGCTTGGAATAACCTGGCATGTGGGAAGCTGTCTCAAACACATCATACAGAAACAGGAAAATAGATATTATTGAGAAGTGGTATGGGAAGAACTATTGAATATTTCTCAAAACATAAAGGTTAAAACTGTCAGTTATATGCAACAGGTTGACAGTGTCATTAGAATTCTTTAGTGATGTCTTA
Source organism: Vanellus vanellus (assembly GCF_965231255.1). Taxonomy (NCBI): domain Eukaryota; kingdom Metazoa; phylum Chordata; class Aves; order Charadriiformes; family Charadriidae; genus Vanellus; species Vanellus vanellus. The sequence continues at coordinate 166,738,489 of NC_138905.1, forward strand.
GAGAAATTTTTGGCAGTGTATCAGAGATTGAAGAACTAGTGATTGAATATGCAGATTTTGGAAAACCCTGCCTAAAGCCTAAGCTGTTATACTGCAAACAAACTTCCATGTGCCTGCCAGAATTTAAAAGAGAAATATTTTGGAGAGCTGATCTGCAGTCATTGATGACATAGTCTAGAGTAATTACAGGGTGTTAAAAATTGCAGAGTCAGTTTGTGCAGTTTGTGGATTTCAGATTCCATAGTTGCAGTGGATATCAAATAGAGTGTTAAAGCAAAGTAAAGTTGACAGATGCAACAAACTTCAAATTGGTGTAGACTTCTCAGCTGATTTTCTGGGCTCCATACTTTGAAATATTCAGGGGTGAAAGAGAACTCAATTTAAAAAAAAAAAAAATCAAATAGATCAAATTGTAAGAATTTTCTGGTTGTACTTGATTCAGTATGTTCTAGTAATTCATCAATGTTGAAGGATAAAAACATAGTTTGTAACTCTAAGGGGAGATATAAAACCAAAATATAACTTTGTTCATTATTATAGTGTTTGTATCCCCATATGAAATTTAGGAATTATTTCTAACTGTTTTTTATAATGGAGATGGATTGATTCTTTAATCCAGATCCATGCAATACCATATTATGTACACGTACTACTCTATTTTTATGACTAGACAACCCTTTTTATGCATCAGACTGAAAGGGCATTGCAGTTTAACACAATTTGAAATGTTCTTTGACAAGCTGTAGTCAGAATGCATGGTTCTAACAGGCATCATCATTTAGAACTATTCTAGTTAACTCTTTCAGTGGGTGTATGAACAAGTTATTAAACTTGGAAAAGTGTTCCTGGAAAGATTTTTGGTTACCTAAAAACTTCCAAGTGAAAAACTAATTTAAGAGAGTAGAAGAAGGAAGTTTTACTGTCTGGTTCAAGTCAAATTTTGAGATATTTTTCTTGAGAACTAAATGCTCAAGTTGGCCTGAGTTCCCAGGAGGAGTGCCTTGCCTACTCCATATGGTATTTGGTTCTCTCATTTCAGGAGTCAACATGTAAATACACCAAGGTAACCTTAGTTTAATACAGAACTTTTGGCACGGATTGTCCCATCGTTCATAGTAGTAAAAAAAGTCACAGTAAAGACTTACTTTTGATTTGAAATAGTATGTATGTGCAAAGGTGTACTGAAATAACTAAAGAAATTAATTACAGCCAATGTTATTTTAAATGCAAATAACATCACCAGTAATTAAATTTATAAATTAACTGTGTTCTTTTGCTTTCTCTAACCAGAGGATCAAAAATTTCGCTTCTCATGGTATCTAAAACTAATATTTATCAAGCAAAAAGCTTTATTTCCCTTCCATTTAATTCCCTTTATAAATAATCTGGCTGCAGGAATCGAATGTGCATTTGAATGTACAAGCATAGCATAGCTAACCAGTTGAGGGAGGAGGTTGTCCTGTTCTGCACTGCATTGGTGCAGCCTCACCTTGAATACTGTGTGCAGTTTTGGGCACCTCAGTATAAGAAGGACATCAAACTATTGCAGTGTGTCCAGATGAGGGTGACCAAGATGGTGAAAGGTGTCAAGGACAAGACTTAGGAGCGGCTGAGGTCACTTGGTTTGTTCAGCTTGGAGAAGGCTGAGGAGTTACCTACAAGTTCCTGAAGGGGGAGATGCTGATCTCCTCTCTGTGGTGACCAGTGACCGGACATAAGGAAATGGTATGAAGATGCTTAAGGGGAAGTTGAGATTGGACATTAGGAAAAGGTTCTTCACCGAGAGGATGGTTGGTCACTGGAACAGGCTCCCCAGGGAAGTGGTCATGGCGCCAAGCCCTGAGGTGCGATGGTGAGTAATACTCTTCCCAGCCCACACAGCAGAGGGTTGGGGTGGGCACTTTGCCACCATCCTTGCCAATGCACTGACCACAGCCACACATTGTTACCCTTCAGTATAACACGCCATCCCCGCTTGGTCACGAGTCAGCTTTTCTTCACTCAGTCGGCTGAGTTGGGGTTGTTGAGCCTGGAGAAGAGAAGGCTCTGGGAAGAACTTATAGCAGCCTTCCAGTACTTAAAGGGGGCCTACAGATGGGGAGAGACTCTTTATCAGAGAGTGTACTGATAGGATGAGGGGTAACAGTTTTAAACTGAAAGAGTGTAGATTTAGATCAGATATTAGGAAGAAATACTTTACTGTAGGTGTGGTGAGACACTGGAAGAGGTTGCCCAGGGCAGTTGTGGGGGCCCCATCCCTGGAAGTGTTAAAGGCTAGGTTGGATGGGGCTTTGAGCAACTTGGTCAGGTGTCCCTGCCCATGGCAGGGGGGTTGCAACTAGGTGATCTTTAAGGCCACTTCCAACTCTAACCATTCTGTGATTCTATGAACACCTGGCTGCTTCACACCTCACCCCTCTCCTTCAATTTCTGATAATGGTTTTACAATGCCTAGCTTGGTTTAGGTAAATTACTGCTACATGAAGTAGAAGGCAGACGATTCTTTGTTTGAGCTAGATAGCTTCCTCCTGCATTCTATTCAGTGCTGTATAATCTGATATTTTCTCACTGAGACAGATAAGTCAGAATGTTTTGAGTAAAAAAAAAAATATTTTGGCCAGTGATATTAGATAAACCATATGGAGTTCTGAAGAGATGGGTTTTTCCTTAGCCAGCTCATACCAGGAATGTTTTATATACAAAAATGTACATTTTTCAATAATTTATCTTCATTGTTTTGTTACCCAAATGTTTTATTATTTGAATAGATCTTAAGCATTGACTTTTCCAGAAGTGCAAAACTATATGTAGTTTATATGTGCAGTGACTCAACAGAAGTCAGCAACTGATGGTCCAATTCCATATGCTACAGTTTGCACAGTTGCTGGAGACTATAAGAAAAGAATTTTGTTCCGATCCTGAAAGAGAAACTTATGAGTTCATTTGTATTCTGAAGGCGAAGTCCCCAGGCAGGATTCACCTTGATTGGCTTTAAACATCTACAGTTGGGATGATTGCCCTAAGCTCCATTTCTGCTCAACTGAGAGAAATATATGCCTCTGTTACATAGTGCATATCATAGAATCATAGAATCATAGGGTTGGAAGGGACCTCTGGAGATCATCTAGTCCAACCCCCCTGCCAGATCAGGGCCACCTTAGAGCAGGTTGCACAAGAACGTGTCCAGGCGGGTTTTGAATGTCTCCAGAGATGGAGACTCCACCACCTCCCTGAGCAGCCTGTTCCAGTGCTCTGCCACCCTCAAGGTAAAGAAGTTCCTCCTCATGTTTAGGTGGAACTTCCTATACTCAAGTTTGTGCCCATTACCTCTTGTCCTGTCACTGGGCACATATGACTAAATGTAGTTGTCCCCCTTAGAATGAAATGAGTTGTACTGTAGAAGTTGTAATTTCTCCCCATTTTTTTTTCAGGGGAGTCTCAACAATCTGAGATACACGTGTACACTAAAATGCAAACAGAGAGCCTCCTTCGTCTCCCACTGCAAAGTTGATAAGTTTGTTCTTTCAGCTCATAAACCTTGAGAAGCACTGTCTCTCCTCCAATTCAGGCTTCCCTCATCTGCTAGTCCTTCACTAACTTCCCTCAGATGGTTCAAAAACACAACTTGCAGATGGTGCAAAAACAAAACTTGAAAACTCACACATACAAAGAGAACTTAATATTTCAGTGATGAACATGCCTTCTAGATCCGCTTTTAGTCTTTGGTCTGTATCTGATGAGGATATTCCTGCACTTGTTGGTGCTCCAGCTCTGTTAGAGAAGAACAAGTTTCTGAAGTGTATGTCTAGGCTGTAGTCACGCACCGTGGTTGGTCTGTCCAACAATATGTGAGATTCTAGCATTTTAGTTCACAGAAATTCTGCCGTTTCTATTCATGTGTTGATGTGATGGAAGTCGCTTGCATGCAACCTTTTATTTTTCTTATTAGGGAACTGTATGGAGTCTGGCAGGGATGGAGTTAACTTTCCCCATAGCAGCCCTCATAGCTAAAACAGTGTTGATAACACACCAATCCTTTGGCTACAGCTGAGCATTTCTGGCACAGCATCAAGGCTGTCTCTCTAATCCTGCCTTCCAAAGGCCAGTGGGTTGGGGGTGAGCAAGAGTTTGGGAGGGGACAGAACAGCTGACTTGAGCTGACCAAAGAGTTACTCCATACCATATGAAATAGTGCTCAGCAACAAAAGCTAAGAGAAAGGAGAAGGGGAGGGAGCATTTGTTATTAAGGTGTTGATCTTCTGGAGCAACTGCCGCATATGCTGAGATCCTGCTTCCCGGGATCTGGCTGGACATCACCTACTGATAGAAATAGGGAATAAATATTTTTGTTTTCCTTTGCTTCCACACATGGCCTTTGCTTTTGTTTATTAAACTGCCTTTATATTGACCCATGAGGGTTTTTTTCGTCTTATTTTATCCCCTGTCCTGTTGAGGAGGGGGACTGTTTGAGTGGCTTTGTTGGCACCTGGTGGCCAGCCAAGATCAGAGCACAGTCCTTTTTGGCGCCCAATGAGGGGCATGAGGAATTCAAGATAGTAACTGGAGAGCTAACGGGCAAAATATAGACTAAACATTGCTAGGTCGGAATAATTGTGAGGAATTTTTCTTGTTTTAATTGTGGTGAAGGAATGACGGGTGGATTGTGTGTAAATTGTCCGCCTTTGTTGCTGCTATGATGATGTTATTTTGATTTTGGTGATGGAAATTATTTTGTTGTGAAGACTGTAGACTGTGTGATTAATGTGTATTTTAATGATCATTCTAATTTCATTAAAAGAAAATGATACAAAAAATAAATAATTTTATTAAAATAAAACTATAAAAAGAAAAAAATAATGACCCAGAAGGGAAGAGACAGTCCTACCTGTGACTTGCTGTCTCCCTGCAGAGCATGGGGCAGGGCATCTGTACTGGATTTACATGGCAAGGTTTTGGTAGCGGGAGACTGCAGGGGTGGTTTCTGTGAGAAGAAGCCAGAAGCTGCCCCTGTGTCCAATAGAGCCAACACCAGCTGGCTCAAAGACAGATCCACCGCTGTCAAAGCTGAACCAATTGGTGACAGTGGTAGCACCTCTGTGATAATGTATTTAAGAAAGGGTAAAAACTGCTGCACAACAGCAGCTGGAAGAGAGCAAGGAGTGAGAATATGTGAAAGAAACAGCCCTACAGACACCAAGGTCAGTGAAGGAGGGGGAGGAGGTGCTCTAGGCACTGGAGTAGACATTCTCCTGCAGCCCGTGGTGAAGACCATGGTGATGTGTCCCTGCAGCCCATGGAGATCTAAGTAGGAGAAGATATCCACCTGCAGCCTGTGGAGGATCCTACGCCAGAGCAGGCGGATGTGCCCTGAAGGAGGCTGCAGCTGGTGGAGAGCCTGCACTGGAGCAGGCTCCTGGCGGGACCTGTGACCCCGTGGAGAGACGTCCATGCTGGAGCAGGTTTTTTGGCAGGATCTGTGGTCCTGTGGAGGTCTCATGCTGGAGCAGTCCATTCCTGAATGAACATACCCCGTGGAAAGGACCCACGCAGGAACAGTTCTTGAAAAACTGCAGCCTGTAGGAAGGACTCACGTTGGAACAGTTCATGCAGGACTGTATCGCATCGGAGGAACCCCATACCGGAGCAGGGGAAGAGCGTGAGGAGGAAGGAGCAGCAGAGTCAATGTGTGATGAACTGACCGCACCCCCCATTCTCTATTCCCCTGTGCTGCTGGGAGGGAGGAGGTAGAGAAGTTGGGAGTGAAGTTGAGCCCAGGAAGAAGGGAGGGATGGGAAGAAGGTGTTTTAAGATTTAGTATTTATTTCTCATTATCCTACTCTGATTTGATTGGCAATAAATTAAATTAATATTCCCAAGTTGAGTCTGTTTTGCCTATTATGGTAATTCCTGAGTGATCTCCCTGTCCTATTTTGATCCACAAGCCTTTTGTCATATTTTCTCTCTCCTGTCCAGTTGAGGAGGGGGGAGTGATAGAATGGCTTGATGGGCACCTGGCATCCAGTCAAAGTCAGCCCACCACAGGAACCCACATATTGTTACTCCATTTTCAAACAGAAGAGGAGGATGATTTTGCTAGGAAAAAAAAAAAGATTATTTGCAAGTTGTTTATTCAACTTTAATTATCAGACAAAACTGGAATAAATCATTTAGTAAAGCTCTCATAAATTTTAAGCTGCCTTGAAGCTGTGGACACTTACCATTTTCCTCTTTTTAAATGTCTATGTTTAATTAATAAGCATATCTTGCATATATGCCATAAATGGTTGGCTTCCTTTTATTTGACACTGTGCCCAAAGTTTATTACTTTCTAGTGCAAAAGTGAAAGATTATCATTCATATGTTAAAGTAAACTGAAATTGATGACCCTGAGACATATAATATAAATGAAAGCAGGACAGAAAACCTAATTCTGAAAGTTGCTCCATAAATAATTCATGATTTTTCTAGAAATAGTCCATGAGCTTTTTATGACATTTTGTAAACCCTAAAGTTTTTATTACCATGAGTTCCATACTGCTGCAGTTGTAAACTAGTTTTGCAAATCTATAAAACATACAGTTGGAAGGGCTGTGAAAACAAGCATCTTTGTCCCACAGTGCATTGCGTCTTAATTTAGGTTGTATTGTCAGGCATTTCTAATTAGCTGACACATTCAACATTGAACCTAGTGTGTTGGGGAGAGAGAGACTACACTCTACGGTTCAAACTTGCAATTTATTTGAATTTCACTTACAGGTTTAATACGCCTCTATTGCAGGTTTTATGGATACAATGGAGGAATGCACTATTGCAATTTAAAAAGCAATTCACAGGACACACACTTACAACCTACGATTGATTTCCAGAATGTACTAACACAAGCACAAACATGCTAGATATTAATACCTTAAAAGGGTGCACCAATCACGATCTTAAAGCATGCCAAATACCTTATGTATGTTTCTTAATCACTTACCCTCTCTCTCAGGTAAAGCCTTATAATCTCTGGGAAGTCACCTTGTACAGCATCCCGGACAAGGGGGGAAGAATCTCCTGCAGGCCAGCTGTATTGTTGGAAAAGACTGCCTATTATTTTCTATCCAAACTTTACAGGTTTTATTTCCTGATGTGATGGGTCAGCAGGATTATGCTTGAGTGGATTATACTATCTGGAATGTTTATCTTTGGGGTGTGACGGCCCCTTAGTCTTCATTGCTAATTTAGTGATGTCTAGTACACAAAGTTACTGAATAGTGATGGAATGGAACTCAGCACGTTTTGTTTGTTAAGGGATTATTCAAGGCTCCATTCGAGTTCCCGTTCTTACTATGACACAGTGTTCAGGCAACCCAGGGCTAAAGAGTTTCCACAGCTCTTTCCCCCTCCCCCAGTCATCTCTGCATAGATAAAGATCTGTCGAGTCCAGGCAAAGCTGAGTCGAATTACAACTCCCTGAGTTTCACCTCTGTGCTCTGAAACCTGTTTAGCTAAGCCTATGATCCCATCCACTTAGTATGAGATATCTTTGTTAACTAAATAGAACAAAAAACAACCAACAACAACGACTACAAAAACCAAAACAAACCAGAAAAAAAAAAGATGGAGCTGCACCTGGAGAAAGTCTTAGAGCTGATAGAGTTGCACTAAGAATTCACGAGAAATAGATGCAATTATTTTTTAGGTTCTTTCTCCTTATGTAACACATCTAAGGCCAGAGCATGACTTCAGGGACTTACTGCACTTGGTGTTTTCCTTTTTTTTGCATTGATTGTGGTATTTCAAGGATTAACTTCTATTTCATAGCTATTACTGAGTAGATAAATAGGTTTGTACAATGGCTGGTTAAGCATAAACCATTCCTGACACATATACTGTTCATGTTAATTTAAATGGAACTCCTGCAAATAGCTTCCTATAAGAATTCATTGTCTCCAAACATTTTTACTACTGAAATTTTGTCATTAGAGTATTTTCAGAAATCTAACCTACAGGAAGGGAAGAGAAAAATTATGTGTTTTGTAATTGTAAAGGAAATTTTCTTTCACCCTTTATTTGCCCCCTTCTAATTTACAGCAAGAAGATAGTTTGAAGACATGCAAAATTGGGAATTCTACTTATTCAAGATATCAAATTTAAACTCAAAGATGCTGGGACACATGTGGCAAGTCACATTAGGATTCAGTCAGGTGAAGTCCCAGGTGACCGGAAAAAGGGAAACATTGCACACATTTTTAAAAAGGCTAGAAAGGAGTGTGAGGACCCTGGGAACTAGCAGCCTGTCAGCCTCACGTCTATGCCTGGGAAGATCATGGAACAGATTCTCTTAGAAGCTATGCTAAGGCACATGACGGACAGGGAGGTGATTCAAGACAGCCAGTATGGCTTCACTAAGGGCAAGTCCTGTCTGAGCAACCTAGTGGCCTTCTGTGATGGACAAGGGAAGAGCTACGGATGTCATCTATTTGCACTTCTGTAAAGCCTTTGACATGGTCCCTCACAATATCCTTCTCTCTAAATCGGAGAGTTAAGGATTTGATGGGTACATTGTTTGGTGAGTGAGGGATTTGTCTGATGGTTGCATCCAGAAGGTAGTGCTCAATGTCGAGATGGAGAGCAGTGACGAGTGGTGTCCATCAGGGGTCCGTATTGAGACCAGTGCTGTTGAATATCTTCATCAATGACAAAGAGAGTGGGATCAAGTGCACCCTCAGCAAGCTTGTGGATGACATCAAGCTGAGAGGTGCAGTTGACATGCTAGAGGGAAGGGATGCCATCCAGAGGAACTTAGACGAGCCCAGAAGTGGGCCCATGTGAACCTCATGAGGTTCAACAAGGCCAAGTGCAAGGTCCTCCATCTTGTATCAATACAGGCTGGGGGATGAAGGGATTGAAAGCAGCCCTGAGGAGAAGGACTTAGTGGTACTGGTGGATGAAATGTGGACGTGAGCCAACAATGTGTGCTCGCAGCATCAAAAGAAGCATGGCCAACAGGTCAAGGGAAGTGATTCTGAGCCTCTACTCTGCTCTCATAAGACCCCACCTGGAGTGTTGCCTCCAGCTCTGGAGTCCTCAACGCAGGAAAGACACAGACCTGCTGGAGCAGGTCTGGAGGAGGGCCATGAATATGATCAGAGGGATAGAACACCTCTCCTATGAGGAAAGGCTGAGAGAGTTGGGGTTATTCATCCTGGAGAAAAGAAGGTTCCAGGGAGACCTTATTGCAGCCCTTCAGTTCTTCAAAGGGTTTTATAAGAAAGAGGGGGATAGACTTTTCAGCAGGGCCTGTTGCGATAGGACAAGGGGTAATGGTTTTAAACTAAAAGAGAGAAGATTTAGACCAGACATAAGGGAGAAATTTTTCACTATGAGGGTGGTGAAACACTGGAACAGGTTGTCCAGAGAGATGGCAGATGCCCTGTCCCTGGAAACATTCAAGGCCAGGCTGAATGGGGCTCTTAGCAACCTTATCTAGTTGAAGATGTCCCTCCTCATTGTAGGGTGGTTGGGCTAGATGACCTTTGAGATTCCTTCCAATTCAAAGTATTCTATGATTCTGTGATTCTATCATTTTATGATCCATGAACAAACTTTCAATGTCTTTCCAAATGTGCTTAGGTTGGGAATCCATCTTTAGCATGTTGTTCAAACTTATTGGTTTCAGATGGAAAAAAAAAAGCTTTCCTTTTGTCCTAAACCACAACACCTTTTTATTTCATAGTCTTGGCAGATAGTAAGCCAAACTTCACACTCTCTGAGATTGCCATGAAATTGTGTAGTAAAAAAATATAGAATTATGGAAAGGTAGCATTCCATTCCATATATTCCTTAGACGTGGTTGTGACCTAGATCTCAAAATCATTCTCCACTGATTTACGTAGTGGCGGCCTTACTTTTACAGTCGTCCTTTTTCTTCTATTCCAATAAAATTTTTTTATCTTCCCTTTACCCAATCTCTTACGCTTTGACAATTCTTCACTTCAGAGCATTCAGTTGGTTTTTTTTTGACTTACACATAGAGTCAATTGAGACATGCACAGTCTACCATTGTCATAGTGCCTACCATTTTTAATAGTCAGTGAGACTCTTCATACACTAGGAGAATCTTGTGAATCAAGCCTTAGACTTCTATTCAATCATATCTTTTAAACATATTTTTAAATTCACCTTTATTAAGCAAAACACAATAACCAAATTCTGAGTGCTGCTGATTTCACAAGAGATTGAGCATGTGTCCAACACAAAAAGAAAAACAAATGCCTCCACTTCTGAATTGGGATAATAACAAGGATGATATTCAACTTTGTATGCAGGTGACTGGTAGGTGAATGTTATGAATGTGGCTTTTGTTCAACACTGTAATTCTCCTTACAATGCCATTTTTGCATTAACCTGCTTGTTACTACCTCTGGCGGCTAATTTCCATTTTTTTTCACACGCACCAGACAGCTAGGTTCAATAATGTTGTCTAACTTGCAGCCCCTCCAACTGCTTGTTATTTTATGGCAATAAAGAACAGAAATAAGTGTGTTCTCCACTTTCCATTCTTCACCCATAAGCATGGCTGCAGACAAATCTATCTTTCGGGCTAGTATTCTTTAAAAAAAATAATCTTTTCACATGATTATATGCTGCCTGTTTTAGAAATATGGTAGTTTCTTCTGTTTGGAAGAAAACTTGAAGTTCTGTGAAAAATTACTTAGAGAAAAAATATCTTAAAGTGCTTTCTGGGCACATGAAACAATCTCTGTTTTGTATGGAACAAAAGGTGGCATGCAGGTCAGATGGATACAGTGAGAGAGATAGGAGGTGACAAAAATGGGAGCCAGTATGCAAGACATCCAGGCTGATAGACAGGTTAGATTTTCAAAAAGATATAGAAAACAAAGAGTAAAAATATTAGTGAAATCCGTAAATGTGAAAGAAAGAAAAATCAAAATAAATATCAAAGCAATACGAGCCTTCAAATATAGAAACACGTAGAGCGTATAGTGTTTCAGTCAGAGATAATGGGAAGATAATATATAGGGAAGATGGAAAACTTGTCATGGAATGAGTAGAATAAAGCAGAACTGAAATACCTGTGTATTTATCATTCCCTCCACACGGTGGTCGAAGCTCAACATAGGCAAAGCACAATCAAATCCTGACTCACAGTAACAACTACTATCAAGGTGTGATGGCAAAGTACCATAGAACAAAGCCCTGGAGGGAAGAGGGGCCCAAGAAAGCTTGTTAATATTCAAGGATCACCTCTTTCAACCTCAGGAGTGATGCATCCCAGCAAAGAGGCAGACAGGCAAGAATGCCAGTAGGCCTGAGTGGATGAACAAGGAGCTCCCGGACAAAGTCAAATACAAAAAGGAATCCTACAAAGGGTGGATGCAAGGACAGGTAGCCTGGGAGGAATAAAGATAAATTTTCTGAGCAGCCAGGGATCAGGTTAGGAAAGCTAAATTGAGTTAAATCTGGCCAGGGATGTCAAGGGCAACAAGAAAACTTCTATTGGTACATCGGTGATGAAGGAAGACTAGTGAAAATAGAAGCCCTCTTTGGAAGGAAATGGGAGACCTGGGCACCCGCGATATGGAGAAGGCTGAGGTACTCAATGACTTTTTTGACTCAGTCTTCACCAGAAGTGCTCTACCATGCAGCCCAAGTTGTAGAAGGCAAATGCAGGGGCTGGGAGAATGGAGAATTGCCTGCTGTAGAATATCAGGTTCGAGACCATTGAAGGAACCTGAAGGTGCACAAGTCCATAGGAGCTGATGAGATTTACCCATGGGTCCTGAGAGAACTGGCGGGTGAAGTTGCTAAACCACTATCCACCATATTTGAGAAGTCATGGCAGTCTGGTGAAGTTCCCACTGACTAGAAAAGGGGAAACATAACCCCCATTTTTAAAAAGGGAAGAAAGGAAGACCCAGGGAACTAAGAGGCCAGTGAGTATCATCTCTGTGCCCAGCAAGATCCTGGAGCAGATCCTCCTGGAAACTCTGCTAAGGCACACGGAAAATAAGGAGGTGTTTGGTGACAGCCAACATGGCTTTACTAAAGGCAAATAGTGCCTGACACGATGGCATTACAGTGTTGGCAGATAAGGGAAGAGCAACTGACGTGACCTACCTGGACTTGTGCAAAGCATTTGACACTATCCCACACCACATCCTGGTCCCTAACTTGGAGAGATGTGGATTTGACAGATGGACCACTGGGCCGACAAGGAACTGGTTAGAAGCTTGCACTCAAAGAGTTGTGGTCACCAGTTTGATGTCCAAGTGGAGACTGGGGCCTGTACTGGGACTGGTGCTATCTAACATCTTTGTTGGCAACATGGACAACGGGATTGAGTGCACCCTCAGCAAGTTTACCAACAACACCAAGCTGCATGGAGCGGTCGACATGCTGGAGGGAAGGGTGCCATCCACAGGGACTTGGACAGGCTGGAGAGGTGAGCCCATGCAAACCTCATGAAGTTCAACAAGGTAAAGTGCAAAGTCCTGCACCTGGGTCAGGGCAAGCACAAGCACAAGTACAGGCTGGGCAGAGAAAGGAGCAGGCCTGGGGAGAAGGACTTTGGGGTGTCTGTCTCCCATGACATCCTCATTAGGAAGCTGAGGAAGTATGGGCTAGATGAGGTGACAGTGAGGTGGATTGAGAGTGGGCTGTGGGACGGAACTCAGAGGGTTGTGATCAGCGGCACAGAGTCTAGTTGGAGGCCTATAACCAGTGGTGTCCCCCAGGGGTCAATACTCAGTCCAATTTTGTTTAATATATTCATTAATGACCTGGATGAGGGGACAGAGTGTATCCTCAGCAAGTTTGCTGATGATACCAAACTGGGTGGGGTGGCTGACACCCCAGAGGGCCGTGCTGCCATCCAGCGTGACCTGGACAGGCTGGAGAGCTGGGCAGAGAAGAACCTAATGAGGTTCAACAAAAGCAAGTGCAAGGTCCTGTACCTGGGGAGGAACAACGTAAAGCACCAGTACAGGTTAGGGGCAGACCTGCTGGGAAGTAGCTCGGAGGAGAAGGATCTGGGGGTTGTGGTAGACAGTAAATTATCCATGGCCCAGCAATGTGCCCTTGTTGCCAAGAAGGCCAATGGAATCCTGGGCTGCATAGGGAAGAGTGTGGCCAGTAGGTCGAAGGAGGTCATTCTCCCCCTCTACTCTGCACTGGTGAGGCCACAACTGGAATACTGTGTCCAGTTTTGGGCTCCCCAGTTCAAGAGGGACAGGGAACTGCTGGAGCGAGTCCAGCGAAGAGCAACTAAGATGATTAAGGGCTTGGAGCATCTGCCTTATGAGGAAAGGCTGAGAGAGCTGGGACTCTTTAGCCTGGAGAAGAGAAGACTGAGGGGAGACCTTATTATGGCATACAAGTATCTAAAGGGTGGGTTGAAGGAGGATGGAGCCAGGCTCTTTTCAATGGTTCCAAGTGACAGGACGAGGGGTAATGGGCACAATGTAGTACACAGGAAGTTCCGTTCAAATACACGGAAAAACTTCTTTACGGTGAGGGTGACAGAGCACTGGCACAGGCTGCCCAGGGAGGTTGTGGAGTCCCCTTCTGTGGAGATTTTCAAGACCCGCCTGGATGCAGTCCTGAGTAATGTGCTCTAGGCAATCCTGCTTTAGCAGGGGAGTTGGACTAGATGATTTCTAGAGGTCCCTTTCAACTCTGAAAATTCTGTGATTCTGTGATTCTGTGATTCTGTGTTGGTGGATGAGAAGCTCAACATGAACTGGCAATGTGCACTTGCAGCCCAGAAAGTCAAACGTATCCTGGGCTGCATCAAAAGAATCCTGGCCAGCAGGTCGAGGGGGGTGATTCTGCCCCTCTACTCTGCTCTTGTGAGACCCTGCTTGAAGTACTGCATTTAGCTCTGGATCCCCCAACATCAGAAGGATATGGAGTTGTTGGAGCACGTCCAGAGGAGGGCCACAAAGATAATCAGAGGGCTGGAGCACATCTCCTATGAAGACAGGCTGTTAGAGTTGGGGTTGTTGAGCCTGGAAAAGAGAAGGTTCTGGGGAGACCTTATAGCAGCCTTTCAGTACTTAAAGGTGGCCTACAGGAAAGATGGGGAGGGACACTTTATCAGGGAGCGTAGTGATAGGATGGGGGGTAATGTATTTAAACCAAAAAAAGGTAGATTTAGGTTAGATATTATGAAGAAATTCTTGAGGGTGAGGGTGGTGAGATACCGGAACAGGTTGCCTAGTGAAGTTATGGATGCTCCATCCCTGGAAGTGTTCAAAGCCAGGTTGGATGGGGCTTTGAGCAACCTGGTCTAGTGGAAGGTGTCCCTGGCCCTAACTTATACTGGTGCTTTGCATTCTTCCTCCCTAGGTGTAGGACCTTGCACTTGCTTTTGTTGAACCTCATTAGGTTCTTCTCTGCCCAGCTCTCCAGCCTGTCCAGGTCAGGCAGTATGGCCCTCTGGGGTGTCAGCCACCCCACCCAGTTTGGTATCATCAGCAAACTTGCTGAGGATACACTCTGTCCCCTCACCCAGGTCATTAATGACTATATTGAACAAAATTGGACCGAGTATTGACCCCTGGGGGACACCACTGGTTACAGGCCTCCAACTAGACTCTGCCGCTGATCACAACCCTATTTCAGTTAAGGCGTTTCCAACTTTTCTGGAATCAAAACTGAAGCCTACTGGAACATTTTGTAATGCATTCTATTTAAAGTTAGTGACACTTAAAACACTAATCTTTGGAGACTCCTATCTGTTGAAAGCATCTTTTCTTTTTAGTATTTCACTTGTTCTTCTTTAATGCATACATTGTCTGGTATTTCTCTAGCTTGTAGAAATAAACATCTGTACCACCAGAAATGGGGTGCTTTTTGTACTTCAGTGTTTGTCCCATACAGATACTGACTTCATAACAGGAAAAGGTATGGGTCCATGCAGGCTCCTTCTGGACCCTAGTTTCCACAGAGGGAAACTTGGACATATTTTCAAGAGGGTAACCATAATATGTTCCAAAAGGTCCTTCATCTTCTTTCCAAGCTGGTCTGTAAGTTGCCTGATATGGACCATCATATATACCATGATATATTTACTTGACACTGTGCCCATATCTTCTCCCTGGACAGTATTCCAATATTCGCTACAGACTGGGGGCGGAGTGGCTCGAAAGCTGCCTGGCAGAAAAGGACCTGGGGGTGTTGGTGGACAACCGGCTGAGCATGAGCCAGCAGTGTGCCCAGGCAGCCAAGAAGGCCAACACCATCCTGGCCTGCATCAGGAATAGTGTGGTGAGCCGGACTAGGGAAGTAATCATCCCCCTGTACTCGGCACTGGTGAGGCCTCACCTCGAGTACTGTGTTCAGTTTTGGGCCCCTCACTACAAGAAGGACATTGAGGTGTTGGAGCGTGTCCAGAGAAGGGCTACAAAGCTGGTGAAGGGTCTGGAGGACAAACCTTATGAGGAACGACTGAGGGATCTGGGGTTGTTTAGCCTGGAGAAGAGGAGGCTGAGGGGAGACCTTATCACCCTCTACAACTACCTGAAAGGAGGTTTTAGAGAGATGGGAGCTGACCTCTTCTCCCTGGCGACAAGTGATAGGACAAGAGGAAATGGGTTCAAGTTATGTCAGGGCAGGTTTAGATTGGATATTAGGAAGCATTTTTTCACTGAAAGGGTTATTAAACATTGGAATAAGCTGCCCAGAGAGGTGGTGGATTCACCATCCCTGGAGGTGTTTAAGAAAAGGGTAGATGAGGTGCTTAGGGACATGGTTTAGGAGTGGTGGTGTTTTTATCAGGGTAGGTTAATGGTTGGACTTGATGATCTTAAAGGTCCCTTCCAACCTCACTGATTCTATGATTCTATGATTCTATTTTACCTTTTCCTGTCTAGCTGACCGTAAAAGATATGAACTTAGATTTCAGCCACAGTTTTTTTTTTTCAGATCCAGCCTGTCTTTGCTGCCAGTTATTATTCTGTCTCACTCTCCCCTTTCCAATGATTTCTCTCTCATCTCTTAACTTTTTTTAGTATGTATTTTTGGAGGGCCTCCCTTGACATTGCTTTCTTCGCAAGCATCAAATGCATGCAGCTCACATAAACATAGATACACTTAGGATTTTTAAGGCATTGATAAAGCTGATTAGAAAATATTTGTACTTATATAAAAACTCTCTAAAATGAAAATGCAGTATTTATTATGTCAAACAGATTTGAGAACTGACTGTTATCTCCCGAATAGTCACCTGTAAAAAATCGTCATCAATAGGTGGTTTCCCTGGGTTCCAGAGCAGTAAATACATTTTCAGTGCTGTCCAGGAAGAAAATACAGTAACAAAGAACTTCCTGATGTCAAAACCCTGATAGAAAGGTAAAGAGCAAACAGAACATAAAAGTCAGACTGAATGAATTTGAACAAATTTAGCTATTCAAACAAAATTAATTCTAGAATACCATGTACAAAGCAGTATATTTAGGAACAACTAATGCAAACTAATGGAGGATGTATTCTGTAAATCCCTAATTAGCCATGCAATTGAACATAAATTGTCTGGGCAATGCCATAGCCATGTGACTAGATGTCATACTTATTTTAAAGCCGTGAGGAAGAATACTGATTTTATCATTATATATATCACTGTTGAGACAGTGAGCATGGGAAACATATTCTGTAGTTGCCATTTTCAAAAAGATGCTAAGAAAGAGGAGAAGGTAGAGGAAGAATCAGAGGAAACTTTTTTGTTGATAAATATAAGTCATTCTGTCTAGCATATTAAAAGGAAATGGATAAGTCTCCTTGCATGCATCCATGACTAATGCTAAAGGGTTTTTGCTTAAAATGCAACAGGTAACAGTGAATACAGCAAACCAAAAAGGAAGCACAAGTAATCATTTTGATAATAATAACAAACAAGAGAAGCTCTTGGTTTTTTGTATTTGCAAAATCATCATCAAGCTTTGTGTATATAGTTATTGTAAATGAGAGTTTAATGGTTCCATGTTTCTTTTGGGAGAGCAGTGAGGTCTCTCTCTGGATGTTCAGTCAGCTGCTCTCATACTGAATGTGATGAGAAAGCACAGAGGTTTAGCCTGAAGAATTAAAAAAAAAAAAAAGGTAAAAGCAAACAACATAAAAAATAATCTCCTGAGAGCTCTTCACATCTGAAAGTATGGAATTAGACCACATAGTTCTGGGTCATAGAATCACAGAATGGTTTGGGTTGGAAGCAACCTTAGAAAACATCTAGTTCCAACTAGATCCCCCAATTAATACAGGGGCAGACCTGCTGGGAAGTAGTTCTGAGGAGAAGGATCTGGGGGTCCTAGTAGACAGTAAATTAACCATGAGCAAGCAACGTGCCCTTGTTGCCAAAAAGGCCAATGGAATCCTGGGCTGCATAGGGAAGAGTGTGGCCAGTAGGTCGAAGGAGGTCATTCTCCCCCTCTGCTCTGCACTGGTGAGGCCACAACTGGAATACTGTGTCCAGTTTTGGGCTCCAAAGTTCAAGAGGGACAGGGAAGTGCTGGAGCGAGTCCAGCGAAGGGCAACTAAGATGATTAAGGGCTTGGAGCATCTGCCTTATGAGGAAAAGCTGAGAGAGCTGGGACTCTTTAGCCTGGAGAAGAGAAGACTGAGGGGAGACCTTATTATGGCATACAAGTATCTAAAGGGTGGGTTGAAGGAGGATGGAGCCAGGCTCTTTTCAAAGTTTCCCAGTGACAGGACGAGGGGTAATGGGCACAAGGTAGTACACAGGAAGTTCCGTTCAAATACACGGAAACACTTCTTTACGGTGAGGGTGACAGAGCACTGGCACAGGCTGCCCAGGGAGGTTGCGGAGTCCCCTTCTCTGGAGATTTTCAAGACCCGCCTGGATGCAGTCCTGAGTAATGTGCTCCACGCAATCCTGCTTTAGCAGGGGAGTTGGACTAGATGAAGTCCCTTCCAACTCTGAAAACTCCGTGAAATGTTTCCCAGAGAAGTCTGAAGAGATAAAATGACAACAGAGGCCAATTTAGATCAGTAGGAACATAAAAAGCAATATCAAGCTGCAGACTCTTGAAAAATTAAACAATATGCTAGTGGGGAAGATTAATACAGAAATAAAAATAAATAGAAGCTAGTTCCAAATCACAAAGAAGAATTTATGTCTCTTTGCAAAAAAATTGCATGTCAAGTAGTTATGCAGTTTTCAAATATATACAAAGTAAACAGAGTATGTGATATTTTCCCTATTCTAAATGTCAGGAAAATGGTTAGAGAGAGTGAAGACAAAGAACTAGGAGATTTGTCAACTAGCTATGTAAATTTTACAGAATAAGAAAGTAGCAAATGTCTCTCCTAAGAAGCATGCTATTCTTTCATGCTGTGGATCTCTTATTAAAAGGATGTTTCTTGTAGCTGTCAAAAAAATTGTTTAAATGCTTCTTTGTGTGCACATAGGCATTCAGGTCCTAGAACAACCGAAGATCAGGAATGTGCAAAAGATGACATGGATCCCATTGTCTCCTGCCCTTTCTCTAGTCTCAGCTGGTAGCTCTTGGAAGAACACTAAGTCCTCCCCTGATTCACTTCCGAGAAATGGAGTTCAGTTTTTAAATATGAAATAGAACATGCTCATAAAAGTTTGTTGATGATACTCTAAGAAACATTGTAAATATCAATGAAACAGCAATACAATAAAAGGAAATGCAGAAAATTATAAAAAGAAAGCAACATAGTATTTGTTCAGAAAACAAGACATTGGGATATAATTATCTATTCTAAAACACGGATATTCAGTATGAAAATAAGAATGAAAACATTGGAATGAAGAAACATGAAAAAATCTTCAAGGTCTGTACAAGTAATGTACTAGGACAGCACCCTTTTGGTCTTCTGTAAAGGTATAGAATCACAGAATCACAGAACAGTTGAGGTTGGAAGGGATCTCTGGAATTCATCTGGTTAAAACCCCTTCTCAAGCAATCTCAGCTCTCTCAGCCTTTCTTCATACAAGTCTTAGCCCCTTAGTCGTCCTGGTGGTTCTTTGCTAGACTATTGCTAACATAGAACTAAAATTATCTCCTCCAACTGAAATACACTTTTTGGTCATTAAGACCACTTTCCAGAATGATGCTGATAATTTAGACTGGGTTCAGAGTACAAGAAAACAATCACTATCAGAAGAGTAGAAACAATTACTTCTGCGGAGTTAACTTTAAGAAAAGAGTAAGATTTTCTTGCAACTACAAGTATTCAGGAGACTAAACTCCAAGGAGAAAGTAGAATGATTTAGGGTGATAAATGAAGGTTAATTAGGAATAATGGACTGAAACAAAGGACAGTGAAAATTAGAGTGAGGAGCATAAAATTTCCTGACAGAGAGAAATCTCTTAACCTCTGGGCTAACTTTCTAAGGCAGTTACAGAAACTGATTTGCTCAGGACTATTATTACTGCTCTGAACAAAATGCCATCAGATCTTGCAAGGATCAGTGGTACATTAGCAGTGCAACGCATTAGGTGATTTGATGGATATTTTATCTTTCTCTTTGATGATGACTGTGATTTTCATACCTTACTCTCTGTTTACAGTAACATATTTTCCCAAATCAAATGGTCTTCATTATTAGACATGATTCATCACAGGTACAGGATTAAAGAAATTGATACAAAAAAATACCCAGATGTATGCATTCTTTTGTAATTTAAACAATACAAAGAATTTGCTTTGATAAGACTACTAGTTAACAGGACCAGCCAGTGCATAGTTAACAGGACCAGCCAGTGCATTGTCACAGAAACATCAGGAAATAGTTGCTATAACACCTCAGAACTGGTAAGGCAGCATAATTTTAAACAGAAAGCAAGTTATTTAATCATCAGTAAAATCCACTGTACCTAGTTTCCTGCAGATTCCTGTTTATTCTCTAGAAACAAACATCTTAGTATCGTTAGGCCCCTCTGTTTGTAACAGTCCCTCTTAAATTTCTATAATTATTCTCTTGTCTTTTCAAACTTTGTCTTCTTCCTGCCTTCCCCTTCAGTCTACCTTTATGATATCTGGTCCATGATCACGTTCCTTGGGTTCCTAGCTTGTCTTCTAATCTTCCCTCCCCCTGTACTAACAATAAGCTCCTTTCCATGTCCACTGTTTCACCTCCCAGTTTGTCACACACCCTAACTAGAAATTTGTTCTCTAGAGTGGGCAAAAAGCTGGAGAATAAAATGGGATAAAGGAAAGGATAAAAAGTCTTACTCATAAGATACTGGTAGTTCTGCTCCTAAGAACTTTATAATAAGGAAGCCATGAGAAGGAAAGGAATATTTGCAGTACTCAGAGACCCTCTTGCCTATCTCAATGAAAGGCTGCAGAATTTGTCATATTGATAGGTACATTGTTTAAGAGCCATGTTTCCTCACTGTTCTGTTTGGCAAATACTCTTCCCCTAAAGGTGCACATTTAGCGAGTTGCTTCTGTTACTATCTGCACAAAGATCAGTTATTTCCACTAGGACTGGAGAGAATGGTGTGGCTCGCTAGAATCTTTTTCCTACCTTTTCACTTTGTGTGTGCCACACTGCAAGTGATGTCACTTAATGAATACTACAGATTATTTTTTTTCTTTCTTTCTTTCTTATTATTGCCAACGGTTTGGTTTCTAGCTGTTATCATATTTCTACTCTGTTTTTTCTTGTCTTCACAGAGCTGAAGTATAATTATTCCCATTGTACTAAGGGTTGAGAAGTTTAATGAAGAAATGACCAAGGGTATTATTTTAGCAGACACAATTCGCATGAGTGTCTGGATAGTACTGAATATGGAATTAACATTTATATTATTGTCTGGTGTAAGGGTGATACTACCTATCAACAGACTAGTTCTCTGAGCTGTAACATGGCTACAGCATTTTTTTTTTTTTTTGCTACAGGGAGGATGCCAGCTTCCCTGGGGAAAAAAAAAAAGAAACCTAAAGGATGTTCTTACATTCTTGGAAATGGTTTGTCATAGTCATTTTGCTCAAAGTTGTTGAACTTCATTTTGTTTGTTCTCAGCTTCCAATTTCTACTTAGAGATAGAAATTTTTCAGATTTAGTTTATAGCCAATTTTAATCTTATAAAAAATAAAAATTTCTTTGAAAATAAAGAGTTTTCCTTTGATTGGTGGTTTCATTTTCTTTGCTGCTTCCAAGAGCTACAGTTCCTTCATCTAGCCAGAAAACAACCTTTTTGTCAAGGAATTGCAAAGTCTTTAGGTCACTTAACTAGAGAAGAAAAAAAGAATGTATCTTTCTTAAGAAGGAGAATTTAGAGACATTGTCTCCTTTCCAAACGATCAAGAAAGGCAGGCTAAAAAAAATATTTTTATTATAAACTGCTTTTCAGAAATAGGATAGGATGAGAGGCCAGAATTTTGAGATGTTCTTGTTTAAATGGGTAGCTGGAAAAGGGAATGTCAGTGAACAAAAGTCCAAACAGAAGCTCTGTAAGAAAGCAGAGCCTGTAAAACAGAAGTTTGTAAGAAAACTTATTTCTTTTTCTGATAATATTTCTCCTGTGTTTCATTGCTATGATAACGTAGTACCTCATAGGAATTTAGCTGAAAGGATAAGAGAAAAAAGTTTAGTGTTTTAACCGCCCCTTTTTAGGTCATTCTTTTTGGGCATAGAATCATAGAATGCTTTGGGTTGGAAAGGACCTCGAAAGAACATCCCTGCCATGGGCAGGGACATCTTTCACTAGCTCAGGTTGCTCAAAGCCCCATCCAATCTGGGCTTGAATGCTCCCAGGGGTGGGGTATCTGCAGCTTATCTGGCAAATATGTTCCAGTGTTTCACCACCCTCATTGTAAAAATTTTTTTCCTTGTATCCAATTTAAACTTACCTTCTCTCAGTTTAAAATTGTTGCCCCTTGTCCTGTCACTACAGGCTTTGGTTAAAAGTTTCTCTCTGTCTTATAAGCCTCCTCTAAGTACTGAAAGGCAGCAATAAGATCTCCTTGGAGCCTTCTCTTCTCCAGGTTGAACAACTCTCTCAGCCTTTCTTCATAGAAGAGGTGTTACAGCCCCCTGATAATTTTCATGGACCTCCTATGGATCCCTTCAAACAGGTCTATATCTTTCTTGCACTGAGGGTCCCATAGCTGGAGGCAGTACTCCAGGTGGGGTCTCATGAGAGCGGAATAGAGGCAGAGAGTGGGAGGGAGAGTGGCCTGCTGGTCATGCTCCTTTTGATGTAGCCCAGGGTACGGTTGTCCTTCTCGGCTGTGAGTGCACATTGTCGGCTCCTGTCCAATGTTTGATCCACCAGTATTCCTGAGTCCTTCTCAGGGCTGTTCTCAATCCTTTCTTTCACCAGTCTGTATTGATACTGGAAATTACTCTGACTCAGGTGCAGGACTTTGCACTTGGCCTTGTTGCACCTAATGAGGTTCTCATATGCCTATTCCTCAAGCCTTTGAAGGTTCCTCTGAATGGCATCCCTTCCCTCGAGCATATCAACTGCACCACTGATCTTGGTGTCATCCATAAGCTTGCTGAGGGTGCACTTAATCTCACTATGCATGTCTTTGATGAAGATATTAAATACTGTTGGTCCCAGTTGTTGGTCCCTTGGGGGATGCAACTTGCTATCGATTTCCACTTGGACATTGAGCCATTGACAACAACTCTTTGGACAAGGTCATTCAGCCAATTCCTTATCCATCTAACAGTTCATCCGTCAAAACCATATCTCTCCAATTTAGCAGCGAGAATTTTGTGGGGGGTTGTATGAAAAGCATTTCAGAAGTCCAGGTAGGTGACATCTGTAGCTCTTCCCTTGTCCACCGATGCAGTCACACCATTGCAGAAGGCCACTAAATAAGTCAGGCATGATTTGCCCTGTTGTCAGTCTCTAGTCATATCCCTGCCTTCTATGTGTTTTGATATGTCTTCCAGGAGGATCTGTTCTGTGATCATACTTGGCACAGAGGTGAGGTTGGCTGGTTGGTAGTTCCCAGGGTCCTAATTTTTACCCTTTTTAGAAATAGGTGTGATGTTTCCCTTTTTACAGTCTCTGGGGACTTCACCTGACTGCCATGACTTTTCAAATATGATGAAGAGTAGCTCAGCAATAACATCAGCCACATCCTTAAGGAATCTTCAGGACACTAGAGTGCATCTGGTTGGGTTGCATGGACTTGTGTTCAAGTTCCTCTGGTGTCTCAAACTTGATCTTCACTTAATGTAGTAGAGAATTCATTACCCTAGTCTCTGCCTTGAGTTTCAAGGAATTGAGAGATACGGGAAGAGTGGTTACTGGTGAAAACTGAGGCCAAAAATTGTTAAGTACACTAGTTATCCTTTCTTATTTATTGGGACGATACACTTTAATCTTCCTTTTCTGGCCAACATACATTGTAGAAGCCCTTCTTATACTTTGCATGCCTTACCAAATTCAGCTCCAACTGTGCTTTAGCTTTCCTGATCCCATTCCTACACATCTGGGCAGCATTCCTACATTCTTCCCAGGACATACGTCCCTGGTTATACTGCCTATACATTGTCTTCTTATACTTTAGTTTGACCAGTGAGTCCTTACTGATACATGCTGGTCTCCTGTCTTCCTTGCCTGACTTCTTAGAGCTCTTGCACCCTAAGAAAAATGGCCTTAGAGAGCTCCCAGCTGTCTTCTGCTCCTTTATCCCTGAGGTCATCTTTGCCTGTGCACTGCAAAAGAGTGTAAACAGCTTAAAAATTTGTATCGATTATTTATCTTTTAACACACAGATAGGATTTAGGACATTTCTGTGCTCATCACTCCTGATAAGACATCCAGGAAACCTTGCTGGCAAGACAGGCATCAGACGAGAGCAGTTCTTGTATCCTTGTGATAGGAATGATTCCTATCTCAACCATGCATCTGCGGTACCTTTCTACAGACTTTTTAACAGCTCTTCCTCCACACAGTTTAGCAATTTCCTCAGAACTCTGAATCAAGGTAAAATTATGCTGATTTAGTGCTGGGCCCTGGATCTTTGGGATGCAGGGAACCAAACTCCCAGGGGAGGTGGAAGCTGGGGGAATTTACAGATGGGGTAACAAGGAAAGAAAGTTACAGTGTTAATTGGAAGTTAAATGTGTTAACTTCTCACATCCAGGCAGTGAATTCTGCACTTTTCACTGAAAATCAGGCAGTGCTTTTTGTCCGAAGTGGTTCTTGGATGCACTACTGGAAGACAACAGAAAAGAAGTTTCATGTGTACCCAAGTCTGATTTTTAAAGTAAAAAACGTTACTATCCTAAACAGCTGTAAAGACAGCCTCCATCTCTTTGATTCACAGATAGGAATATAGGATCTACTAGCTAGAGCTAAATGTGAAACCATGCAAATTTGCATATATATATTATGAGACAGGGCTACTGCCTCACCTAGATCTTACGAAAAATATAATTCCTGAAAGTAACACTCTTTGTTTTCTAATTCTATAAATTAGTTTCACACCTGTTTATTGACATGTATGAAACCAGCATATAGATTCATAAGAGGAGACAAACGCAATGGTATTTCTGTAATTATTTAAAAGTTTGCTTTACTCACTTCCAGGCTACACAGATAACTCATACAAAACCAGTGCCAAAATGAAGGCAAAGGATCTGTTGGAACTTAAATTCATTTAATAATATATACAGCTATCTGGTATTTGGTGCTATCTATGGTACTGGGAATTATACTTTTAACTGATAGAGCTTCATATCAGAGAAGGCACTGGAGAAGGGATACTGCAGAAGCATATGTTCTGTTAAAGTAGTTAATACTGCCTGACTGTAAAGATAAAGCGGATCTCTATTAAGCATCTTGAGCTAGAAGTGATTAAAGAACATGACACCCCTCTCCCCAGTTTATAGTGGTGAAGGCAGGATTGTGTTCATTCAGTTTCTGAGTCAAAATTAAGGGACTATATAGAAACACTTTTTTTTTTTTTTCAAGTATAGTCTGAAGCACTTTGTTATTTGTCTTCATAAAAAGGAGAGTAACTCCTTGAGAGAAGGAAACTATGGTGGCTCTTTTACAGCTATAGAAAATCAGCAGTGATAGTGAGAACCTTACAGGAATCTCAACTCACACGCTCCTAATAGTTTACTTTCTAATTCCTTAAGCGGCTGTGATGAGAGTGGCTTGATGGTTATACTATGGTCATTGAAGGTCTTATAACTGGGATTTTGAGGCCTAGACACAATTACCGGATCAGGATTTCAGATTGGTCTGTGACTAAAATGATGCTCAACATTACTTAATTGATCCTTATTTATGTGAGCACTTACAATGAAAATTCAACCTTTTCTTTTCGAATGTGAAACCATATTAAAATTATAAAGTCAGTAGTCCTTTAAAGCATTTTTCATGTTTAGCAACAAAAGGTTTTCTAGATGAAAAGAGTAATTTGTTCTACTGGCCAGACCAGAAACAAACAAAAAAAAGAAGCTGATTTTATGCATATTTAAAAATAGGACATTGTGTTTTGTAGCTGGTGTTTGTTTATTGTAATTGTGTTCAAAATTGGGCTGGGCACCCTGAGGCAAGGACAAGAAAGCAATTTATTTAGCTGATATCATCTCTAAGAGGCCAAGTAAGTTTTACGTCGTTTGTGAAGTCTTGATACGAGCCTGAATTTAAAATATGTTTAAGAAAACAAGGGCTTATCTGCATTCTTAAATTCTTTTGCAGGGGCAAATAAATAATGCTGTAAATGTGCTCCAAATATCTGTTTGAAACAAAGAAAAAAAATCACCTTTCACTACTCAGTGAATATCTTGTCCTTTTTCAGTATAAATAAACAGTATAAATAACAATTATCACAAGATCTCTTGTTGCTGAGGTTTTCTTTTTTTAAGACCACCCTCCATTGATTCTCAAAAATGGTAAGGATTTATAGTAGATCTAATAATAATTTTAGAAATGGATCATGGTAAAAATTCATACATTTATTTATATTTTAAAATTTGATAAATTTTATTCTCATTTTTATAAAAGTTCAGAGAATTGGAATAGTTTTTATGTTATTGAGGAGTGTCAAATATTCTGTCGGATGAAACCTTTTCCATTTTGGCCTAAAGAAAAAGAAAAAAACCCTAAACAAAGCTAAATCCATAGTCTTAATTTTTTCTGGCCACCATCTGAGCAACATACAGCTCAAAGACAGGAATGCATTTCAAGAAATGATCTAATGCAAGCCCAGGCATTAATTCTGCATCCCTACAATCACTGTCAGAGACATTTGACTAATCTGTCCCTTAAAAATGTCTTGTAGAGAAGACTGAGATCAGCTCTATCAGTACTTCAGTACCCTTTCCATCATACAGGTTTTTCCCGTAGTTTTCTATAAGCCTTCACTGCTATCTGTCATCAGAACACAGGTGGTGTCAGCCTCCGCTCTGAAAAAGTATGGCTGAACTTATGCTCTAATATCTGATTTAAAACACTATGAGAATGGGAATGAGATCTTCAGCTGGAATAATAGAGTTCATATCCAGATAGCCTCATGAGGGATTCACCTGCCTAAGCATATCTGTCTAGTATCGTTATTGATGCCCCAATAGTTTCTGAGGCATCTGCAGATGTTTGAAGGATAAAACACAGAATTTATGGAAGACCTATGGCTTTCTTGGTGGCAGCTGGAGACTGGACAGAAAATGTATTAGAAATCAGTTTTTAGAGAACTGAGTCCTGCCTACAATATCTAAAATGTATCTACTTAGGAGGCTGAGAACCTAACTTAATGGAGTCTAGAGAGGTGTCTACTTTACCGTGAAACTAGACTACACCAACTGTATGGGTGGTCTCCACTAATTACGATCGATATCTAGATGCTTAGCTCACATGTAGATACATGTACTGAATTTATTTAAATTTAGGTGAAACAAATCCTACCCCATTTATTCAAATCTCAGTCCCTTAGGTACATGCCAGTGAGCATGTGCAAGTCACCTGGCTTTTGAGACTACTGTCTGACATTACACTTTAGTGTAAATCTAAGAGACCAAAGTAGGATTCTCAAACAAAGGAGTTTATTTTTCATGTTATCAGAGGAGTCCTTACTATATGAATGCCTTAAGGAAACCAAAGCTAGTTATGGCCCATATATTAGCAGTAACTGAAAATGATTATAGGCAATGTTTCTAGTTATTCAGCTGGAGCAAGGAAAGCCAATATTCAGAACCCTGCCCTGCTTGTGAAGCATTGTGAACATGGACATAGGTTTTCTGAAAAAAGTGCCTAAATACCATCAATAGAAAATGCAACTATTCCAATATCAAAACAGCAAAGTGCTTGGTTTTTACATGCCTTCAGATGTAAGAGTTGGGAGTTTAAATTATTGCTGCAAATCACCTGAAATAAAAATATCACAGATGAAAATAATATCCATATGACCCAGTCTGTTGGTCCTATTGAATAGCTGGTATCAAATCCCCCAAATTAATTAAGGACAATAACAGATTATTTTGTCCTGACTATGATAACCCCTACATGACTGTTCATAGTAGCCAATAGTCCAGCAATTCTCTCCATCTTTCCTGAGTAAATAATTGCTAGTCTCACATGTATACAAATGAATGAGAAAAACATCATTACTTTAATTTACAAAAGTAAAATGATGTCAGGAGGTCTTTAGTGCTAGAAGCCCTTACTGTAGCAATTCTCAGATAGGTTTGACATTATATGCATGACTATTTATATATCCAGTTCTCTTCTATAATGTTTGATACAAGTTAATCTTGGATTACTATGCAATATATGCTTTACATATTTAAAAGCATCTCAAGACTCATTAACTTCACACAATTCAGTTCAATGATTGTAGACAATTTTCAAAACTGTTTTAAAGCTTTTAAAATAATTAGGGTTTATAAATCTTTCAAACACATTACTTGATTGAATAATGTATGAATTATATTTGGTCTAAGAAGCAAAAAAAGAAAAGTTCTCGTTTCTTCCACTGCAAATTGTATGGACTTCCATTCATTTGAAAGAATATCTCCAGCTCAAATTGGCCAACCAATTATATTGACAATTTTACAGTTACATTTATGGGCATCTGAGAAGAAAAATGATGAATAAAAATCACTTTTACATAATTTCAATGACAATTGTCAGTACTCATTATCTATTATTATCGATGTGCCAAATATATCCTCTATAAGGATCTTTATAACTGTGGTTTTTTTCAAATTGTCTTCCATTTTTCTCTTTATATATCCATTGAAACTAGTCATAATTCTAGTGCAGGAATTAGGAAAGTTTCTGTCGGTTTTAATCTTTAACAAAGAGAAAATTAAAAATCTTCTTAGTTACCAAATTTAGAAGAGTATTTATTGGTAGACTCATGAAGAATTTCAGTGATAGATTGGCCAAGGCCAGAGGTAGACAAACCTGGCATTTGTGGGCATTATGCGGTGTCACAACATTTCCCATCATGTGGAATGAAGCGTGTGGCTTCCTTCAGGAAAGAACAGTAGAAAGTGGACTCTACAGCACTCTTCACTAATTCCCAGTCTGTGCCAGTAGCTATGCCTCTGCTGTATGTATATTACTCCACATTCAACTTGCATGCAAATTATACACGTATAATTATGAGAAACAATTTAATAATATGAAATTGTTAGATTGCCTCTAAATATTTGCTGACTTGCATTTTTAATGGGTAGAGTTTGTAGCATTTTTGACACATCAGCCACCTTTTTAATTCTTACATTTAACCACTTCTGATTGTACTTTACTTTGAAACTATCTATGATTTAATCACCACAAGAGGTATCTGCATAATACAGTGGCAGGTAGTAGCAAAGGGGGAGAAAATTAAAAACTTCTCAAAGACTACGTTAACTAGCAATAGGAAATATTTTTTGAACCAGCAAAAATTTTCAACATGGTAAAAGTATTTTAAGGTACAAGTACTATAATGATGATTTATAAAATTCAGTGAAGCAAATAATTTCTGAAAATATGCCTTAAATAAATCTATCTAGTGTTTAATTTTTAGCAGTTTAAAAGAAAGGTTTTACATTTTTTTTTTCATTTTAGTAAAGTGGGACCAAGCATGCCTTTGAGGAACATGAGAAAAATTCTGCAAGCACATTTGCCAGTTTTATAAGAGATCATCTTGGACTTGATGTAGTAACCTAGACTGTTATGTACTTAGATGTATTACAAAGTAAGTATGTCAGGTACCTTCAGACAGGTAAAAATAGGGTGAAAGGAATCTAGGAAGAGGAATAAACATGCACAAAATCCTTATAGCTGGAGCTCCATTTCTGCTGCACAGAAGGATGAGAACAAAGTGATAGAAGCAGAGTTGGTGTAAAGAGGGAAGGGTACTCTTTCATTTTCTCCCCAGCTACTAGGTTAAATGCTGAGTGTTTATACTACATCTCAGTCTGACTGCAACTTCTTTATGCGATACTAATTAATTTATCAAGTGTTTCAGCTTCACCTCTAAAGTCAGGGATGTCTGGAGAAAATTATAAGACAATAGTTTCCCACTAAAATGTGTACAGAAGATGGATAGCAGAATGAAAAGGGCAAAGCTTTTTCCTAAAGGAAGATCCTTTCACTTATTTCCATCCTAAACTTACTTCTTACAGACTTTGCACAGAAGAGATTGTCTTGGCAATAGGTTTCATCAAGGGGTTTTATTAGGGAAACTGTATTTAATTCAAAAGCCATTCACAATCCCCATCCTCTCTGTGAGATAACTTTTTTGTTCCGTCTTCCTTATTTGAACATATACACTAGAAAAATATCTTTTTCTGTATAACATCATTGTGGGTTTGAATGTTTATGTATGTATAGATATTCATCATGCTAGCAATTTTGATTCATATTTTGCATTTCACCTTTTGGGAATATTAAAAGTTTATTATGCTTCATGGATCACAGTCATAGTGATGTTTGATAAAAAATACAGAAAGAGAAAACTGAAGATTTATTTTCAAGTAAAGTTTTAAGACATGAAAAAGAACTTCAGCAGAACCATTATGTGAGGACTGCAGATAAATTTTTACAAGATATGTAGCAGACATGAATCTTGTCCCTTTGAGGCAATGTAAGTGTATAAATCTTAAGCTCTCAAACCACAATTTTAGGGGGAAAAAATATTTTCACACTGACTTACTTGGTATATAACATTTCTGTTGGGTTTTGTATATTGAGCATAATGTTGTAAGTTGAAAAGCTGAGTTCCAGAAATAAAGGAAAATTAAAAGCACATTACATACATATATATACATAAAGACTATCTGTCTCTATTTGTAGCAGAATTAATGCATAACTGGTGTATTCCCCTAATTGCAATCTTTTTCTGTTAACTTGTGTTTTAAAAATTGTTTTGAATTTTGAGTCCTGAATTTTGAATTAGGGCTTTCAAAGGAAACAAAAATAATGCCTTAACCTTTCTCATTTCCAACATCTCTCTGACAGCTGATTTATCCATTGAGTCTATTTTTGGAGAGAGAGAGAGAGAGAGATTGATTTCTTCACCCCAAATAACTGAAATGGGAAGACCTTTTTTAATAATGAGGTATTCTTCTGGGAAATTATTAAAGTAAGAAGAGCGCCCCCTAGTTCCTTAAACAGCTCTTGAAGAATTATCAAGGAGAGAAATGAACCAAAACATTGTCTTAAAAAAATGCAAGAAGAAATACAACTTTTTATTCAAAAACAGTTTGATTCTGTTTGATTTTTTTCTCTTCTGTGCAATGGCTTCTACTCTCTAGCCTCTTAATATCACCGTACCTGATACAGAGACTTATGATTTTTCTGCATTGTCAAAGGCATTTGATGGCTTCAGCAGCATCTGTGGTTAGACACTGACAAACAAGTAACCTCTAACCATGAGATTCTTCAACTCAAATAACTAAGTCTTCCATGTGCAGAAATGAATTAAAGTTTAATAAACAATATTTTTATTCAAGGGGTATATGAAGCACTAACAAAAGTATAAATAAGTAAGCAGGGTAATAATAGCAACTACTTCTTAATATACAATCATAATAGTTTTATAGTCTTTCCTCTGTCAAGGCAAACAAGACACTATCCAGTTGACTTGCCTTTCCTGCAGTAACCTTCATTTGCATTTTAAGGTTTTGAAAACCATCCAGTGGGAATTGCTTTTGTTAGCTCTACCCTCACCTATAGCCTCTGCAACCAGAAGTTCCTTGTTCTACTAGCATCTACCACTGCCCATCACTTACGCTGCTCCTATGTCTTCTGGCCATGTCACTATATCAACTCTACACTCTTCCAGACCCTCTAGAAAACTCCAAAATATATACTAACATTTTATGTGCTTAAAAATAAAAATTGTTATTATATTATATTTAAAAGAATATACATAGAACCGTAAAATAAATTGGAAAATAAATGTCATCTCCCATCACACAGGAGGTGCACACACAACTTCTTTCATTTCCTTCTGGTTTAAAGGAGATTTTCAGAAAAGCTGCCAATTTCTTTGCATCTTGGACATGCCAATATCATAAACTATTTATTTAGGCTGAAAGATACCTCACCTTACTACACACAGGTAGTTAGGTGGCTTAGATTTCTGTTCACTGTTAACATTGCAAACACTTTTATGCTGTAACTGTCTTTTTAACAGGAATGCCTTTGAAACACAGTGACACAATGCAATGAAAGCAACCATGTCTAAGGCCGAGTCATTGGCTTTTCCATTTGGTTTGTTTCCACAACCCCACCTGTCACTCAAGCTACTCCCTTTTTGGAGTTGCCCACTTTTCTGGAATCCCCTTTTCTGAAATCAGGTTGGAGGATGGGAGGGTTTAGCATACAGGTTAAACCTCAGGCAACAGGTGGTTTGAGGTAATAAAATTTGTAAATCGGAATGCTCTGCAGTTAATCTGTTTCTTTTGCTAGGTGTAAAGAGTGTCTGACAAAAATAAAAGACAACTTAATGTTCCACATGTGCAATAAGAAATATTTCAGCTAGAGACAGAGAAGTACCTCTGTCATCCCTTAACCCCTCAAGCAGCATTCATTCATGACAACAAATTACTGAATATGAGATGGTCAGATTATAAATGCATAGTTGAAAGTCTGTAGATTGCACATGTCTTAGGAAGATAAATCAAAAGAGGCTCCCTTTAAATGGATGTAATATTGCTCAAAACAAGAAACTAGTTTTAGATCACCTTTGTCTGTTTTGTTTCTTTGGAAACATTTGGAAAGCATGTGGTTACCTCTCCACCAAGCTGAAATAAGGGTCCTTACAATCACTGTCCATCAACCTGACTCTTCCCAGTAGGACCCTTAAGATTGTAACAACTTGCAATGTATAGGCCTTTTTAACCACACTTCTACGGGCTGTTTTTACAGATTATGTGACATTACAATGGAGAAGGCAGTGTTTAAAAAAAAAAAAAAAGACATTTCTGCAAAATACCCACTAGTCTTTGATGATCGGTATATCTTAAGACATTCAGTTCTTTTCCCATAATAAAGTATATAGGCCTGACTTGCTGTCTTGTGATTTTCTGCAAGTGTACGTTTGCTGTATTCAGTCCAGTACTTGTGTAAAGTTGGAGTAACAAAATGATGGATCGTAGTATTTTTAATTTCTAATCTGACAAGTTGCTTTCCATCCCTCAGCCAAATTTAGATGGTTTGTCAGCTGAATCTGCATTTTTAGTTGCAGTGGCAGATGTAATGAGAGCTATTACCGCCTCTCAGATATGACAGCCATCAGCTCTCAATCCTCTGGTGTGCTTATTGTATACTGAATATGAAGTAAGTAAAGCAAATGAAAAGGACATTGCTAAGGCTTTTGGCTTGAACATTTATATCCAGAAGGTCAGTTCTTGCCTGATATGCAACATCAAGCATATGGTCTAGACATTTCCCTACAGATTTTCTTGACACTGTTAGAAATATATGGTAGTTAGGTTCTTTTATACAAATCCAGGACATCTGTTATGCTGCTTTATATTTGTGTACTTCTAAACCAACAAATCAGAAGGGAGCACTGTGATCAGGTCATAGGACAACCCTAAATTAATTCTTAATTAATTAATTTGAACTGCAGTGTATGAATAAGGGCAAAAATCCTCTCATCCCTGTCTGTGTTCCTATAGGATATCTATGCTGCACGGAGGTGGTTTTGCTTAGCACGTGCAATTGCATGTAGTAAGGGGGAGTCTAGAAAGAAATATCATGATAGATTAAAACATTAAATTATTTCTTTTTCTGTTCTTTCAGTAGGCGTAAGAAAGTTATGTATTGCCAGTTCCTCCTAATAGTATTTTGTTTTTAAATAGAAAAGCTAATATGTTAAGGAAATGTCAAATAAATTTTCATTAAAAATGCCAGTTCAGATGAAATGAATATAGTATTAGACTATACTGCTGGGCCATAGGAGATTTAGTAAAGAAAAATATATTTTAACTAAAACACCATACTCTGCTCCATAATGTGTCTGTATCAAAGCACTCACTCAGTGGTACATGGATATGTGAAGTACTGAACAACAAAGAAAACCAAACTGAAAATATTTAATACACTTTTTAGTAAAAAAGTCACAGATATCTTGATAAACTGTGAGAATTTTGCCTATGGTCCCTCTCATATTCTTTTACATATATTAACATGTTTTCCTTATGTGGATAATGCTTTTCTGCATAGTACAAGAAAAGGTAGAACACTGTCAGATTTACAGGTCCCTGAAACAGCTTTCTAGAAGTTGCAAAATGCCTTAAAGAGCAAATAAACGTTGCAAAATCTCTAGTTTACTTATTTTCACCATTGCAAAGGAGGCTGATGGATAGGAATGGAAACAAGTGAATGTTGATTGTACTAGTCATTAATATTTTTCCTGTTAAGAGGCTTTTCCAGATGTAGTGAGTTTCATAGGCATCTTTTAAAATGTGGAACAGATGCAATAGAAAGTATATTAATGCAATAGAAATGAAAACCCTAATCCTATATGACTATTCTAGTTAATTATTCATGCAATTTTGTCTGTTCTACAACGTTCCTGTGCAAAGATTTATCCTTATTCCTGCATACTTCCTTGTCTATTGCATTTTAATCATTTTCAGCACCATGAACACAGACTAAAAGTGAAATCCCCGAGTAGATTGTTTCTATCCACAATTTGAAAATGTTTCATTACGGTGAAAGGGCGTTTATCACCTGACCAGAGTCACTTAAAATGGAGCACAACAATTGGTCTTATCCCTTGGGTCTAAAAAATTCAGAATGGTTTAACATTTTGTCTTGGCAAAAACTCCCACAAACATCTCCTTTTTTTAGACTTTAAATTCCATGGTGGCTTGTATTAATCAATATCCAACATGATTTCATTGGAATAAAAGGGCAACAAACATGAGGGCAAGATTCATTTGGAAAAGAACAGCGGCAAAGTATGACATGTTATCACAAGAGTGGTGGACAAGTAGGAGGTCATTTTCAGTACAAAAAAAAAAGATCTAGCAGTAACAACTTTTCAGGTGCCCTTGAAGTCTGCTGACTCCTTTAAAACAGCATTCTATGTGTGCCTGACTTCTATTATTACTTACTCTCCATTACTCTAAATCAAGTAGTTTGCCAGATCATGAAGATTCAATCACTTTTAAAAAAACTGACAATCTTTTACTTTGCTAACAGTTTTACCTTATTTCAGCAGAAATTGTAGAAGAGAATACCCGTGGAATACAGTCATTAACAGGATAACCAGAGTTATTTTGAAAAGCAAACAAAAATATACGTAATTATCAATTTTGAAAAAAGACACTATGTTAACAAAGAGGCAAGAAATGATGAAGACCTGATTAAAAAAAAAAATAAATCTAAGCTTCTTGACATAGTTCACCTCGACTTTGCATGGTGTTCCTACATCTTTGTATTTGTCAGTCTGGCTTCTGGCTATAACTCGCCACCAGAAAAATCCCATTTCCAACTCTCTATATAAAATGAAATTCACTGATGATATAAAGCCAAGAGAAAGAAATATTCTTGAGTCTCCCTTTAGGGTGTGGGGATATGTGCTGAAACACTGTGACATTGTGTATGTCTCAGAGACAGCAGAATCTTACAGTTATGATGATATTGCTGCATGAAGGAGAACTGGGGTGCTTGGTCCAAATCCAAAGGAAAACAAGCTGGTTTGCACCCGCACTGCTGAGGAGTGGGCTTTTCCGTGGCATATAAGAGATCTCTTTATGATAGTCCAAAATGATCCTGACAGTGAGCTGACAGTTAAATGTTATGTGTAAGGAATTCAGTGTAGGCATCCTAAGAAGCCATGTCTGTGGTTAATTTTGGGCATGACACAGAAAAGAAAAAACAGAGTTATAATAGGATTGCTACTGACCTGTGCTTGGTACAAAAATATAATTCAGACTGAAGGAGAGTCAAGACCAGTAATTCTAACTTAGAGTGTTATTAAGCTGCCACTTGGTATAAGAGAACTTGGAATATTATGTTTTATAGGAAAAAAATCTCTTTCTTCCCAGGTGTATTCTAATTAAGTTCTTCAAAAGCTCATTTATTTATTTCATTTATGGGGATGAACATTAGATCAAATCCCTAAGAGTGTGATTGATGAGCTCACCCAGTATTCAGCATTAATATTTGGTGCCAAATTGCTTCTTAAAGTAATCTTTTAAATGAATGGGACTTTTATCAGATAATATATTCTCTTGCATTTGAAATCGTGGTTTGGCAGTAACATCCTTAAATGGAAACATAAAAATATTAGAATTGACAGTTAAAAGTTATTATAAATTCTTTCACATTTTGCTGACATTGAATTCCTACGAAACATATCAGAATCTTAACATTGGTTAATCCACTTAGCATTTTAATTTACACATTATATGGATTCACAGAACAGTACTTATATACAATTAAGTAGGTACCACAGAAAATGACAAGTTGATGAGACTAATAGGATTATGTTTGATTTTCTCCAAATATGACTTCTTTTGTTGTGATAAATAGAAATTTGACAAACAATATATTTCACTGTCAATGTGTCTCTTGCTATTATGAAATAATTATAAAAGGAGTTCGATATTGTAAGTATTCTGAACCACTCAGATGAATTCATATTGATATTGCTTCCCTTAAGAACTGGAAACTATTTTCCAAACGGTTTCAAGTTTTAAAAGATAACAGATTTTCTATGTAAAGTGATCTCTTATTCCATATTCCATAGAATTTGAAGTGGCTAAAATTGCTTATTCACTGCTGGCGCTTTGGAAAGAGGAGAAAGTCACATGGGAATTCTTGAGTAAATGATAAAATATATTTCAGTAAAAGTGGGCTGAAAATATGAGAAATGTATTTTCCAGGTTAACTAAATTTTATCCCTTTATGTGTTGAAATGGAGGTGATGAGTTTAGAAATGACTTGCTTTCTTGTGTGGGAAATCTTCAATGTATACCTCATGATGTAAATACTTTGCAAGGACAGAAATCATATTTCCCATAACATTAATACAAATAAAACATCTAAACCATTTAGGATTCTACCCCTTTACTATTAAAATATTCCAAACATTTTCCAAAAACATTATACAAAACCGGTAAGGATTGAGAAAATTAAGAACATCATATATGTAAAATGTTATTGTGCCATAGAGAGGATGCTATGGTACGCTTGGT
This sequence comes from Vanellus vanellus, assembly GCF_965231255.1. Taxonomy (NCBI): domain Eukaryota; kingdom Metazoa; phylum Chordata; class Aves; order Charadriiformes; family Charadriidae; genus Vanellus; species Vanellus vanellus. Next base: position 166,775,114 of record NC_138905.1, read on the forward strand.
TTCTTCTAACACACATGGTTTGTTCTGAGTGCCCTTTCAAACTAGCCTGTCCTTTCTGATTTCTGCCCCTAAAAAATGCTTGTAAATCCCATAAGCACATAATATTCAACAGGTTTCTTCAATGTCAGTTTTTCATCAAAAAACATCTGAGACTTTGATGGCACTTAATTCAGAGCCTTCTGAGTCCTGGCATTTTTTGTTATCAGGACTTAAGTGATGATCGCTAGAAGCCATCTTGTGGAATCACCTCCTTTGTGGCACATCTATCTAAGACAGAATTTTATTTGGAGACATTAATTAAAATACTTTGGAAGAAAATACGATGCTGTAAATTCTATCAACCAAGCTAACAGCAGTAGTAGGTTATCATACTGTATTTTTTTCCATATGGATGCATAAGGATTTATGCAAATGATAATAGATTCATAATACTACAGTAATCTTAGACATAGTGTGACTAAAGTGCTTGGCACATGAAAGAGAATGGATGTTTGAAACACCTCAGTACAACTTCTTCAAGACTGAAGCATTCCCTATCTAATCTCAAACTATTTTTTTAATTTAAAAAAAAAAAACAAACAACACAAATGGAAATTAATGACATTGTTCAATAGAATTTTTCTGAAACCTTTAATTTTGTTTAATATTGATATTTTGACTTTTCATTTAAATTCTGGAGGAAAAGTAATGTCAAAATATTAATCTTGAAATACAGAAAAAAATCACTGACTCAAGTTGTTTATGGTGCCAGTCACAATGATTTACAAGCATACTGAGGTGACAGCCCACACCTTTGAAACAGCATAATTCAATGTATATGAATGATAACTAAACTTGAATGGACAGCTATGTAAAACAGAGCCTGTCACTGTTCCCTAACCCTGAGGCCAAATCAGAATGTCTTCATGGTACTTGGCTATGGGTTTCCTCCAGGATAGATGTGATGACACTAAGGCATAAGCACAACTGTGTGTGCATGTTAGTTGGGAGTGTCTGCAGTAAGGGGAAGCTGTGCCTTAGCCCAAAGCCTGTTAGAATAGTGCCAGAGGACTACAGAGGATGGAGAGAGTATAATTTGATACAGTCTTGTCCACACTGCCTTTTGGGAGAAGTAGCTGTAAAGGCCCGAAATGAACCAGGAACTGTGCTATTCATGCAGAATATGCCTATACTAGTAAATCAAACAGACCAGAAGCAGTCCTCTGGCCTATAAAATAAGTTTCAGGGCACAACTTGTGTTGATGTTGATCAAACAGGGTGGCCATAACCACGCTGTCTATTGAGAATGATCTCTGTTACATGTGGATTTTGTCTTGCCTGAGCACTTCTTCAAGAATGCAAGTTAGGACAGGCTAAAATTGGATGAAGAGCAGTGCTAAGAATTTAACAGTATGGAAATTACATACCAGGGCTAAAAGCAGTAGTCTGTCCCTGCTTAATTTACAAACATACCCATAGAAACCAGGGGTAAACTTTAATGTTTGGGTGATTAAATTGTTCTGATTTGAGCTCAAGCTTATACGAGCATCCACATTTACAGAGTAGTGAGCGCTAAACCCTTCCAAGCAGTTTCAGTCATGTAGTTTCAAGTCATCTGTAGTCAAGTCAGGCTGATCCCTGTCCATTTGGGCTTTAGCTAGGCTGGCATACGCAGGGAGATCAGGTGGATCTACTTTAGTTAAGTATACAGTTACATAGAATGAATCTAGGCTTCTGTGAATTTTCTTAGTCTATTTCAGGGTAATATCAAATATGTGAGTTTTCAGAGGCAATTTAAACAGTCAATTTTTTGTCCTGGCCCTTAGCAGGTTCAGATGTACTCAGTCACTATTGCTGGAAGTCATCTAACAAAATGTGGATAGCAAAATCTGAGCTAGGCATTTTAAGCTTTTTGTAAACGGTAGCGATGAATAGGCATTGTGGGCTAACTTCAACTGTCTAAACATAGACATCTCGGGCCATTTCAGAGCTTTAGGATGTCTATCTGCATAGGGCTGGCATATGTCAAAATAAGTCCTTTACAAGTCCTTTACCTTTAGAATTAGCAGATGGTGATGAGATGGAACATCTTAGCACATCTCAAGGGGCATTAGATAACTAAGGTTAGGCAACTGAATGTGGTGTTCCTGCACAAAATTAATCTGATCTATTTAGATTAGAACGTTAAACTAGCCTTTGGATTCAAATCCATATTAGAATGATATGTTTGCAATGACTTGTTTAGCTCTACCTGTTTAGTCAGGTGAATTCCAAGTTTCACAAAAATTGATGTGATAAACAACTGCTGTATGGCAGTTAGGGAATGCCCAAGTTAACTTTCTAAATTGTCTTTGTAGACTATCTTTGAGTAAAAGTGATCAGATTTTCATAAAGGTATGTAGTAATTTTTTTTAATTATTATTTTATAAAGGATCCACTGGGAATGATTCCATTATTTCTGAATTTCTGGCAAACCTTAATTATTTAGTGACTTCATTGCATCTAGATTTTGGACTCTAGTGTGGTATTGAGAAGCTAAGAAAAAATCAAATTAAATCTTACAATTGTTGAAAAGATTCGTTAATGAAACAATTCTATACATCTTATGAATACTGTTCCTATACCACAGTAAACTGATTTCAGAGGGTTTTTGCATGAATAAAGGTGTCATGCCAGGGAAATCTTGCCATCCTATAGTTTTTATGCTGTTGTGATATCTTATGATGTACTATTATAAGCTATATTGTAGTACATTCTCATTACACAAATGAAAAATAACCAAAACCAAACTTTCTTTGCAGTCAGTATTATTGATTTTGTCCCCATTCTCCTTATCTTATTCAGAGTACTTTCAGATTCAGAGTACTTTGAAATATATCAACATTTTTTTCGATGAAATCTTCCAACAGAGGATTGCAAGACTGCAAATAATAGGCTGTCAGTTTTTTCATTATCACATGTGTATGCTTTACCTTCTCTGTAGTTATTTAACTTGAGGGTCATTTTATTTGAATCTGAGTGAGAGTAAAAGGGCTAACTCCTCCTGCCAAGAAACAAATTAGCTTTTTACATTGTTTAATAACTGCATCCAGTTCCAAATGCCACCAAACAGCTATTAAATAGCAAGCCCCTTGAACAAAAACTCAATGGTGCGTAACACGCTTGATTAGATGTACTCTTTTCTGAAAGGGCCATTATTCTTTGTAGGCATATTTCATTACTGTTAATCTGAGTCCAAGTCTATGCATCCATAACCTAATAACTCCATCTGAATTGTCTAATCTTATCTAGCTAATATTAGGATAAGTCTTCTAGCATTTGTGGGTTTTCTTGAGAGATTTTTGAGGCTGAAGAACCCTACCCACTGTTCTCTGTTGCTGTTTCTTAAAACTAAGATCAATTGCACCTAGGAAGGAAAATGTTTTACTATTTTAACGCTTACTTTATTTTTGTCTTCAGTTGAAAGAAAGCAGTATTCTCAGCAGTTTCCAAGCAAATACATCGTTTTCAATTACTGCTTAGTATTGGTTTCTGTGCCTGGATTACTGAATGCCTTTTTCTTTAGTCAGTCTTTGCCATTTGCAAAGAGTAACGTAGGTGTATTACTATGAGGAGCTAATCTGATGTGTGTTGTTTGTCTACATATATCAATAAACAATATCAATAAAATATGCTTTCTAAAACAATATCAGATTGGATGATCTGTTTCTCTGTTGACAACAGTAACTTTCCTCAAGTGAGAAGGAGGATTTGCTAGTTTTATTTGAACATTGAGTTAAATATATTTCCTGATTTTTTAATGAGCAAATGTATAAAAATGTCTGCAGCTGATTTTATTGAGCCAACCAATTTACATCCTTACATTTTATAACTCCTTAAGACACACTTATTAGCAATTAAAAAGTTATACATTGTTATAAAGCAGTCACATAAAGTTTGCTTTAAAAGTAATTTGGCATTATGTGAAATTTACTACATTTTGCTCACATTAAAATTTTGGTAATTTAGAACCTTATAAAAGTATATCTTCTACGTAATAATTTCCTTGGGAAATAATGCACTAAGAGATGAGAAAGGAAGATTCCAGCATTGAAGGGCCATCTAATAGCTCCTCTCATATACTAGAGTTTGCACAGTATATGATTTTTAGAAGGCATGCGTGTACTTGTCAGGATTCACGCGGCTGTTGCTATAGCACAGATTTGCCTTCTTTGCATTAACTTTAGCCTCAAAACAGACTAGATTCAGCATGTTAGTCAAGTGTTTGTTGTGAACGTGAGTGGCTGTTGTGATTTTCACTTCTCTGGAAACCTTTAAGTGCTTTAGTGGTTCAGTGACAAAATAGGCCTTATATGCCAGCATGCATTGAGAGGTGAAGTCTGAATATTTATGTAGATCGAGAAAGAACGTCACTGCTAGAGACAACTGCAATTCAAAGTGGCAACTTAGTCATATGTTTCCTTAGTCTTCACGTTTAGTTTGGGAGCTGAGGGGCAGGCTTATTGGTTCTAAATTAATTTTCCTGTCCTTCCTTCTAGGTTTGATTTTTAATTTTTGTTAGTAGAAAATCTGTTATGGTTAGCTCATCTCACCTTCTTTAGCTGTTCAAAAAAACCAACAACCCAACAACATAAAATAAATAAAATAAAGGAGTTGTTTAGTCTTCTATAAATAACATGTAGAGAGAGACTACCATCTTTAAAAGGTCAATAAATTGATCTATTGTTGCGGCCAGGTAGAGGGGAGCAAGCACACCGATACGACGTATGTTAGCGTCAACCTCCGCTAAGCTCCGTTTATTGTTAACACTTGGGTTACATATATAGTCATTCATATCTTGTACACGCGATCACGCATTGTTTGATTGGCTGTCTCGCTTTGTGCGTGCAGCGAGCACGCAGGGTTATTTCACCCATGATTGGTTAACATTAGCATATTGTTTAATCTTGCTCAAGCGTTATTTTTCTTGCTGACACCTGTTCTTGTTTTACTCTTTCTGCCAACTTTCCTGTTATCTAGTCTCAAGGTTAAGGTGTCCTTCACAATTTGCTATACACACGGTCTATTTTCCAAGGACTAGCTCCCACAATCTATATAGACAACTATCTTGGGATGGAGGTGCCTAGTCTATCTGACTTAGGGGAGAATCTAAGGGCTTTTATTCAGTTGCTTAAGAATGGTTGTCTAGTGCTATAGATGGCTAGTCTTGTGTTGTATTTGCCAGTTCTGCCAACTGTTATAGCATCCGCACAGTCTGGAGGTTATAACAAAGGACCCAGGGGAACCATGCATCTTTCTAAACAGACTCTTAGATGCCAAACTGTATCTCTTAGAGCTCTTCAATGGCAGTAGAGACCAACAATTATTCATCTGAAGTGATGTCCTAATGTCAACTAATTTGAAATCTTCTTACTATAATTAAAAATATTTATACTGAGGTATGGTGTCCCACTTTGCCTCAGTTTTATACACACACGATGAAAGACAAACCTTTGCCCAAAATAAAACAACTGAAAGAATAAACAGAAAGAGAAATGCCAAAGTATAAGATATGTTCCAGTTTCAGCCAGTCTTGAAAATTAAGATGAAAGTTCCTAACCTGAGCATTGTAACTAGCATGCTGTCAAAATTCAAAATGAGTACTTGAGACCAAGACCCAAACTTGTAATATCAGTGAAAACACCAGTGAAAATAACAGCCAGTCCCATTTTAGAAACCTGTAGAATGGCTGAACACCTGCCCAAACACACAGATACAGGTAACAAGTTTAATATCAGACACCAGTTTAACAGAAGAGTGGTCACTGGGGTCACAATAAACACTAGATTTACTCACTTAAGCATGCTGCCCATTGCATGATTGAACGAGGAAAATACTTCATATTCTTAAAAAAAAATCAAAACTGTATATTCCAAAGATGATTTGAATCCACAGTCTCTGCTTTATAGTTCATTAGGCCAACAGGGTTGTAGGACCTTAAACTCTTTTTAAAGCTTAATGAAAGACAGAAAGAAGATCAAATATAAGTATTAAAATGTATTAAAATTATAGCTGTGCACATTTTTTAGTGTCATTCTAAGGATTATTTTTAGGCAATACTGTCCATTGCACTGCTATTTATTTTTGTAGCGTGAACTGCATTTTTTTAAAAATATTGATTTGGAGACTTTTATTTGCATTTATATGAAACCTCCATTGCAACAGTGGTATATCTGTTATATGGAAAAATATATTAGAAAAATAGGTACATAGCTAAGACATAGTTAAAACTGAAGAGTTAAATTAAATAGTTTTATATACATGTAATTATATTAGGAAATGTTTATGTGTTTTTTTATGTCTCAAACCTAATTCAATGAGAAGGGAAAGTCTGAGTGTTATGTGCCCAACCAGGTCCCTGTGAAGAGCAGGCTAGGCTTGAAGCACAGTGGAGATAGCTGACCTTTTGGGAAACCTATAAAATATGCAAGGAAAAGGCTAGAATCTAACACTTGGAGCATTTACAACCATCTCCTGACATGCATCTTATGAAATATTTTGTAATACATAATATGTAAAATGGGTAGTGTCTGCTAAAGGATTGAGGGAGCTAAACCCAGGGAATTGCTGGAAGTCACTCTTAACTGAATACAAATGTTTTAAGCCACTGTAGGATGATACTTCTACATTGTGAACTAGAATAATTTTATAGGAACAGAATAAAACTTTGTCAAGGCTCTAATCCTTGATTAAGTATGTATGTCAAGTGCTTTTACCTTGCATGTTATTTCTAGAATAACATCATTTGGCAGACACTAAGGACCTCATTCTAAAACTGTTACCTCATATCAGTTGGTTTCCAAAGTTAATATGCATTTAGGTTTCAGAGCACTCCATAGTTTGAAGAATGAAGTTTGGGAGAAGTCTTACAAGATGCAGAAAGTCAGCAAAATGGTAATGAACAATGTAAGGAAAGACAGTGGTTTACATATGCCTTCTGTTACAAAACAAACAAACAAACAAACAAAAGCATAAAATAGAAAAAAAATAACTACAAAATAAGACCTGTGCAATTATTCTAAGCTCTTCCACTGCCTTTTCCATATACTTCCTAGTCTTATCAAACTAGGACGTCTCAGATTAGGCTGCATTTAACATTTCAACATATGCAAATTTATCATGCAACAATTAGGCTACCTGTGTGAATCCCCACACAAGAGGATGTGTGAGTTTCATTGTCTTTACAGAGCTTAACCATAGAGTTTCACATAACTAATTTCTTCTTCTTTTTCTTATAAACTGGATACTTGCCAACTCTACCAACTCAGATTTGTGAGCAAATAATGCAATAAAAACAAGATAACTGAGAATTAAAAGTTTGGTAGGTTTTTTAGCCCAAGTGATGTTACTGAATGTAATACAAAAATGTTATAAATATTTCTCTTGGCTCCTGACTACATGATCTACTGTTGTCTTCCAGATGTATTTGGAAGTATTTATTCTGAGATGATAGGTGGATAGGTGCTTTTATCTTCTTACCTCTAGCTCTGTTATGAAACAAATTTAAGTAGACAGACTATCTCAAAGTCAGCTAAGTTCCACTGAAAACATAAAAAGTAGTGGTATAAATTGGCTAGCAGTTACATAACTCAGAGAGGAAAAGGGAAATCTTTGCCCACTTAAGTGCTGTAATGATTAGGCTTTACATTATTTCCAGGGGAATTTTATCCATTGTTCCTGTTGAAGCTTGCAGAGCCAAAAAAACTGTCCTGGGAGAAAGAAGACATAAACGATCCTGGATCCAACTAATCTAGGGAACTGAGACTAACATCCCTGAACTGCTGTTTTGGTTTTACTGTATTATTTTAAAACCTTTAATAAACTAATATAAAAAGCAGATAGACATCTGAAATCTTAATTCTCGTCGTCTTATCTGAGTCCCCACTACATTTCACTTAATATTACACAGCAATTGCATTAGTGGCAAGAACTATGGAAAGACATGAGACAATTCTTTTCCTTGAAGACTTTCCATTCTTTTTTTTTTTTTTTTTTTTTAAATAAAATGCTTAAAAGAACGAGAAGGAAAACAGAAATGCAGCAAGCTGGCAAAGATCACAGCTCATGACAGTGGCAAAACATTGCCTAGAACAAGGACTTGCAGAGCCTCATCTTGACTGCAAAATCAAGAGAAGAAACATTACACTTTGACCTCATCATATTGCACACAGCTTCAGAAGATGCCAAAAGAAGGTTTCCACTGCTTTCAAGCACTAAATCAACACCCATAGACATCCTCTGGTTTGCATTAATTCTTTTTCTGTTACCTTTCTATCATCAGAGGAATGGTTTATTTTCTCTGGTAGAACATCAATTATTAAATACCTTTTAGAAACAGCATGTTTGTATTCAATCAATACAATATATGAAGTGAGGTTTTCCTACTGTTTGTGAATAAGTACTAATTTACAAGGCAAAAAGAGGGGAAAAAGAAAAGCTCCTCACTAAATTACTTGGTGTCAAATTAAGCAAAATCTTAAGACTATATATACACAAGCACAAACAAAATGTAAATGATTTCAAGAATAGCAGCTTCCTTCTTGCATATAAATTTTTTATAAGAGAGAAGAAAAATTTAACTCACCTTAATTTTCGATGGGCCCAAACACCACATTTACACTGGTCTTTTATACATCTTCCTGCATGCCACTTGTGGCACTTGTTTTTCTTGACCTGCTTCTCAGTTAACACCATGGTGAAATGTATACCTGCAGCATCTTTCATTCTCCAGCATTTGACTTTTCACCCCAGACTAATATATTTCATTTGTATATGCTAAAAGAAACAACAAAGATGTGGCAACACTTCAGGTTATTCACAGATGTAAGGACCATGTTTTGCATTGTGTTAGGAAGATTAAGAGAATCAGGACACACCACAATGTTTTCATTTTTACAATTATAGCAACAAAAAAGATATCTGAAGGGAATAAATAAAACTGAACGTGTAATGTTTTCACTAAAAGAACGAAACTTTTTCCAAATTTTTGTGGTATAACCAAAACCTAGCCTAAGGAGTTATCGTGGGATCAAACTGGACATATAGCCCAGATCCTCTCATTCTCTGTACTTTTCAACTGACAGAGAGCCAAAATACAGGTCTTGCACTTATCAGTCCTATGCAGGTTTTGGTTCTTGGCTTACCCATGAGAAAGATTGGCCTGCCCCATACAATTTTAGTAGTTAAAGACTCCAAGGCAAGAAATAGCCTGACTTTGTAATGGTCCAAGGGAAAAGTGACAGAAATTCAAAGTCAAGGCAAAACAGTGAATTTGGAATTATTTTTAGCTATATAGATTTTTGGCAGAAGAGAATGAACCAACCAACCAAGTTCACATTACTTGAATTAAAAAGAACACCAGCCATCCTTTAACACATACCTGTCCTAAGAGAGGGAGAGGTCGCAGGGGTTATATGTGACTGTGAGTGTGCCTCGTGGACCAGCTGCTCCTCCTGGGGAGATATGAAATGGACCTGAGATTGCAGCCTGGTGTTTAGAAAGCAGGTATACGTGATACTATTGACACCAATTATAAATATTTGTATTTAAGGGAAGGGGGAAAGGCTAAGATATCATTGTAAAGGGTGCTGTTAAAATCTTACATAGGAGTAGTCTTTGCTGCTTAAGCATGCAAACTTTGAGTAGGACCTTTGACATCAGTAGAACTACTCGGAGTGTATGAAATTAATTACATGTGTGTATAAGCAAGACCAAGATTTTATTTAGCATGGAGAGCATTATGAGAAAGCGTTCACTGTAAATGCACACGTACTCTTTTCTTAGTGAGAGGGAATGATTTTGGACTCCAAAACTAGTGATACAGTACTTCAGTGATGATGTTAGACTTAGCAGGTTTAGCAGGATTTAAAATTTTGATGGGCAGGATGTGAAGTAAGCTAGAATGGTGTTAGCTATGTGATTCGTGTTATGTGGATTAATACTAAATTAGGAATTTTTTAAAAAACACCAATCCATATTCTCTCATATACGACTTATAGCTTGCTATGGCTGGCTCTCCAGCCTTTGGATTCCTACAGAGACTGATATTGTATCTACTGAAATATCCACTCATTTTAGTAGGAAAAGAATCACCCTTGCCCAATATATATTTATAACAATGTAAATAAAATGAAACACCAGTACTAACTTTAAGAGTAACTAATAATAAAATTTAATGCTTTTAAAGAGTTTAGTTCAGGATTCTTACTCATACATTCATTCTAGAGGTAAAAAGTGACATGACTGCTCACAGAACTAAAATAAAGGTAAATTAGCGTAACAAAAAAAAAAAAAGAGAGAGACTAAAACCAGAGTTATCTTTTAGTTGAAACAAAAGAACAGGAAGGATAGAAAATTCTAGAAGAACAATCTGCTTTGGACACTTTAAGACAACAGCTGAACTGAAATTATAAAGACACCTTTTTAAAGCTTGCTTAACCCTTCTATCTCCATACCTCGGATGTGAAGTCTTAAAAATTTTCCTCAATAATTTTATATTGGAATTCTGTATTAGAATTTCTACTATCTTCTTTTGTCAATCTTACAAAGTTTTCTGAAAGGAAGGCACGTTATTGTGCTAACTGATTCTGTGTTTTGTGTATCGAGTATATATTTACTTAAGCATCTTTATAAACTTTTATTTTTCAAATAGAATCTTTAGTGCATTCATAAAGCATAGTCTTACTTAATAACATTCTATTAAAATGGTATTATTCACCAATATATTATTTCAGTCTCATATTAATATACTGCAGTTGATGTTCAGTACTTTGCTGTTGGTGAATAAACAAAATATTTTGTGGCAGTTTAAAATTACTTTGTTAACTTCATAACCATCAGACTGATTGTTTTTTATCATTTCTGTATTTTTACGTCATGAAATAACATTGCAATTTCCTTTTTGTAGCAGTGAGAAGAATAGAAAACTAATGATATTTATCAGCCAATGTTTTCTATTATGCTTCTTATTCTATAACAATTTCTATTCTGCTAAGAATTGGGGAAGATAAAATGTAAACATAAGTTATATAGTCAACGAGTTAAATAAATGAAGTTACATATTTTTATATTCATTGAAATACTTGAATAGTTTCTGCATTGCAAAAAAATACTACCATTTCTGCGATCCTACACAGTAATGGTAAAGGGCAAAACTGCAAAGTCCTGCCAGCAGAGATGTGATTGACCTTGTGTCCGTTCATACTTAAACCAGAAGGTATTCTCCTTATATTTTTCATTGACATACAGGCTCATAAACACAGTTAAATTATATACAACCTTCCTAAAAGCTAAGCCTCAGGAAATGCTGATAGTAATACTGTATTTTTTTTTTTCCCTGATACACCAAGAAATAACATAGTCAGAATTCAAGTCTCTTTTCTGCCCACAGAGGACAAAATCACATCTCTGGTCACTCTAAAGAATGTCCCAGACATAACATGGTAGAACAATGACTTCTCCATTTAAAAACCCCAAAAATTTAAAAAAAAAAAAAGATAAAAAGTCCAGAGTATCTAATTCAGGAATTAGTGTCTTTTCACATGCTGACAAATGCATACGTTTTAAATGGACCTCCATGTTTTGGTGGTTTTGTTTTTTTTTCAACTTCAGAGTAGCACAGAAAAGGGAAGGGATAAATTTTGTTACTCAACGTGCTCCATTGCTTAAAATATACCTTCAAATTCTCTGACTATGTTGGTAAGGGAATCTGGAGCACAGGTTATTTTTTTCTCTCTTCTTCCAGGTGCAGGCAGTAACATTGGAAGAAACAAACAAGCCCAATCTATTAATACGTGGCTCCGTGGCTGGTGTCACCAACACAATTATCAGTTTTTTGATAATGGGATGGCCTACAGAGCCCCAGGCCTGCTGGTGTCAGATGATACTCACCTTTCTGAAAGGGGGAAGAGGGTCTTTGCTCACAATCTAGGGCGGCTTATTGAAAGAGCTGTAAACTATACTTGAAGGGGCAGGGGGATAATATCAGGCTTGTCTGGGACAAGCTGTGGGCTGACACGCCAAAATTAGAGAGACGGGGTGTTAGTGGGGGCCCTCAGCCTGTTGCTCTGAGACGTGCTGGCTACACTGCAGCACATTTTAAGTCTTACAGAGATGACCCAGGGGTTCCTGAGGTAATAGAACTCAACAGAGAAACACCAGTGAAATACCCTAAAGGAATGTTCTTTTAAAGGGTGTTCCTCTAAGAATGTGACACGGCCAACAGCCCAGCTGAAGTGTCTCTGTACCAATGCACACGGCATGGGCAATAGACAGAAAGAGCTGGAAGCCACTGTGCTGCTAGAAAGCCACAACCTCGTTGCCGTTACTGAAACTTGGTGGGATGAATCCCATGACTGGAGTGCAGCTATCAATGGCTACAGGCTGTTCAGAAGGGACCGGTAAGGAAGGAGAGGCAGAGGCATAACCCTATACATCAAGAAGCTGATAGAGTTTGAAGAGCTGTCTCTGAAGAATAGCCATGAGCAGGCTGAAAGCTTATGGGTAAGAATTAGAGACCGAGGCAACAAAAGGGAACCTTGTGGTTGGTATTTAATACAGGCCGCCCTATCAAGGGGAGCCTGTTGAAGAAGCCTTCTTACTCCAGCTACAAAAGGCATCGCACTCGCAGGCTTTCATCCTACTGGGGGACTTCAACCACCCCAATACCGGCTGGAAAAGCAGAACGGAGAGCTGTAGGCAATCCAGGAGACTCCTGGATTGCATTGAAGATAACTTCTTAAGGCAGGTAATAGACAGCCCCACCAAGGGGGATGTGATACCAGACCTGATGGTCACCAACACAAGTGAGTTAATAAGTAACATCAAGATTGGAGACAGCCTGGGCTGCAGTGATCATGCAGTGGTGGAGTTTGCAGTCCTGAAGGATACGGATAAGGGAAAGAGTAAATTCAGGACCCTGAAGTTTAGGAAAGCAAACTTCTAGTTCTCCAAGGAGTTAGTTAATAGGACCCCCCTGGGAAACTGCCTTCAAGGACAAGGGGCCAGAACGGAGCTGGCAGAACTTTAAGGATGCTTTCTTTAGAGCACAAGAGCTCTCAGTCCCCAGGTGTAAGAAATCAGGAAAGGAATGCCAGAGATCTGCATGGCTAAGTCAAGACCTGCTGGTCAGACTAAAGAGCAAGAAATAGGTGCACAGGCAGTGGAAACAGGGACATGTGTCCTGGGAGGGGTATAGGGACTCTGCCTGTTGTGTAGGGATGGGGTCAGGAAGGCGCACCTGGAGCTGAACTTGGCAAGGGATGCAAAGAATAATATTTTGGACTTCTACATGTATGTCAGCCCGAAAAGGAAGGTCAAAGAAAGCATCCCCCCCGCTGATTAGCAAGACTAACAAACTGGTAACCACAGACGAGGAGAAAGCTAAGGTACTCAATAACATTTTTGCCTTAGTCTTCACTGGCAACCACTCTCCCCACACCTCTCAAGTGGACAGACTGCAAGGCAGGGGATAGGGGAGCAAAGTGCCTCCCTCTGTAGGAGAAGATAAGGTTCATGAACACCTGAGGAATCCGAATATACATGTCTAAGGGACCTGATGAGATGCATCCCAGAATTCTGAGGCAATTTGCTGATGTAGTTGTCAAGTCACTCTCCATGATATTTGAAAAGTCATGACAGTCAAACTAAGTCCCTGGTAACTGGAAAAAGGGAAATGTTGCACCCATTTTTTAAAAAATGTAGAAAGGAGGACGCTGGAAACTACTGACCTGTCAGCCTCACCTCTGTGCCTGGGAAGATCATGGAACAGATCCTCCTAGGAGCTATGCTAAGGCACTTGGAGGACAGGGAGGTGGTTTGAGACAACCAGTATGGCTTCACCAAGGGCAAGTCCTGTCTGAGCAACCTAGTGGCCTTCTGTGATGGAGTGACTGCATCAGTGGACAAGGGAAGAGCCACGGATTTCGTTTATCTGGACTCCTGTAAAGCCTTTGTCATGGTCCCCCACATCTTTCTCTCTAAATCGGAGAGAGACGTATTTGATGGATGGACTGTTTGGTGGATGAGGAACTGGTTGGATGGTCACATCCAGACAGTAGTGGTCAATGGCTCAATGTTGAGATAGAGAACAGTGACAAGTGGTGTCCCTCAGAGGTCCATACTGGGACCAGTACTGTTGATACTGGGATCAGTACTGTTGAATATCTTCATCAATGACATAGCAGGATCGAGTGCACCCTCAACAAGTTGGTGGATGACACCAAGCTGAGTGGTGCAGAGGGATGGGATGCCATCCAGAGGGACCTGGACAAGCTTGAGAAGTGGGCCCATGTGAACCTCATGAGGTTCAACAAGGCCTAGTGCAGGGTTCTGCACCTGGTTTGGTGCAACCCCCGGTATCAATACAAGCTGGGGGATGAAGGGATTGAGAGCAGCCCGGCTGAGAAGGACTTAGAGGTACTGGTGGATGAAAAGCTGGACATGAGCCAACAATGTGCGCTTAGAGCCCAGAAGGCCAACCGTATCCTGGGCTGCATCAAAAGAAGCTTGGCCAGCAGGTTGAGGAAGGTAATTCTGCCCCTCTACTCCACTCTGGTGAAGCCCCATCTGGAGTACTGTGTCCAGTTCTGGAGTCCTCAACACAGGAAAGACATTGACCTGTTGGAACAGGTCCAGAGGAGGGCCACAGAAATGACCAGAGGGCTGGAACAATTGTTTCTATTTATGTTAGTAACAAGACAGGACTAAAAGCATCTCTTTTTTTGGTATAAGTCATGGCTAATATGTTTGAAGAAAAAATTACAGACACTCTGAGAATAGAGATACACAAAATCATTTGCTTACAGAGCTAAAAACATATCTGAAATCAATTGCTAATATACTTATTGCTAATATACTGCATAACCTGACAAATCACTTAACTTCATACAAGATTTTTTCATTCTTTAGAATTAATATACTTTCTCTAATATCATATATAAATATAATCTAATATAATTTTCATTGAAAGAAAAGGAAAACAGAGCTTGATATATAGAAGCACCAATGTATTTGTTGGTACCTAAATGCCTTGTTAAAAACTCATCTGGAATCTTAAATCCTAGGTAATTCATTCATCAATATCAAATATGAGCAAACTGAAAAGTAAATTTGTAGAACCTTACTGATCTGTTCTTTTTCCCCAGTCAATCCTATGATTTATTCATGTTATCATGAAAACACTTTTTTATCTTTTCAAATTATGTATTTTTCAGCCTTGTGAATTCATCTCCTGTATTACATTTCAAGAATTTTGACTATTAATAAAATAGTAGTTAGAAATACGTAATTTTTTTTTTAAATCACAAAATCCTTTCTAAATAGAAATTAATTATACCCGTCCTGTGAGATAAATGAGTGATACAGTGCGGTCATTTTACTCAGCATGGTGTAGAACGAAGCAGCTGTGTCATGATATGCATTAACATAGGTTAAAATGAATATCACTCATTCAAGGATAATGTTTGTGTTAGGTATGATAGATGTAATAACTGGTCTGAAGTTGGAGAATGGATTGTAAATAGAAGTGATCCAGTTGGAATTTATAGTCACACAGGAAAATTAATTTGCTTTCCACTTCAAAAAGTAAAAATGTGATGTCTTTAATGAGAAATGATGATCTCTTTCACACTTCTACAAATGAGTAAAGCTACGCATAGGTATGTAATGTGGTAATAGTTCACATTAAGAGAGGCATCTCAAATATTGTGTTCAGTTTTGGGCCCCTCACTACAAGAAAGACAGAGGTGCTGGAGTGTATCCAGAGAAGGCTAACAAAGCTGGTGAAGGGTCTTGATCACAAGTCTTATGAGGAGCTGCTGAGGGAAGTGGGGTTGTTTAGTTTGGAGAAAAGGAGGCTCAGAAGAGATCTTATCTCTCTGTATAACTAACTGAAAGGGGGTTGTAGCCAGGTAAGTGTCAGTCTCTTCTCCCAAGTATCGAGCAATAGGAAAAGAGGAAGTGGCTTCAAGTTGATCCAGGGGAGATTTAGATTGGATATTAGGAAATATTTCTTCAGCAAAAGGGAAGCACTGGAACAGGCTGACCAGTGAAGTGGTTGAGTCACCATCCCTGGAAGTATTTAAAAGATGTGGCACTTAGGAACATGGTTTGGTGGTGGACTTGGCAATGTCAGGTTTATGGTTGGACTCAGTGATCTTAAAGGTCTTTGCCACCCTAAATTATTTATGATTCTATGATCGTTAGAAAAAAATAGCATTGTTACCCAGGCAGTTACCAGTTGCACAGGCTCCACAGCTTTTGAAAAACTTGTAAAATCTAAAAAAGAATCCTTCTGCATTCATATAGTTATAACTCCCTCCCAGAATGTCTTGTTCATTTTGTGATTCATATTTTTCAGATATAATCTCCTTGGTTTCTTTTCTCCTCGGTGGGAAAATGACAAAAGTTTTTACAGCTATGCTTTCTATATCTTTTTTTTTTTTTTCATAAAGCAAGATGGAAAACATATACCTGTCATGGAATAAAAAAAATGATGGGGCTTGAGACAGTCCTTGTCTCCTGATGCAGCTGGCCCTACAAACTTGTGCCAGCACAAGGGAAGCTCATGTATCCTGCCCAGCCAGGTGTTATTCTTACCACAGACAGATCTATGGAAATAAGGAAGAGAGACTTGAATATAAAGAGAAAGCAAAATAAGGGTGAAGGATGAGATTGATGTAATTTTAATCTGTGTTGGGGTGGAGGTATGCTTTGCTAACAAATATTTGAAAGGCTAAAAATTTAAGCCACGGGTATATTACATTTATTGAGGCAAAACAGGGAAGATGCAGAAGGGAAATGTAGAAGTTAAAAAACAAAACAAAACACAAATAAACCAAGCTATTCTATTCTATTTTGGAGTGGAGTATTCCAGCTAAAGAAAAGCAAATTTGGGAAAAGCCACTAATTTATATTAAGTTGTTCAGCCCTATCCCTGAAATTATCTTTTGAAAATACTAAATTCAAATTACATATTGAAAATATTCCTTGGGCAAAGCTCTGCACTTCCAGTAACTTGAATATAAATCAAAAAAAAAAAAACCCAACAATTTCATCTATGCAAAGGATATTTATTTTGTCCCAACTAATCACTATAATTTTTGTTGTCAAAACTGGTGAAGATATCCAAGAAGAAAATCAGAAAATTCACAGAAAATAGGACTACATTGTATTATAATCACTCATAAACCCATCTTCTAGAGAAATTAACATATAGCGCAGTGAAGATTACCATCTGGAGTTCAAACTCCTAATTTGCCATTCTTGGAAAAATAACAATTGTCTTTTTCTCTTATTTTTCTCTGCACAAATAGATGCACCCATATAAACAGATTCTTTTATTTCTACAGTACAGGGTTCCAAGATTGTAACAATTCATAAAAGTTAATTATCTTACTATCGAGTGAGAGCAGATTAAAACTTTCCATTTTAAAGCTAAAAACAATAAACTAAACTTATTTATTCTCAGGCCTTTTCACATGGTCTCCAATTTAATTTCAATGGAATCTATGTATCTTCTCAAATATCTATGAAGGGAAATTAAAAATTTGTTCTAATAGTCAATAGACCTATGGGGAGTCACAGCACTCTGTTAAATTGTCAGTGATGTTGTTTATGGAATACTAACCTTGGAATTGTTTCTCCAAATTTTTCATCACTGAAAAGTAGAGCAATTGGTAACTTGATATACTTTCTACAGTAAAAAATCCCTTCTTCTTAAGAATAATTTGCATTCGTATCATACATATTTTTTAATATTGCGTTTATCTTTTGTGTTTTTTTTTTTGTCTAAATCAATTCTAAGGAAGATAATCCCTGCGAGTACCTCACTCTCCTTCACTGTCCCAAAGACACTGAGAATTTCTTCTGGTTTTGTATATTGCTTTAGCATAAAATAACACATCACATTCAGAATAATGGAAAACCTTGGACTTACATCAATAAAGCACATTATGCAAAAAAAAACCCACCTTTCCTCATACTCATATATGCTGAGTACCTTGATTTTTGGGAAGTTTTTGGTTTAAGTGTTAATACTGTTAAACACAGTAAGAAAGTTTAAAGGACTAGTGGACAATGTAAGAAACATATTGTACTATTAGCTTCAGAATTTTCTGAGCATTTTTCATATTCAAACATACCTTCATGATATTTTTTAATACTTAGGGACATTAGGAGCTGAGGATATACTGAAGGATATACAGTAAGGATATACTGAAGTACAGTAAGGATATACTGAAGTAAAATAGTAGGACCTTGATTTCAGCTGTACTAAAAAACGAATCCTTCATTTAGATGATATTGAAAATTTAAATCCATAGTCCACTTCAGAATATAGGAGACATTAACAAGCCTTATTAAAAAAAAACAAATTGTCTTGACTACTCTCCTACCTGTATTATTGCCTTTAACATAGATACTATAACATTCAGAAGTTCCGGTTCCCCTTTTGGTTAGTATATTTACATTCATTTTCAATTTTGCTTGTATTCCTATCTCCAGATGAGATTGGTGTGAGTGTGTGTATGTATGTAATTTTGAAAAAATGCAATCGGGGTAAAATGCAAATAAAAATGCAGGAAATTAGATCTTGAAAGTATTCAAGAAGCTGCGCATCACAGTTTGGGCGACTAAAGGAGGCCAATGTCCAGTATAAGCTAATTAGAATCACGTGTTTAGTCCTGCAAGTACAGGGTTGTGGGAAAGTAATGGAAGATTGGTGAGGAGGATTATAAACACGCTCAAGTGACTCATACCTGGGGTGCTGAACAACACATATATCACACTAATCATTATTCAGTCTTATGTGCTCACAAGCAGAACATCTGTACTTAGATAACGTAAGTACGTGATGGACTCAGGGACACCTTATTGAACATGCTTGAGATTCCTGTCCTGCTGTTGAAGATCAAAGGACAGTGGAAAACTACGCCTGCTTGAACTATTGAAATAATACAGGTGAGAACAGCAAGTCTGAGGTGTCACGTTCTCACTAACAAGGACTCACTCGCTAATAAGGACTCTCGCTCTGAGGTGCCTGTGCCTTCCGCTTGCATGACACTGCCCAGGTGCTGCTTTGGAGATCCCCTGGTCTGCGAGGTATCGAGATTAAATTTGTTCTTTGCCTTTCATCTGTAGTTTTGTGGTTGTTCCTGCCTCCTGCCTGCATTGGCTCACACAAGGGTAGACAAAACTGTCAGACAGCTAATAGTCACTACCATATACACACCAGCAAGACCTCGGGAATAGGCACAGTTGCCTCAGGAAATTATGTTTTTAATATACCTCTGTTGCCTCTAGAATTCTTAAGAAGCCATGTCTGTCTGGTTTGTGCCAGCAAAAGAGTTTCTTTGCAAGAAGAATTCTCTCCTCTGATTTCTGCTTAGCGTCATAATGGGTTCTGAGAAATGTTGAGTTCTGACACTTTCGTTCTTCTTATAGACAGTGACATATTAAGTACACCATTTGTCCAGAAACATGATGAGAACAATTTCTGCAAGAATGATGACAGGTTTATCTGCCTCCTCATTAACTTAAAATGTCTAATAATGCCACATACTAGAAACATAGTTTGAATTTACTTTCTTGTAATTCATCCAATGTACAGCTTGGTCTAATAAAATAACGAAAAGACAACTTTTGCTGGTCTTAGCACAATTAAATCTGGGCGATCTACATATATCCTGAGGAAAGTTAACATAGAGGAGAATTCTTGCAGAGGCATAGAACAATTTATGTTGGAAGGAAATGCTGGAGATACCTGATCAAAGGAGGTCCAAATATAACAGTTTCTCAGGACTATCTAAAGGGGAATTTTGAACAGCTCCAATGATGGAGATTCTGCAGCCTCTTGGGGCAACCTGTATCACTATTTGACCATGTTCGTAGACATAGTCTTTACATCTGTGTGCCAGTTTGCCTAAAAATAGATAACCTACTTTGTGTATTGTCGAGGTAGCATGGATAGGATAGTGACCCCTAGTGTCAGTGAAATGTATTTCAGCTAGAAAAAATGTGGACAAAACTTTTTCTTCCATCTCATTTTCGTAGATGTTTGCACAAAAGGAATTAACACCGGAATTAAGGGATATTGCTCCACGATATTAACAGTAAATCCTGTCTGAGAAGGTATAATGCAATTCCCTCTAGTCTTTTGAAAATAATTTACATGTGTTCTAAGTGATACAAAGAAGATAGCAGAATTATAGATCATAGAAATGTTTGGGTTGCAAGGAACCTTTAAAGACAATGTAGTCCGACGACCCCTGCCGTGAACAGGGAAAACTTTCACTAGATCAGGTTGTTCAAAGCGTCATGGACCTAATGTTATGATGTTAAGTTATAACAATGTGGGGAAAAAAAAAAAGAGAGAAAAAATTATGATGTTATTTCAGAATCTTGAATAAAATCTACTACATGTGTGCTTTTTTCCAGATTTCTGTGTATTTCTTTTAGAATTTATGTAGCTACAGATGTACAGGCAGGTGATATATCTTGATGCTACAAAGAACTTTGCATTAAATGTTAGTGCTAATGGGTCATGAAACTTCACAGCATTTTGACAGTAAAAGATCCTTAAAAGATTACAACGGTGATGTATCTAAACATCTGAAAAGAGAGATTATGAGGTTTGGTTCAAAGCTAGACATCAAAATGAAGTGTCTACCTGTCTGCGAATTCTTTTTGTACTTAGTGAAGATCCAGGGCTCATTTCAGCTACTGAAACACAAGTGTTTGTGACTAAGAGATATAAACAAGGTTATTCCATTTGGTCTCCAGCTGCTGTTTCAGAATGTTGGAGAGTATCTACTAGGTCTGCTGTAAATTCATTAGAAAAATTATAAACCCAACTATAGACAGGAGAACCAAGCCCAAATTCAACACCAGTGGATTCTAAAGAATCATTCATCTCAGATTAAATTAGACACCTTGGGCTTAATTCAGTTACACACATGTAGATATACAGTGTGTTTCTATACCAAAGTTTTAGTTGGGATCAGGATTTAATGTGAAATTCTCAACTGTCCCACATACACTTAAAATGTAGACCAGTCTACAAGGACACAAATGAAAAAATCTTCCCATGAAATGTGTATGTATTTTTGCTCTGCAGATGCAATCTTATTGATCCACACTAATTGTTAGTGAAGACATACCTTAATCTCATTTTAGATGCTCTGGGATATCCCATCTGAACCCCAGCTGCCGCTCCAGAAATAAAAAGGGTTTCTTTTTTCTGACTGTTTAAGCTTCCAGACCCATGTGGACATCCTGGGAACATGAATGCCTCTCTCTCAGACTGCACTACATGCCCGTTTAGGCAACTGAATTGAATGTTAGTCAAGTCAGCTTGGTGAACTAAAGTTTTCTTCAGGATTCAATAAGCAGTTTATGTTGATATCATCTCCAATGACCATAACTGTCACACTTAAATGTAGGAGTCTTATTTTAAACTGAAACTCATTCCTCATTTTTAGAACTTGAACTTCAGTTCAGGCACATGAGAGCTATGTAAACACATTGTTAAATGTTTTGAATAATTATGCCTGATTTTTTTTTCTGAAGATGTAAGGTTCTTAAGGAAAGCTCAGTTTAGTATATAAGTGTTTTCAAGGATGATTGTTATATACCTTTTTGAACATTAAATTTACAACTATATTGATATATCTCTGCTCACCAGAACTTGATTTTGGGATGCCTGAATACATATTTTTCACTCAAGCAACAAGGTATTCATATTTGAACATGACCTGATGAAAGAAATTAGACCAAATCTTCACAGGAACAAATTCTCCATGTTTAATCCTTTCCAGACTATTAACTGTAACTAACAAGTGAGGTAAAGGATTCTAATTTTAAACAAGTCTTACAGTTTCTCACATAATCATTGATAGAAGGATTGGGGAAGAATATATTACTTTTACCATAATGTTGGACAAAAGTAATGACTTGTTAAAGTAATACAGAAAAAAATACTCAATATATGGTTGCATAAATGAACATCCTCAGATGGCAACATCCCACCTGTTCAATAATGGGTCTACTTGAATGCTCATGTAGATAACTGGTCCTATAATGATTAAGATTGAAATGGAAAATCAAAACCTTCTCTGCAAGGTTGTAGCAACCTAGATTATTCCATTATTTAGCCTACTGACATTTTTCTGTTCTATGAGTGGGACACGGTCTGCACCAGAATGACAGATGATCTCCATAACCACTGTCAGGACTCCTTCTTAAAGACGCAAAGGAAGATCCAAGCATGATATAGAAATATAATGATTATTTCTTCTGTTCTGTTTTGTGTATCTAAGTCCTATATTTTCCATTATGCAGGTAAGGAAATAAAGATAGGAAATTCAATGCCAGGATTTATCACAATTTTTGCTATTTTCGGATGTGTTCAAATATGAATAACAGGGTGAAATATTTAATTCATTGCTGTCAGATTTAATTTTAAGCATCTTATATTGCATATTTATTTCTAGAAGTCATCAATGTATCTGGACTTTAATTTTTAAAGCTTTCTTTAGTGATTTGCTCATGTCAAGGAATGCACCAGAGGTAGGACCTAGAAAGAAAGCAACTGTGAAATCTGTAGTGAGATGACTTGCTTAGACCTTCTCTCAATATCATACTAACTCAATGTTTGCATGTTTTTTTTTTTCACACTGTTGAAACAGCAGCGTACTTGATTATGGAGGTACACCATCAAAATATGCTACAACCCATAGTGAAAATCTGTCTTGTATTTCAGGACATGCTGCAAAAGAAAGGTGAAACTGGTTTTGAAAATTATCTTGGAAGCAAAAATTAAGGGATGGAAATTTTTCCTTTTTTTGCTTTATTGAGGAATTATTGGGTAATCTCGTCTC
Organism: Vanellus vanellus; assembly: GCF_965231255.1. Classification (NCBI taxonomy): domain Eukaryota; kingdom Metazoa; phylum Chordata; class Aves; order Charadriiformes; family Charadriidae; genus Vanellus; species Vanellus vanellus. Next base: position 166,798,006 of record NC_138905.1, read on the forward strand.
AAGTTGTTTTTGACTTACCATTCTGCATATTATATTTATTTGATTTTATGAATTTAACTTTCTATAGCCTGGTTTAACACTATTTATTATAAACATTATTAATGATTATGGTGTTTGCGTTTTAAAAAAGTTAACCACTTTGAGTTCTGCCGGAAGTTAAATGCCATTTTGTCATTCCATAGTCAGATGTCCAATGAATAAATAAAGCATCAGTATCTCTTGTTGCAAAATGATCGTTTAACAGCATATTTGCTACCTTGTGCAATATCAGCAGTCTTATGAAAAATCCATCTTTACTAAAGTTAGTTGCTTTTATATATTATTATCTTTGTCCTTGGAACAGTTTCTGCCCATTAGATAATATACCAACTGTTAACTGCTAGTAACAGATTTTGAGAAGCAATTTCTTAAGAAGGGAACTAATAGTTAATTAACTTACATGTTTGTTAAGTATCTGAATGTTCTTTTTATATTGACATTTATTATCATGAACTTTTAATCTTAGACTACAAAATGAGTCAAGTAAATTGCACTTGTTTGTGTAGCAGAGGATCTGATGAGAATTCTGGAACCATGTTATTCATGCTCTTCAGTTTGATTTTGGGGAATTAAAAAGGTAATTAAAACCAAAAAAAAAAAAACAACAACAAAAAGAACTACTTTTTAGTAGTTCTTTAATTCCATAAAAATTAAGATCATAACAAAGGCTGTTTGAAAAATTTTTAATATTTACAACAAAAAATCTCTTGCAAATTCTTTTATTTTTATTTTTTTTTCTGAATCCACAGTTCAATATTCACTGTGTAGGTTAGATAAATCATTTCTAATATACCGATGGTCTGCAAAGTAATAATTTAGGTTTTTCACCACTTAGATTTTGCATGTTTGATCACATATATTTTTTGTGCATCCTGATTAAATAGCTAGAATATATGAAAGAAAGAAGTAATTAATAACAATGACTTGTCAATAAACAGAACTCTTTTGTGTCTCGACTTTGAAACTTAGAGGATTCACAAAATACTTTCCTGATTTTTCCAAGCTGGGTAAGACCTGTTGATTCACAAATGAAATGATATTTAACGTAGTATACCAATCTCTGCAACGATGTTTTTCAATAATTGTTCCAAATTTATGGAGGACTGTTAAGTACATAATATATGAGAATATATACCAAATAGAATATTCAAATTTGTTTACTTTTTAGATACTTTAATATTTTCATTGTAGTTTAGATGCTTCCACTGCTTAGGTAATATGAAGACCATTCTGTGCCATTTGGGTATTTAAGTGTCTAATTCTTACGAATTTCAGAACAACTTCAATATATAGTATTTTTGTTATAGGTACACTTAATCTATGCGAATGTTCACGTATTAAAATTATCTTGAAAAATCTAACTTAAAACTCTATTTAACTTGAAGGGTTTTGTAAGATTTAGATGACTTTTGAAACTGAAAGAGAAGGCCAAACCCAAGAGCAAAGTAAATAGTGTAATATTGAGCATCACAATGTTAAGTATTAGTCGCCTGACTGCTGGTACAGATTTCTCACAAGAACATAGTACGAACAAGAAATGGTAGACTGGCAAAAGGCAAGAAGTTGAACAAGCACTTCATGTGGGAATCCAAAGGCAAAGTAACAAGGACAGGGTGTGTCTTAAACCCTATCCTTTTTCTTGGATTAGGTATTTTGCACGCTGGATATTTAGCATCTCTCTGTCATTATAACTTGTAACCTCCTTCCCAAGCAAAAGCCTAAACTTTTTTCTTTAAAAAATTTTACAGCGATCATTCTTTTTCTTAATAAATAAAATCTTATTATGGACAAAAGAGAACACCCCCTGTATAGGTAGACAAGAATTTATTGTAAATTTCATTAATGTTTTAGTAGTATAATAAAAAATCCAACAGTTATTCCAGTCCAGGCACAGTAACACTAACAGTCATAGTCTGAATTAACACATAAGAGCTTCATATAGTTAAAACTGTTACACAGAAAAAATATACTGTCTTCTTTTCTCTCTGGCATTAGGCTCACCCTTCCAAAGACCCCCTGAATCTTAAGGTCAGTGGTGACTGTCTTCCTTAGGAAGAGAGGTGTGCCAACACAGCAAGTCATCAGTGGCCAAAGGTGTTTGCCTGGAGGAGTCCAGTACTGGTCCTGGGGGCACATTCCACTGCAATCTTGCATCTGCCTGGATGATTTTTTCTATATTTTCTTAAAACAGCCTGCTCCCTTCTCATTAACTGCTGGCTAAACTGTGAAAGCCGCAGAACAGCTTCCCGCGCTTTCCCCTGGCACAACAGGGCTCACGTTTGTTATGCAGTGACTGCTGGGCTTTTACCATACTGAAGCCATATTTTAAGCTAAAGCATTTTAGGCAGTAGGCATAGACTAAAACTCTCTCAGCCCAAGACAAGTCAGGCAAGTCCTGAAACACTGCACTGCCCAGCGAGTGCACAGCCTGTGGGCTGCAGGTTTTTTTATATCTAGAGCAGTGGGCTGGATCTCTAGAGCCAGGCAACAATGGGTTAGGCAGAGGAATGAGGAGTGAGTGTATGAGGAGTCCCATCTGTATTGTCTGAAGTTTTTCCACTTCATCTAAAGCAATTCTGGACTAACTGTGTTGGAGAAGAGGAGATGGGATAAAGAAAAAGTGAGTGAACAAGGTCTGTAATTTAGTGCTTATGACTTTCCTCTGAGACATCTGGAGTTTGGATTCAGCTCTGAGGGCTGATTAAGTATTTGAAGTGTAAAGTGCATAAATAGAAACCCTAGTTTTAAGTCTCCTCACGCAGAGGAGAAATTAAACCAAGAATATCTCATGTCCTGAATGAATGTCCTAAGCACTAAATCCTTATCTAAAGGACATTGACAACACTTCTGGCCTCCTTCTTCAGGAAAATGGTAGTTAGGTCTGCTTTTTTTTATAGTGTTCATTCAATAAATGTATTCCGTGAACACCCTCTTGCCTGTGCTCTTCTCAATCCCCTGACCTTGAAAGTGAAAAAAGTTTAAGAAAAAAGCTTTTGTGGATCCTTGTGGAAGACAGGCTTGATCTAGAAGGCAGTAAATCATTACTGTCAAGTTTAAAGTGCCTTTAGACAAAAAGATAAGCAGAACTTGGGGTACCTGAAAATATGAAGATTTAGTTATCCATCTTCCACCTAAATTTGGTTCTGGACATTGTTTTTCAAATTGCTTGAGCATTGAAATGTTAAGCCCAGGTATGGCTAAATATTTTTTGGTATCTTTGTGGCTCGATCTGACTCCTCCTCATCTAGAAAAATGATACTGCCACTTTTTTTTTTACAAAAACAACTTTTTTTTTATCCCTGCTACATGAATGTGAAGATTACTGTGGATGCCATTAAAGGAACAATATTCTTCTACAGTATAACATACACACAAAATGATTAATATTAAATGGAAAACAAATTGGCAAGTGGAAATAATACCTAGTGATGACTACCAAACCTTCTGCACCATTTCAGCACTATGTGCACTGATACCCTTGTTCATTTGAGGGACATGATGGCAATGCAGCTCCTTTCAGAGCCATGCAGTTTGTGGACTTAAATAATATTCAGGAACCCTAGCCATCACCACATTAAACTTTGATGATTGTCAAAGAAACCTGCAATTATAAACAACTCCTCTATTTTTTCGTTTTTATTCTAGAGTATTCATTTGATAAAAAGAGGCTCAAATTATATTTTCATGGGTAAACTGCCTGTTTTGTCTAGGCTGATGAGGCTCAATCTAGGAAGGATTAAAAATGTCTGTTCACTAAGAACATAGTAAAAACTAACTTATCAAGGACCCATTTAGCCAATATTATGTTCTATATAGTATTCATACCATTCATTTAATGGTCCAAGAATTTCCGTGGGAAAAGACAGAGAAGAATTGGTTCTTGTCCATGCTCTTAGAATAATTGGGTTTTGTTTTTGAAATATACCCTTACGTTAAGTTAGTTCTTGTAGCCCTTTGAAAATCTTCAAGTTTTCCTGTATCCTTTTCAGAATTGAGGGGACAAGAACTGTTTAACTGTGGGCAGACCCTGAGTTTGCAACAGTGGCATAAAGTTCTGGTTATATTCCTTATTTCTTTCCTAATAATTCTTTACACTTCACTCATTTTCTTTTGACTTCTGCCAAGCACTGAGCTGATGTTTTTATGAAACCCCCTGCCTTGCTTCTGAATAATAATGGTCATCAGCAAGCCCAGCTTTTAATGTATGAAGCTGGAATAGTTTCTTCATGTGTGCTACATTTTACATTAATCTACAGTCAACTTCATCTTCCACGTTATTGCCTTATAACATCTCAAAATGTCCTTCATCATCTGCCATATCCTTACTCCCTTGAATAACTTCATAAAATCAACAAACTTTCCACTCTTAACCACCTTTCCAGATGTTTATATATATATACAGATATATAAAATACAGCTATTTTAATGCTTATATATCTACACACATATTTTAATATACATATATGCATCTGCATGTATATATTAAAATAGCCTTGAAGCTCTCTAGGTGACTTCCCTACACTGTGGCAACTAACCTTTTACTCATATTCTATTGTCTTGTCTTTCAACCAACAGTTCTATCTATATAATGGAGTGGTGGTACATGTCCTGTTTGACCGCAGCCTTCATTTTCAGCTGGTAGCACACAAGCTCTGTGACTGCAATCATCATAACATGTGGGAACATAATGTTGCTTCTAAGTGCAGTCCTGGTTTTGGGTGAGATATAAGCATAAGTGATACAGCTAATTCAGCTTCCAAAATCTCTTCCAAGATCTGATTGTGCCACCTGATGCCAGAGGCACACCCCAGCCTGGTTGAGCATGCTTCATAGTACTTTATTGTATAGTATGGATTTATCCTTAGGCTGCTCAAAGTATTTTCACAGTGACTTTAGATGCTGAAGTTTGCTACTAACTGTTCCCCTTACGAGTATTTGACCTATTGATGGTAATCAAGTCCAAGCATTAAATCAGCCGTATAATTTATATGAGTCCATTTTTCAAAATAAGGGTTTGCTTGTTGTGAGATGTTCCATAATTAACTGATTTATGAAATCTAGCATAACCACAGCAAAATAAAATAATTCAATGTAATATGGTATACATAAGGCAAGGTGCTGAATGTTACAGCTCAGTTTATTGTCATATATGTACTGTTTTCTCTTGCTTTATATGCTAACAGTATTGCATTTTGGTACAGATGAAATAACAGATGCAGTTGTTTTGCTTCCTTTAGATCCAAATATGTGCATGGCTGACAGTAAAATTGCACCAATATAGAACATTATAGTTACAAATATTTTAACAGGATCATTCCCACCATGCAGAAGTAGAACAACAGTAACAAACTAAGGAACTGACTATGGTTCATATAAAAATTATATTTTCTTTCTATATGTTTTTTTTTTTTAATTTCCACTCTCTTTTTCAAAGCATATACTTCTGTAGGTGACAGTACATGCTGCCTGCCAAGTTTGAAAATTAAACTATTTTTAAAACATCAGAATGCGAAAAACCAAGTCATATTTAGGCGTGAAAAATACATTTTCATGCTCAGGTAACTCCAGAGTAGCTAACTCATATTTTCCTATGCTTTCAAAAAAATCACTTTTAAGTTGAAAATGAGCATGGAAAAAATTAGCTCAAGGGGTTTGTGTTCTGTTTGGAAAGCTATAAGCAACAGCAAACAATGCTTAAAAGTCTCAATTCAGGGCTATACTTCTGGTATCATATGAATATATGCACTAATTCTACATTTATTGACTGTATGAGCCTATTTTTTCAGAAAAATATTATGGACGACAGAACCCATTTCTAAAACACACTTGAATTCTTTGTCCTAAATAAGATAAGCACTTGAAAATTGTATGCACTAGGTAATAATGATCTTATTAATGTCTCATGAATCCCAAATAAATGCTGTGCTCTGGAAACTGCATTTATGCTTCCTGTTTTTCTAGAATGCCCTTTTTCCCATTCATTCATGGTTTTTCAGGTTTCTGTCTTTTTATCTTTGTCTAACTGAAAACTTTTCTGTCTTCTTTTTTACTCTCATTTATACGAGTATTTTCTTAGTGAAACTGTTGACAGCGGAACACTTTTTAGTATCTTCTTGGATTTATTATTTAAAGCTAACTTTTGGATAGATATTAACTCTGTGTCAGTGCTAAATTGACCAATATTGGGAAGATGATTTGGTTTTCACTCTTTTCATTGCTAAGTATTTAGTACCATAGAAATTTCTCAATAGATATCAGATGATTTACTTTCAGATGTAAAGAACAAAATATTGGTATTTAGTAAAGAATACACAGTCTGTATGAACTCTTTTCTTATAGGTCCCCACTTCTCTCACAACCTATTATCCAGGAGTAGCCCAGCTGATGTGGATGGGAATTGGTGAGTATCACAACAGTGTTACATGAGAAAGTTTCCATGGCTCTTCAACACCTTTTACGGAGGGGAGAACTTTTCCCTCAGAACATGGCATCAGCAATTTTAGGAAGAATATTTGGGCTTCACTTTCTCTTTTTCTGTGCGTCTATTGTCTAAGAGATATTTTAAACTGCACAGACCAAAAAGTTGCGAGTATGCTAATGATTAAATAGTACAGATGACTCTGTACCCGTGCCTGTAGCCTTATTCTGTTTTATTTGCTAGCACAGATGCAACCAGGCTAAGCACTAATGGTTAACCACTCAAAATTTCTTGATCACTCAAGAATCTGAGCATGTGCAAAAGTTAACCAGTTTGCCTAACCAAGCTCCTAGGCTCCTTCTTGAACTCTGTCATTACTCAGTCTCTAAAAAAGTAACCCAATTTTTTCTAGGTCTCTGAAACTGTAGTGTTAATCAGTCTTGCTCTGACTGGTCAACACACATAGACTATGTCCACATTAGGAAGCAGTGTAGTGGAAGACGTGTAGACCCACAGAGTAAAGCAGTTGGTGCTGAGAATCTGATGTCCCCACTGCACATTTCAGGTATTTAATTTTGGAGTAGCTCTCATCTGGTCCCATGAATTGAATGTCTATTAGCAACTAGACCACATTAGGTATCCTTCTGGAGTGTGTTTTCTTGTTTCATTTCCAAAAAGAACTCATTTCTGTGATGTGATCTGAAATGAACTGTAGTAAGTGGAGGAAATCGAGAGATTTGCTTCAAAATAGTCTTGATGGGAACAAAAACTCAAAGGTAGATGCATGCACAGCAGGCAGCGATTAGTTTAGTGCACTGCAGCTGCATTGGTTGTCAATGCAAAATAAAGACAGATGAAATACTGCTGTGTGACTCTTGGTAAAAATGATTTCCTGGCAAAAGCAACAACTTGATTCTACCCTCACATCATTTGTTGCTGTCCTCCAAGAAAGTCCCTTGGCATTTAAAGACCTAGTCTTGTGCACTACAAAATAGTCTCCTGTCTTTTTTCTGTAGTGAATAATTGTAGAGGTGCAAGTAAAAGTATAATAGAATCGAAATGAGAGTGGGAGATCAGATATACTGATCCATAGTCCTAGCAGTTAAGGCACAGCTAGTGGGAAAGGTTTTGAGTCTTCCTTCCAGGTATATCTCTCATTTCAGGCAAAAACTGTGTCTCTGGTGTAAAAAGTGTACATGCGTTTGTTCCAAATACAATTATGTATAGTGCATGTGACAGTGTATGGGATAAATGCTTTGGAGGCTAGATGAGTGATACTAAGTGTGTAATATCTGTACCTGCTACTCAGATGAGTACCTTTTTGCAAGCTGAACATCAGATCATCCTCAGAGATAGAAGATTAAATCTCTTACCTCTAATCTCTATCTGAATTGTGTTAATGTTTGAGAAACCTTACAGAGATATTATCTTCCTAGAAGTTTAGAATCAAACCAAACCTTATAATATGAAATGAAAATAAAGAAGATGGAAAGTGGTTTGCGCACCTTTCAGAAAAGTTTACCTTCTCACTCTGGAGTAATCCATCACTTCAGTGTCACAGAGAGGATTTTTTTTCCATTAGCCTGAACCATTTTTCTTCTACTCTGAAGATCTACAATCACAGGATAAAGGAGGTTCAGTAACAACCTCTAGAATTCTCTCTGGGTACCCAGCCCTCTCAGCGGGACAACATGGATGAGGGGCAGAATGAACCCTCCATAATCCAAGGGGAAATGGTGAGGGACCTGCTACACCACTTAGACACACACAAGCCTATAGGGCCAGATAGGATCCACCCGAGGGTACTGAGGCAGCTGGCAGAGGTGCTCACCGAGCCACTTTCCGTCATTTATCAGCAGACCTGGCTAAATGGGGATGTTCCTGTTGACTGGAAGATAACAAACGTGACACCCATCTACAAGAAAGGCTGGAAGGATCCAGGGAAGTACAGGCCTGTCATTCTGACCTTGGTGCCAGGGAAGGTTATGGAGCAGATCACCTTGAGTGCTATCGTGTGGCACATGCAGGACAACCAGGAGATCAGGACCAGTCAGCATGGGGTTACAAAAGGCAGGTCTTGCTTGACTAACCTCATCTTCTTCTATGACAAGGTAACACTCTCAGTGGATGAGGGAAAGGCTGTGCATGTTGTCTACCCAGACTTTAGTAAAGCCTTTGACATTGTTTCCCACATCATCTGCCTGGAGAAACTGGCTGCTCATGGCTTGGATGTGTGTACACTTTGCTGGGTAAAAACCGGCTGGAAAGCCAGGCCTAAAGAGTTGTGGCTGGTCAGAAGTGGTGTTACCCAGGGCTCAGTATTGAGGTTGGTTCTCTTTAATATATTTATCAATGATCTGGATGAGCAGATTGAGTGCACCCTCAGTAAGTTTGCAGGCGACACCAAGTTCGGTGGGAGTGTTGACCTGCTTGAGGGTAGGATGGCTCTACAGAGGGATATGGACAGGCTGGATTGATGGTCCAAGGCCAATGGTATGAGATTCAACAAGGCCAAATGCCAGGTACTGTATTTGGGTCACAACAACCCCATGGAACGCTACAGGCTTGGGGAAGAATACCTGGAAAGCTGCTTGGAGGAAAAGGACCTGGGGGTGTTGGTCGACTGCCGGCTGAATATAAGCCAGCAGTGGGCCCAGGTGGCCAAGAAGGCCAACAGCATCCTGGCCTGTATCAGGAATAGTGTGGTAAGCAGGACTAGGGAAGTGATTGTCCCCTTGTACTCAGCACTGGTGGGGCCTCACTTCGAAGACTGTGTTCAGTTTTGGGCCACTCCCTAGAAGAAAAACATTTTGATTCTGGAGTTAGTCATTCCAAAGAAGGACAACAAAGCTGGTGAGGGGTCTCAAGAACAAGTCTTATGAGGAACAGCTGAGGAAAGTGGGGTTGTTTAGCCTGGAGAAAAGGAGGCTCAGGGGAGACCTTATTGCTCCCTACAAATATCTGAAAGGAGGTTGTGGCACTGGTCTCTTTTCCCAAGGAATAATCGATAGGGCAGGAGGGAATGGCCTCAAGTTGTACCAGGGGAGGTTTAGGAAGGATATTAGGAAAAAATTCTGTACTGAAAGGGTTATTAAGCATTGGAACAGACTGCTCAGGGAGGTGGTTGAGTCATCCCTGGAGGTATTTAAAAGACGTGTAGATGTAGTGCTGAGGGACACGGTTTAGTAGTAACTTGGCTGTGCTAGGTTAATGGTTGGACTTGAAGACCTTAAAGGTCTATTCCAACCACAATAATTCTATGATTCTATGAATATCCCACTGTCTTCTCACTGTGTTGTCCATTCTTTTGTTATTATAAGGTCTCAATTATGATTCAGCATTCAGCCATACACCATAAATATAACACAATATAAGTTAAATTATCTGCAAAAAGAAATCGGGCAACAAATAACTGTATATGTTAGCTTATGAACAGTATAGATACGTTTATTTCACTATTTATTATATTAGTATATAGAAGTAGGCAGAAAAGTAACAGCCATTCCTAGTACTAGTAAATTTTATTTTATTTCATTTTAAATCTTATTTCAAGTCTGACAGTAAGATGAATCTACATTTAATATTCATTGCTAACATCTCACAAAGTAGATGATACTTATTATTATTTAGGATTCAAGAATATCTAAATTTCTCTGTAGTATAAAGTTTCCAACATTATTTTGAAATCTCACTTTTTGTGTGGAATGGAATTGATACGCTCAGTAACCGAGAGTTTCAAGAGTATATTAGTTCTAATTTGGAAGTATAATTACAAATGCTTCTGGGAAGGTCATATTTCAAAAATAATGATGTTAAATCTCTCCTGTAGGAGAGTTCTTATGGTTTGAGTATCTTTTTCTTTCTACTTAACTGATTGGTAATTCCTTACCATCATTATGAACACACGAACATTGCCTGTTAGCAGGATAAAATATTCAAGGTTTTTGGAATCAACAGTTTTCTGTTATTTTCCTTCTGATCTAAAATATAAAGTTAATGAATGTCAGCTCTTCAACTTTGAAAAGTTTAAACAAACAAAAAAGGTACAATACATTATCATAAACCTAGTGGGCTGATATTATAAAATGCCTTAAGATGGAAATTAAACACTAGTCTTCCTCTTTGTTGAGAAAACTATTTAGTGGCAAGACAATATAAATCTAGATGTAATATATTTTTCCTTGAATTTTAGTTTTAAGTTTCACACTATTTTTTAATTCCCTCACTGAACCAAAAGAATACTGATCATATGAGGTAGTTACAAATGTATTCTTTTTGTACAGAGCTCAGCTGTCAAGGTTTTATTTAGGGGAAAACTAGAAAACTTTTTAAATTTCCTCATTTCAGATTCAGGAGGAAAAAAAAAAGACTCATCCTCTGTCTATATATTCAGACTATTTCAGAATTTTTTTATCCAGATTGAAATAATGTTTTGTCAACTTTTCCTTCATAAATGTAACAACAGTAAACTGCAGATACGTACCTTGCAAAATACCTTTCACTCAATCCAAAAATTTAAGATGCTTATAGATACCACAGTATTTAAAAAATACAATAAACTATGGAATTATTATTATTATTATTTATTATTATTATTATTATTATTATTATTATTATTATTATTATTGCTGTTGTTGTTGTTGTTGTTGTATAACTGTGGAAAAGAAAAAAAAAATAAGATTTTAAAATTCAGAAGGAGGTCAGATCCTCAACTTTTAAATCCTAAGGCACTAACCTTTCTTAATATAGCCAACACGTGAATCTATTTTCATGTGAGTTCAGAAATGTTGAGGTTGTCTTTCTAGTCATTAGTAATGTAGGTTAATATAATTTTGTGAAAGCCTATATATTATCTCTCCAAGTCCTTCCTTTTTTCTTATGGAAGGATCAGAAAGGTACCAAAAGTTATTTTGTAAAGAAAGATGTCAGTATTCATTTTTATTTCCAGAGCGCTGAGAAAAATAGTGATCAATCAAGAGAACTTGAAGTTGACTATTGATAGATGTGGAGCTTCTCACAGTTCCCCTGTGGGACTAACAGAAGGAATAACATGCTGATTAAACAGGTAACTGTAGCCTTTGTGCAAAGCTCAGAGAAAGCAATGAGAGATTTTTATTTCTCTTTCTGTGATTTATACCAGGTTCTATATTTCTTGCCTCCTATGTTCAATTTTCTTTACCAGACTGAAATAGGAAGGTTTTCTATCATTTACAGTATAAACTCCTGGTTTTGCCCTTTTTGATGACATAGTTTATATTTTTTCTGACTCTTCCCTAATGTTCAAAGATCTTTGCTCTTCAGGGCTTACACGGAAGGTGAAACGCTGAAAGCTTTTTGTAAGTAACCTCTGAGATCTTTGGGGCAAAGAGTTTTTCTTGATTCCACCTGCAAAGTACAAAGCACACTTTCCACAGTATAAAAATAAATTTTCCCACTCACCATCATCCCTCGTAGGCATCTGGACAAATTTCATGTTAAGTAATTGTTTTTGGCTTGCTCCTTCAAGGTTTTGAGTGCCTTTCAGTTCATGCTAAACTTCAGGATAGGGAGTGAGGTTTCTCGGATTGTTGCTGCAACCAGCCAAAATTGAGTGTTCTCCAATAACATTATTTCTGTAAGAAAAAAAAAAAAATTCCTTTACTTACACTTAAAATATTTTTGGTATTTGTGGAATTAAATATGCATAACAATCATCGTTCTGTTTTTATATGGCAATCGGTTCTAGATTAGTGAAGTAGTATCTTGTTACATTATGTTTTGTTTCTTCCCTTCTGGACATAAAAAAGATGATTGAATTCACAGTGTAATGTCCTGAATGCATGCATTGCAGACTAGTCTTTCTGGATAAATTAAGGCTTGATTAGAAATAAAATTCTTAGAGAGTGGCCAAATACTGCTGTTAATGCAGCTGAATTTTAATAGGGGCTAATATGGGCTTTGCATAACATTCACATTTTAGCTTAGAAAATGCTTTGACATTGCTCATGACATTGTAAAATCATTATCAGTGTATGTGTTAAGTTTTAAATCAAAAGAAAATGAGGCAATAAAATAAATAACTTTAACTCACAGGATCCACATCCAGTAGTCTGTAACCTGTGGATTACACAGTAAATAGAATTCCTTTCATTTTCTATATCTTAAAAAAAGAGTACAGAAAATATAAAAATAAGATTTCAAATACAGATTACAGTCATACAGATAGATAAATAAATAAATACTGAATTTAAATGCTCTTAAAATAAGATTTAAACCCAGGTGATTTTTATTTGCACATCCCACAAGTCTGTAATGGTTTCCCTGTTAGGACTGCTTTCTCAGATTTGTCAGTGGATCTGGTGGCCAGTCTAAACATCCACAATTATCTAATTTCTCTTAATATTGTAAGTAACTTCCAGTGATTAAAGAACATCTTTGCACCTATGATAAGATCCAAATAGTTTTTTAACACCTAAATCTGAAAAATTTTAGATGAGTCAAACTCCAACATGTACACCTCTGCAGTCTTTTTTGACATCTGAGAAGGCTTCTGTTGAAAACTTTGAGAGAGACAAATGGATATCTGGACAAATGTCTTCTGTCTGAGGGTGTTTGGCATCCACAAAGTAAAGGTCCTCCTTCTAGGTCTTTGAAGGTTGTGCTCAGAAATACCATTCAGACATACAGCTGTTAATAGTATCTATGAGGTTTTTTTAATAGCCTCCACAGGACTAAAATCTACACATTTTAATTCCCTGAGTAATCTTCTTGTCAACAGGGAATATCTGATGACACTCCAGTCTTTTTGTTAGAAGGGGACCGCTATGATGCCAGGAATGTAAGAGAGCTGTTTGTCCAAAATAATAATTGAGGATGAACATGACACTGTAGAGGATATCCAAAAGACATTGATAGGCAAGCTTAGATTTGCATTCTCTGCAAATTCTCTGATCCATTTGCTGATGTGGTTAAAAAAAAATAACAAGCCAAAACCAAAATCCCTGCACAATTATTTCACCATCTCTTTCAATTGGGTATAAATTCTTTGCTTGGTTGTCAGTTATGACCCAATTCTAATTTATAATCTGCCACCTGACATAGAAATAGTTTTAGGAATAAAATTCTAAGAATTTAGGAATAAAATTATCTTCCCCAATTTTCCTTTGTCCAATGAATCTGACAGGGGAAGAACTACAAATGCCATCTACATTGACTTCTCAAAGGCCCTTGACGTGATCCCCTACATCATTTTTACTTAGAAATTGGAGACATATGGTTTTGATGGATGGACCATTAGAATGATAAGGAATTGGCTGGATGGTCCTGTTCAAAGAGTTACAGTCAATGGCTCAGTGTCCAAGTCGAAACCAGTAATGAGTGGTATTCTTCAAGGGCCTGTACCTGGACAAGTACTATCTATTATCTTCATCAATGACATATATAATGGGATTGAGTGTGCCCTCAGCGAGTTTGCAGATGACACCAAGCTAGTGCATTTGATTTGCTTGATAGAAGGGATGTCATTATGGGACCTTGAGAGGCTTAAGGAAGGGGCCCATGTGAACCTCATGAAGTTCAACAAGACTAAGTTCAAGGTCCGGCACCTGGGTAAGGGCAACCTCTGCTTTCAATATAGGCTGGGGGATGAAGGTGTTGAGACCATCCCTGCTGAGAAGAACTTAGTAGTATTGGTGGATGAAAAGATGGACATGAGCTGACAACGTACGCTTGCAGCCCAAAAGGCCAACCATACCCTGAACAACCATCAAAAGAAGCGTGACCAGCAGGCCACTCTCCCTACCAGTCTCCCCCTCTACTCTGCTCTTGTGAGACCCCACCTAGAGTACTGCATCCTACTCTGGAGCCCCCAGTACAAGAAAGACATGGACCTGTTTGAGCAGTTCCAGAGAAGGCCCATGAAAATGATCAGAGGGCTGGAATACTTCTCCTATGAGTAAAGGTTGTTTAGCCTGGAGAAGAGAAGATTCCAGGCAGACCTTATTGTGACCTTTCCATACTTAGAGGAGGTTTATAAGAAAGACAGAGAGAGACTTTTTACCAAGGTCTTTAGTAACAGCAAAAGAGAAATTGGTTTCAAGCTGACAGCAGGCAGGTTTAGATTGGATATAAGGAAGACATTTTTTACCATAAGGGTGGTGAGGCACTGGAACAGGATGTCTAGAGAAGCTGTGTATGCCCCATTCTTGGAAGTGTTCAAGGTCCGGTTGGACAGAGCTTTGAGCAACCTAAGCTAGTGAAAGAGCTCCCTTATCATGGTGGGGGGGGTGGACTAGATGATATTTAAAGGTCCCTTCCAACACACACCATTCTATGATTTATCTAAGATAACATATCACAAATAGTGTTCCCCATAGACTTGTTCATATGTAGACCATACGAAGATTTCTGTGCAATCAAAATATTGTTCTCTGGTGCATCTTAATATGCGTTTGTGGGAGTCAGAGGATGTCAAGTAGAAAAGAGTAACAGTTACGGGAAAACCAGTATTAATTATGGTATAAATGGATTAGATGTATGTTTTGGAGTCAACTGAGAGAGAAGAAACAGAGAAAGTGATTGATGTTGCTTCACACTGTGCATTCAGAGGATTCTGAAGACCATATCACTATTAATTTGCAACTAAATATACCACAGCTTCTGGACTTGTCACAGCAGCAAATTTTATAGGCTTGTTTTGCATAAACAATCACTCTTATTCCTTTTCAAAGTTCAATTATTTTTTTTTTTTTTTTACTCTCTGTATGAAGTCTCAGGCAGGATTAAATTCCTGAAGTGCAACATTTCCTAGCATGATTCAGTACCCCTTGTAGTGCTACTAAAAGTCAGATTATTAATTTGCCTTGTTCTTTTATAGCATCCTTAATTAGTCCTGCTAAGTTGCTTGGGCATCATTTGCTTCGGAAATTTCTGTCACAGCAGGAAATGGGGAAGGTGTTTCCCTTTGAACTACATTTCAGAGGTCAAATACTTACACAGCTAATATATTTGAGGGTGACAGTTGCCTTGTGTGGTCTCTTCTTGCTCATTGAGGCCAGCCAAGGGGTCATGAATTATCTCTGGCCGTTCTTGGCTGTTCAGGAAATAAAACAGTTAACAAGGCTTTAGATGCTGATTTGGGATTTCCTACAAAAACAGACAGTACTTATTTTTTATACTGAGCATCTGGTTCTTCATCAAGAAACCCTCCAGAAACTCTTTGCTCTCAAATAAATAATTAGTATATACTGTTTGCGGAAATTTGTATACATACATAATTTTGATTTAATTCTTTGGAATGGCGTGATACAAGAAACAAGGAGAGAGAATTAACAAGTGAAAGATTAATAAAATAAACTTAAGTGATTCCCATCTTAAACGATTCAGATTTGCACTAAAGTAATCAATGCATATTACAGTTATCTTTCATATTATATAAAAGTGCAAATCTCACGTATTTTAGGCCCATAGTGGACAAATTACAGTCATTAGAATGCTACCACAAGTATAATTTTCTGTCTCTTGACCCAATACTTTCCTAAGGTTTAAAATTAATTTTCCTGTTTTTAAATAATAACACACCAGAAAAAAAATCTATTATAAAGTCATATCTCCAACCAACAAACATATGTAATAATTAAAAGTGATCTATTGGTACATAATATCCACTAAGCAAAGAACATAAGTGCTGAGTGTAAAGGAAAAGATAACTACTTTTCCATGATCATCAAAATGGGGTCGTACAGCTGAGAAAGACTGCTAAATTTGAAATTTAGAGATGACATGACAAAGTATGAAACCTCCAGAGGGATGGAAGGAAGAAATGAATGTGGCACTGCAAACAAGAAATCCTTTATTCCAACTGCAAATGTTGTAACTAAATTTAACAAAGTATTTACATTTTGTAAATTGTCTGTTGTGGTGCATCGGGTAGCTTTTCCTTTAATTAAGTAGGGAAGATGCAAAATGAGTTAAAACTCAAGTATTGCACCTCACTGTCTCAAAGATGCTAGGAATCCAGCATTGACAAAACTCCACACTGATGAAGAAAAGCAAACCACTGCCTCCTCTGAGTTCCTCCTTGCAAATACATGCTGAATGCAGATGTGATCTGGGGACATAGAAGACACAGTAAGACAAAAAGATCACGTAGATTACAAGCAGCCTCTTTGATATCAAGGAAGTGAATTTGAAAAGAAAAACCAGCTACAACATATCCAACGTATAGAGATATCTACACACACGCATGCATACAAAAATATGCACACGCTTACACAGACATATTTGTTCAGCTTGCTATCATTTCTCTAGCAATTTTGATGAATTAAGTAACGGGCGAAGTGGGAGTATGCCACTGAACTCCTGGCGACTCAAGATCTGCTGTTTTTCAAAAAGATGGTGCTGGGCTGTTTGTGTGAAACAGCATCCCTGGTACTTACTGATTTATGATCAACTAATTAATAGTATCTTACCTTACAGGACTCCTGCTGAGCTCTTGATTGTGAGAATAATGCTGCTTTTCATACCACAAGCTCTCAGTTTGTGTAAAATGGGGACTTTATAAAACTCCTAGATAGGAGGAGGTGCCTTGTTAGATGTAGACAATTGTCTGTTCTTGGAAAAGGAAGGCTTCTCACTCTTGCTGAGTTCTTGCAGATTCTGTGAAGCAGAGTGCCTTTCTCTTTGTAAGCAAAAACTGGGTGCTGTCAGAAAATAAAATAAAGGAAAGATATGGAAATTGTCATTGAGAATGGAGTGACATACCACACCAATTCCTATGCTAAATCTTTCAGATTGTTTTTGGCTTCCACATCTAATTTCAGATCTCTCCATACGTCCAAATATCATGTGAAAGTAAGATTCCTCACTCTTCTCTTAACATATTTTTGATGTCCTCTAATCCTCTGTAGATTCCACCCAGCTACAAATGAACTATGCCTTTTGTGTCTTATATTTGTTGATGTTAGGACATCATTCCTTGAGCAACGAACAGGCATTCAAAGGCACCTACCTCTCCCTTAAAGCCTCTTAAAAGTAGAAGCATGTTCCACGAGCTCTGGAGGAACCTTATGGCCTACAAAAAATAATAATAAAAAAAAAAAATTGCAAGACTTCATTTCACTTCAGAGACAGTAGGAAAAAAAATAATTGCAAATAACATCACCTGTTTTTATCCAGAACAGTATGGAAGAACTGAAATAGGAAGCATTGGTGCTCAGTCTGCTTAATAGGTTGAAAGGGTTATGCCTTTCCTACTATAAGAGGAACACATGTAAATAGGGTACACTTAAATTTGATGAACAAGCCGTGGAGGATACTGCAGACATTTTGCCTGAGGATCTCATCCAATGTTAAGACAATATTTCTTTATCAATGAAAGAGAAGGACTTAATCAGGGAATCCTTAGAAGACCTGTATTCAATACTTTAACAAGTTTTTATCTTGGAAACAAGCAAGGCCTTATTTGAAAACAGAGTGGTTTTTTAGTAAGGACAGTGTTTTCTCCATCTGTAACTGGTAAAATTGAATGTTGTAGCAGTGCGTAAAATATGTCAGTAGTGTAAGCCAGTACGGCAAGCAGCCAGCATGCTTTTCTATCCTGCTCCATTTAAGACATTTCTTATTTTAAGTTTATGAACTAAGAGTATCCGCAGAGATGTGTTAACTAATTTGGTTACTAAAAAGCTTAAGAATGTGGAACTAATATGAAATGAGTAAAACATTATCATTTATTCATAGTGCTTTCAACTGTATCTCATTCTCCATTGTTCATCTCTAAAATGTCAATCTAGATTAAAAATATTTGAGATAAAGACTGTGAGCCTGATTCTTAAATCTGCTGCTGTAGTGCAACAAGATGTCCAGTGGATCTTTCTTTTATGGGATAACCCATTCACTATAGATTGAATGAGAAGGATAGGGACAGATGATAGTTTCGACGTCATTGCATGTGCTTTTTCAGTGAATACGGCACTAGTCTTTGGGAATTTTTGCAAACGGGTTTTCAGTAAATGCACTGGATGCCTCTAGATTGGAGGGCTACTAAGACAATTTTATTTTTTCTCTCTCAATAAACTCTAAGCCAAACATAATCACCTGGGCCTTCTATCAATTTCTTTTTGTGTAATATCTAGTATATAATCATCCCTACATATGCAAACATGTAATTAAAAGGGTTATCCTACCCAGACAGTATTAGAGGAACTTAGCTTTGTCTGGGAACATGAGAGAGGAAGGAAAGATATTACAGCAAAAATTCATAGAATCATAGAATAATCTGGGTTGGAAGGGACCTTCAAAGGTCATCTAGTCCAACCCCCCTGCAATAAGCAGGTACATCTTTCACTAGCTCAGGTTGCTCAGAGTCCCGCCCAACCTGATCTTGAAAGTTTCCAGGAATGGGAGATATACCACCTCTCTGGGCAACCTCTGCCAGTGTTTCACCACCCTCATTGTAAAAAAAAAATCTTCCTTATATCTGGTCTAAATCTTCCCTCTTTTGGTTTAAAGCCGTTACCCTTTGTCCTGTTGCAACAGGCCCTGCTAAAAATTTGTCCCCATCTTTCCTCTCTCAGCCTGTCCTCATAGGAGAGGTGTTCCGGCCCTCTGATCATTTTTGTGGCCCTCCTCTGGATGTGCTCCAACAGGTCCATGTCTTTCCTGTGCTGAGGGCTCCAGAGCTGGATGCGGTACTCCAGGTGGGTTCTCATCAAAGCACAGTAGAGGGGAGAACCACCTCCATTGACCTGCCGGCCATGCTTCTTTAGATGCAGCCCAGGATACAGTTGGCACTTAAGTCAAATTGAATCACTCTTGGCCACCTGGAGTTCAGGTTTTTTTCAGCCATTGTGGCTATTTGTGTGTCCAAGATCAACAATAGTCTAATAAGAATTTTGAACTGTCTATAACCTTGGAACTCCATTAGTAGGTGCTTTTAGCAGAAGGTGCAGTCATAGCCATCAGCCTCTACGTGAAAGAATTTTTCTTGCCAGGCCACATCATGTCTTTTTAACAGGATTTAGGCTAAACCAGCCAGCTTTCTCTCAGGACTCTGCCTATGCCAGACCCAGAGTTATTAGAGAATCAGCTCTGTTTGGTTTTGATGTGGAAACACAGAACTGAACATCACTGGAGTACTGATGACAATGGAGCTCATCTCACCTGACACCTGTTTTACTGGTTTGCATAGCAAGTGACAAGACTGAACTCTGTGCAGTGCTACTTGTATTGATCTTAAGAATGGAGGAACAATGAATGAATGTATACAACTCTGATTCCATAAGAAAGGGTATCAATGAAGTCACCCTAGTCTAATTTCATAAAACTGTGTCAAATATGTAATTTCCATTTGTATAGGTTATGATTAAAAACATGAAAACTGTTCTTCACCTAATATTAGTAGAGATGTCCCTTCTGGCTATTGTGTGAACACATCTACCAATCAGAGTTAGTTATCTCTTTTCCATAACCAAATCTTAAGTTTTTGCTTAGTCTCTACTGTTGGAGTTAGTGTGTAAACACATACTAAAGACCTTCCCCATATATAAATAAATAAATAAATAAATAAATAGATTGTAAAGTTGCAGAGCGGGAGATAATTAAAAATACTATTACTCTCAAAGACCAGTCTTTGAGCAGTCAAATTTAAAGTTGAAATATTTTTAATAGGATTGAATTTTTGGTAGGTGTGATAATTAATAGAGGATGACAGTAATGAAATGAGAGTGCCTCATAAGAGCTAGGATTGGATGATATTCAAGCCTATTTCCTCAAATCAAGTTACTTCTAACAAACTTTATTTCCTACCCTTCAAATATATTTGCCATGTTCTATCATCAAACACATGGACTATCATAAAGTATGGATGTGGTTCACTCAGAAAAATTCCTGTTCTGATGTTAATACAAGGTCTGGGTGCTACTTGCTGCTTTTTACTAGTCATGAAGGGCATAGATTAAGTTATCTGAGTAGACATACTCCAGGGAATCTCAAGTGTCTGGCTGTGTTATTGAGTGAAGGTGAAATAAGGACAGCAATGCATTAGCACTTTCATGTCCTTATAAAGCTCTGTGACCACTAATATATCATGTCGAGTTTGGTGGGTTTCTCTTTTGTGTGTACCAAAATACATTTGCATGTTCTCTTCGTTTAGCTGTGCTGTCTAATATAAAGTGCAACAATTATTTAGTTGTCTTTCAGCATATATTTATTTTTCAGTGTACAAAATCACACATTTGTTTAACTAATTTCCATGTATTTCTACACGTTTATTTAATGCAACTACCTTGAAAACAGGGATTATCATGTAAAAAAAAAAAACCAAAACAAACAAAAAGCTTCCAATTCTTCCTCTAAAAGACTGTACTTATGCAAATACTGTGTTTCATTAAAAAATCAGCAGCTTACTTTACTGATTTAGACTGTGTTTCAGAGGCATTTTTATCCAGCCATAACTAATGTGTATTCATACCTGCAACGCTGGGAGTTGAAGTGCTGTCAGCTTTTGTTGGGGTTGCCCTCCTTTATCCATTAAATTACCTCAGGGGAAGCTAGCACTTCTGAGGCAACCTAAATTTCAAGCAAACTTCTGTCAGGCAACTTTTTTTGGTAAAAGGGGTGTGACTGAGCACTGGGCAGAAGACATACTGGGCTTGTCACGTTTTGTCCAGCTTTAGAGCAAATGCTGGGAACCTTGACAATTGCAGGCAGTGCTGTCAACATTGTTCTACCCAGAACATAAAGAAAAAAATTATGAACTTATTTATCTTCAGCTCCAGTCACTGACTGCTGGATAAACTGGCTGATGGTTTGCTTTTGCAAACTCTGTACCTATAGTAGCCAGACATAATCCCCCTCTTCTTTCCTTCTTTCAACTTCCGCTGTTGCTGGTGACCTTGGCAGAACAACAAATTGTTAGAATCTTTAAAGTTTGTTCTTTTAGAGGTCTTATTTTACCTGAAAATGCTTACTTTTGAAGATGTCATTTCACCTTGGTTTTACAGTAGGATTGATAGAACAATAAAATCCCTTTGAAGTGAAAATTGCCAGAATTAAAGCTTCTTCTGTTTAACCCACTTTTTAGAAAACAATTCAATAGACAAAATGGCTTAAAAGCAGACATTTTGTCAGGAGCCATGAGCTTCAGAAAAGCTGAACACCAGCTCTCTAGCACATTTCTAATTAAATATGCAATTAAAAAGCTTTCAGTGGCCCCTAAGGCTTCCTAGCCTAGTTAATAGAAAACTTCTCATCTTACTTTAACAAGCAAGATAAAACTTTTTTAAAAAAATTATCCACTGTTAAATAAAATGCCTTCCTACTTTGTTTCCTCACTGTGTTTCAAGGATGTATTGTATGCTAAATCAAGTGGCTCCGGATTTTAGAAGCAAAAAAGAAAAGTAAAATAATGAACACTAAATATATATATATAATAAAGTTACAGTAATACAGACTATATTTTAGGTTATTTTGGGGGGTGAAGTAATATGCAGGTTATGTGTAAGAGTACCACGTATTAAGTACTTATTTGGTTATTTAAAAATATTTAAAGATCTGTATTTTAGTATAAGAATTCAGATTAGGTCTTTTTAGAAAGAGTATTTTTATTTCAGTTGGACTATCAACGCTGTTCCACCTCCTTCTCGATGGAATGGGTATGGCGCAGATAGTAGAAGTTTGATCGTAGTAGTATAAATTACAGGATGTTATGCTTTTAGTTCTTTGTCCTCTGAAGGATCTTTTTTTGGGGGGGGAGAAGGGGGGGATGCAGTCTTGGCATTGAAGCATACATGAAAACGGCAAGTGGACACCTATGATGGATGAGGACAGGTCATACTACAAGGGAGGAATGGACATGGTCCTAGTTTCAATGAGGAGGTCAAAGTGGGACAGTGTACAAGGAGAGCAAAGTGTACAAGGAGAATTGCTGGAGAGCAAATCCAACAGAAATTATCCTATGGAAAGTGTCCAGGGGTATACTGAAAGCACTCTGTGCTGCCAAAGAGGCAGTTAAAATTAATCCAGGACACAAGCTGTCAAAATTCTTACACAATATTGCTGCATTTGAACTGTGGTGGTTGGAATATTTCTCACACTAGAATTAATAATAATAATCAAAGCATTTAAGTTTGCTGTCAAGACATACATTTCATGTGTTAATTTCCTCTCTTCACTGTTAATGCTTCTCTTTTATGTGTAAATCCTTCTTTGTTCTTAAAAATAGTAGACTTCACTTCAACTCTCCATATGTTGGTGGGACATGCAGTGGTGAAACAGCATATATGTAGCTTCTAATTCTTCACCTCATATGAAAATGACACTCTAGGTCCTGTAATACATATTTTGTGCTATATTCAATTCTCTGTCACAAAAGGTTTTGTGCAAAATGTTACTGTAGGGTTATAGTCCTTTCTTTTTTTTTTAACGTAATAGAATTTTAATTAATAAAGAAAAAAGACCCTTTATGACAGATTTGTTTAGTGCAGTAAACATTTGAAGGTGTTTTTCCCTGAAAAAAGACAGCCAATTTTGCAATGTAAATAACTTGCCAACTGTGTAGGAAACTTCCTATAGTGTTTCAAAAGTTAACAGAATAGGTTACACAGGGAAGACATATTTGTCATTTATATCTCCTCACATCTGTATTTCTCAAAGCTTCTTTTTAGTGTTTTAGCTTTGCTAAGAGCATTTTTTTGACTCATGATTCATGTCTTTGTGTAGCTATTTAATTTCAATATCTGAATGTAATGTAGACATATGTAAAAAATAATATAGTAATATATAAAATGTGTTATATGTATATATAATAAGGTTATTAATTTATTAATACTAACAGCAGCAACAGAAATATCTGTCTTAAAGATAAGTGTATATTTTCAGTCAGTGGTGACTCTGAAAAGGTAACTGCATAAACAAATTCAAATAAATCCAACAGAACCAATTTATGATGCTCCCAAGGAATGATGACATGCCAAGTAAGTGAATTTAAAGATCTAATTTCCTACAGCCTTCTGGAAATACAAAACTATGCAGCACATTGTAGCCCTGATCTACAGGGCTTTGCCCAAAATAAATCCTCCTCCTTTGTGCTTGTTTTAAAAAAAAAAAAAAATTCTTGGGGTTTCTTTGGCTTGGAACGTATAAAAACCTCTCTGTAACCTAATGGACCACCTGTGATCAGTCTTTTGCAGTTGTTAGAGATTTAGACTCTGTTTTTCCCATTTTCAGTTTACTTGCAATTGAGTTCAGGAGCAAAATATACCAGAAAAATCATAAATCAGGCGTTTCCTTCTATATTCTCACATATAAGTTTGTGTGTGTATGTTGTGATGAGGGCAGATTCTGTCTCGCTCAATGAGTATCACGCAGTCAGGAACACACGGATTGCACTTGTTTCCTTCGTTGACTGATCTGTTCTGGGTTTTACCCAGGGAGAATAAACAAGTCAGAGTTAGATGAAAGTTTTCAGTTATGCAACTCTTCGAGTTCCTTAACTAAAGAAATAAACTCTTGGGACTGTATTTCTGTATTGAATATTCATATTACTGAGTTCAAAATCCATGTTTTAGCAGTATTTTTGTAATACCCCCAGAAACATTCTTGTACTCTAACCATTTACTAAAACACTAGTGTCAAGAGATGAACTCAGCTAAAGCAATTTCCTTACAGAGCTGAACTTTTGAGACGCAAGGAAGAAGGGTATGAAGAAGCAGTATTTTACTGTGTATCTTGATCAAGACATAGCTGTGGAATTTGTGTTTTGGGCTTGAAAAGACACCTAGGGTAAGGTTAATTTAACATAATTAATAGAAACACCTGTACCTCAGAGACTCAACCAAGGTCTGTTTTATTGCTATTGGAGGAAAATAAATACATGTAGAATAAGTTTAAATTGACCTATGTTATTCTAGCAAAAGATAAAATGATATAGGAGATTTCAAATGAGAAGGGAATAAAGACACATAAATCACATAAATGAATGAGAAACAAAAGTAATCTGCTTGACATGTTGAAAACTGCATAGCAGATTTCTGCAGCAACAGCAATAGGGCTGTGTTAGCCAAGGGGAGAGAATAAAAATAGAAAAAGGGCAAAAAGTTGAAATACGGTCAATAAATCTGAAAATGTGACTACTGCACTTACATTTTCTATGCCTTTGAGGGTAGTTGCAATTTGCTTTTGTATGGATGGTGGTGTAAAGAAATGCCAAAGATTTGTAGGTATAAGGAGATTGATAATATCAGCTGATTCAAGGAAATAACACAGGTGGACAATATTGCTGAAGTAATCTGCAGTTTACCAGACCTAAACAAAGAAAATGCATTAACCTCATTGCTATTGAGGCCTGTGTCTCAATATCCAAAACATCAGTCACTGACCGTGCTCAATAACAGGTAGTATTGATGCTGGAGAAATAAATCAGCTGCTGTAGATTCATTATTATTGGGACTATTCAAAGTAAATGAATTTGATACCAGGAAAAGAAGTTTGATACAATATGATAAAATAATGTCCAACAGATTCTTTGCTGAGTTGAGCTGAGCTATTTGGCAGGCAAACCCAGAAGGCCAAAGAATTGTAAGAGTCCGCTGCAAACATAAAAAAGATATAACCCCCCCTCCCCTTTCCTCAGTATAAATTATTTATTTAGCAGGAGTCACAAACTAATATTATTTAAAGAGAAGTCTAGCAAGAAATCTAGACAAAGTAATGCTTTCCTGTACCTTCACAAGACAAACAAGGTTTGCTATTGCCTTAATCTTTGTCTTCAAAGTTATTAGGTTTATAATGAAAAACATTGGACTGATTTAAACAAGATGTCAGATTCTGAGCACTGTATAAATTACAGACTTTTTTTAAAAAAGATTTTTAGTGTAGAATTATATAATATGAACATTATTTGCACTATACAACGACATCCCTCGTAAACCCATTCTTGGCAAAAAAAAAAAGTCATTTTTCTTGTGTAGCAAAGGGACAAAGTAGCTTTAGGTCTATTCATAAAAAAGGTCAAATAGCTTAAGCCATTTATCCATCATAATAACTACGGTACTATTGTGAATAAAAGCTTCAACCTTTTCTTCCATGTCTTAATTTTCAAAGGGATTCATAGAGATTTAGTATCATGACTCCCATTAGAATATATCACATATCTAAATGAACACTCTCTACCCTGAAAATTGAGATGTTAGGACCCAATTCAGCAAACATATATTCAGGCAAGTAACTTCACTTACATTTGCATTCTTATTACATTCAGTGGAACTACTGAATTCCGCACTTTCAGTATCAAGCTATTAAATGTAACAGGAAAACAGCTTGCAATCTTAATTCTAAAGAGAAGAATTTTAAAATACAATTATATCAATAATTTACTATAGTACTGTGGATTCATAGTTTCTGAATTGAGCACAGCATGATTTTTCAGTTATCAGAAAATTAGTTAGATTATGTTTCCACTGTTGAGAATTGGTTACTTTTTCCTCCTTGAAGTTTTTCTTACATGAATCAACTGGCAATTATTTGCTGTTAAACATTTCTACTAAATTAAAATCAAGGACTCTCACATATGCACCAAGGTTATTGAATTGATGACTTGTTCATTTTAATCTGCACACAAAGGAAGACACTAAAATGTTTTGTGGGGGTAGAAACTGTAACAGCTCCAAATGTGCATAAGATCTAAACAGAATAAGTACTACACCTCACATCTTCACCTCTTGGGAATCGTTCCATGCTCTGAAGAATTAGCTTAAGATAACTTTAGTTGGAGATTTCCTTGGAAAGACTCCCCATGGTTTCCACAGAGTTTGGATGACACCCTGGATGTTGCAGAAGGTTAGAAAACAAAGGCTATTGTAATTATGCTTATGGAAAACAAAACACTAGAATAAATCTTCCTAAAATAATTGGAATGACCCTGGGAGTAAAATGAAGTGAATATTTGAAGAATTTCTATATTCCATTTCATCTGATTTTATCTGACCATTTATTTGTAATAAGAAACACGTTTGGATGCAGACCCACTCCCAAAGGCATCAGTAAAACTATTTTCTTTTTCTTATGTGGGAGTAAGATTTAACTGTGGAATGTATTAGAATCCACAGCTAAGAGGGAGGACATATGAAATAAAAGCTTTCATCTCTTAATTTGTGGAATCCCATTGTTTTAAAGGACACAATTCTCTTGCAATGTTAACATGCAACCGTGCACCCAGGTGACAGTTGACATAGAATCATAGAATCATAGAATGGTTTAGATTGGAAAGGACCTTGAAGATCATCGAGTTCCAACCCCTCCGCCATAGGCAGGGAGACCTCTCACTAGACCAGGTTGCCCAAGGCCATGTCCAGCCTGGCCTTGAACACCTCCAGGCATGGGGCCTCAACAACCTCTCTGGGCAACCTGTTCCAGCACCTTACCACCTTCAAAGTGAAAAACTTCTTCCTAACGTTCAATCTGAACCTACCCTCTTCCAGTTTAAAGCCATTGCCCCTCGTCCTATCGCTACATGCCCTTGTAAAAAGTCCTTCCCCAGCTCTCCTGTAGGCCGCCTTTAGGTACTGGAAGGCCACAATAAGATCTCCCCGGAACCTTCTCTTCTCCAGGCTGAACAGCCCCAACTCTTTCAGCCTCTCCTCATAGGAGAGGTGCTCTAGCCCTCGGATCATCCTCGTGGCCCTCCTCTGGACACGCTCCAGCAGGTCCCTGTCCTTCTTATGTTGGGGACTCCAGAGCTGGATGCGGTACTCCAGGTGGGGTCTCACGAGAGTGGAATAGAGGGGCAGAATCGCCTCCTTTGACCTGCTGGCCACGTTTCTTTTGATGCAGCCCAGGATACGGTTGGCCTTCTGGGCTGCGATTGCCCACTGCTGGCTCATGTTGAGCTTCTCATCAATCAGCACCCCCAGGTCCTTCTCCTCAGGGCTGCTCTGCTCTCCAGCCATTCCCCACCCAGCCTGTATTTGTGCTTGGGATTGCCCAGACCCAGATGTAGGACCTTGCACTTGGCCTTATTGAATTTTGTGAGGTTGGCTTGGGCCCACCTCTCCAGCCTGTCCAGGTCCCTCTGGATGGCATCCCTCCCCTCCAGAGTGTCTACGTCCCCAAACAGCTTGGTGTCGTTGGCAAACTTGCTGAGGGTGCACTCGACCCCACTCTCCATGTCGCTGATAAAGATGAACCTCTGAGGAACGCCACTTGTCACTGCTCTCCACTTGGGCATCGAGCCGTTGACCACAACTCTTTGAGTGTGACTGTCCAGCCAGTTCTTTATCCACCAAGTGGTCCATTTGTTGAATCCTTGTCTCTTCAATTTAGAGACCAGGATATCATGTGGGACAGTGTCAAATGCTTTGCACAAGTCCAGGTTGATGACATCAGTTGGTCTTCCCTTGTCCACTGCTGCTGTAACCCTTTCGTAGAAGGCAACCAAATTTGTCAGGCATGACTTGTCCTTGGTGAAGCCATGCTGGCTGTCACCAATCACCTCCTTGTTTTCTATGTGCCTCAGCAGAGTTTCCAGGAGGATCTGCTCCATGATCTTGCCAGGCACAGAGGTGAGACTGACTGGCCTGTAGTTCCTTGGGTCTTCCTTGTTTCCCTTTTTGAAAATAGGGGTTATGTTTCCCCTTTTCCAGTCAGCAGGAACCTTGCCAGACTGCCACGATTTCTCAGATATGATGGCTAGTGGCTTAGCAACCTCATTTGCTAGCTCCCTCAGGACCCGCGGATGTATCTCATCAGGTCCCATGGACTTGTGCACCTTCATGTTCCTCAGGTGGTCTCACACTTGATCTTCACCTACAGTGGGTGTTTCTCCATTTTCCCAATCCTCATCTTTGCATTCTGCGTCATGGGCAGTGTGGCTGCAGTCCTTGCCAGTGAAGACTGAGGCAAAAAAGTCGTTGAGTACCTCAGCTCTGTCTCTGTGCCGCGTAACCAGTTCTTGCGTTACCTTCTGGAGAGGGCCCACAGTTTCCCTAGTCTTTCTTTTCTCACTGACATACTTAAAGAAGGATTTTTTGTTTGTCTTAATGTCCCTGGCCAGATTTAGTTCTATCTGGGCTTTAAAGGCATAAAGTGTCTTTTAAAGACATAAAGTATCTTTAGCCAAGATACTGTGAGCAACACTTAAATGATGAAAGTATTTATATGTATGATAAAAGTATTGCATCACTGACTTGTCACTATTTTGGAGAAAGGATCAGAAATTATAAATTTCAGTTTTAGTCATGCTGCATTTGCTGTGATAACACAAATGAGGACTCAGTGGCAAAGAAACTTAAGTCATCTTTGTGGTTAAGTGCTCTTCATGTTTATATTCAAAAGTAATACTGACAGCTCTGGACATCAGGGTAAGACCAGTAATCCAAAGATAATACTGCTTGCTTTATTACTCTTGTGTCTGGTTTATACTGTATTTAAAGCTGAGGTGAAATACATATTTTCTTACTTTAATCTTTAATACCTACCAGAACATAAGCTTTAGGTCAGTAGTTGCTTTCTGTCCCCTTAGCCAGTCCACTAGTAAAAATAATAAAACCCCCCTGATTTAAATAACATCAACTTTTTTTATTTCTCTGAACACACATAAGAGAGTGTGTTCCCTATCAAAACCAATGAGGTAAACATTCAACACCAACACATCCAAACTGTAAGGCTCTGTAAGGATATGTGCTGAGCTCAGCACTGAAATCCTCTCTGTAATGAATAGGAATAAGCAAGAAGCTTTGGGGAATGGGACTCAGACGGGCCACCTGGGTATGTGAATGAGTAACTTCAGCTAGCCAACAGAAAGCTCCAGGAAGAGAAGCTTATCTGAACATTTAAGGCTATGTTTTCATTATATGGTAGGCATTGCTGTCCCAGACATATATTGCCACCTCTTTTGGATAGAGCTAGTTCCTCATCTGTAAGTAGGCACGACTATTACTGAAATGTGATATCAAATGTATCAAGAGCCAATGTGACTGAAAAAATAGATATTCATGTATTTAGTGAAGGTACCACAGGAGACCTTTTACATTATTCTAAAATCGTAATCATGTATTTTTTTCTAGTTCCATTCTGGCTTGTGTTCAGCAAAAAATCCAGTATGATTTCAGTTTTAGTACTTTCACTGACTGCATAAGTATTTTTTGTTAATCACAGTTCCTCAGCCCATCTTACAGTACAGGCCATTAATAGCCATGTCTGCCTGCAGCTGGGGAGGTAACATACTGTTATTGTCTCTAGAATAAAATAGCAGGACAAACTGTCTTTTGGTTTAGCTTGACTTCTTTTCTGTGGTTCCAAACTACCTCAGAGACAGAAATGCAAGGATTTCAGGGACAGCATAATGAAGGAAAAGTATAATAGTTCTTAAGCTTGTTGGTGGTGTGCTTAGGTGAGAACGGAAATTTTCTGATTTTTTTTTTTCTGCTATTATTTCTGAATGTCCACTGTGATAAGGTCTTTTATGTATTATGCATAAAGCTGCATAATATAAACAAGGCTGTTTTTTTCTTTCTGATGAAATCTCAGAATATGAGCCTGTGGGATCTGTGGAAACGTACTTGCATTTGCATGCCTTTCCTTCTAACAGGATTTCAGATCCCAAGAGAGCAACAGTAAGAATACTATTGCACAAAGCCAGGTCAACAGTCCATTGTCCAAATGTAAACATAACTCTAAGTTTTCTGGTTATCACTGTGGACTAGAAAACCTAGATATTTTCCAATGGTGTCTATTTTTTCCTCTGTAATTAAAAGTAATGTAAAGTTTACTAAAAAAAGATAATTCCCTAAAGTCACTCTAACTCTCTCTCAAATTGTAAATCTGTTACCTAATCCCATTTTTCATATTATCAAATCACTATTAAGAACTTTTATATGACGGGAAACTTAAAAAAATTACTATAATAGTTTATAAATCAGGCTATTTAAATTGCATTAAATTATAATCTTATTCAGAACCATGCTAATTATCTTATTCCATTTCCAAAGTGAATGAAATAAACTATATATTTTGATTATCACTAACAGATTTCACAGAATCACAGAATGGTCAGGGTTGGAAGGGACCTCTGGAGATCATCTAGTCCAACCCCCCTGCCAGAGCAGGGTCACCTACAATAGGTTGCACAGGACGGCATCCAGACAGGTTTTGAATGGCTCCAGAGTGGGAGACTCCATAACCTCTCTGGGCAGCCTGTGCCAGTGCTCTGCCACCCTCAAACTAAAGAAGTTCCTCCTCATGTTAAGATGGAACTTCCTATATTCAAGTTTGTGTCCACTACCTCTTGTCCTATCACTGGACACCACTGAAAAAAGACTGTTCCCATCCCCCTGGCAGCCTCCCTTTAAGTATCTGTAAGCATTAATAAGATCCCCCCTCAATCTTCTTTTCTCCAGACTAAAAAGACCCAATTCCCTCAGTCTTTTCTCGTAGGAGAGATGTTCTAATCCCCTAATCATCTTCGTAGTCCTTTGCTGGACCCTCTCCAACAGATCCCTGTCTTTCTTGAACTGGGAAGCCCAGAACTGGACACAGTACTCCCAATGTGGCCTCACCAGGGCAGAGCAGAGGGGGAGGATGACCTCCCTCGACCTGCTGGCCACACTCTTCTTGATGCACCCCAGAATGACATTCGCCTTCTTGCCCACTAAGGCACATTGCTGACTCATGATCATCCTGTTGTCCACCAGGACTCCCAGGTCCCTTTCCACAGAGCTGCTCTCCAGGAGGTCAGCCCCCAACCTGTACTGATGCATGGGGTTATTCCTCCCCAGGTGCAGTACCCTGCACTTGCCCTTGCTGAATTTCATTAAGTTCCTCTCCGCCCAGTTCTCCAGCCTGTCAATGTATGGTGGCACAGCCTTCTGGCAGTTCTCCCAGTTTTGTGTCATCAGCAAACTTGCTGATGGTACACTCTATCCCTTCATCCAGGTCATTGATGAATATTGAACAGGACTGGACCCAGTACTGACCCCTGACAGACACCACTCGTTACTGACCTCAACTAGACTCTGTGCCACTAACCACAACTCTCTGATCTCTATCTGTCAGCCACTGTTCAACCCACCCCACTGTCCATTCATCTAACCCACACTTCCTAAGCTTGCCTATGAGGATGGTGTGGGAGAAAGGTTCAAAAGCCTTGCCGAAGTCATGGTAGACAACTTCCACTGCCCTCCCATCATCCACCCATCCAGCCACGCCATCATAAAAATCTCTCAGATTAGTCAGACATGGTTTCCCCTTGGCGAATCCATGTTGACTACTTCTGAAAACCTTCTTTTCCTCTAGATGCTTGGAGATGATGCCCAGAACAAGCTGTTCTATCATCTTTCCAGGGAAAGATGTTTATATTTTTAGTTATTAATTTAGTTATTAGTTATTAATTTATTATAATTTAAATTAAAATATTGTATAGACTATATCAGAATATTATATGTTCTCTAAATTAATGCATGTATTTAATTCTCATTCACATTCCTGTGTAAAAGGGGAAAAAAAACATCCTAGATAGCAGTGATAAGAAGATATGTCATTTTTCTATTTCTGGCATTAAAACAACTATTTGATACACCTTTTTGCTTTAAGCAGAATAAAAAATTAAGCTATCCAGAAATGACAGAGTTAATGTTCCTTAAGTCTTTTCGTGATATGCTTTCTCCAGCCTTAGTCATTATTCAATGTCTAGTAAGTACACAGAAACTGTAGTTCCTCGTAGCTGCCTTGGTTAATTTTAAAAGAGAAATTGATCTTTATGTAACCATATTCCAAGTGGTGGTGTTTTAATCCCACTGAAGGCTGCATGCCTCTTTTATTGGCACCTTTACTCTTCAAGACTGACATAGAAAGCATTGTTATGTACTCATATGAGACCAAAACAGAGGACACTGCAAAGTTAGGGCTCCCACAAATGCACACATTCTGACAGTGTCATAAATTTCCATGCTAAGCTCTGTTCTTACCTCAGTGAAGAATTTAAACTTAATAACATATCTGAAGTTAGAGACGCCATCCTGGTTTAAGCTCATTTTGTAAAGGCAGTTGTATTAGTATTTCTATGGCTGTTTTTATTTTAAGGGCTTTTTTAATTGGTGCCTGTATTGGTTTTGTCTTTAGTGGAAAACTTCATCAGAATGCAGAGGAATGGTGTATCGGTGGCTAAACTGTTCCTGTCTATCTTAAGAAAACTAATTAAATTCATTAAACTTTTTTTTTTCTACATAGATATAATCTGATAATTTAAAAGAAGGAAACACAATTGCATCTTAAATTTTGAAGCTTCTCCTTTGCTAAAATAATGATTCTGATTAGAAATGAAAGAATAACATCTCTAAAACCTAGGTTGGGCTCCCAGTCTTCAAAATAAGCATGGAAAGAAAATAGTTTAAAATCTTGAGGAAAAAGAAAGTTTTTAAAATGTGAAAGTAGACATAGTAGGTGAAATCTACCTAGAATTAAAAACAAAACCAAGCAAACTAACAAACAACAAACCTGAAACCACACTGGTAATGAATGAGGATTAATATAGACAAACATAATTAAGGGTAAAACAGACCTATGTAAGTGGTATAAAACACATTTAAAAAATGAAGAGAAAGGACCACAGGATGAAGTTGAATGTAAAAGAAGATGAGAACACCAAAGGTGGGGAGGTAGAAGGAAGGTCACACAACAGTCTATGATTAAGAAGAAAATTTTCAAGTATAAGAAGAACAAAGGGTCAGCAGGAGAAGTAGCATACCCTATGAGAGATGGCAAAGGTAATTTATTGTCAAAAGAGGCAGATATCACTTAAAATAAAATGGATTTGCTTCAGCGTTTAAAAAGGGTGACAGAGGATAGCTCTGAGAAATAGACATAAATTTCCCAGGGGAGGAAGAAGGAGAAATACTAAGGGTAATCACATCAGGAGAGCGGAAGTAATTAGGCCATCTAGCAGTTGATAAGACTGTAAGGCAGGATGAAGTCCATTGAACAATTCTTTAAAGAATGTAGCAAAGAAAGCAGAAACAGATTTTTTTTTTTTTTCTGAATCCCTAAGAACTCTGAAGAAAAGTAGATATAAGTATCGTGTGCATAATTAAGACAACAGCAGAGAGAAATACAGTTTTCATTCCTAATTTGTATTTTCAGTAGTAACTCACAAACTATTCATATTCAAAGTTGATTTTGTCTGCACCTCTAAAAAGTTAGGCAGTGTCAAGTTAAAGTAGGAGCTAAAAAGGTGCTTATAACTTCTGCGAATTTGATGTAAGGTCCTAGAGAATAATATTTTGAAACCGATTACTAATTTCCAGTAAAAAACAACTGATTAACATGAAGACAGTTAAAGATATTCTCATCCTTTATTTCTTTTGTGCACAGAAATTTTTATTATCTTTATCACTAGAAAACAGAAACTGAAGAGTTTACCAAATTTGAAATTTTAGAGTTAAAATTATGAATTGCCTTTTTTTCTGAAGGTTAAATATCATAAATGTCTAAAACTAGATGCACTAGATGCATTTTTCTCCCGTTCATCAAAGAGATGTATGATCATATGAACCAATATAAAGTTGCCTGAAGTGAGCAGGATTTTGTCAATTAACTTCAGTTTTCTTTCTTTCAGCTGATTGAGAGTCTATGGATTAAAGGGAAGTTGGGAACAGGGGACATTACAGTGGGGGTCTGCTACAGACCACCCGGTCAAGAAGACCAAGTGGATGAGGCCCGCTATAGACAGATAGGGGCAGCATCACATTCACAGACCCTGGTCCTCATGGGTGACTTCAACCACCCCGACATCTGTTGGAAGGGTAATGCAGCAGGGCATAGGCAATCCAGGAGGTTCTTGGATTGCATTGAGGACAACTTCCTTCTCCAAGCGGTCGAGGGGCTAACGAGGAGAGGAGCTATGCTGGACCTTGTTCTTACCAACAAGGAGGGGCTGGTAGGCAGTGTCAAACTCGAGGGTAGCCTGGGCTGTAGTGACCATGAAATGGTCGAGTTTGAGATCCTCAAGGCAGCGAGGAAGGCAACCAGCAGGCTGACCACTCTGGACTTTGGGAGAGCTGACTTTGGCCTCTTGAAGAATCTGCTTGGTATGGTGCCATGGGATAAAGCACTGGAGGGAAGAGGGGTCCAAGAAAGTTGGTTAATATTCAAGGACCACCTCCTCCAAGCTCAGGAGCGATGCATCCCTACAAAGAGGAAGGCAGGCAGAAAAGCCAGGAGGCCCGCATGGATGAACAAGGAGGTCCTGGACATGACCAAATGGAAAAAGGAGGCCTATAGGGAGTGGAAACAGGGGCGAGTGGCCTGGGAGGAATACAGAGGAATCATTCGAGCAGCCAGGGATTGGGTTAGACAAGCTAAAGCCCAGACAGAACTAAATCTGGCCAGGGACATTAAGACAAACAAAAAATCCTTCTTTAAGTATGTCAGCGAGAAAAGAAAGATTAGGGAAAATGTGGGCCCTCTCTGGAAGGAAACGCAAGAACCGGTTACCCGGGACAGAGACAGAGCTGAGGTACTCAATGACTTTTTTGCCTCAGTCTTCACTGGCAAGGACTGCAGCCACACTGCCCATGACGCAGAATGCAAAGGTGTCTCAACAAGGCTTTACTTTGTAATGTTGTTAGATTTCATTACTGTTTGGGCCACAGTCAGCCTTACTTCAACCAAATTTTATAAGTACTGGCAATTAAAGACAAATTGTCGTTATAGAGAAAATATTTAGTATGGACTTGTTTGACATGCATGGAAGTCAATAGTTATTAAAATATTAAATTACAGAGTTCCTAAAAATAAGTCCGCTAGTTCATGTATGTTTTACAAACCTATCTATAATGTTTTGTAAAGTTTTAAGTATATCAAGAGGTGTAATGTCCAGGTATTTTTATAATGTCTGATTCTGTACTTCCTTTACTGTTTGTTTAAAAAACAGTACCTATTAACTTGCAATAATAGAGGCATATGATATTCTGATTTTGTAGCAATATGCTTTTTCTTTTTTCTATAAGAACTACTGCTAAAATAGCTTCCTTTTTTTTTTTTTTCATAGCCATGTCTGAAGTACTGCAGAAAAACATGGAGTAAATCTTGACTGATTTTTGGATATAGGTAGTCACACTAAGAATATATGAGCAGGAACTATATGAAAAAATAATGTCTTTAACAAGTGAAATCACAAAATGCAAATTCTGAGGAATGTGTCCCTATTGCACACTATGGTATGAAGATGCAACAAAGTAGAGAGTAAGGATGGCGCTATTATTGTAGGTGATAGCGAATTCTGCAGAAACAAGATCTGGGCAAATTCCAAGTATCCTTGTTCATTCAATCACTCTCAGATGACAGTGACGTCAGAGTACCCCTTGAAATGATAGCATGCACAAGAGAAAAAACAGTAGTTTCTATATAGTAAGAAGTTCTTACTTTGAAGCAAGTAGGTCTTGTACTTTTAAAAAAATGCACAACAAACCAAACTAAAAATCCCCAAAACAAACAAAACCCCTCTCCTGTGAAATGAGAGCTGGATTAGTATGTTGATTGCCAAGAATGCACTGTCTTCTGCATACATACATATGTATGTTTGTTTCCAAAAAAACCCCTATAAATAAAAGTATGATGGTGTTTCTCAATGCATAAAGTCTTTAGTTACATTTATTTTAGTTTCTGTAATTCGCAAATAATTTATTATAAAGACTAATGAGAAGTCTGTTTTTTCCTTGTTATAAGACCTGATCACATCCTGGCTTAGACAATGTGATAAAAAGATTTTATGCACAAATGCCTCTCTGAAATTCAGGGATAATTTTCTCTGAGGCAGAATCTGTGTATTAAACTCATTTATCAAACAGCACTTTACCTGAAACAGGATGCAAGCAGCCTTTTAAAAAAACTGTACACACCAATACAGTGTAATAAGTAGCAGGATAGTATACTTCTTTCCTCTTTCTATTGTTTGTTGTTTTTGTTTTTGTTTGTTTTTGTTTTTTTTTTTAAATATCCTGGACCATACAATAGTGCAAACGATAATAGGATCATCTGGTTTTCGGCTGTGTGGTTTTGTTTTTTTCCCATACTGCAACCAAAATTTAAAATTTCATAGTGGGAAACAGTCGGTATGAAACCAGAGCTGTTCTTGATTTGTGTGCTCTTATGCTCACATACTGAAAACCTGTATTTACTCTGTGCTAATTTTTCAAAAATCGACACCAAGAATATTTCTGCTTTTGTGAAGTGTGAGTTTTATCAACATCTTTCTATCACATATTTCATCTTCTATTATTGCTTCCAAATCAGAATCCATAATGCTGTGTTTCAAATGTAATGGAAAAGATCAATACAGATTTTTTTTTTTTTTTTTCCTATTTGAGAAGATGAGCCGTGAATGTGCAGATGCAGAAAGTACAGTCTCTTCTAAATATAAAACACATCATATTTCTAAGATTTCCATACATGAATGGACCGTGCAGCATCTTGGCAATTAGGATGAAAAAAAAGATTAAAAGTAAGTTTTTATCTTAGTATACTTGGAAAGTTTCCTTCAGCATAAAAATACTTGAGGACAATCATTAAAGTACAATACATTTGGACTAGATCATGTCGCTTAGTCATCTTCAGTAGTACTGTTCCTTGCAAGTTGTCCTAACATTGTCAGTCATACTACTTGTGGACAAACACACTATTTGCTGAGACAGACAAATCTAAGTCTTTTACTGATTATATATTTTTCAACTGCTTTAAAAATAATGTTTGGAATGCCTTTTTGTTCAGAAATTGTAAATCAAAATAATTACGGTACCTTTTCAGTTATAAGCAACATCTATTTTTTCTTTCTTAGTAAATTTGTACCTGTATATTTAGAGAATGTCCTCTGCATGCAAGTATGCTGAAAAGAAAGGATGCTTCACTGAATTTTTCACATATTTATTATACAATATGACGCTTATCAGTAAGAAATCTGCAGTTAGCATACTCTCAGCAGAAACAAGGGAGTGCTAAATTTATTATGACCCAAGGGATGCTATAATTTCTTTTTAAAACAGTAATTTGAAAACTTGTGCCAATCCCTCTGGGTCAAACACGGAAATAAATACATCACTGTATTTTCTTTAGCAATAACATTTATTACTTAATTTTTACACCTCCACTTAAAAGCCAGACTGTACTTTTAATGAGTCCAAAGTTCTAATGCAGAGAAAGGTAAAGATTAAAAAACACATGCAGCATCATAATACAGTAAAGGTACTATTGGCTACATCCAGGCCGAGGCAGGAAAAAGAATCTCAAGATTTTGTTTTGTTCTGATTAACAGCCTCAGGATCAGGCCCATCAGTTTCAGTAGAAAAAGATTACATTCTTTTGTATTTTTTAGAAGTTTTCAGGTAGCAGATTCCCACTTATATAAGAGACCTAGCTCAGGTTTATTTTTACATTTAGGCAGCTTTAGCAACTGACAATAGTTTTTGCTGTTACCTGCACTCATGCAAAAGTAAAAAAGCATTACAAGAGTACCTGTTCGTAATTGTGGTGATATATTTGTAAATAATACAACATTAATAAGCTTTTTAAATCAACTTACTTTTATGAAATACATAATCAATTGTTTTTTATTTAATGAACCTGTCTACATTGCCCAATTGCAGAAAATTTCTTAGACTGAGAAACAGTAAACAGCGCTTTTGAAATTTTAATATTAATGATTTTTTACTTACAGGTAAATTCTGCTAATGTCTTTATTAACACCTGGCTTAGCAAAGCTGAGCATGCTCCTTGCTACCTGCTCATGAAGTATCAGTTTCCTGCTACAAATTCTGAAGTATCTATGGCAATATTGACATCACTAAAACCTTTCCTTCATACTGTTGTCTAGATTCACCTGCCCTTCCTCTAGGAAAAGAGAAGTGAAACAACTGAGGGAAAACCTGGAACCTCTCTTCATCTCCTCTTTTGATGATGGAAAAAGGAACAAAGGAGAGTTTCTCCCCTGCCACTGCCCTGTCCCTGCCTCCCTAGAGCAGGGTGAATTCTTCTTCCTCCCTGAATCTGTGTTTTCAACTTAATACACCAAGGATCCCAACTAACATTTTAGGTGGCATCATATATTTAGCTTCAGCTCTGCTTTTAAGGCTAAGCTGAAGCTTTAAACAGCACACCATTAAAAAAACTAAATACAGACTGGAGTTCTCTGAGCCCATTTGCACCTCCAGTGTCACCTGGGCAAGGCAACGTAAATGTACTCGAGCAGGTGACAGCTGTTTATCACAAGTACCCTTGTTCTTGGCTGTTTTAAACTTCAAAGGAAAATGTTAATGATCTCCCACTTTTGCTATGGAAGTTCCCAAGCTTACTAAGTCCTTGGCTCCTGTTTCGCAAGTTGTCAAGCAGTAAGAAAACCCAAGTCCTCCGTAGTGCTATAAATAATTTACTGTTATCGAGTAGATGAAAATTAGCCTAGTCCATGGATGCAGTGTGAGTTAATACTTTAACTGATTGCTAAAAAAAGCCGGCAATATTAAATAATAGAACAGCCAATAAGTATTCAGAAAGCATATATTGTAGTAAATTGACAGGCAGTTGTACCCACAAAGCAAAATTACTAACTTGGTTCACACAGCCGGAAAAAAACCAATCAGCAGCTGCAGCCTGAAACATAATTGGTCTCTCGTCTTCACTGTCATTTCAGATCAATGACCTACAGGAGAGACAAAACCTCTTCCCCTAGTACAGAATAGCTCACCATACTCACCTTGTTCTGGGCTCCCTCCCTATTTATACTCCCTTGTTTGGCAAGCCCCCATGATGGCAGAGGAGATCACCTTAGCTGCAGCTGGGTGGTGTGGTGGCACTGCTAGGGTCTGCTGTCACTTTGGGGAGCTGGACTACCTTCCTTGAAGATCCCTCTTGGCTTGCAGCTCACAGCTTCCTCCTCAGAAAGGGCCTGACAGGGTTAGGTACATCCTCGCACAGGAGGCCACGTGCAGCCAACCCCCAACAGAGGAGCCTGGAGGTCCTCTCAGATCTCCCAGCTGGGATGTATCGTGCTGAGCTAACGCTTATGACCGCAGAGACTGCCTGAGCCTTTCCTCACCCGACAGCATGTCTTGTTTGCCTATTGCACAACACCATTTGCAGTCATATGCTCTTGTGCACTTTAACGCCAACTTCAATTGCGTGGTGTTATATCATCTGTCCTTTTTGACTGCTGCCTTCTTGACTGTAACTTGTACGTTCTAGTGAAGCCACTATATTCCTAGAAAAAGATGGGAAAGACATCAAAGATGAAGGAGGGAGGGAGGGAGAGAGAGGGAGAAGATGACGCAGAACTTAAAGTTTTTGAAATATTCTGCAAAATAGATTCTGTAGTAAAACCTTTTATAAATACCTGATGTAATACTGAACAAATCACTGATGTTTCTCCCTTTGCTTTAACATAGTATTTTCAAGATGAAGTACATAAAATTTATTTTCAGAAATGTTTCATCTTGACAACTGTAATCTTAAATCAGTGAGAGCCAGGAAGGCTCTGAAAATATTGCATTCAAGTCCCCTTAAAGAGAAGGGTTTTTAATGAGAATGTTCTGTTTCCCAGAAGTATTCCTAACTACTAATTTATTCAATAAAAGAAAATGTTACTCTTCTCCCAGCTGTATTTTCTGTGAGGTTAACCATATCTGAGAAAACCTATTTTTCACCATAGGTGACATAATGGGTAAAATCATTAATATTAAATTCCAGTGGTGGCTGAGAAGTTGACAAAACACAATAATTTGATACAGATACTTAGACACCCCCCAAAAATATTACCGGTGAAGGTTAGACACCTCTAGGGTTAAATGGCAACTGAGCAAATGGTTTGAGAATTTTAATTTTGGAATGGGGGTGTCTCTTTGTAGTGTACAAAATCCGGCAAGGGGAAAAACCACTTATTACCTGCAAAAGCAAGAGTTACTGAGAACACTTCTCCTTCTGAGAACCAGGAATTAGTGGCTTAGGTGGACTACCATTTTCAGTATTTTGTGGAGTGAAGCTATTGTCTTTGCATGACAGTTTGCTCCTTTATTTAGAAATATCAGCTTGGATTTGGGGCTTGAATAGGTGTCTTTGTGCTGCCTCCGTGGTGCAGTATAGGCTATGCTAGTGGACATTCACATTCCTGCACTGTAGTCCTCAAAGATACAACAGTATTCCTATGCAGTGTATAGTTCCCACTACATTAATTTGGACTTTGATATTAAATACCTTTGTCTATCCAGCCCTTAAATCCTTTTAAGAATCTAGCCCTCAGATAGAGAAGTGAGAATGATAAAAATGAATAATTCCTTATTCATTGCAGGTTTGCACAGTATGTAGGGACATATTGCAGGAGGAGGAGAAGGAAATATCAATCTGCTGTTGCTTCATTGTCTGAGCAGTGGTCATCATCCTGTGCACAGGATAAAGCAAACGTGCTGTGAGGAAAAAAACAGTACGTGATAATGTCATTGTTACTCCTAATGAGTTTTCACAGTAAGTTAGAATTTAGCCGGAGACTAAAATTAAGCTGAACAAAAAAATTTTTGTGAACTGTGCATACCTTGATGATCTGATTTAGTTTGCTTAGGCATAGGATATATATATGTACATAAATATTTACACCAGTCACTTTCTACACTAACAGTAGCCTGTACTGAATAAGTAGCTTCATAGTTCAGTACAGACATTTTAGGGTGACATAAGCTACTATGTGGTAGTTTATGTGATTGTATGTATGTATCCACAACTTCCGCCCTCTTTCTTTCTACCTGTTTGTCTCAGAA
This sequence comes from Vanellus vanellus, assembly GCF_965231255.1. Taxonomy (NCBI): domain Eukaryota; kingdom Metazoa; phylum Chordata; class Aves; order Charadriiformes; family Charadriidae; genus Vanellus; species Vanellus vanellus. The sequence continues at coordinate 166,839,220 of NC_138905.1, forward strand.
ATTTGAAAAAATGTCTAATAGTCAGCTCTTCTGAACTGTAGGAGAGCGTCTCGTACATTCACTCATTTTCAGAGCCTTTGGGTGTTACTACAGAACAGATGAGTAATGGTAAGTACAAAAAGAATGGAAGAAAGAAAATTAGTAAAAAAGTATTAATTTTTATCGAGTTTGAGCCAGCAGGAGTCTCTCTTGTTCTGTTCTTCACATACAATACTTCAGTAGAAAGGGTTTCCCAGCTGATAAAGAACAGTAAATTTTAATACATTTCTTACTGCAGAACTAATTACAACCATTTTGATACTGCTTACATGTGTATGTTTTCTTATTCAGTGCAAAACCTCAGAGCTGCAACATAATGAATGTGTTTTTGTTTCTCCTTTTTAATCTCAGCATTTCAGGGAAGTCATCTTGATGCAGGCTACATTAGTCATAATCATACCTGCTGTTACAAGGAAAGTGTATAGAATAATTGAAGCACTGAAAAATCTTCTTTAGGCTTTTTGTTTGATCGAAGGTGCATAATGTATGTAAGAGAAGATGTTAGGATAGTACTCTGTTGATAATAAACCGATATTACCAAACTTCCAAAATGTTGCATCTGCCTAGGTAATGACTTCAGCTATTTACAGTAAAGCTGAAAAGGAATAAAATAATAAAAGGCACATATTAAGAAAGCAGCTCTTCTCCTTTTAGAAAGAAAACCTAAGGAAAAAAAAACACACCTGTTATGCTTAGTAATAAAAGTGCAGTATGTATAATTTTTTACAGAAATCCTGCGTAGGTTAAAAAGCAATATTGGCAAATTGGTGCTAAGATTTTTTAAAGATGTTTTTATGCATTTATGAGTTCGGAAACTTTTTAAGAAGGGTTATTAATTTACATCAACTTTTCTGAACATTTGCAGGTGCGAAAGTGGCACTTAGGCACTTATTTACAGGGGCAAGTCATTCCGGGATTTTCCAAGCTTTTGTTGTTGTTGTTCCCCATCAATTTCTATAAGAAACCCAGGCCTTTGGGAGGAAAAAGGGAAGCAAAATAAGAACTTAAAATACCAGGCAAAATATGAATGTGATCAGTATTCAGAGAGCATATCAAGCACGTTTAAGCCAGACATGCAACCTGTCAATGAGACTGGCTTTCCTGAATGTCTATACCTAGTAATTATTCTCTAAACAGAATATAAATCCCAATTAAGTAATGACTGAAGAGAGAAAGCCCACACACTTTTAAGAATAAGTTTTTGAAAGATGCAAGGGACAGGAGATGGACAGGAACACAGAGTTATGACTATGATGGTAGGAGATGGCACTACAGTTACAGCCATGGTAGTGCTGCATAGTAAGAGATTGTTGAGGGGCAGAAATGGGGCCACTGTTGAGTAGAGAGAAGTGGCATATGCTTGCATGGTTTAAAGACCAACTCTCCAGAAACCTCCAGTCTGTATGCACTGTGCATCTGATACAGAGAAGACTTTATTAAAAATATTAAATTAGGGTTTGAAACATGCAGGACCCACACTGCTATATTTTACTTCAGCAACAATTGAATACCTGAGGTGGTCGATCTGGGTGATCCAAATGCCATGGGCACCGTTTCCCTGTTGTCCATACCTATGTCCACCGAGTTTTATTCGGAGTCAGCATGCAACCCTTTCCTCACAAGAGGCTTTCTCCTAACCTGACACCCCCATCCCCCTACCTCTTGAGGGCTGTAGAAAAAGTCACAGCCCCAAAATGCCTCTAACCAGTCTCAGAGAAGCCATACAAAAATTCAAAGCAGTGTCATGTACAAGGGCAGGAAGATTCAGAGTATGTGCACATAGCTGATTAACAAAGTTCTTTGAAATCCTGTTATGCCAGACTTGATTCCTTGAATAGTTAACACTGCAAAAGAGAAGAGTCACAACACCCAGGAAATGTCATGCAGTCAGGAAAAGAGCAGGTGTTCATGTCAATGTTAGAGTCAGGAGGAAAGTCAAAAGCAGCCAAGTTCACAAGTTCCCATTTTCTGAATGCTCAGCTCTGCTCAGCTCATTCAAAAATGCCACCCCAAAATTTTCAGGCTTGAGATTTTTGTGTTTTTTTTTGGGGGGGGAACATTGGACATGATCACATTACAAAAATCCACTATTTGTATAAATGTCTAAACGAGACAGAGAAGTATCCCATGGAAAATGCCTCTGTTTAATTTTATTCAACTATTCACATTTTGCATGGGCTGTGAGAACATCAGATAAGACCAGAAGTAACTTCCCAGATGCATTTCTTTGCAATGTTTGATATTCCCTTCCAAAGGACACCCTACTTTTCATTAACCTTTCTGTCTATGAGCATATCTTATTCAGGAGAGACTAAAGCTACTTACGTTCAAATCACTTCTTTTGTAAGAAAGAAGTAAAGAAATGATACTGAAGATTTTTACACAGTGGCGGAAGGTATTTTATTGGATGTAAAGCATAGGATTGTTTTTTGTTCGATTTGGTTTAGTTTGTTTTTTGAAGAACGAGAAAGAAGCTGTATTATAAAAGCACTAGACACTCAACCAAACATTTGGGGTTTATTAAAACTAGGCACAACCCCAAGCTTTTTAGTGTCCACTACGTATTAACTTGAAACATGAGCTTCCAGAACAACAGCACATCTTGTATCTGCTATGCATTACAGACTGATTTACAGTACATACTTATAATGTAGATTGTAGACTTGTTCTGAAGAGAGCTATCACAGTCTCTGATGGACTGTCTTAATAAACTCACTAAGCATACGCTTTAAAGCACCGCATCAGTTTAAAAATGAATAAAAAGCAGTATAAACTTGACTTGATCCCAGCGGTAGTAAGCTTTGTAGATCTAGCATCAGATATAATTTTGTCTGCCTTCATGCAGTTTGGAGGGTGCACAAGTACAGAACTGCCTGTCTTAGTTGCCTCTGCCCTTTGGGTAATCACTATCGTTTTAGTGAACTTCTGACTGTACTCCAGGGTATAGGTAATGAAAACCAATATCAGATGCATACAGTATTAGACAACCTTATTGCAGTGCTGCCATCACACATCATTACTATCAATTTGACCTTGTCAGCACACTGTACAATATGTTCTTTGCTTTAGGTTTTATTACTGCTGTTCTCACTGTCTGCAGGAGTTACGTGATCTAATTGATCTCAACAGAACACTCACCCATAACTAGACTAAGTCCTCTGTCTTCAGGCATATTATTGTAGTGATTTCTTACATTTTTCCATATCTCGTATCTGAGCAGACCTGTTATGTGCATTATTATGCACTGTAATGTATTTTGCCTTTTAGATAAGATCTTGCACTCCCTGTCATTCACTCCTTTAACATGAGTAAAGAGCTTATTAGGGATGCATACTTCATCCTCTGAGATTAGTTGCTGTCAATGCATTTATGCCACCATTTATTCTAAAAATGTTGTAGGGAAAATGCTATTCAATAAACATATATTTTTTGCATGCTTATATTCAATATATTAAAATGTTATTCAGGTCACTGAGTCAAATTGAAGAGTTCCTGAGACCAGACAGACAGAGTGTTCTCCAGTTCCAATAGCAGTGTAATGAAGAATTAAATGAATTACAGAAGGAAGTATTATAGAACTGTTATCATCAGGTTTCATATAGAAATTGGTATCATCATTATAGAATTGTTATCATCAATTGTTATCATAGGTTATCAAAGAGATTTCAGATTGTGAAATTGCAAGGAAGAGCTAGACTAACTATTACAGCATTTGGAAAACTTCAAGGAACAGAGGAGGCAGACATTTTGTTAGAAACAAAAAGCATTTGTTGAACACCTGTTTGAATGGTGAGAGGGGAGAATGAAGAAAGCTGATGAAGGAGAGATACTGAGATAGCTAAAGGGGATAGAGAGTTTTAAGAATGATAGCAATAAATATTGAAGAGGCATGGGAAGTGTTAGAATAAGGAATGGAGAAAGTGATGATAGCTTTGTCATAAAAAGTGAGCTCCAACTCATTTACTGTAACCTTTTAAAAGCTAGGAATTTCGTCTAATGTAATCACCTAGGCTTCCTTGATAGTCTGTGGAGTGGGCTCTTCCCACTGGTTCATGTCTTCTCTCAGAGACACCTATTGCTGAATAGCATGAATTAGAGATGCTTTGTTCTCTCTCTCTCTCCCTTTCTGCAATTACTAGGATGAGAGTTTGAACCAGCTGTCAAGCTTATAAATGGCTTAAGTTAGGAGGGATGGATTTCCCCAACAGTATCAAGAAGTTTTTATGCCTACAGCAGTACAGCCTGGCAGGAAGGACCACCCGGGCTGATGCAGCAAAATATGATATAGACTAAGGCTAACCAAGGTTAAACCTAGCACAATGCTGGGAAAAAACAACAGAAGATTGATTCCTCTGCATCACTTGCAGGAGAGCTGACCAAAAAAAAAAAAAAAAAAAAAAAATTAATTTCTGTTCCGGAGGGAATACCATGTTTTCCTATGAAATACCTTCTTCCCTTTAAGATCATGTGTTTTACACCCAAATCTTCAGTGAAAAAAATTATTAGATATTGATAACATTTTTCCTCTTGCTTCTAGAGACAGCATGTTTGTAATGGAAGCACTTGGAAAGGACAGTGGGAACGCTGGAGCCGTACTGTCTGTATGTTCGGTGCTCCTTATTCAGTACCACAATTTTGTTTGCCAAACAAAGAACATGAGGAAGAAAAATCCTATTAATGGTTAAAAAAGGAAGCACAATATTCTTTTTATAACAGCCCATGTTTTACAGGTTTGTGACTGCTCCTGTGTTTCCAAGGCAGAAAATAATTTGGACTCTTCTTTTTTTTTTTTTTTTTTTGATGTTGTTGTTCCTTATAAAGTAGGCTTCATTTCCAGATGGAAAATGGAGACTGGGTGATGAAGAGACTCCTAAGAAACAGGAAATCAATAACACAAGAACTATGACTCAGGAACTTGACTCCCTTTGGCCTTATTTGAATTGCACAGTATTTCTTATCTTATACAATCCATACAACAAAACAGATAAAAAGATTGCCACCTTTAAAAGATGAAAATTAACTTTGTACTAACAGGTGAATTAATCTAATTAATACATATCTAAATCATTCTTTCAGACTATTCAAATATATCCGCTGTTCAGGAAATGCTTACTTTCAGTGCAGCCTAATGCTCTGAGGGTTTGGTCCCCTAAATAGGGGCTGTACATTGGATCCTGTGTTGGTGGGATGCAGAGTAAAAGAGATGACTACCAGCATCCACAGCCTGGGCCTCATACCAAGCTGCTGCACAGCAGTGTGACGAATGATCCGTAACACATTCAGTGTAGGAGGAAACCTAGATATATCTAAAGTCTGAGGTATTTCTTGCTTCTAAACCTACATGTTTTTAAATGAAACCAACATTTCACAGGCATTAAAATCACTAGTAACTCAATTGTTTCTAGCCTTAAGTTGAAACACCTCATAAGTGTAACGTTATTTATCAGAAGACCATTCCGTTAATATAAATCTTGTGACTAGAAAATGGAATAAAAAAAAAATTCATAAAAGGATCAAACCCATAAACACAAGTGAAAAAAAAAAAAAAAACAAAACCAGAAAATAACACAACTTCATACAGTAAAGCATTTTACACATGCTTTCAGGAAGCTTCCACTCTGATTAGTTTCTCAAGTGCATTTATATCTTTAACAGTTACATTATCTCTATCACAATAATATGTGATATATTTTATATTTATTTTTTAGAAAACCAAGCATGCAAACTTTTATCCTACTTTTATTGAAAATTTTGTATTTTTTGATTTCTTCCATGCTGCAGCATGACATATTAATTCATAGATAATCACTGGAACAATACTACTAGAGAGCTGCTTATATAGTAAGCTAATTTATATATAAAAAGAAATTTCGGAGGTGCAAAATTAGTTCTGTTTTAGATGTACTCTGTATGTTCTGTGCTATAGTTAAGTAATTGATGCTTTTCTAATGTCATTTCATTAGTAGTGTTGAGAAGCTGCATAAAGAAACATGCATCTGTGTCTTTAGCTCAATAAATCATGATTAGTTGAAAAGAAATGTATTCTATGATGGTAATTAATTTTATCTTTCAGGGCATAGTTACAATTTTTGACTAAATGACTGCTACGTGTGCTAACCATTACAGTTTAAAGTATTATTTAGTCCCCAGTTACTTAAAAGTTAAAACAAACGAAGCGGAAATATTAATTTAAAAATATAAAAGTCTGTCAAGATGTGAAGTTGTATTAAATTAGCAGAAGTTAAATTAGGTATTGGTATGCCACAAGTAATAAAATTACGTTTATTTTTTTGTTTTTAAATAGACAAATTATAGCAACAACAACAACAAAAGCCTGATAGAAAGTTGCAAAAATAGATTATTTGTGAATTCTTGTTTGAATTGCAGGTTGTTTTTCTCTTCACCATGGATCACACCCCTTTTAGTTCCTAAGAATGAGAATGATGTGTGTTTGGAGAAATGGTTAAGTTTTGTATGGTTTGTTACTTCATTCATAAATGTAATAACTTACATTTACAGACAAAAGTTATTCACACAACAGCAAGAACTATGTGTCTGTGTCCACTTTAGCACACGTGGTAAGAGCAGTAGTGAGGTTTCAAAGTGAATCCTCTGGCCATCCTTGATCATTGATTCAGTTTGAAAGTGATATTCATTCACAGGAACTTGATTGGTTAACCACAACCTGAGATCTGCTCTCAGATGTGCACCAGATGCACTCAAACTGCTGGGGCAGATTTAAGTGTTTGAACCAATGATCTGTCCTTTTGGACATCTTCAAATTATAAGGATGTTAGGAACATTTATCTGGGGCAACAGACTGAATCTAATCTGGAGGAAGAACAAAGCATATTGCATACAAAATATGACATATATTGTCAATGTTTTTGCTTTACCTTTGGTATTTTGATCTAAAGAGCCTCTCATATGCTACAAAATTGCTTTCTAATGTGCACATAGCATTTTTCATTTACTGTTTATTATTTACTTCTCACCTAAATAAGACAAAGCAGCTAGAAGCAGAAACAATTAAATGTAATTGGTCACCAGACACCAAGAACACGTAACACTGACTGCAAATACTTAAAGTGAATAATTTGTGAAGAATTCCAGAGATGAATTGGCTTTACCCATACTATTTAGTGAATAAAGTTGAAACTAATTCTCCGGCATGTTCAGAGAAACCAGAATAATTTTGCAGCTCTCTATTGTAGGTGAAAAAGAGATGAATACTTGATTTAGTGGTAAAGGATAATTTGAGCAATATCAGTTTCCCTTAAATTACAGGAGGAGTGTAGCTGATGTCACCACTCTACACCTAATTACTGTGGATTGACAACCCACAGAACATGGCTTCCCTACAGGTACTGAACTGGATTTAAGGATTTTAGGTGCTGGTTCAGTGTAAAGAATTGAAAGGAAAATTAGCATCAATAGAAGTCTATGCCAAAATAATGTGTTTAATTTGTACTTCCACTTCTGCTTCCCCGTTCCATTTCAGTTTCCTTCCATTTGTGAACAGCCACATCCCTTTCATTCAGCAGTCACCTTTGCTCAGCCAAGACTCTTCCTTGCCTTGATGCTGAAGTGTCCCCGATGTCATAATCTACTTTTTATTCAGGAGGAATGGGAGGCAAGTCACAGTAGCATAGATGGAGATGATTTATTTCAGCAAGCTAGCAAGACTGAAGGTTTCCTGGCAAAAAAAACCCTCAAGGCACAAAGACCTCAGCATGTCTGAAACTATACACCTCCGATCCACATGTGTGTTTGTTCCTTACTATTTCCACTATGGTCTAGACAAAATTTTAGAAATAATCTTTGCAAAGAGAAAATAGATTTAAATAGTGCTGCTAAACTGTATGAACTACAACAAGATAGAAGGCCAGAAGTTGGAGGTTTCTCACGACCCTGTTTAGAGAGGTACTGGCTGAAACTCCTCGGCCAGAGAAACTCTGTGCACTGCTAAAATGGAGAGGCTTTTGTTTTGTTTTGAGAAGCCTATATATTCAACAGCAGGCACGGGGCAGCTTATTACAACTAATTGTAGCCAAAACAGAGGCTGGAAATTATAAATTTATTGATGAGGTTATAATTAATACTAACCCAAATATAAGCATAGTGAAATAATGTAACCAACAAAAGTATGTAAGCATTCTGTAACACGGTGAGGGCATAGCCAGACACAATCCTTCATCATTTTACATAAGTATGGGAATAATATGAACACCAAAGGGGAAAATACAAATTGCACATAGGACGCATCCAAGTAAAAAAAAAGTTGCAGAGGACAATAGAATAATAAAATGGTTTAGGTTGGAAGGAACATCGAAGATCATCAAGTTCCAACCCCCCTGCCAGAGGCAGGGGCACCTCCCACTAGACCAGGTTGCTCAAAGCCTCATCCAGCCTGGACTTAATCACTTCCAGGGATGGGGCCTCAACAACTTCCCTGGGCAACCTGTTCCAGGGCCTTATCACCCTCAAAGTAAAAAATTTCATCCTAATATTTAATCTAAATCTACCTTCTTCCAGCTTGAAGCTATTCCCCCTCATCCTATCACTATTCCAATCATCAGTATAAGCACAAGGTGCTACAAATTCACAGGGCTTCTTATCAAATACACCAGGATAACTGGAAAGGCACCCTCCATCCCCAAATAAGCAGTATCAGGAGCAGATGATATCCCCCTGGGGGGAGGGAGAGGGAGTGGCAAATAGCATGAAATCATCAGGCACAAGTGAGGAAAATTGTAAAAGAAACAAGAAAAGACATTGTGCTTCTGACTTGTCAAAGAGTGCTCAAACCCAATTACCTTGATCTCACCAACTAAGGACCACCATGAACCATAGTCATCAATGGCACCAGTACATGGCATCAGTGATGCGGTGCTGTATACACACAGCTAATTCAGAATGTGTGTTGAAGACACTTTGTACACTTGTGTTGACACTTTGCTGAAGACACTTTGATACATTTTGTGTCAATATTGATGATTTTTTATTGTGTAAGAACTAAGCATTGGCATGAAGTGTGCTGTTAATGAATGAATTTAGCAGAGATTTATTTTAAAGTTTAAAGGCAGTCTTACTTACCTGTCTTCTAAGCATTCTCATCACAGCAATCAATTTTTTTCTTTCTTTGTCTCTGTGTATATATGCACATATATTCAGTTATAAAATGATATATAATTGTTCTCAGTTTCTCAATTTATTTTATACCCAGATGTACAGAGACAGAGGCATTTTTTCACAACAAAAGCAGAAAACTGAATCTGTATTATAAATCTCTTTTGATTTACAGGTAGATTATCTCCTGTTATGCCACATCATATCATCTAAAATCCTTGCACCTGCTATTCCTTAGCTTGTATTTCCACTCTGTTTTCTCTTGACATGATACAGATTGGTTGTCTCTGGTAAATTGGCTAACTAGAGAGTTTAGCTCTTAAATTTTCTGCATCTTTTGGCTTCCTTACATCAGAAATCATCAAGTCAGTGCAACTACTCAGGCAAGCACAGTGAGTTCTTGTTTTTTTTTTTCTTATGGTTTAAAGAGACAGATGACAATTTCCTCCATCTTTGCTCTGAGAAAAAAAAAAGCCAATAAACAACTCAGAGACTTACTCAAATTATTTGTGACATATAAATGGAAACATCTTAGGTATTCATGTTCTTTGTCCTTTCTTGCTTGAAAAATAAGCTTTAATATTACCAGTCAGACAGTGATTCAAGAGACATCACTCCACTCAAAATATTAGGTGTAGTTTGTTGATTAATGAGCTGATTCTGGGTCCTTCATTCCTGATTTGCTGCCCACACATTCAGGATTTCTCTAAAGCCTCACTCTCTATTTCTTCATTCTTCTGTTTAAAAGCCTAAAAATAAATCGTTTCTTCTCAAAAACAAGAGAAGACTCATCCTCTCCATGCCACACACTGGGAAACAATGATAGCCAACATGTATGTCTGAATTATTTCCTTTATGGCATAGAAAAAGAATCTCACACAAACTGAAGTCAGTTAATTATATCTAGTAATGAAACATCTAGATCAAGGCACGCACAGGCAAAAAAATCTTTATTCATTGTCTAGTAATTTTATTCATTTTCTGATCTGTAATCAACTGTTTAGATGGTAAAATTAGGAATAATCCTAAACTTTGGATCCTTTTCTTGGTCCCTTATTTCTCATCTCTGTCTCCCATAACTCAACAATTCTCGACTTCCGTTAATGACCAGTCCTCTTGACACAGTTCTGAAACACAAAACCAGAAAGAAAGGAGCTGCTTTAGAGACATCTCCTACTGTTTTTTTAAGGAAAAGGGCATTCTAACTGGGACTAGCTTTCTGCTTAAAACATTTCAGGAAAAAGGGAAAAGGCAGCAAAGAAAATAAGTAGTTTACAGAATTGTACCATGCTCCCCTATTGCAAACAGGTAGTGAAGAGGTGATGAGGTCCCAGAGCAGATACGAGAATAAACAATATAAAGATCTACAATTCCACCTAAATTCTTGTGCTTAACATTCTTATTGCTTGGTGCTGGGATTTCAAGGGTACCAAACACATAGATGTACAAAAAGTTCTTTTCAGATATGTATCAGATTAACAACTACAACTCCACTAATTATGCTATTGTCAAATTACATATGATTTTATGTATTACAACTTCTCTAATCATCATTTACTCAGATTATGATGTTGTCAAATTATGTATATTATTTTATGTATTACATGTATCTAATAAAACATAACAAAAAACTGATTAAATAAATAAAAATTAGAACCAAAGAAGAGTGGATATCAATTAAGAAATGCCTTTGCTAATGAGAGATAAAATAATTCACTGAAAAGAAGAAGAAAAAAATGAAAATATACCAATCATTCAAAAATTTTGATTCTGAGCAGGCTTTTAAAAACCAAACTAGCAATGAAGTTGATCTCACATATTTTAACCAGTTTTACTCTTAAAAGTTACATATGGAAACCTCAGCTGCACATAATATGTATCAGCTGCAGCTACAAACAGCTTAGAAATTTAAATAAAATGCCAAAAATTTAAGCCGAAGAACTGAAAAGCACAAGCATAAAGCTAAATTACTTGAGAAATATTCTAAGAAGTCAGACATTTTCTTTTGATCTGGAAATACCAGATTTCCTTCTTAGCAAGTGGACAAAAGGCATACCTCTAGAAAGGGTTAATATTTTTTTCATCTCCAAATAAGTGTTCAGGAAGGCATCTCTGCACAGAAACCTTTTTTTTCTCAGCAGATTAAATAGAGAGCCTAGAGTGACTTGCACAGTCCAACGTATTTCTCTAAGCTATCTAGGTTTCAGGTGCTTAAAGTCAGGTGAGAAGAATCATCTCTTATGTGTCTATGTTTTTCAAAGAGCTTGAGTTGCAGTAGAAAACCTGGGGGAGTTTGATCACCCGATTACTACATAAATATGAAGATCGTGGAAAACCGCGAAGAAAAAGTTAAAATGAACATGACTTTGAAATGCAATATTTTGTTTCGCTGCCTTTCTCTCTACCAAATCAAAGAGTTCATACTGTATTGCCCTTCATTCCATAAACTGATGATTTACAAGTAAGGGAATAGCTTAAAGAACAGAAGCTTGAAACAAGGTAGTTTAAAGAACAAAAGCAATACTGTCATCCTTGTAGAAGACTAAAAGAAGTGAAACTTATTTTCTAGAAACTAAACAAATCCATCAGTAACAGGAATTTAATAAATGTCAGGGACTAGTGCTAAATTACTGCAGAAATTGAGGATAACATCAGACAATCTGGGCAGAAAATGCATATCGCAGATTCTTCTTTTTAGAGAATTGAGAAGTTGGTAGCAGTGGGGTAAAAAAAATGAAAGCCTAGTGAAATGATACTGTGGAAAAAAACAGATGTTATCAAGGCATTGGAAATGTCAGCTGCCTGCTCTCTCATCTTCTCAGGTGGAATAAAAAATTCTCTAAACAGCTTTGCACCCTATATCTTTGATATTATTCTGGCCATCTGGAAAATATCAGTCTTTTAGAATGCATTATCAAACTTAACCCAAAAAGAAAGGTCATGTCAATGTTTTTATGTCAAGTGAAAGTGGGAGTTATTTTAGTTTTCTTTTAAAATACAGATGAAAATTAAAAGTTTGCTTAACAATTTATTTTTTATAGATTTTTGCAGATTCAAAATCCTAAACATACAGTCATTGTACATTCTGTATTTAAAAAAAAAAATCAAATATATAGTGATATGAGTACATTATTATGCATAACATTTAAATCTGCTTAAATGATATTTTTGATTGACCAAATGTACATTTTATATTCTGTAGTTTGATAGAGAACTAGAACTTATATTGACATATGAATTTAGATTATTCATATTATGGAGTCTCAGTCACCCTTGAAGCATTCATTTCCTTATTTCAAGCAGAAGATTCCACTTTCATATGCATCCTGGAGAGAAAAAAATAATAATGACAGGTCCTGCTAATCAGAATCCCAGGTCAATTTTTCTACTCAGCACCAATACTTGATTGAAACAGTGTTATACCACTGCTTGGTCCAGAATATGGATTTAGATGATTGAATATGGATTTAGGTGATTTATTCTGACTCAGAAATTGCTCAGGAAGTCTTCTTTGGATATTCTCATTTTACTTTTTTTTTTTTTTTTTCCCTAGTAGTAATAAATACATTTTTTCCCTTGCATGTTTTGGGAGAATTTTAAAGTATTTAGATTTTGACTATGACAACATTATAGGAAGTTCAATCCATTAAAAGAATGAGTTCAACATCATGCAGATACTAAATCTTTTTCTCTTTCATGATGCTAATAGAATGCTTTAATATCTCTACTATTCAGTGAAAAATCCTGTAATCTAATGAAATGGAGAAAGAAGCCAGGGCAATGAACGATGTATAGTAGTGATACCAAGAACACAGCTGATTTCATATTGAAGATGCTTACTTCCCTGACTCCAAATCCTTAAAAAGCAAATGCTTATAATATATGTATTTTCTGCATTTCATCAACAATAAACCCCAAATGGTCCATATTTCTTGCAAGAAAAACTCTATTCAAATAGTATATAGAAAGGCTTCCATACTTCCATACTTCCCAGTATGGAAGTGTATCATTCCCTCAAGTTGAACATAGTAAGAATAATTCTACTAAGGAGTTTGAAACAGGAGATGGTGAATAGTAATGTTGAAGTCTGTGGGAATCCAAATCTGAAGTGGTCTATGAAGGGATATCTGAGTACACTGTTCTGATTTGGAGAAAAAAATACAGTGTGTGGATTGTTAACTTGCATTTTAAAAGCTTATGATTGGTGTAATTGAATAATTGACCACAGAACATTTCTTGAATAATTTTAAGGCAGAGCAGGAATAGTGGTCACAGCAACAGCTTGATGAAGGGATCCTGAGTTTATTTAGATAAATCAGAATCTGCACTGCACTTTGATACGTTGTTATGGAGAGATCACAAAATGGCATTAGACTGTGGAAAAGAAAAAAAATCTGTACCTGAAAAAACAAACTCACAGATAAAGAATGAAAAAGGCTAAGAAATACAACAGAAACTGTGATTTCCTCTGAGTCAACATAGGACTTTTTCTTATTGCAGTTACTTTATGGACCAGAGATATTTAGTGCTCCTTATACTACAGTTGCAATATTAGCAATATCAACAATATTAGCAATATTAGCGATGAGTACCTCTTAGAGAAAAAATATATCCATATACACATTTAAACACATAATCTATTCACAGTACGCGAATTTGTTGTGAAATTAAATTGTGACATTAAGAAGGATTCCTATACCTATTAATGGGTAAGTATAAGGAGCAAGACCTCCAAGAGGAGATAATGCACTTAGTTGTCATTGTAAGTAAAAAATCCAAAATGCTTATTTTCAAAATCTCAATCAACATTGTTTGATATTCAAGGTGATGGCAGGTTTCTTAAATATCTGTCTATCGAATAGCCTAAATCGTATCTATGGGAGCCGATGCAGTAGGTGATATTAGATCAAACATGATTTTAATATGTAAGATAACATACAAAACTGAAGGAGGTGCTGTTTTTATAACCTGTAGGATGGGTAGAAGCATTCACCTGGGACATGGATAATGTGGATTGTTTGGCCTATTAATTAAGTAAAAATTTTAATAAAGTCTTAATTTTTAATTGTGGGCATTTTATCTTAAATGAAGAGTCTTTGCTAGTAACTTTAAGAAGATCTCTTTCTTAAAATTTATCTGTCTTTAAATGCTTTACTTTTCTAATTGGCAAAGTACCAATGTTCTTTTGTGGTTTTGCATTCTATAATTATATAGAAACAACCTCGGTGTCTATTTTTCTTATCAACTGTTTCTGGGAATCCTAATCCCCACATGCACACAAAAAAAGCAAACAGCACAAACACTGTCCGTGTTTCCAACTAAAATATATATATATTTGCTTTAAGGAAGGATTCAGAACTCTGTAGTCTCTTGCACACAAAATCTCATCTTTCAGTCTTGACCTCCTTGAAGAGATTTTGTATTTTGGTTGACTGTCAGATCTTAAACAAATGTATGTTAACAGCAAGTATTTTCATGTCATTGGAGCAAATTGCTATTGCCACCTGAGGATCTAATTACACAGCCTTGGGGACTACATTATGAAATGAATTGTAGTGTCGCATCAGAAATGCCTGTTCGATAACTACTGGTTAAACTGTGTTTAAAGTTCTCAATGTGGCTGTTGAGAATAATCTACATTTCATAGTTCTCACTAGTTGTAACCACAATTGGGGCACACTTCCTTTTCAAGGTTTTTGGTGGGGTTTTTGGCTCTTTTAAACTCTTAAATTGTTCAAGGGTTCAAATACACTAAAAAAGGGGTAAGCAAATTTGAAGTTTAACCCTACTGTTTATTTAGTAATTCATGCCCTTTTCAGAATTATATTTGGCAAAATAATCTTCTAAAACACTTGAAAAATCTCACCGAAAAGCGAAGCTAATATATTTTAACCTCAAAGATGGAATAACTTTGCAGAGAAAACAATAAACTTCTCTTTGACAGACATAGTCATCCATATTGCCAATGACACATATAGAGATACGAAAATAGCTATAAGTGAACTTTTAACTTCTGTGCCTCAATCATACAGCTCATGATAGTTTGTCATGTGATAACACATCCTACCTTATTTAAGTTACAGTGACATTGCTGTTGTATGATATGATTTTTTCCCTTTTTAAACAACCTCAATCTTGTTACAAATGCTTTGCAAGCCAATAAAAGCAAAGTTTCCACATCAAGTAGAGTGTATGTGTTTGAACTATCATTAGACTCAGTCAATTATATTGCTTTTTTCAATAGAAGATACTCTGAAACATTATCATCTGAGGAAAGGAACAAAAAGATACACTTGGCAAAACCATTAAATTTGCTTCTAGTCTTACCAACCAGTGGTGTCCCCCAGGGGTCAATACTCGGTCCAATTTTGTTTAATATATTCGTTAATGACCTGGATGAGGGGACAGAGTGTATGCTCAGCAAGTTTGCTGATGATACCAAACTGGGTGGGGTGGCTGACACCCCAGAGGGCCATGCTGCCATCCAGCGTGACCTGGACAGGCTGGAGAGCTGGGCAGAGAAGAACCTAATGAGGTTCAACAAAACCAAGTGCAAGGTCCTGCACCTGGGGAGGAAGAATGCTAGGCACCAGTATAGGTTAGGGGCGGACCTGCTGGGAAGTAGCTCTGAGGAGAAGGATCTGGGGGTCCAGGTAGACAGTAAATTATCCATGGCCCAGCAATGTGCCCTTGTCGCCAAAAAAGCCAATGGAATCCTGGGCTGCATAGGGAAGAGTGTGGCCAGTAGGTCGAGGAAGGTCATTCTCCCCCCCTGCTCTGCACTGGTGAGGCCACAACTGGAATACTGTGTCCAGTTTTGGGCTCCCCAGTTCAAGAGGGACAGGGAACTGCTGGAGCGAGTCCAGCGAAGGGCAACTAAGATGATTAAGGGATTGGAGCATCTCCCTTATGAGGAAAGGCTGAGAGAGCTGGGACTCTTTAGCCCGGAGAAAATAAGGCTGAGGGGAGAACTTATTAATACTTAAAAGTATCTAAAGGGTGGGTTGAAGGAGGATGGAGCCAGGCTCTTTTCAATGGTCCCCAGTGAGTGGACGAGGGGTAATGGGCACAAGTTAGAACACAGGAAGTTCCATTCAAATACACGGAAAAACTTCTTTATGGTGAGGGTGACAGAGCACTGGCACAGGCTGCCCAGGGAGGTTGTGGAGTCCCCTTCTCTGGAGATTTTCAAGACCCGCCTGGATGCAGTCCTGAGTAATGTGCTCTAGGCAATCCTGCTTTAGCAGGGGAGTTGGACTAGATGATCTCTAGAGGTCCCTTCCAACTCTGAAAATTCTGTGATTCTGTGATTCTGTGATCTTTGGTTATAATTTGTGTAAATCCATTGATTTCAGCTAAACTACTACATATTTACATACTGGTGGGAAACGACAGGCATTTCTTCACTATTGTATATTTCTGTATTTCCTTCAATATCTGTCCAATGACATTTCGGGGAAGCAAAAACTGGAACACAGATCTTCCTAGGTAGTGGTCCTGTGCATTACACCACAGAGTCACAGAGTCAATCTCCTTTTTCATTATTCCCCCTGCAGGGCTACAGCCCTCATTTTAAAACCTGCAGTGTCTTTGTGATGCTTTCTCCTGTTATTACAGAAATCAATGGTCCTCTGAAGGATCTGGTCACTGTAGTGGGAAAATATAGTACTCAACCATGGATCATAATGGCAATGTCAAGGCCCCAGATATTCCTTAAGAGACACCATATTTCTTAACAATAGTCTTGATTTTCGGGCAGCAGCTGCCACGCACTGTTGTATTACCAGATATCAAAGAAAAGCACAGTGTTAAGGACTATTTTTACAGTGTTTTTCTAACATATTACATCATACTAAGCAGACAAAGTTTCCAAGCGGACTTCAGTAAAATCAGTGTCCTAATGCCCTCTACTACCATGTCTCCCTTAAGGGGAAGAGAAGCCCTCCCATTGCAGAGGGAATCACAGCAATGCTACTCAAGGCTTCCTCCTTGCTGGTGTGAATCTTCTTGCAGCTTATAGTTTTTTTTTCTCCCTGACATTGAAAAACATTTAACATGAGATAGTGCTCCGGTACTAGCTGCTGTGCTTTTGTTTAAAGGGTGGGGTCCGTTTACAGTCTGATGAATGATGCCCATGCTGGAAAACCTAGAAAAGTCAGAGCATTTGTCTCAAGCACGGGCCTGTGGTTGTGTGTATTCTTTAACTGTTGGGAAGCACAGTTTAGGTTTGTGCCAGCTAGCAATCTGCGAGCACATAGATAAGTTTCAGGGTTCAGGAGAGGCTGGAGATATTGTCTCCCATACGCAGTTTGGGTGAGGTCACGTTGGGTTGGAAGAAAGAGCCTTAGGCACAAAATCTGAACCCTGACACTTCTCACAGAATAAAAATTTTTCTGTTTTATTTACATGGATGCTATTCTCTATGGCTGAGAGGAAAGAAACATTTCCTTCCCAAACTCCACCAAAAAAACCCACATTTTACTTAGTGAACAGACTATACAATCAATACAGAGATGTTTAAAGCACATTAGTATAGTAGCAGGCGTATAACCATTTGTCTGATTGCATGTAGCTTCCATGTTTTTGTATCATGCATGCCCAGTCAGGAAAAAAACTTACAATTCTTTCTTACATAGAACCATCCTTTGATTACTTTCCAGATACAACTTTTCCTTTTTTTTTTTTAACTCTATTCCCCAAATGGTCTATTTGAAAGTGGTGCACAAATGTTAAGACTTGCAATCTCCCCACTGGTATTAAATCCCACTGAGATAAACACAGCAGCTTGCTTTAGTCAAGAAAAAAAAGGTAGACTGAAATATATTTTTTTTCAACATAAGTTATAATTCTGTTCCTGACTGACTATCCCTGTTAGAAGAGAGAGTTCTTATAAGAAATTCATCCCGTGTGTGAAAGGTCAGATTCAGAGGCTAAGTGTTCTACAGCAAGCCTCTAGGCTTGTTGTTACAGAAGCCCAGAGGAGCAAAAACATGTTCAAGTCAGGCAATAATGGGAAAAGAGAAACAAAAAAAAAAAAGCTCTGGAGGAAAAAATAATGCCGACCTCTGTGTTCTCAGAGGAAGACCAGACAGGAAGAAAAAAAAATGCAGAGAAAGAAAATCTCTATTGTAGAAGATTTAAGTGTAAGAGTCTGTATTAAACAATGTAAATAATTTATATTAAAAAAAACAACAAAACAACTATATCCCCCAAAATGATTATTGCAATATGTTATAATTATCCACAAATTGAACTATAAAAAAAGAGTACTTAAAGATTCCAAAAATATTAGGGCATAGAAAAACACAGTGAAATTATCTATACAACAAGGCAAGGTGTTATGCAATAGTCAGATGATTGTTTGTTATTTGTGGTCTTGAGGGAACCTGAGGACTCACTTTACTTGTGAAAACACTACTTCTTCCCCCTTACCCTGCTGCATGGGCGATAGTGACTAAAATACAGCCTAAAATGATAAAATTTAGATTGCTGTGTGGAGCAGAGAAATTACTATCAGCTGATACTTGTCGTATATATTTCATTGCAGACGCAAAAATATAAAAATGATTTCTTTCTCACATGGACACACTGTCTGGGTTTGTGGTTTTTTTTTTTCAAATCAGTTCCCAGACTTGTCACTTCACACTCCCTCTTTTCTCTCATCCTCTCACCCCCAGAACATATCATGGCCATTACTTTATGGATTAGAAAAATGGTATTCAAGGATGGTTCTCACTGCTACAGTCAATTATCCAAAGAGAGAAGGCTGGTAACTATTATTTGCTCCTGTAGGAACTTGAGGTGGTTTTGGAATGTGATAGAACATGCCCAAGAATACCTGTGCATCACAGCTGGGAACCTGCGTGCTTTAAAACTAACGTCCTGATTCATAATGAAAAAGAGCCAAAGGAATAACAAGGATCATAACTAAGTTTCTTACATATAACTAAGTTTCCTTACTACTGCGGTTAGTCTATCTGCCATCCTAAGGATGACAGTAGCACTTGTCAGAATTAAATTACTGAGAGTATAAACAGTACATGAGCAGCTGCCAGTCAAACTAGTAAGCGCCTGTCCACTGCCTGTTCCAGGGTTTACGGTTTTATAAGCCTTGAGCCAAGGTCACTTTATTTTTCCTTATGACATTATGAGATATGTATTTTCTCAACCTTATAAATGCAAAAAACATTATAATGGCTGTTCTGAGTGCCATGACTATGTAGGTATGTAGGAGTTAAAAGCAGTCTATGAACAACGTGGTTTATTTATTAAACATGAGACTAATTTCCACTCACTTATACTGAACGTAGCACATACTTGACAGCTATTAATCTGTACAGTAATTAGCATTAGTCTTGCAAACTGAAGATAATGTAAAAGCTTTTGCTGAAATATAAAAAGTTCCAATGGTTCATAATTAACAAACAGCTTCAGTTTCTGATAAATAATTCTCCCTATTATAACAGGTTGTGTTTAATTACTGTGAATGAATAAAAATTGATTAACTTTTCCAGATCATATAGCAATATTTCTGACACAAATATTTCTCCTGTGTGTTCATTTTCTTTTTTTTGTTTTCCACTTTTGTCAATAAATTTCTGAAATATCCTTATATCCCGGTAAGAAATTTGGATTTGATTTAGGTTATGAACACCTGCATGAAAGACAGGAAGAGTAATGATATTGCTATGGGTAAAAGAATAAACTAGAGTCTTGTAAATAAGTTCATACTCTGGAATATGATATCACATGCCAGAATTTATGAAATGTCCTGATACTGAAAAAAAATCTTAATTATGACATAATTTTCTAATGAAATATCATAACTGTCATTCTGCTATTAAAAGCAAAAAGTGGGTTCACCATGGCTGTTTGAAAACACATTTAAAAGGCAATTAGAATTTTTTATTACAATTTGGAAGGCGTTCTGTGATGGAATCAACTTCTCCAGTAATTTATATCAAATTCAATTTCAAGCCACGACCTTCATTGAGAATTGCAATCGCTGCTACATATACTTTACTTATATAAACTGTATCTATTGTTATATATATAAACCATATATATGCCTATACACATCATGTTTTTTCCTTTAGTAACAGCTTAGCACTCGGGAGCTATTGCTTTATATCACTGATAAGACTAAACACAGAAAAAAATACAATACATTGAGAAATAATCTGTATATATGTGAAATCAAGAATTGTGTACATTATATTCTATCTTGACACCTAATGTTGAACTATTACACTTCAGGCCTGTCGAGGTTAACCCTTTCACCACACAAAGAAATGCGTTGCAACAAGTGTTCCTCCTTATAAGTTGTTTTGATCAGACCATTTGTATGAGGTTACAAGCATGACAACTGAACACCATGAATAATTTAGGGCTCTGCATGTGGAGGTAGAAGTCAAAATCATGAAAGTGTAGCCCAGAATAAAAATATAAATAGCCTGCAACATTTCAAAAGGCAGTAAAACTAGTAAAGGTAGACGACTAAGGTGTACTGCATAAAGAGGCCTCCTTATGTGCTCCGTCTTCTCACAATTTTGATCTGTCCCATGTTGTTTTCTTAAAATGAGGCTTAAACCAAAGTGAAGGTATTTATATTTCTACATGAACAATCAAATCTGCTTAAAATTCTTTCTCTCTGTTATGACCTTTATTTTCAAAGAACAAGAAATCGAAAGAATCTACAACTCTTCCAAATAAATAATTTTCCTTCTGAAAAGTCAGTTAATCTCTAAAAGAAAATCCCAAGGCCTAGGCTTTAAGACCCATGAAAGCATTACAAGTTGAAATTAAAATATAATAAAAAAATAAACTAGAATATGATTCAGCCTGTAATTTGCTCACTGGGTCATACTGTCTTTTTCTCCCTTGGAACACATCACCTAGTCATGCAAGCGATAACTTTTTTCTTTTTTTGACTCCTAAACAAGTAATTAAATATTTAAAGTTCTAAAATTCTCATTTCCTATACAGTGAATGGCTTATACATGGAACTAATTAAAATTGTACCTTTCTTCCTTAGTCTTCTAATTCTTAATACAATTTAGCTGAGTCACACAGTAGATTTATTTCCAAAAATAATATTCTCACCACTTCTAAAACCTCTTTGATAGAGCTGAATGTGGTAGTGTAATGTCTGTTGACAAGAACTTGTCCTATTTCTAGAATAATATATTATATATCAACCCAAAGATGTCTATGCTCTTTTTACTGTTTAAGCCCCCTCTATGGTGGGTGTGATGCTATATTTGCCATCAGATGAGCATGTTCCTGATGTCTTGGCAGCTAATGCAAGGTCATCTATTCCAACCATCCAGAAGCGTCAGTGCTGAGAGCTCTGAAAATACAGAAAAATTAAAATACTACCTGGCAACTTAATGCAGCTGATGACACTGAAATAGAATTATTGCTTGGCTCTGTTTCTTTAATGGAAAATACTGGAAAAGCTTTGTTTTCCCAGTTTATCACTGTCAACTCTCTTCCCCTTCTTTCTAGACAACCTCAGAACTTACAAGGTCTCCAAAAAGAGTATCATCTTCTCTAACGTTCAAAAACAAAACCCTAATCCCATAGATGATTTAATTTGTCCTTTCTTTACCTATGTCAGACTTATATGCCCCAGCCTGAAGTTTGAAGAACTGGTCTTTAGAGGAAGTTTAAAATGTAGGGTTTTTTCTATTTCAGTTACCTGTTCATGCCCGCCTTCGCTGCCATCCCCATGAACCTCTCTTCCTAACTATGGGATGCAACAATGCAGATACCATGCAGAGGAAGATAACTGATGCCCTGGCTATGACTACAGAGAAAAGTTTCCCCAATGTACCATCTACGTGTTAAGTGACATTTGGACTTTCTTCTATATAAAAAGGTGTCAGTGCTGCTGGCATTCTGCAGCATAACCTTAAGACATGACATCTACTGCCTCAAACAAGAACTAAAAGATTAAAATAAAAAAATAAATTCTAGATTACAACATTATACAGACATTACAGAATAAAGAGAAATGTTCTGCTGTAAAATAAGTGGCTCCATTTCACAGAGCAGAGTTATAAGGAGTGCCTCTGTTTGGTTTGTATGTAATATCAGAAAATCTGTACTCATCTCTGGAATGGTTTCAGATAAATAGAATACTAGTCATTTCAGGAGAAAGAGAGAAGAAAAAGGAAATATATATGTCTCTGAGAGTGTTCACATTTTGCACACAAAGATATATTTTTGCCTGTAATCATATATCAAATCACCTACAGATACAGAAAATGTGTGAAAGTTATTTTAATTTTCTTTATGTTAGTCCTTCAAGACAGTGAGTAGTCTCCATGTTTTTTAAATACTTTTAGAACAGATGACAAACAACAAATGTGCATAAACAGAGATGGGATGACAAATTGTTTATTTCAGAAGGAAATCCTTCTAAAAAGACCTTAATGACAAAGTAATGCTTTTAGAGGGAAATGTTAATGTTTTATTTAAAAAAAATGGTAAACTACTTCTTCTTATGAGGGAATATTAACCAGCCCCACTTTAGTAAATGGAGTGAGAAAGTCATTCAGGAGAAAAGTTACCTTTTTTATTCTGTAAATGGAGCTACCTTGCTCCCTCCACTGAATATACACAGATCTTGATGAATCAGTAAACTTAGTAGCCTGAATTTATATGCCAAAATTGAGTGAGGTGGATTACACCTTCTGTGATTCTTATGAGGAAATTTTTTTTTCGTTGGTGAAATCATGGTGATAGGGAAAAATAATATAAATAAATGTAAAGAAAAAGAGCGCTTTCTGTTTTTTGAACTGCTGTTTTAAATGTGTATACTTGTAGCCTTAAATAGCTTTTATATAAAAAATAGGATAAAATGTCTATGTCATTGTTTCTCAAAACTAAATGCATTTTATTGCAGAGCTGGGGCTATCATCCCCTTGCGTGGTCATTATTAGCGGCAAAACTTAGGAAATCACTTGCAAAGATTTATTTTCTTTTTCTTTTAGTTAGTTACTTCTACCTAAAACTTAAATGTATGCAAAAGGTTGAAACTGTAAATTACTTTGAAACATTTTGGAACTAGAAAAATGGGCAATGAATGTTATAGTCCGACATTTTACAATGACTGGTGCTATAAGAAACAGCTCTTAAATATAGTTATGCCTCAATGAATATGAAGTGCTTTCTAAGATTTCTGAATCAATGTGAATTTCAATAATTAATTTCATAGAATTAATTCTATGAACTCTCACATTGAGAAAATTGTGGTTCAGACTGTTTCTATATGTAAGTTAAATATGCTTTTCTGTTGAGGTTTTCATGTTTTAGGGTCAATCCACTGTAATTGGTATGTAATGTTGTAATGCAGCCTTCTGAGCAGAGTACAAACAGGAAACTTGTAAAAGGGTGCCTAAAAAAGAGACACAGAATGGATTCTGCAAAATGTAGTGGCTTTCCCTTGTAGGAAAGGCATTTTACCTTCATCTTCTATCAATTTACAAACTTTGTTTCATGGAATTGTTTATAAGGCATCAAAATATTTTCTACTTTTTGTTTTATTCCATATTCAGTGCTACTATCGTGTGTTGGTGCTAAGCAATCTCATTTCTCATTAATACCAACAAGAGATAAAATCATTTAGCATTAAAGAAAGTATTCAACAGTTGTAGGATTTGGAGAAAGGAGAAGTGGGGTAGACGTACACTTCTTTGTCTTTTTCTTTAAGTAAATGGTGGCATAAGGAGCACTACACTGGAGTTTCTTAATATTACATAAACAACTGCAGTGGCTAGAGGGGAGAGGAAGTAATGAATTATTAATATAGAAACATTTTAGAATTGGTCTAGAAGACCCCTGTGATATCTGCTGAAAATCCAGGTCACTGGGTTGAGCAACATCTGTTTGAAGTGAGTATGCGTTCCCATGCATGATTTGAGCTCTTTAGGTCCCACTTTCCCCATCAGTCAGTTACTTGAGCAAATTCTCATCAGTTTGGCTTCAACTGTGAACAGAAAATTACAATATCCCTCTTGAAAAAAAAAAATATTTATTATAGTTTCACTAGATATTTAGAGTTTAGATTTTTGCTTTTAGCTGTGTTGAGTAGCCATTTTTCTAAAAAAGGATAAGATAGGAAAATTGAAGCAGAAGGCAAAAAGCAAAATGTTAAAGCATTATTGATGTTTTATACAACATGTTCTGAATTTTTTGAGTTTGATAAGTAGAGCAAAGTCTGCACTTATTGGTAATGTAATGGAATCATACTGGTATTCTAGAATAATTGGTGTGTTGGGAGCTGCTGTAAAACCATATTTATTTAGGGATAAGAAGAAGTACCCTTCTTAGAGATAAGGAATATTAATTGGCCTGGCAAGGTTTGAAGAGCAAAAAGGATAACAACACAGAACTCAGAGGCAATAAATAATCCTTCTATGCAGCTTTCATCACAAAAGAAAATCAGAAAACAGTTAGAGATGCTATGGACTGTTATAGATACTGGGAAATGCAGAATTATAACTGCCACTTAATCCTCGATAAGGCATTATCTTCAAAGTAATTCCATTACCATTACATATTTTTAGGGTGAAGAGACTAAGTCCGTGATTACCCTCTCCATTTTATCATGTACGAATCTTGAACTAAGTTACTGAGCTGCACGTACAAATGCATGTATTTCTGTGTATAATAACCGTTGTAATGCTCAAGCCAGGTCAGTCTATTACATTAACCTTGTCTTTTCAGCTTGTATTGCTGCTTATACCTTGTACAAAAATGGGTGAAAAAACCTGTACTTGTTAGGTACTCTTACGTATTGTATCATCTTGCTCAGCTATTAGATGACTATATCGGTCACCCAATACAAGACAACGAGAGTTAAACAATTTTACATATTTAATTTCTATAGTTTCTCACATTTAACATGAATTAACGCTAAATTGTGCATACAATTAATTTGTTCTGATTATCTGACATACACCAGAATCATTCATGAGCCAGACACAAGTTCCAGCTCTGGAAGACCATAACATGTTATTTGTGAGAAACCAGGAGGCTATATGAGGAAGGGAACTAGTTTTAAAGCATAGCATTAATCATTTGGATTCTTAGTTTACCAGCAACTATCATGCAGACTTACAAAGCCACTCATCCATGTAAAGCTCAAAGGCAGAACAGTGCACTTGGTATGTAACAAGACATTCTGTCCTGTGAAAAAAAAACAAACAAACAAACAACTTTTGTCAAAATCGTACAGCAAAGCCAAGGACAAGTGGGTGCAAAGGGAATGATTGCAAGTCTCAGCGAACAAGTGATAGTACTCACGTTGCTAGTATAAGTTTTGTCCCTTGTTTCAGTCAGGAAATATAGTTAATTTCTTGACGCATCCAAGAGAGCAAGATAGTTAATAGAATACAAATTATCAAAGGTCAGAGGGAAGCTTGGAGAAATAGTACAGTAATACATCTCAGCCACCAGCTGTGGAGGCAAACTATAAATGATGCAAGGTAGGAGAGAAAAGCATGTTCCCTTTTTTCAGTGGCAGTGTAGTTGAAGACGAAACAATCTACCTCCTGTTTGTATTTGTCTTCTAATCAGCAAGAGGACCCTGCAGCAGCTATGCAAAAATACCAGATGCTGCACATGTGCTTTTTCTTTTCACTAATTAATTTTGTCGAGTATCCTCTCTGTTTTGCCATTGACAGTTCTCAGTAATTCTGAGACCCTTAAAGCAGTCACCTGTTCAATCAAATCTGTCTCCGTTATCATCTTCTCCTCCCTCCTCTCCTCCTGAGTCTACATTTCTCTGTTTTCTTCCATTTACCTACTGTTTCAGTCCTAGAGCTCTGCTATTGCGTTGTATCTCATTGCATTGTATAATTCAGTAAAGTCTATAGATGCTCCCACAGCTACAAAATGACAGTTTCTTAAGTGAAATTCAAAGCATTTAAATTATGAACAATTTATTTCAAATATTTTTTTTGTTAAATATTTTTTACTAAGTTCTGTCTCTCAGTTATATGTATGATGTCAAGTGCCTTTTCCTTGACTTGTGGGTCTCTATGTGCCATTGCAATGACACAGTAAAGATCCAAAGCTCAAGAGTGTTTTTTTCTTGTTGTTTTTGTTTGTTTGTTTGTTTGTTTGTTTTCACTTATTCTAATATGAATGTAGGGAATGTGCATTCAAATCTGGAATATAATGTCATCATAGACTGTCCATAGGGCTCACATTAAAAATATTTGCATTAGACAAAGTGCAAAACTGGACAACCTGATTTTACCAGATACTTGATGGTTTTGGATGTAACATTATCACAATGTAGTCATTGTATGAATTATCACAGTTTCAAAATATTCACACAAATTACCTTAAGTCATCATTCCATACCTTTCAAGGCTTTGCTTTTCAAAATCATCTGGCTTTCCATATATATTTAAAGCTCACAGTTATTATCAAAGTATCTGGACGACTTCCCGGTATATCTGAAATACCGAACAGTATTGATTATATCTCCATTTTGTTGTTTCCTTAAATGTTATAACACTTATTGTGACAAACTTAACTATAAGCTAACTCAATAACTAAATTTATTGGTTTCAGAATTATATGAAACCTTTTATATTTTTTGTATAATATTAACAAATATTGTTATTTATTTTTTTTCTCAGTTGTTGTAACAATACAGTATACACAAATATCTTGAAAACACTGGATAGACCAATAACAAGACGTTCCCTGTTTAATGTCATTATTATGAAATTAATTCCTCCTAGAATAGCAAAGGAGGAAATGATTTCACACAAAAACCTGATTGTGAATATTCATTAAAGCAATCCCAGCTCAGAAATACAACAGAGGTACTTAAGATGGCTTATAGAGTTAGGACAAAATGACATAAAAGGAATAGAAGATAATTTCCATAGAGAAGAAAAAATGTTAATTGCTCTTTTAAAATAGCTTTATATTGAGCTATGTCTTGTATAGTTCTCTTCTTCTATAAAAGGAGAAAAAAAAACACATTAAATTGGCTATTAAGTTCCTAAAATACTTAGTAATAAGCATGTCAGCAAATTTATGTCAAAAACTTTACATGTGTTCAACACACCTCTTTTTAAAATGAAAGACACACTGAAATCCTGTGTTTCAAAGAATAAAAAAGGGACAAAAAAAACAGAAATGGGATTTACCATTATGATTGTTGGATGCTGCTGAATGTTGAAATGTTGCTTCAGTAAATATTTAGTAGAATGTTTACCTTCAAGCATGAGACATGTCTGAAAGAATTACTGTGTTTGACATTAAACAAATGGTGAATTAAGGCCTGAAAGTTCAAAAAAGCAGTATGTGATTTTGAACAGTGATAAAAAAAAATAAAAATCTATACTAAATAATGTGCTAAATAATTCCTAAAGGCTAAACCCTTGTAAATGTTAACTGAGGCAGTATTGGAAATAAAACCCAAATATTGGGTTGCCTTTTTTTCAGAATCCATAGAATGCTTTCCAGAAGGCACGTGCCCTGCAAGTTAAGTACCAGAAGGTCCAATCCAGAATCCCAAGACTCTGAATAAGACAGAAAAAATTAAATTTTTATCCAGTGTTTCAAGTTATCTTGCATTTATGAAAATTACACATACCTTTACAGCTGTAATATGCCATTACCAAAGAGAACAACTTTTAATGTTCGAAATTTTGAAGAACTAGAACATGCTGAAAATTTTTTTCTCATTAGAGGGTATTTGTTTCCTAAAGAGAAAAGAAACTGCAAAAGATTATGTTTATGCCAAACTTACTAGAATGAGCATATCCTTTATGAGACTTATGGCTTCCGTCAAAAATTGTTTACCTCTGACTCATCAGATTGTAATGTGGTACTTGCAGATAAGCATAAGAAAGAACGCCTGTGACATGCAGAAATATTTGATATAAAATTTTAAATTGGTTTTACTGTAGGTGTTTTAGTACCAGAGTATTTTGAAACTTCAGTCTTTATTTCCTTCCATCCTACCCTAAAATTAAAAGCAGCTCAGAGATCTGCATTTTAAATATAATAAAAAGGACTTTGTTGTTTTTATCATGTTGTTTACTACAAGAAGCTCAAAAGCTTTGCATAAAATTTATTAACCAATGTATTCTGAGGTGTTGAGCTAAAACCTTGTTCTAGAACTCTAAAAAGAACTGTGACTGTATCATATGAAGCACGAAGGAGCATAACTTGCATAGTGATGAAGAAATCTTGTGGTCCTGCTATTTTCAACACCAAAGCATAGACTTACTTAGTTCAAAAGCCTTCTATCCAGATATCTTTTCTCAGCAGTCTTTTCCAGTAGAAATAGTAATAGTTAAACAAAAGTACTACAGTGAAGGTATAAATCAGGGTAATTCCCTAAAAATTACTCTCACCAGATATGCTTGAGCAGACCATCCTTTTGTGTAAAACAGAACAGCACTAGTGTAATCACGGAGCTGTGAAGGCGATCCAGCAAGAGTCTTTGCTTCAGTGTGGCTTCAGTGGCCTTGTGGTCTCTAAGATTGAGTTTACAGCCAGTGAGCTTTTATAATAATCTTTTTTGCATAGCATCAGAAGCTTGTCACTGCTACTGGATTTCTCCTGTTTTTGCATGGTCTCTTAGGACATAGAAGAAGGGTTAGTATTTTTTCATACACAGAGGTACTTACAAAAATATATCATCTTGCATACATAACTTCTTTTTCATCTAACACTGATTTCATCGGACCTCTGACATGTTTGTTCTTCTCTGTACAACACATGGTAGAATAGGAGTTAATTTTTTATGGACATTGTCATGTTTTGTCTTCAGTCAAAGATGGGTTTCTGTTCTGGGTTTCGAAGGAGTCTACTGCATATGGAACTTCATGTAACCTATTATTAAAATTTTGTGGTCATTGTACAGACCAAAAATTAGATTCAGCTATTGAAATCATAGAATCATAGAATCATAGAATGGTTAGAGTTGGAAGGGACCATAAAGATCATCTAGTTCCAACCCCCCTGCAATGGGCAGGCACACCTTCCACAAGAATAGGTTGCTCAGGGCCCCATTCAACCTGGCCTTGAATACTTCCAGGGATGGGGCATCTGCAACTTATCTGGGCAACCTCTTCCATTGTCTCACCACCCTCACAGAAAAGAATTTCTTCCTTATATCTAATCTAAAACTGTTACCCCTAATCCTATCACTCTCCCTGATAAAGAGTCCCTCCCCACCTTACCTGTAGGCCCCCTTCTGGTAGTGTAAGGCTGCAATAAGATCTACCCAGAGCCTTCTCTTCTCTTCTCTTCTCTTCTCTTCTCTTCTCTTCTCTTCTCTTCTCTTCTCTTCTCTTCTCTTCTCTTCTCTTCTCTTCTCTTCTCTTCTCTTCTCTTCTCTTCTCTTCTCTTCTCTTCTCTTCTCTTCTCTTCTCTTCTTCTCTTCTCTTCTCTTCTCTTCTCTTCTCTTCTCTTCTCTTCTCTTCTCTTCTCTTCTCTTCTCTTCTCTTCTCTTCTCTTCTCTTCTCTTCTCTTCTCTTCTCTTCTCCTCTTCTCTTCTCTTCTCTTCTCCAGGCTGAACAAACCCAACTCTCTCAGTCTGTCCTCATAGGAGAGGTGCTCCAACCCTCTGATCTTCATGGCCCTCCTCTCGACTCGCTCCAACAGGTCCATGTCCTTCTTATGTTGAGGGCTCCCGACCTGGATGTGGTACTGCAGGTGAGGTCACATGAGAGCAGAGTAGAGGGTCAGAATCACCTCCCTTGACCTGTTGGCTATGCTCCTTTTGATGCAGCCCAGGATACGGTTGGCTTTCTGGGCTGCAAGCATACATTGCTTGCTCATGTTGAGCTTCTCGTCAATCAGCACCCCGAAGTCCTCTCTTCAGGACTGCTCTCAATCCATTCTCTGCCCAGCCTGTATTTGTGCTTGGGAATGCTCTGACCCAGGTGCAAGACCTTGCACTTGGCCTCATTGAACCTCATGAGGTTTGCATGGGCCCACCTCTCCAGCCTGTCCAGGTGACTCTGGATGACATCCCTCCCCTCCAGCATGTTCACCACTCTACATAACTTGGTATCATAGGCAAACTTGCTGAGGGTGCACACAATACCAGTCTATGTCCCCAACAAAGATGTCAGACAGCACCAGTCCCAGTACCGACCCCTGAGGAGCACCACTCATCACTGCTCACTACTTGGACATTGAGCCATTGACCCTTTGAGTGTGTCCATCCAGCTAATTCCTTATCCACTGAGTGGTCCATCCATCAAATCTATGTGTCTCCAATTTAGAGACAAGGATGTCATGCAGGACAGTGTCAAATGCTTTACATAGGTCCAGGTAGGTCACGTCAGTTGCTTTTTCCTTATCCACCAATGCTGTAATGTCGTCGAAGAAGGCCACCAAATTTGTCAGGCACAATTTGCCCTTACTAAAACCATGTTGGCTGTCACCAGTCACTTCCTTATTTTCCATGTGCCTCAGCATGTTTTCCAGGAAGATCTGCTCTATGATCTTGCCAGGCATAGAGATGAGACTGTCTGGCTTGTAGTTCCTTGGGTCTTCTGTTTTTCCCCCTTTTTGAAAACAGGGGTTATGTTTCCCCTTTTGTAGTCAGTGGGAACTTCACCAGACTGCCATAACTTCTCCAATATGATGGATAGTGGTTTAGCAACTTCATCCGCCAGTTCCCTCAGGATCTGTGGATGTGTCTCATCAGGTCCCATGGACTTATGCACCTTCAGGTTCCTCAGATGGTCTCAAACCTGATCTTCTCCTACAGCTGGCGGTTCTTCATTCTCCGTCCCTGCCTTTGCCTTCAGTGACTTGGGCAGTGTGGCTATAGCACTTGCTGGTGAAGACTGAGTCAAAAAAGTCATTGAGTACCTCAGTCTTCTCTATATCCCAGGTGACCACGTCTCCCGTTTCCTTCCAAAGAGGGCCCACACTGTCCCTAGTCTTCCTTTTATCACTGACATATATACAGAAGATTTTCTTGTTGTCTTTGATGTCCCCTTGCCAGATTTAATTCTATCTGGGCTTTAGCTTTCCTAACCTGGTCCCTGGCTGTTCAGACAATTTATCTGTATTCCTCCCAGGATACCTGTCCTTGCTTCCTTCTGGAGGCTTCTTTTTTTATGTTTGAGTTTCTTCCAGAGCTCCTCGTTCATCCATGCAGGCTTCCTGGCATTTTTTGCCTGACTTCCTTTTTGTTGGAATGCATCGCTCCTGAGGTTGGATGAGGTGACCCTTGAATATTACCCAGCATTCTCGGGCCCCTCTTCCCTCCAGGGCTTGCTTTACCCATGGTACTCTGCCAAGCAGATCCCTGAAGAGGACAAAGTCTGCTTTCCTAAAGTCCAGGGTAGTGAGGTTGCTGTGTGTCCTCCTCAGGGCCCCAAGGATATTGAACTCCACCATTTCATGGTCACTGCAGCCAAGGACACCCTTGAGCTTCACATTTCACACCAGCCCCTCCTTGTTAGTGAGACCAGGGTCCAGCATGGCACCTATCTTTGTTGGTTCCTCAATCACTTGGAGAAGGAAGTTGTCATTGATGCATTCCAGGAACCTCCTGGATTGCTTATGTCCTGCTGTTTTGTCCTTCCAATAGATGTTGGGGTGGTTGAAGTCTCCTATGAGGACCAGGGCTTGTGAGTGTGAGGCTGCTCCTATCTATCTATAGAGGGCCTTATTTGCTTGGTCTTCCTAGTCGGGTGGCCTGTAGCAGATCCCCACTGTAATGTCACCTGTCCCTGCCCTCCCATTAATCCTGACCTATAAACTCTTGGTCAACTCCCCATCCATCCCCCAGGTGAAGCTCTCTGCACTCCAGCTGGTCAGACGTCAGAGAGGGCAACACCCCCTCCTTGTCTTCCCTGCCTGTCCTTCCTAAAGAGCCTACTTCTTTTCATTCCAACACTCCAGTCATAGGACCCATCCCACCATGATGCCAATAATATTATAGCCCTGCAGGTGTGTGCACATCTCTAAAACCTCTTGTTTATTCCCCATGCTATGTGGATTTGCACAGAGGCATTTAAGTTGGGCCCCCAGAGAAGGTGACTTACTGGCTAGAGTGGCTGATATTCCTTTATGTTGCACTACAGGTGCTCTCCTCCTGACCTGTGATCCTTCTCCAGGCTCTGGGCATCTCTTACTGGTGTTGGCGTCATACTCGTAGGAGTGGGATGGATTGAGGTTCCCCTGCCCTGGCAATTTTAGTTTAAAGCCCTATTCACTAGCTTGGTGATACTCTGACTGAAGATGCTCTTCACCTTCTCTGACAGACGGACTCCATCAGGCCCAAGCAGAACAGGTTTCTCAAACAGACTTCCATGGTGTAAGAAGCCAACCCCTGGCTGTGGCATCAGTCCTGTAGCCATTTGTTGATTTACCAGATTCAACTGGCCCTGTCAACCCCCTTCCCTTTGACCAAGAAGACTGATGAAAAAACTAACTGTTCCCCAGAGTCCCTGACTGCTGCTCCCATTATGTTTATGGCCAACTAACTGTGAAGGAAAGAGAGCTGTGTGAACAGCTAACCAGCTGTACTGGCTGAATTAACCTGCAGAAACACTGGCATTTAGTGCTGACTGACATGCACTGCCATGTTCAAGACACGTGTATGGGACTGGCAGGTTTGACAGAGGTCCTAGTGGAGACAACTACAGCCTCCATTTGAGGATGGGGAGCCAGGCTCAGTTTAGTCTCATCTACAGTGATCGAGGGCTTCCAGTCTCAGAGTGAGAAGCAAAGCCTAAGCACCAGAAACACCACATTGGAGCAGTCCAAGGCTGAGCTAAAAACAAGCCAACCATTGAGCTATGTGGAAAATTCTGGATCTATTCATTCCTTTTCCCTTTTTTATATCAGAGTGTAGATATATACAAAGGTTATACTATGTTGTTGCTGTTATTAAATGGAGCCATAATATAGGATCCGATATTTACCCACCAGTAACATGCCAAAGGCATGTTAGTAGGTAGAGACATGACCCCTCTGTTTTGGGGGAATGATTCAGGAGGCATGGATACAATCCATTCTCTTCTAGGAACAAAAAAAAAAAAAACCAACAAAACAACTCCTGGCCTTTTTTTTTTTTTTTTTTTTAATTTTATTTTAAAGTATAGATACAGCTAAAGAAATCAGATAGATGTGATGGATAATTGTATTCCGTGCCTTTCATTTCAATGTTATTTGAAAAGACCCATGGTAGAACAGGTAGTGAGTGTTTATAGCCGAACATTGATGATCCATATTCATGCATTATCTCTTAAACTGCTGCTTCCTCTTCATTCTTAGAGTGGCCTGAGGTCTTGTGCTTCTAACAATGGATGGAGCTGGGGAGGATGGAACCTGGAGCACTCAATGACAGAACACTCTAGATGAGGCAAACAGATTGAAACTCAAAGGATTTCTACAAAGTTACTCTCGGGCTATGTGGAAAATATTGCCATTCCTGCTCCTCAGAAACTGCCAAATCATACAGAAAAGCTTTCAGAGGCCTCATCAGCCCAGATTCCACTCTGTCTCAAACATTTCTGTCCAAAAAACCCAATGTCACCACTATGAACTAACTCCTTCCCAAAGATACCTACTTGCAGAATTAATCCAAGTGATGTGTGGAAATGGCATACTTACTTTGTCAGGATGATCAAAACCAACTGTAAGAATCTCACTATTCCATTTTTCCTGTATGATGAATGTATGAGCATTACATAGAAAATCAACCACAGAGTAATACTTTCATTTCAGAAGTTCAGTTTCCTAAGTTACCTTTTCAGTTCTCAAAATATTTTGTTACTAAAGTGGTAAATGTAATTAAATCTTTCTAGAATTGATATATTCTTGGAGTTCTGAATAAATGTGTGGGACCAAATTGTGGAAGATTTACACATGCTGAGCAGCAATTAGCAAAAATAATTAGTTGTTTTTCTTCCAGTGATGTTATCATCATCATGAAAATACTATTCAGTATGATTAAGGTATCAAACTCTGCTGGAAGTAACTACCAGATTGTACTCTTATTTTCTGTGAGGTTTAATACTTTGCAGCCTTCCATATTTTTCCAGAATTAACTGAAATGTTATCTACACAGAAAGGTGGATGACTGAAATATTTATTTGCACATCTTTTGTACTTACTTCCCTAATGTCTTAGACTCTATATTAGTCAGGAGAAAACATAATCCTTCAGAATATGTTCATTTCAAGAAAAATCATACAGTAGCTAATACCCCAAAAGAGAGAGCCATATCATAATTCTTTAAATAAATTCTAGACTGTGACTATATGAACCTTTGGTGATGGAAAGGGTCCTTTGTCTAAATTAATTATGTTTTTTAGACAAGAATGATAAATACTCTTTTTAATGGTATAAATTAGTCCATGGGATGAAAATCTTTGCTTTTTCTAGTGATTGCTTTATCATTCTGAACATATAATTTCTAAAAATGTTCAGAACTGCTTTCTGTACATGGCAAAGATAAATTGTTTATTCATTTGCTTTAAACAGAAGCTGTGATATTTGGAGTTTGTGCAATCAATCTAGATTCAAGAGAAACACAATTCTGTAAAAAAAAAGGGTATATAAATGAAAGGTTTTTTTTTTTGTTTTGTTTTTAAATGCCATATCTTTCCTTTGTTAGGTATGATGTCTGTCTGAGTATATCTCTCCAATATTTTCTCACTTAATAGCAGCAGTTAAAATTGAAAAGTCAGCAATGTACTTAACACTGAATTTGGATTGAATAACCCCCTTTTTCAAAGTACTTTTTGCAGATTAATTCAGCTGCTACAATTGTCTGCGCTTTTATGCAGAGAACAGCAAAGATGGACAGTGTCTTTACCAAACACAGTGAACAAAGACAGGACAGTTTGACACACACAGCACCTTGTATCCATGCCTTTCCTGCATGCCATGTTCACTCTTCCACTGCCCCTCTGGGTCCTAAGGTCAACAGCCTCTGTTTGGTGTATATATTGGAGGGGATACAGGGAGTCATCAACATCTCAAGTCCTCTGCTGGAAAGAAGCATAATGTTGATGTTAGCTGTTTCCTTTCCTACCTTCTAGGATTCCCTTTGGTTTGTTCCCATATATTTGATAACATGCTTTTAAACCTTGCTTTTGGCCTGCAAGTTACACCTAAATTTACTGTATGATGTAGTGCATTTTACATATCTCAGAGCCTTGTTTGTTGTTCTGTCATGTCTAAAACTAGCTGTTCGCATCCTGGTCTGCATTTATTTAACCAACCATGAGTGTGTTTCTTAGAGCCATGGGGACTCCAGTGTCAGCCTGGGCCCTGTCTCCTATCATCCTGTGCCTGTGCTCCTTCTTCCACATCCTGTGTTCCCAGTTCTCAGGGCTTCTGCTGGCAGACCAAGACTGTATTTCTCTACATCACATCACTACATCAGTTATAAATACCTCATTGTGAAAAGAGTAACTGCTTACTACTGCTATTTGTACAAAACCTGTAAGCCTAACATATAGAAATAAGCAAAGGTAAACTAACTCAGACACAGTGATTAGAAAAAAAAAAATCTTTTTTTTTTTTTCTTAGAAAAAGAAATAAATTAGAAAAAAATGTTGTCACAGCTAAAGCAAGTAAAAATAAAGCTGCAAGCATTCAAGACAGGCTCAAACAAGACAAGTCTGATAAGCCTCTGTTCTGATGACCTGAATACTCAGTGACCTGCTATTAGCAATGGTAGTACTGAAGAATACAGCAGCTTTCAATTTACTTCTGCTTAGCAGCTAAGGCATCTAGTGTCCCTCTATGGCATTGTGATTAGGGAACTTTCCAGCTTCCATTTCCCGCACTACCAAATTTTTTTTAAATATTATTTTTAAAGTAAGTGAAATAGAACCTGTAACTCAGCAGCCTCCTTTATCTTAGGTGCAGTTGTATAGGGTATAGCGAGCTCTTCCATTAAAGCAGAGTAAAAAGACTGTTTAGCTGCAGGGGATTAAGAATCTTCTCACCTCTGTCATCCCATAGTAGCCTCTTTTTTTTTTTTTTTGTATTTTCAGTGATGACAGCAGGTTCAAGTCCCTTCACCAAGGGTAAAAAGAATTACTTCATCTGTATCCTGTATGAGATCTTTAAGCAGTCAGCCATCAGATAGGAGCACATTACCTTCTTCTTACTATTATCTGCTTTGCCTAAGAAGACTAGAGCATCTGATTATGCACAACAACGGTAAATATGTGTGCAAGAATTATTGCTGTTGTGCTATTTTAAATATATACGGATACCTGAGCTTTTAATGTATTTATGCATTGGCTGCAATTGCTTTGACCTAAAATGAGGATCTGCAAAATAGCAGTTAAGCAGTTAAGCAAATATCCTCTAGTCTTTTACTGTAAAATATTAGAACCATGCTTGTTTATGAATACATACTGAAGGGCAAAAGAAGTTGGATTCAGTTATCCTGAGATAAACATCCTTTGACATTTGAGCTATCCTTGGAGATTCCTCCTTGCTTTCAGCTCTGCTCCAGCATCATAGCCTTTTACACTGACAATTTTAAGAAAGGAGAACTGATATGACAGGTTGCATATACTAGTGTAATGACTGCATATTTATTTCATGGTTACTCTTTTGAGCCACCTTTAATAACAATGCTTTGAGGCCACCAATGATGCTTTAGAATACCATATATTCCATAACATCTGCAACTTATACATAATTATAGGACTTTTGCTCAGAGCAAAACTTGGGCTAGTTGTGATCAAATTATGAAAAATCCATGTAATCAAGGAGCTATTAGATTATCAAGAAAGTTGTAGGAAAATATTTAGCCCCAGAGATAAAACCTTCTGTTTCTTCCTTAATGTCAGAGAAGCTTCACAGTAGAACAATGATGTAGATGAGAAAGCCGAGGGTTTGAGAAGAAAATGAGAGAAGAAACAGAAATACAGGTCTCGGATTTAGAGATCCATTACATTTGAGAAGGAAAAAACAGTTGTATGGAAGAAGACCTATTAGAGAAACATAATGGGGACATTAAAGACTGACAAGCATCAAGAACCAGATTGCAGACGTAAATTGCAATAGCATTTCCCGCTACTTAAAAACAAAGCAGTGGCAAGTGATTTGAAAATGATAACATTACACCTGTTACTATTCTCAACTGGTAAAAGGCATTAGTGATTACAAGTTTGTTATAAACATGTTCAAGCTTTAGTTAAACAAATCTGAAATAAACCTAAACCCACGATATTTACAGTTCTCACAAGCGACCACACAACCAGAATATATATTATGTCAAGGACCAGATCATACCAGTGTGGTAATATGCTAATAAGTTAGATGCACTAAGTAATTATATTGTAATCTATGACTGGTTTTCTTGTAACACTTTGCTTGGACCCTCTAAGTTTATAAGCTTAGAAAACTAAAGAGCTAGGTATGGTACCTGTCTCAATTTAAAAAAAGTAGGAAAAGCAACAAAAGAGTTAACAGAGGAAAAAACCCACATATATCTTGTTTGCTTATTCATTTTTTTATTTAGTGATTGCATAATAAACTTTAGTTTTCTCAAGCTGTCCACTTCCAAGTTATATACTGAGTGACTGACTGTAAAAGTTGCATAAAAGTGGGCCCTCAGAGACAACTGAAGGTAGAAACGTCTTAAATTAATCAGCCTGCTCTAGTACGCTGTCTCAGTAGGAAGCGCAGAGATATTTTGGACAGGAGTAAGACAAGCAAACAACTAAGGCTGGCATCATCTGCAGAACAGAGGGAGTGCATTGATGGTAAAGTGATAAGAGACGAAAATCAATAAGTAGTGGGGAGCCGAGCTGGGAAAGGTCTTGAAAATGAGAACAAGACCTTAATGAAAGGCAAGAATTTCACCTTAGTGAAAGGGTGAGAATTTCCTTAATAGAATGTTAGTTGGGCTGAAAGAACATAATGATGAAAAGTCTCGTTTTAATCTTTTTTTTTTTTTTCCTAAGTATATGACAAAGCATTTTGCAAAAGACTTCATTAGTATTCTCTTAAAGCTGGAGCACTGAGAACTGAAGCTAATTCCAGGCTATGTCTCTACTGGTAAATACATGGTCCAGGAACATTTTGCTATTTCTAGTGCCAAAGATCATGCACAGCTCCCATCCTGGGCTCTTTCCTCTGCCCCCCACCCCCAGAACAGAATGATTCCCCTTAGGTTGCTTATTAGCAGCAGTCCCTTGTACAAACTATTCCTTGAACTGTGTCCCTGAATTATGTGAAAGTGGGCTACTACTCCAAGACAAAATCATGCCAGTTAACCATAACACTGAATTCGTGCCTGAGCATGAGCACATATTCTGGTGCTGTTTAGTTTTCCTGGCATAAGCACAGCTTCCAAGACCAGCAGTGGCATCCGAAGTAGAATCAGTGTCATGGTCTCCTAAACCCCCTCGCAGTGCCATATCTTCCACATGCTGGTCATTCTCAATCATTCGACATCTAGGTCATTTATGAAATACTGGGTTCAGCTCCTCACCCACCTGCCATTTTAGGGTGGTTGCTCTCTCC
Source organism: Vanellus vanellus (assembly GCF_965231255.1). Lineage (NCBI taxonomy): Eukaryota > Metazoa > Chordata > Aves > Charadriiformes > Charadriidae > Vanellus > Vanellus vanellus. The sequence continues at coordinate 166,877,899 of NC_138905.1, forward strand.
TTGTTTTTCTATTGCTTGCTGGTGGCAGCTGCTGCCTTTTCATGGCTTGATTCTGGGAGTGCACTGAGGAAAATGATGTGCTGGCCTTGACTGGAACCAGTGCAAATTCCCCTGTGAGTCCTGTGTCTACTGACAATGGGTTGGTACCTAACTAGCCAGTCCAACATATCATGGGATAGTTGTTTTGATTCCTAGCAGAATGCAAAAATGCATTATTGCTGGGAGACACTTATATTGTTAATTAATTCTGTACGTGAATAGCTCTTCTTAACAATGGTCTGATAGTTGATAGATACCATTTGTAGACAAAAAAGATAAAAGATAAATTCCTATATTCACTGCAGTCAATTACAGTTTTACCACTGAGTGCATTAGGACTTCAGTTTGCTTTCCTGTGATTAAATCATTTCCAGAATCAGAGATACTGACAGTATCTCTATTGACAGTAGAAGCCAAGGATATTATTTTCCCAGTAAAATGTAGTTGTTTTCAACAAGGCTCTCTGTTATCTGTATTATTAGTGTATCATGTACTGTCTCTACAGCTGTAAGCATAGAACACATGCTAGAAACTATACATTTAGTAAAAGGTATAGAGACCAAAGACCAGTCTTTTTGTTTTAAGGTTTTACATTTCAATATATGAAGTAAGCAATTACCTAAGAGAAGCATCACACTGCTATCATAACTCATTTCAAGAAAACTGTGACTTTCAGAAAAAATTGTGAGAAGAGTATTGGCTTGGAGAGCTGAATCACAGATGGATAATCTGATCCCTTTATAACTGGACTTCTTTAGTGAATAGAGACTGAAGTGCCATCTCTTCAAGTGACAATATAAACACAACTTCTCCTAAAATGAATGTTTCAAGGTTTAAAAAAATTACTATTTTATGTAAAGCTAATTAAAAAACAAATCCTAAATACACAGTTAAAACTCAGGAGCAGTTGCAAATATGAATTATCAAACCAACTTTAGATACACATTCATAAAATAAGAGTTGAAGAGAGAATCATGGACTATTTTTCCTTGCAGTGACCTCAGGGCATAAACTACTAGCTCGTCAGTCTCCTCATTTATCCACCTAGGAACTGAATTATTCCTTAGTTAAAAAGGCACAGGACTAATATTATCCTTTAATCATATCACAGATATGCCAGATCCTGTTACATTATATCCAGTGTGACATCACATGGCAAACCGTATATGGCTTCAACCAGCAATTTCTTTTATGATGCCTGGCAGCTTATAAATCTAGTAACATTCTGCCCTTCATGATGTAGATGTCATTCCTTTGCAATATGGTCTTTTCAACAAAATATTCAGTCCCTTAGACATGCACAATTTTCTATAAATCTGCTTTGATTAGGTGATGAAAGCAGAGTTCAGATAAGGCTTCTTGTCTGCTGAAGACTATAGATTCCCTTTTAATAAAATTCTGCTGATAAGAATAAAACAACCTCTTACTCAGTATGTAGTAATCAGAAATTAGGCTGTTTGGAATAGGACCTTAATTATGCTTAAAATAAAAATACTTCTCAGAACAAGACATGCAGATTAAAGCCTTTAGTTCTATGTGCACTTTATGGCTCCATAAAATGAGAATCACCTTGGGAGAAAAATCAACTTTACTTTTCTGAATATTGTGGAAAAATGGTATCTGAAGTAAGATAAGAAAACTTGTTTTCTTCATCCTTAGGTAATCAGGAAAGACTATGGACCACATTTGACTGAAAATAGACATCTATGTAAAGGGCAAAGTAGGGCTATATTTCTGGAATCACTATTAAGGAAGCAGTTATCCCAGTTTTCTTAACTGCAACTGAATAAGGATAATGCAAAATAGTATAATTCTGTATTTCCTTTCTTGTAAGCATGTCAGTTTTTTTTTTTTCCTCCCTCCCAGACATTTCTTTGACATTGCATTCCCCGCCTCTGTACTGAGAATTTTTTGCTGCACTAGTCTCTTACAGTAATCCACAGAATTAGGCAGTGTTTTCTGTAAGAAACCACAGCGGTCTTGAGTTTGGAAACCAGGCTTTAGAAAACCTTTAGAGCAGGATCTTAAAAATAACTTAAGAAAACAAGTCCTGCTGAAAGTCATTTAAGCATGCTGGGAAATTGCCTCTTTATCAATTATGCCTAAGAGTTTTAATAACATTTCACACTGCTTGTGATTGCACACAGAAGATGACAGATGAGCTGGCTGTTGAGAAGAGGTAAATAAACTGGAAGTGTAAATCAGTCAGGTAATTAAAATGCTGACTTACAGTAGCACTCTACACTGTGACAGAAGCTTTTCTGCCATGACACTTAACTTTTCGGAAAAGGTTAGTTTTCTACTTTCTGAAGCACTTAAAGTGTTTTTATTTTGATAATGATTGTGCATGTGAGCTATAATATTCTTGGTTTTCCATGCTTTTCTACCATTAATTGCTGCAGAAAACACTCAGGGATTTATTCATCTGCTTGAGCAGCATCTAGCGGCGTTGGTACACAGCATCACATCAAAGATATTTGAACAGGGCTGGGAGATAAAACACAGGACTTAAGAAAAAAACTGTTTTCTGGACTAGCGACTGGCTACTATGTAGAATGTGGTAGGGTGCATCAAGTAGCACTGGACAACAAAATGCTGCTGTCAAAGACCTTGGTTAAATTGGTAATAAACTAGCTCAGAAATAACCCAAAATATGAGTTGTTAGCACTGATTGTCCCTTGCTCACTTTTTTTTAGGCACATCTGAAGAGTTTAACTCATAATTTTTATAATGAAAAGGGTATATGTTTCTCCTCAAACAATTTTCTTAGTGTGGATAAAAATACTATTTCACAGTATCACACAGTATCACAGTATGCTAGGGATTGGAAGGGACCTCAAAAGATCATCTAGTCCAATCCCCCTGTCGGAGAAGGAACACCTAGATGAGGTTGCACAGGAAGGCGTCCAGGCGAGTTTTGAATGTCTCCAGAGAAGGAGACTCCACAACCTCCCTGGGCAGCCTGTTCCAGTGCTCTGTCACCCTCACTGAGAAGAAGTTTCTTCTCAAATTTAAGTGGAACCTCTTGTGTTCCAGCTTGAATCCATTACCCCTTGTCCTATCATTGGTTGCTACTGAGAAGAGCCTGGCTCCAGGTTGACATTTGCTTTTGTTTCAAATTTCATTTCATTCTTATATTACCTAACCTCAAATAAAAGGAAATACCTATGTTTTGGTCACCCAATCCATTGAAAATGAGCATTCTGTGCTTCAACACCATCTCACTAACTGACAATCAGGAAATCTTATTTTATATTGCCTTTATCTGTAGGTCTGAAGTTTGGGATCAAGTTCAACTAAAACTCCTTACACAGCAAAAACTCATTGCACCTTTTATGAGAGATTTAATTTATATTTTCCCCATAGTTCTGCATGCTTAATTTCATAAACATCCTCTGGCTTTTACATATTCCTTAAGTCCTGTTGTGGTTTAACCCCAGCCTGCAGGTAGAACCACACAGCCGATCACTCACTCCCCCCAGTTGCAATAGGGGAGACAACAGGAAGAGTAAAAGTGAGGAAAAACTCATGGGTTGAGATAAAGAGAATTTAATAGGTAGAGCAAAAGCCATGCATACAAGCAAAGCAAAGCAAAACAAGACATTCATTCACTACTTCCCATTGGCGGGCAGGTGTTCAGCCATCTCCAGGAAAACAGGGCTCCATCACGTGTAACAGTTACTCAGGAAGAAAAACGCCATAACTCTGAACGTCACTACCCTTCCTTCTTCTTCCCCAGCTTTGTATGCTGAGAATGACATCGTATGGTATGGAATATCCCTTTGGTCAGTTGGGGTCAGCTGTCCTAGCTGTATCCCCTCCCAACTTCTTTTGCCCTCCAAGCCCGCTCGCTGGCAGGGTGGTGTGAGAAGCAGAAAAGGCCTTGACTAATTATCAACAACCAAAAATATGAGTGTACTATTGTCACTGTTTCTCATCCCAAATCCAAAACATAGCACTACACCAGCTGCTAGCAAGAAAGTTAACTCTATCCCAACTTAAATCACGACAACTCCTTATACAGCATTTTCTTATCCCTTAACTTTTATCTTTGATATCTCAGATTCAGCTTTTGTCTTATGTAGAAATCAATATTGATTGAAGAAATGGCTGATGGAATATTTCTAACTCCATTTAAATTACTATCACTCTTTCTTACAAAGTCCTCAAAATCTATAGGTTTTGGTTGTAAGTTTTTTTTTTATTTTATTTTCTGCATCCCTTACAGTCGCTATCTATTGCGCTATTTTATACCAACATGAGAATCCATTCCCTCTATTCCCATCAGAATGTTGTCTTCTAGTGGAAACTTTCATTTTGTTTTCCTTTTCAAAGTAAATAAGTTATTCTTATTTTATTCTTGTTTTTATTCTGCTTTTACTTAAACAGATCGTAGATCACTGGTATGCCTCTGCCTTTCTGCTGGTTCTTAGTTCACTCTTTTCTGTCATGGATATTTACATCAGGACATCCTGGGTGGGCTTTGTTGACCTCAGACGTTCACTGTCAAACTATGAAGGTTTTGGATGTTTAAGGAAATGTATGTCACTACATAGCCATAAATAAAATCCCTTTTCTATTTTGAAGTGTTCCTGGATTTTCTCTTTGTTGGCTGACATGCCCAGATAATAATATGCCTTCTGAGGGGAACTCCATAGTTATTCACACAAGTGTGAAGCTAATACCCATCATCAGGAGCAGTATCCTGGGGAGAGGGACTGCATAGATTAACTACTGATTACCTTATAATTACATCAACTCAGGCTATATTTTGCCTACACAAATATTTTCCTAAATTTCAGGTTAACTTAAGACTTATTTTTTTGTATTGTTTTAGATAACCAAATGATCTGACATAATAATTTCTACCGACTTAGGAAGTGGGATAAATGCAGCACTTGAAATTGACAGGTGAGTGCAGGAAAATGCACCAGATATCACATCTTTTCCCTTGAATGCTCTTTGTGTCATCTCTGTCTTACTTACTGGAAGACTTCTCTCCTGAGTGCTCTTCCCATGGTTAGCTTTGTTGGCATTAGGGGACTTTGCCCTGCTGTTCTGAGTTACAGTCTAGTTGAGGATTTTGGCCAGTAAATCTGAATCACTTTGTGAAGAATCATCACTAGAAAAAATGCAGTCTACGATGTTGCAGTGGAATAAGTACAAGAACTAAAAGCTACCTGCAGAAAATTTGGACAACACATCTATCGTTATAATTTTCCTTCTGTTACACATGCCTTGTCTTCCATAATCTCTTTCTAAAACTCTTCATGAGCAAACTCTTACTTATTTCTGACTGTGTTTTCTGTCTTTCATTTTCAAGTTGCATGAAGTAATCTTGCCTAACACTAATGCTGATCTGAATGCTTTAGGCATTGCAGATTTTAAAAAGACACATTTGTATTAACTACACAGAAGAAAAATACTAACAACCCACATTATCATCATGTTTGTTTTCCTTCTAACTGAACTGATGAGATGATAATGCAGGCTAAATTCCTTCCTCTCCCACAAGTTTAATTCTGAGTGTGACTTCTTTCTTCAGTAAGAATGTAAAAAAATAGACCAAAGAAAGTATTAGCAAGTTTTGTATTTTAGCTCCACTTTTAAAACATCATGGCAGCATAAGTGTTTAAAATCTATACACTCTGGTGGCTAAATGTACACTATTTTCAGAAAGGTAGAGTAAAAATGGTATCCATGGATGGAGTGGCAATTCACCCCATTCACACCATAACCATGAAACAGGGATGGCTCCTGCATCCCTGATACGTGCCATTTCTTTTAATTACAGAGGTTTGGAAGACGTTTGATCCATCCCATGAGTTATTCTTGTCATAGGTTCCTATTCCACTTGCCATTTAAGTTTTACCATTCTATTCAGAGGTCTAGTCAGAAATATCCATGTCTCCTGCCTACAGTCACGTTTAAACAAAATAATGGAAAAGTTCTACTGAATTATTTCTCTGTGATTAATTTTTTATCCCCCCTCAAAAAAAAAAAAAAAGAGAGAAACATAAAAGCAAGTCACCTACTACGAACTCATTCTTTTGTCCTGTGGTATATCTTTATAGTTGTTATCTCTGGACCTGCAGGTTTCTTTGGTTTGGGTTTTGTTTGTTTGTTTGCTTGCTTGTTTTTCTAAAGTAGGAAAAGTAAAAAAGAAAAACTGGATTAAACCTCTTTATTTTATTCTGAATTGGATTAAGAAACTGACTTGTTTGGAGCTGTTTGCTTTTTCTTTCTGAACTTTTTAAAGACTCAAAACAAAACACTCTTTTTGCCCAGTTTGGCAGTTTTCATTTGAATCAGTTGCCAAAATGTGGGTGTCATCTGCAGGGTCTATGGACCTGCTCAACTCCTAATTGTCATTCCAGGAGGGTGTGATCAGTCCTGAAGCATACCTGCCAAAGCCCAAATAGCACAAGATACCCATTTTTAGGCAAGTAATTGAGCTGCTGATCTCCACGAGGATCTTCAACACCAAACTCATGTAGACACCAACCTGACCTCTACATTGCTGCTAAACTATGATTGTACATAAAGAAACATACTTTTTAAGTGTCTCAAACTTTTATTGAATCCTATTTTCTTACTCCCATGGAGTAACCTCTGAGTTACTAACTTCACAAAGAAGTTAGACATATATCTAAGGTAATCTTTGCTTCTAAATGCATTTATTCATATGCCACTCATGAAGTATGTGCCGAAAGCTAAGCACTTAGAAACTTTGCTGAATGTAATTAGACGGTGCATGTCATTCAGTGGAAACAAATAGCATAATTTCTGTGAGGAAATACTGCAAAAAATTAAGCAAGGGTAGACACATTGCTACCTTGAAAAAAAGCCAAACCCCAAAACCTGGGAGAAACCCTCTGTATGTGCAACTTGACTTAAATGGTTATGTTCCTTTGAAGACCATACCAATTTTTATCACAAAAAAATAAACCCTGTATTTAAATGTGGTCATTTTACACAAGCAAAATAGACATTCCTATCATTCTTTGAACATTTAAACATTACATACCCTTGCTCTAGTTATCTCCTCTGCTGGAGAAAGGAAAATGAAGAGCACCTACTATTGAGCAGTTTACTTATCTTATATGAAACTTGTCTTTGTGAATTGCTGTGTCTTCAGATCTTTATTTGGTAAACACAGAGTTTAATAAACGATGCAGTATGTGTTTTGTTTGTTTGTTTGTTTGTTTTTAATTTTATAGAACATGTCAATACATTTCAGGGAATGATGCAGTTTGTCAGATGTCTTTGCTTCGGGATTTAAAGTGGTAACAGCGATACATTTGTATGTCTGTACATTCTCTTTTCTTTTCTTTTGCTGTTTAACTGATACACAGACCACTGCAGACATGGTTGAGCATTAATTTCAATTCTGAACTGTAGATATGTGTGCTAGGATTAAATCCTAATATTAAACTGATGAGACTTTTGACATGCACTTTCCTGGTACTTTTTTTCTGTCATATGAACGTAGCACAGTATACTAGGTGTAGTCATAGCCTACTATTACTAATTTGTTGTGATTAGTGCCTAAAAAGGTTGTAACCTTTTGCATGAGAGAAGCCCAGATGAATCACACTGTCTGCTCTCTCCAGTTTCTGTTGTTTAAAAACGGGAAGCCCAGCACAAGGATAGGCAAGTGCCCAGTATGCAGGTGTTATGGTTTGAGAGACTCATAACAATTTATTGTCATTTAGACAATCATTCTATCACCCGATGACCCCTCCCCACCCAGGAAAGGGAATCGGGAAAAACAAGGAAACCCAGGAGCTGAAGTATAACTGATTTAATAGAGTAAGATCAGATAGTTAACATTAACAGCACTAAACAACCAATATTGATCCCGACGCCAATACAGAATATGCGAAGATTATACTCAGCCAATTCTATCAGTAGGAAGCTGTGCACTCCCAGCAGTGGATAGCAAATGTGGGACACTGTGAGCGCCACGGCTTTGGGAAGAAGGGAAGGCCTCAGGGCTCCGGCACCAGGGCACAAAGTTCTCAGGATGGCAGCCATCAAGGGAGAGAGAGAACTTCACAGCAAACTTTCTAATTTATAGTCAATGTGATGCTGATGGTATGAAATAACCCTGTTGGCAGCTTGGGTCAAGTGCCGGGGTCTTGCTCCTCCTCATCCCTGCACCTGGCTAGCTTGAAAACACTGAGACCTTGAAACCCACACACCATAGCTGGCTACAAAGTAAATATTTTCACAAATTCAAACACCAGAGTCTTCTAGAAGTGCAGTCTTCCCAAGTATTAGAAAAGAAATTAGTCCTGTGTCGCTCAAACCAAGACAGTAGACTTGCATGCAAAAGGGTCTGAAGAAGAGTAAGATGACAGCAGCTAATGGTAAGAATAGGGTAGATTAAACCAAGAAGCATCCTGAGCTGACAGGAGGCAATAAAGGATTGAAGGGCAACTGAAGAGGCAACTGAAGGGGTGCAGAAGGGAAAACCTGGTGTCAGTACTAGTGAAAAGGAAGAGAATCCTATACCAACACCATCATACGTGTTGCATTTAGAACAATCCATACACATTCACAGCTGGAAAGGAAAATGAGAAGTTCTAGAGCAGGTATAGGAAATGCACATTTCTTACTTTAAGAGCATATTTAACTATTTTGCTGAATTAAAACCTATGAGAAAGAAAGGTGCAATAAAAAAGAGCAATTTCACTAGCTTCGCTAAACCAGAGCAATTTTGCGGAAGACAAAGGAACAATAGTACTCTAGCTTCAGAGAGAAGTTAAAATTTTAAATGATAAAGCTGAGGATTTAGAATTATAAACAATATGTTTTCAGAGATATATTAGTGCCAAAAGCCATACACAGTCATAACCATAATGAGTAACTGCTTGGTAATTTAAATGAAAAAATTACATTAAAGTACAAAACATAATGATTTCTTAATGCAAAAATGTCAAAGAGAAAAATTCAGAAAGAGGAAGCACATGATAATTATTATATAAATTATCCTCGTTAGCAGTTAGTTTTGGAATGAATGCATGTTCTATGTGATATATAGTGTTGCACCACAGTTTGTTCAATCAAGTTACTTTCTAATTTTCAAATTTTGAAATGTAATATGTAATTATGTTCTACTTAATATCTTCTATTTAGCTGTTGCTTTAACTAAGCCCAGATGGACTGAAATTAGATTTCGAATGGGAACATTCAGGACTTTTGAAATTAAACTGGTTATTCTAATTCTTCATGAAAGTGATAAAAATAGGGACAGGGGATGAAACATGCAAAAGTCTTAGACAAACCACAGTACACTTAAAAAGGAAAAGGAGGCCCTTTCACAATTGCTTTCAGAAGAGCTGAAATCTTTAAAATCAAGGTTTTCTATTGCAATAGAAGACAAATAAACGGAAGATACAACAAAGACCAGTATAACTTTTTTTTTTTTTTTCTCTAACAGAGCACATATGTACTGTTTGCTAATTTTTTGTAAAATGCAGTAAAGGAAACAGAAAATACAGTTGCTAGAATGAACCAGGCCCTGCTAGTGCATTGTTTAAGATGCATACAGTCTCTGCAGATGAGGTTACCTAGTAGTCGTTTTACATCTTTGATTTCCCTGGTGGTTCATCTCTGTTTATGAAGCTGATATAGGAAAAGAAATGGATGGGTGAGAAAGTGGGGAAGCAAAGAAGTGCCTTGTTTACCTCTCACATTTGCCATTGTATATGCTGTTAAGTCTGATCATTATCTACATTTAGACATTACTTAATCTAGCAATGGCAATCATTTTGTTGTTTTTGTTTTATTCTGTCTTTCGAGTCTCCTACAAAAGTTTGGTTAACTGTGGTACATATAGGTGGGTATTTAAAAGCTAGGAGCCATTGTATCATTCTTTTGAATTCCTACTGAAGTGAGATCATATGCAGAAAAGGATGAAAGACTCAAAAATAAAAAAAAAAAGAAAAGAAAAGAAAAAAAGAACAATGACTTTGCAGTAAGGAAGCTCATATGAGAAATGGAACTCTTATTGCTCTCTTGCCTGGTTTGTTTATACATATTGTAGTCAAAAAAACACTGGACAGAAAGTAGAATTTATCCGAAGTGTTGCACTTGGTGGAAGATCACACACCTGTTCTGTATACTAATAATATTCCTGTATCTTCCATCTGAAGAAGGCAAAAAAAGCCAAGTATTCCACTTCATGAATGAGTACGTCAGCTTCTGGCAATGATCTCTGTCTACATTTCTACACCTACCCATTTAAACATGAATACAAAAATGACAATTACAACTGGCTAATTGTAGGTAGTTCTTTGTTTAATAAAGAGAATTTTAAGTTTTATATTTGGAAGCAGAGAAGCACTGCTTAAGTCTGAATTTTGGATGTCATGCTATGGAAGAATTATATCTGGTTAATTTGGGGCTGGGGGTGTAGGGAGGATGGGTTGTTGAACCAAATCTCGTCAGTGGAATTCAACTTACCATTGTTTTACTTGGAACTTTCTCTAGCTTCACATTTAGCAACAATTGTTAAAGAACCTAATATATTTGTATTATTTATAGACAGATTCAGTCATTCTAATAGTATTCCTTTTTATTTGCTTTTAAAAATTTTTAAGTGATACACTATTCTTCAGATATTTGTTTCTTTTCTAAGATTTCCTGATAACAAAAGTATTACACTTGAACCACCTAAACAGATTTTGGGTTGCTGACCCTTCAAAAAACAATGCTTTATATTTAATCTATAATCAAATATCAAATAAGATGACAGTAAGGCCTAATTAAGGCAATTTGATCCTTAATTTCTTTACTACTACTACATATCAAAAATAACAATGAATATTGCCAATTAATTTCAGCATTCACTCACATCATCTATATTCCATGACATATCTTGAACTCATTACCCATGTAACAATTTTTTAATAACCCATATAATTTAAAAACAGTTAGGCAGTCTGCATAAGCAAGAATTTGCTAAATCAAGCCCTGGATTTTTCAGCCAGCTGTAGTAGTTTTTGAGCATGTCTTGAAAAAAAACCCAACCAGAATTATAAATAAAGTCTCAAAGTGATCCAGATAAGAAAGATATTTGTGAATTTAAAATCAAATAATGGCTAACACTGATAGATGAATTCAAATTTTTAACTCTAGTAAGAAATGCAAATTTTGTTTAAATAATATTTAGCATGAACTCCCTTTTGTGATTATGCAACCTCACTGGTGTGGAATTAGAATCATTTATTAACACAGCTGAAAATGCAGTACAAGATATTAATATATAGGTTGGTTGTAAAATTAGCTCAAAACTGTTATTTTGATGTATGATCCTGAGTTTCTGAAATTCTAACCCTCCAGCACTAACTGTATTAATTCACATTAAAGTGATCCTGTGGTAACCAGCGCAAACTTGATTACCTAACTTTAGTAAGTCTATGTTTAAGGGAAGATGAATATTTTCCTTGATGTGTGCATGGCTGAGCAGGAAGTTCTTAAGGCACCTGACATTGTTGTATGTGGTCAGAAAAGGAACTTAGGAGTACGGATCTTCCTAGCACTCCAAAAAGGGCATTCACCAGCCCTCCTTTTGAAGCTGAGCCACTCCAAGAATGAAAGAATCCAAGGGGATGATGCAGACCATACAAACAGTCACCCTGTGCATTTTTTATTAAGGTCTCACTGACGAGAGTGAACTCATTAGAGGTGGCACACGGTATCAAACGTGTCCACTAGACTTATGTTACCTTCTTGAGAGAGGGCAAAAAGCATCAATAAAATTACTGGGGTGGCTGGAGAGGAAGACTGAAAAGCTGAATTACTGAATCACAGGATAGTTGAAGTCAGAAAACAACTCTGGAGATTGTTTCGACCACTCCCTGCCCAAATCAGAATATGGTCACCTACAGCAGGTTGCCTAGGACTCTGTTCAGTCAGGTTTTGGGTCTCTCCACAGATGGAGACACCACAACTTACCTGAGAAACCTGTTCCAGTGTTCAAACACCCTCACAGTAAACAATGTTTTTCTTATGTTTAGAGAGAATAACATGTATTTCAATTTATGCAGATTGCCTTTTGGCACCACTGAGGAGAGTCTGTCTCTCTCCATTTCTCTGAGGGTCTCTTCTCCAGGCTTAACAATCTCAGTGCCCTCCACTTTTTCTCATATCAAAGACGATTCAGTCCCTTAATCCTCTTTGTGGCCTTTGACTGGACTCACTCAGGTAATTCAGTATCTTTTCCTAGTTTTTCATCATTGTTAATTATTCATGCAAGCCTTACGTACTGAATTTTGATCTAGGACAGTCATAACTTTGCTATTGCAATGGGATAAGGCCTACTCCTGAGATCACTGGTCAGGCAGATGACACCCAGAGTATGCCTACCTAGCTCTGCCTGTTTAGGTTACTCTGGTACCTGTGGAAAAGAAAGAAAGAAGCACATATGACCCAAGTCGTCAAGTAACTGTTAACAACTTTATATTTGGGTCTCTCATTTGAGGGCTGTGCTTATGATTTATGTAACAAATGCTAGTTATCTCTGCATGTGAGGACATCCGAGATCCATGGTAGAGGTCTAAAATAAACCTGAGGGGCTGGAACCTTAATTTTCACAAGTGTGAAGTGTGTGCACATTGTTACGTAGAAATCACTAACCAGGTGCTGTACACATAATGCCTCGTAGCTAAATTTGAGACTACGTGACACTGAGTGCTGTGGTTCTGTTGTTGTTTTCTGTTCATTAATTTTATTTTGCAGCTAATCCTCTTCTAACTGAAGTCTGAATTTAGTGGCGTATTTTTAAGAGTGTAGTCTGCTCCCAGAGTGATAAGACCTGAGTGTAATTTATGCCAAGGAACGTTATGCAGGGACGCTTTTGCTTATACTTACTGCTATAACAATCAAGGTCAGATAACTTTGTTATTTGCCCCTTTGGAGGGTCAGAAGTGGAAAAGCGTAGAGGGGTCACACCTGTGGGGAGGAGCGGACAGGACGGCTGACCCCAAACTGACCAATGGGGTATTCCATCCCATCTGCCTCATGCTCAGTATAAAAGCCGAGGGATCAAAGGGTCAGCCCTCTTTCTTCAATGGCCAACGTCCGAGGACAACTCTGTTTGTTTGTCTGCGTTTGATCCTGATCCCTACATTCTTGAATCCAGATCCAGCATTCAGTTCCCATCCGTCGCTGAGTCCACTCTAGGACTTTCTCAGTGCCTGTCAGTGACGTGATTGTCATACTCAGAGCTTGATACAGTTTTTATATATTGTATGTATTCCACTATTTTATTTTTATTATTATTTTTTTTTTATTAAAGTAGTTTAGTTCCTTTTTTGAATTTATAAGTCTCTTTTCTGTCTCATCCCCCCCTCCACGAAGGGAGATGCTCTCTGTTTTTCAAAGGGGAGAGAAGTATAAGACAGCATTTGTCATTCGTTTCAGTGGTCAGTCCGGCCCAAACCGTGACACTGCAGCACCCAAATTCTCCCATATCAGACTGGTTTCACATTTTACATTGGACCATCATTGAACAAAGGGTAGGAATGAGACCACTGTATGGATGTGTCCAGAAACTCAGCAGCATTCATTAATTGAAATAAATAATATTCATTACTTACAATTATCTAAATTAAAATAAACCCAAATACATTAGGACAGAGAAACAAGTTTTTCAAATTGCATTCAGATGGTAATTTTTGCTTTTCTACAGGTGAAGTTTTTGAATAATTTTTCAATATTTGTGACATTCAAATATTTAATTTAATATTCCTCTTTTGCCTAAAACGAAAAGGGAAATAAAGATTCCCTTCAGCTATTCAAATACCAAAATCCAGGTGGTTTTGAGCTTAATGTATTACTATTACAAAGTCTCTGGAGGAGTTAAGGGAATAGTTCTTTGCAATAAGTAGAAAAGAAAGTGTATTGTTATGAGGAAACTGTGGAGAGGCAAAGAAGTGTAAGGATGCATACTAATAGAGTTTTGTTTTTACCTTCAATTTATACTGCATAATTGAGGACATCTACTCTTCAAGAAACCATCATTAATATTACTGTCACATAGGGACTGATCAACTTTCCAAAAGGCAGAAGGAGTGGAAAGTTAAAGATCTTTAAATATTTTTTTATATTTCCTGCTGTGGGATTTTAAACTGTTGATTTTTTTCATACTAGTTGAAGGACTTTTGACCTTCATGAATTAATGAACTATAGATAAAAATGAAATGAGAGGAAAGTAGTATAGATTGTATCTGCTGGAGAGACTATGAAAGTTGTATTTTCAGAGGCATTCCCAGTTGAAGATACAACATTTGGAAGTCCACTTGAAATAAGGAAATATTACAATTGCCAAACGTTGATGCTCAGGTGGTATTCATGCATAGAATCATAAATCATAACAGAAAAAACATGTGAGATTTTGGCTGCAAATTTATTATTTTAATATATGAACTGTATATATATGTATAAATTTCGATAGTTACCGACCCCAGGTTTTCTGTTCTAACTACTTCACCTGGAACCTGTAAAAAATAAAATAGCTCCTTTCAGATAAACCACCCCCACCCCCCCACCCGCCCCGTATCCGTAAACTTCTTGTGACTTGTACCTTAAGGATTACATAAAGTATTAACAGAGAATGAAAGACTGCATAAAAAAAAGCAGGCTCATTTATTGCTCAGTTCTGACCATTTCTGTTAATTTATCTTAAAGGTTAATCTCACAGAGAGATTCTCTTAACTTTCATTCTCTTTTTTTTAACATCACTTATATGTTGACATATTTTCCTTTGATATTCATGCAGCATCTTAATTGCAGATGAATTCAATCTCTTGCCAAGGATTTTCCTTCAGCTTTCAATAAATTCATCAAAGAAAAATACCATTAGTCTTGCTGTATGGAACTATTTATTCTCCAAGAAATATGAAATTTAGATTACCTTGTAAGTTTATATAGGTTTCCCGCTTGCTAGAATAGCACATTTCCCTGTATCTAATTAGAAGTTTCTTAATATTATTTAGCCTGGATGGTTTGCAGCAACTTTGCGGAGTGTGCTTGTGGAACTTTGAGCTCAAAGGATGTGAGTAGATGCTTTTATTTTAAGATAAGGGTTTTGCAGAAAGCAGTAGGTCTAAGTGGAGACACAGACTGAGCTTCAAGAAGTTTCACTTCAAGCACTTATGAATGACACGACCTTAGCCTAGCTGCCCATAATGAGTGCACTGTCTGCAGACAGTGCAGTATTTTGAAAGGTAACAGATCTTATGGAGATGGAAAAAAGTTCTGAAGGTAGCCACCCTTGCCCGCTGACTCCAGGGGTAGTTAACAAGACTTTCTTCCAAACTCAGAAGTCAAAGGCTGTGTCTACACTAGCAAGTAGTGTGGCACAACTTGAGTTGAGCTGTAGAGAGAAATAGTTGGTGTGAGGACCAAGATCCCATGCTACATTAATTTTAGGCATTGTAGTGTATGATAATTCTGTAATGCTCCCGTGGGCTAAATTCTGCATAGGAGTTGTAATACACTAGGTGCTCTTCTGAACTGCGTTTTCCCGTATAGTTTAATCTAGGAAGAATCTAATTTTGGCATTCAAAGGCTGTTAAATTCAGGAAGTGAGGGTAACTGAGAAATTCTTTTTCCACCCTCAATTAAGTTGCTGAAAGGAGGGTGGAATGAATCCAGGCCACTGTGGAAAATTAAGACTGCACATACACATAAGATTGTAAGGCATTTAATTGGCCAGTGGATTTAATTCTCTTCTTGAGATTATACTGACTATATATTCCTCAACAGAGGTCTTTCACTATAAGTAATTTTGCTTCATTATGGGATTATAATTGAGTGACTCAAGAAACCACTTTTTCTTTAATACTGCTGTCACCTCCTATATCAAACTTGAGCAACTTTCTGCCAGCAGTCTTCTATTCTCTGATCTGATGAGGTGAATCTTACTTAAATGGCTGAACAACCAGAAAAAAAAAAAAAAAAAAGGAAGAAATTAAGGCAATGAGAGAAAAAGAGAAAACTTTTACACTGTAAAGGTAGTTATCCATGTTATTCTTTTTCTTAATGTGTGTCAGATGAATAAGTAACAATCCATTGCCAGTACTTTTCTGTCGAATCTCTAGGCCATATGAAAAACAATCTTATTTGCAATTCCCTGTAATACTTCAATGACTTATGACAATGTAATCTTACATTAAGATACACCCCTCAGAGAAGCTTTTCTGCACACGATTATTATGAATAAGGTAGGAAATCTAATTAGTTAAGTGGTCTTCGTAAATACTATTCACGTACTCAAGAGAAATGGGATAGAATTCATGTGTCACAATACAAGTATCTACAGGGCAGGCATCTTCACCCAAGCCAGTCACCCAGTCACTCCTAGTGCTTTTGTAAGATACTTTCAGAGAGTGAGTCTTCTCAACTTAATATGGATACAAAGGCTAGATTATTTCTATTTTGAAAGTATTTCTATCTCTTTGTTGACAACAAAGGTGTAGCTTAAATAGAGGTTTACACTGAAGATACCCCAACAGAGATGAATAACAACTATAAATTTAGAAAATTCTTTGATACTCGTATCCTCATTCTCTCCCAGAACCTGAAAGAAGCCTCTATATTAGCCCTTTTATAAGATTTTCTTCAAAAAAATTATTATATGTATAGTTGTATTCATTAAGGATAAATAAACATGCACAGAGGTATATATACATCTATATATGTGTGTGTTCTGTGTGTGATTTTGATGACTTGAGACAAAGAATGAATAACACAGAGAGAGCCTTCCAGAAAATGCATGACATACTTGACAAAGAGGTTTATAATATTTGTTACATATCCCCATACACCTTGGGAAGAAAAGCAGGTATTAGAAGAGCCAGGAAGTAACTTGATCGCTATTGAGTAATTGGCATTCAGCATTCAGATTCTTTGTGACTAATGGCACTTTGGAGCCCAAAAGTTTCTACTCTATTCTTTTAATTTAACAAAATGGATAAGAAAATATCTTCTTCAAAAGGAGAATGGTCTGATACATGACGTGGTACTGGGGAAAGAATCTTCCTAAACCAGCATGTGTAGTGATCTAAAATATTTGCTACCTCTTTGTTAAATCCTTTTCAAGAGTGTACATTAAAAAAATCTGATTTTATTGTGTGTTTATGAAAACTTCAGTATAATACAGAAATCAGGTTCTTCTATGAATTAAAGAAGTTTCTGAGAAGACCCACATAGCTTCTATTAATTTTCTATTTTTTGGAGTTATTGGCAGCAATTTACCCAGCTCCCATTAGCCTTGACAGAGTCCAGAAGGAGTAGGAGCCATAAGTCTCTTTTTTTAAGGACCATATTTCTTGTGGCTGAAGCCTAAATGGGTTAAATTTTGTGATAATTCAAATGACAGCTTCTTAAAAAGCTCTCCTACATAAGTGTGTGAGTGGGTATGTATACACACATACACGTAATATGAATATATAGAAAAATGTATATGTATTCTATATGCGTATATATATTCTCTATGTGTACATATACATATTTCAGCCAGGAATTTGGTGCATAATTTAAGATTATTTTTTTTTCTGTTAAAAAGCATAGTGGAATATAAGGTACAGAACATGGAGATGTTTAGCATTAAGGTAAAAACTGTCACACTGTTACTGCAATCGCTATTCTTCAAAATGTAACTTAGGGCTCTATCTTCCGATTTGCAATTAAGCAAACAAAATGAACGAGTGGGCAATGAAGACATGAGAGTAAGTTCTGAACATCTGTGCTTTATGCAAGTATATTCACTGTCATCTTGCTTTTAAAGTTTCCCCAGGTAATTTCCTGCAGTTAGTTTTTGTAAAATTTTATTTTCAACATGTCACGTTTCCCAGTTTTCCACTTAAGAAAGCATTCTGATAAAGGAATGGTATAGTTAAGAGGACATTTGGGGTTAGAACCAGAGGTGATGCAAAATGAGAAAGTTTAATACGGCAAAGACACCAACTACTAACTGATCTACTCTGCCCAGCAGTTCCTTCTTCAACAGAACAATTATTTACCCCCACAGTAAGAAAAACTAAAGACAACTTCAATAAAAATTGATAAAGATATAGTTTAAAAGATATTGCAAACAAATTAAAACAAAAAAAATCACTGGAAAAGCTGGTGTCTCCAATTCTATAGAACTTTTTGTTCCCATTTCCTAAATTCTATGAGAGGGTGAAAAAAAAAGGGAAGAGAGTTTATGAGATGGGATGAAAATAAAACATCTGATACAGTGGAAAGAACAGTGTATGGTTTATTTTCCCTGTTAATAACCATCAAATGTTTGCAATTATATGAGACTGAGTTGCAATTATGTGTTACTTGTTCTGTGCAAGCAAAAGAATCCTGAAACATATCTTCATTTCAGCAGCAGCTTTTGCAGGATGTTCAAGTCAAAAGCAATGCAAAAGGGGTCCAACTCTACTCCCTAACTGATCACTCTTACCCTTTCTTCTATTAAACTCCTAATATTCAAACTTCATGACTTCTTACACAACATCTATTGGTTTTGTTCCTTCTGTGTTCACCAAGCAGAAGACTAGCCAGAGCATTGCAGAAGCATGTAATGTCTGGTCACATTGATGAATCCTAGGTTTTAAAATGCATGGGTTCTCTTTTTGCTTTAAAAGAGAGATGATAGGCCCTGGAAAGTGAATAGATGAACTTTTTAATCTAAGTTTGAATTTGTTTTTCATCATTTTCCTACAAAGTAATTACATACATGATTATTTTTTGTATATATGTATCTGCAATTTTTTTTTTAAATTTAAAATAATTCACTTAAACACAAGGATATTAGTGAAAAGGTGCAGAATTAAATTATTAAGTATCATACATCCAATTGAATACACCACAACTGCATATCTGTCAAGGGCATTGATCATCTTCAGTAGCTTGCATTATTAATGGCAATCAACATTTCATTAAAAATGATTTAGTAATTACATGTGTATTTGGATTTCTCTTCAAAACAGAGGATGGAAGTATACCAAGCCTCAATCTTGCATTTGCAGGATATGTGTTTATATGCAATCTGACATGAATATTTTAGGAACATAAGAATTTTATTTTCTGTAAGAGAAAAAATCCAGTCTTTATCTTTTACAGAAGAGGTTTTGAATTTGACTTTTGCTGTAAGATCTCATATATTCTCCACTACACATATAAATGTAAATAGCAGCCAGATTTCAAATCTATTAATTTTATACATCACTTCCTCTTTTAGAAATATTTGAAGGTCATTAGAATTTGTATTCCTTTGTTTTGGAAACACATGTATTTATTAACACATTTACAGAATTACAGTGTTAAAGAGGTCTCATTTGTACAAACAGCATAATTTCAGTCTAGGCTAAGCATGAAACAAAGTTACAGAAGTAGTAGCTTTAAGTGTTTTTCCCTTGAAAAATGTGTATCAAATAAAGCAACCTTTAAAAGAAAACATGCATTGCCATCAGTAGGAATTGGATTTGTATTAGCTTTAATGTTTTAAAGTAAGCAAGCACTGTTTTTCCCAGAGTTATCCCTTTTGATTTAAGCCGTGATGAACAACCTCAATGTCTTCATAATTTTTTTCCAGGACTTATCAATCTTAAGGAGACTGAACCTTCCACAGAAGAATAAGGTAAAGTACAATGTGAGTAGTGCTAAAAAGCCAAACAAGGTCTCTAAATAAATAAATAAATAAACTTCAGGGCACAACATTAGCTTAATTGGATATACTTCCAAGAAAAGTCTTGAAAATCAGACCTTTCACATTGGTACCCTCTAGACACTAAATTGTACAAAAGATGAACTTATATTTATTGTTAAGAATAATTTTAGTAACTGTTTCTGCAAAGTAATGTCTCTTGATATAAATAATTCTAAAATTCTGAACGATGATTAAACTAAATAACCCTTATGAGACTGCATGACAAATTAGTGGGAGGCTAGGTCAAGTTGATAAGAAGTATAATATCGAGGAAGAATTTCATGAGGGATTTTAAATTCCCTTGGAGAGGCTCATAAACAGAGTAGCCTTTTAAATAATTGAAAGGAGTAAAACAGGAAGGAAAAATTAAAAAGCTGGTACTGTAAAGGAGATTTATTTGATCTGGACTAGTTTACTATAACATTTTTCCTGTAGACCATTGATGAATAATAACTATAATATTTACCATTTAATCCCAAAAGTGGCTTTTGAAATAAATATAACCTTAAAGTCAACTGAATCACTTAGCTTTTAGATTCACTGTCAGTCAACCCATACTTCCTCTCTAAAAATGCATTTGCATCTGATTTAAAAGGTAATAACGTTAAAAAGCTATTTTACGTATACGTAGATCTTTCCCCAGTGATTTGAAAGCAGAATTGAGATCGATATAACCTTGTGAACAAATCACATTAAGAAAATAAGTTCTATGATTCTATATTGGATGAGACCCTCATCAAATGTATAGTCAGGGTTCCGCCAAGTTAATGTCATCAGGCAAGTTTATGTTACTGTAATATTTCGCTATCTTTATGCAGTTGGTTCGTAAGTCAAGTAGGTGTGATTGTTACTGACGAAGAAGGAACATCCCACTACAGATATGAAGGTGGAGGGCAGCCTTGGCAGCACTAACCATGAGTTTAGGGAGTTTAAAATCCTGCAAGATGTGAGAAAGATCAATAGTAGAACCACAGACCTGCAATTCAGGTGAGTAGATTTCAGCTTGCTTTGGGAATTTCACCTTGTTTGGCAAATTCCATTGGGAAACAGCATTGGAGAGCAAAGGGGCTCAGGAGCCATTTTCTTATCAAAGACAACCTCCTCACAGGACAAGAACGATCCATTCCAATGTGCAGAAAGCTGAGCAAATTCATCAGACATCCAGCATGGATGAACAGGGAACTCCCCACTGAGTTCAGCCACACAAAAAAGAGAAGTCTAAACCATGTCCCTAAGTACCTCATCTACCCTTTTTTTAAACACCTCCAGGGATGGTGAATCCACCACCTCCCTGAGCAGCCTATTCCAATGTTTAATAACCCTTTCAGCGAAAAAATGTTTCCTAATATCCAATCTAAACCTTGTCTGATGTAACTTGAACCCATTTCCTCTCGTCCTATCACTTGTCACCAGGGAGAAGTGGTCAGGCCCCACCTCTCTACAACCTCCTTTCAAGTAGTTGTAGAGAGAGATAAGGTCCCATCTCAGCCTCCTTTTCTCCAGGCTAAACAAGCCCAGTTCCATCAGCCACTCCTCATAGGACTTGTCCTCCAGACCCCTCACCAGCTTTGTAGCCCTTCTCTGGACACGCTCCAACACCTCAATATCCTTCTTGTAGTGAGGGGCCCAAAACTGAACACAGTACTTGAGGTGGGGTCTCAGCAGTGCCGCGTACAGGGGGAATGGCTATTTATATAGCCATTGTTATGTTACTTGAATTTCCAGAGGAGTCATAATTCCTAAATATTTTAATGTAGCCATTACCAAAAATGTACTAAGCCTAAAAAAAGTTGACAATATACCACTTCTTTAAAGAATGTTAATCTGTACCTGGAAAAAAAAAATAAAATGCTGCCTTTTAGTACATTTTTGGTAATGGCTACATTAAAATATTTAGGAATTATGACCAAAATAGTTTAAAACTTCAAAGAATGACTTAAAATATGATGAATTATAATTCTGGAATTTCTTTTTAAGCTAGCTTTAAATGCTAATCCTCTTCCAGTCATTTTTAGATATTGAATAATTCTTAGACAATCTTAGAAAAGTCAAGATGCTTTTATGCATATTAATAAAAAATACAAAAACATCTGTCAAGATTGTTTTTTGAAAGCTAGCTCATACAGACAGCAAAAACTTAAAATGTATTATTACTCCTGTAGTGCAAAATGGATAAAATCCAAAGATTATTAGCATATACTTATGAAAAACAGCATAACAGTAAGTGAAGAATAACCTTTCTACTGTCATTACATTTGGAAATAAGTGTCCTAAGGACTTTTTCAGATGTAGATTACATTTAGACTTATTGTTCTTGATGGCCACTAATAAATCTGTCCTCTGTGACTTACTTCTGGTCCTGTTTTAATTCCATTATATTTTTGGCCTGTATACACAGTACGGCAAATTTCACAATTTAATTATGTCAAGTGTGAAGAAAAGCCTTCACATCATTCATTATTTATTTTATTTTAGACATGAGATAAATTAATTTGCCCCTTTCCTAAAGTGATAATAATTCATTTGGCAGACAATATTTTATACGTTTAGTTAAGACGTTTTCCTCCATTACCTTCCTTGCATTTATTGACATGGAATTTCAGTTTCATTGTGCCCTGTGTCAATATAGTGAGATTTTTTTTCAAGATCTCACTGATCATATTTGTTAAATAATTAAACTTTACCAGCAGACTTAGTAGTCTTATTATTCATTGTTTTCTAGAACATTTACAAATATATTGAGAAGCACAGTTTCTATATATATATATATGGTAAATTCCCTACAGAGTGAAAACTTCACTTTTGTTCATACCCTGTGTTTCTTATCGTCTACTAACTTATTAACCCTTTACAGCACTTTCTGTTTACCTTATTTTTTTCTTTAAAAGCCTTTAGAAATAAAGGTCATGATCAGATTTTGGAAATTTGAGTGCATTATGCCTAGATGACATAGACTGATATGCTACCTGATTTCTTTAAAAATTCCTGTAGATTTGTGAGGTAGGAATTTCTGATACAAAAGATTTTTAATCCTTTCTCCCTTATATATTGCGTATAATAATATGTCTACTATTTCAATTTTTATCAAATATGTAGGTTGACCTGCTCTATTTTCCCCTTCACCGCTCAAGTCCTTTTTCAAAAACGTACTATTAATTATAATAATTTTCACTTTCTACCAAAGTTGGTTTAAACAGATAGGATGCAAACATTTATATTTAGTTCCTTCAGTTCCTTTTGAGATCTGTTTACTTGGGTAAATGTCATTTGGCCAAGATGTTCATTCTATCAATTTGTGTTAAAAGCTTTGCCACCTACATTTGATTTGGAAATACTCAGCTGACTTGTCTGTATAAAGAACAATGTGAGAATATCCCATAGTGGACAGTGTTGTGAAAAAAAAAAAAGTAATATTTTTGGTTTGGATTTATCTTTGTAGGATGTTCCTTTTACATCTCATCTATTGGTTGCATACACACATTGGCAGATTTCTTACTTCTGAAGCACTTAAGATGTTTTTAGTATTTGTTCTTATGCTTTTGGCAGATTTTTCTCAAAATATTTAATAGACTGTCTTACTATGATTTTATATTTAACTTGCTAGATGTGTGAGCTGGCACAGACAGGATGCAGGAAAAACCACAAAACCATGGATAAAATGAAACGAGTAAATTTATTTTAATTACCTGGCCAACCAGGGGATCCCTGAAGCAGCACCTGGGCCAACGGCACGCATGTGGGGATTCTGTTCATGTTAGAAGATCACTGAACCTGCTGTTTTCACCTGTATTTCAGGGATTCACACAGGCATAGTTTACCACTGTGCTTTGATCTTTCCCACAGCAGGGCAGGAATCTCAAGCGTACTTGATAGGGTGTCTCTAAGTCTATCACAGACCTATGTTATCTAAACACAGATGTTCTATTTGTCAAACATACATGATTAAAGAACAATTAGCATGACATATGTGTTTATCAACACTTCAGCTGCAGGTCACTTGAGAATGTTTACAACCCTTCTCACCAATCTTCTGTTATTTTCCCATCCTAGAGTCTATGCCCCTGTCTATTTTTCTCATTTGGATAACGCTTCCAATTCTTACTTAAAATAGCTGTCTTTTCTTTCCTGTTGAAGCATATTGGCTTTTGAATGGCTTTTGATAAGTAGCATATATCTCTGAATTTCTATATTTCATCTTTACACTACCTTCATTTTGTCTTTAAGCTAATGTTAAACTTTCAGATATTCCTTTTAATTATCTTCCTCAATTTTATGTACATAATCATCTTAAAATGAAGGTTACTAAAGGTTTTATCTTTTTTTGTTCAAGGGTATTGACTTTTAGTCCATTAACCTGATAGTGTATATTGAGTACAGAGTCCCACCCATTGCAGGACTAAGTCAAGAGTCGCCTATTTCTGTGGGTTTGCTAACTACATTTCAAATATGTTTGTTTTGTTGGGTTTTTTTTTTCTAAAATTTATATTATCCACATCTTGACATTAATGATGGCAATAATAAATGTCTCATGCTAATTCAAGAAAAAGCTTCAAAAACAAAAAGGTGAACAAGGTAAAGGATAGTCTGACTGAACAGAGAATACAGCTTTAAGAAGAGAAGCAGTTTGCTATATGGATGTGAAGCTGGGTTCCCCAAATATATGTAAACTGAAATACATAATAGCAAAAAATAAATACTGAATCAAGGAAAATGAGCTGTGGTAAACCTTAACAATAAAGCAGATGGTCCTTGGAAAGACACTGAAAGTAAAAACCTACGTCTACAAAGTGATGGGTCTACTAGTAGGAATGGTTTTGACTGCTCAACTAATGTGGCTAGAGTGTGAGAAACGCTGTGAAAACCCAAGTGAGATCTGAAGCTTTTTACTTATCTGGGTAAAGCTTTCCTAGCTTAGTCTCTTCCAAGAGATTTTTAGTCCTAAACCCAAGAAAGTTCAGCCATTTTAATGTGTGATCAGAATGATCCTTCTAAATTAAAACACGTTGTGTTCATTTTTAGAGTAGGGCCCAGATTGTGCAGGAAGATCTCTGACAACTAAGTGTATGTAGAATACATCAACACTTTTAATAAAGCGTTAAAAGTAAGTTTTACTTAAAGTTTTACTTAAGTTTTACTTAGAAGTAAGACGTAAATGTTATGTCTATCTACCTCTTTCTAGTACTCCACAGATTTACCATCCTCATACAATGACCAAAAACCATTTAAGGCAAATTCTGGTTTACATATTTTTTGAAAACACATCTTAAGAATTATTTTGATACATAGAAAATATTTCATCTACTGTATAAAATAAATCACAACTTTATTAACTCTTCTTTCCTGTCATCTCAGAAGTAGCGAAGCTATTTAAATGTTATCTTTTCTTAAAGAGAAAAACAGAAAACTCTAATTGTGTTACTAATTTTATTAGTTGCATTTTAATTTCAGGACCATAGTAGCAACTTTTTATGTTTAATGATTTAATATTCTGTATGTAAAAAAGAATCAGTGCATGTATGTATCCTGAAAAGAACAATTTCTCAAAGCAGCAGTGGTCTTTCCCTGTATTTTCCCATACTCCTTCCTTACCTATCCATCTGCATTCTTTCATTTCCCCTCTTTTGCCCTCACCCTATACATCTCACAATAGGTTTCAATTAGTTCCTTTAAAATATCCCATAGTGTTCTTCACACAGTCCCAAAATTCTCTCTTTTCCATCCCAGAACTCTTTTCCCCCTGCCTCCCACACTAAACCCTATAGCCATTTAGGTAATAAACTGTCTTAGTTTGCAAGGCATTCTGGAAATTAAGTTTCTTCTTCGGAACCATCTTGATGGGTTTATGCAGTGGGGACAATAGCTTAATTGTGCTCCTTTGATGGTCTTAAGAGATCCTCTGTGTTTGCTGATTGCATCACTTAAGTTACTTCCCCTGCTGCTTGCATCCTGCCATACTTCCCTTTCAACAACCATCAGGGAGGTTCAAGTTCCCATAAGATCCAGGGTCTCCTATACAGAGACTTCATCAAACTATTTTAAGATAAGTCTGTCCATAGTTCCTTGCCTCAACTGGTTTTCTGTAACAAGCTCCCCCCATTGTGTCATCCTCACTGTTTTTCCTCTGATTAATGTCCCCTGACACCCAGCACTTTCCCCTCCACCTGTGGGAAGTAGTAGAAGACCACCTGTTTTCAGCTGAGCTAGCTCCAAAGCTTTCTTTAATGGAGTCTGATCCTTGTCTTTGGTGATTTGGGCACTGCACTAATTCTGTACATTCAGATCTGAAAGTGGAGGCTTTTTCCTGATGCCAGAAGACACAATCTTCCAAGCACTTCCATCTTTGGAATCTCAATCCTCCCCTTGTTCAAGTATAGGCTCTTGCTATCTTTACTTCCTTGCACTGTGCTGTTGTTGTAGGGTCTCTGTGAAGACGCTGCCAACCTCCTGTTGCTACACAGCCTGCTCACCTCCTCCCATAGCCCCTTTACCTGGCAACTCAGAGCCTGGACCACACAGGTCAGCTCCTGCAGGTAATGCCACCGTTGCCCCAGGCATGGGGAGACCTGCAGTTTAAGACCTGGGTGATGCTGTCTACCCTCTGGAGGACTGTCTGAGTCAAGGCCACAGTCTTCTAGGAGAGAATGTGCTGTTGAACTTGTAGATTGTAGAAGCAAAAATGCAGATTGTAAGAACTAGCTGGGCAATGTAACAGAATGGTGTGAGAGGGGTCTCCGGTGAGATAGAAGAAAGAAAACGTTAATGACATTCTTCTTATGCCCAACTTTTGTCATTATTGTATATCACCTCTTCAATTTCCTTTACGCTTTCATAAACACAATAAACATGGAATTTCATTTCTAGAGGTGCGCAGCCAGAACCTACCTCACTGAATGTATCACTTTCCATTATAAATTAGATTTGCTATATTTTATGAAGTCTTTTATTTCTAAATGTACAGTGCTGCTCAGAAAACAAATGCAATACGTACTTAACACTTGCATATTTATACTGAAAGGATTACCAAATAAAATGTTTTTAAAATATTTGGTTTCAACTTGGCTGTAAATCAGCAAGTGCGCTTTAATGGATTTATTTACTAAAAAAAAAAAAAAAAGGAGTAATTAAGTCCGTCCTTTTAAAACACTTCTCTTCAGAACTGGCTGAGTAATACTGAACTGCTTTCTATAACTGAACTTTCAATAAGAAAATTCTCCAGAATGAATTTCTGAGAGCAGAACATTTTAAATTAACAGAAACAATTGAGGGGCATTTGCCACTGGATAACAGCCAGGAGCTATGAATTATGTTTTCTTCTTGGTTCTCTCCATGTCAAAATATCTCTAGCATATCACTGAACTCCAGCAAATCTGAATGAGATTGAACTGTTTGGTAGCCAAGATTGCTTACTGTTTAGAAAAGGAAATTAAACTCCAGTCAAAAGTAAAGGAAGTGAATACTTGAAATAAAACTGCCTGGAGAATCCAGAGACTTAGTTGTCCAGACAGGAATTTAGCAAAGACATGCATTCTCTTGTGGAAACTGTGGTAATATCAATACAGTATACAATAATCCAAACATCAGTTTTACATTTTATCCACAACTAATATGGCAAACTATCGCATGCTGGGGAAGCATATCACCAAGTAAAAATCTTATGAAAAAAAAAGCCACAAAACAACACAACCTTGCCTACAGATTTATTTGCCTTTAGGCCTTTTTCTCAAGATTTATGACTGAGTGCTTCTTCATAAGGGAAATATGAAAGTAAACTGACTTTGAAATGTTATTTTGCTGCTTTCCTATCATAACCGTTATCTTTTAATTTATTGATATGAAACATTATAGTAATGATTATATATTCAGAATGTAAATCTAATACATTTTGTAGTCAAATGACAGCTATCCCAGAGGCAAAATCCTTATCATGCATACACTGTAAAATATGTGTTTGCTTCGGTCTTTTGGGATTCCTCAATACACAACCCAGATCTCTGCTGAAAAAATGTAATAGGAATTTCATTTCATAGCTGTCACCAGGGAGTAAAAAAAATATGTCTGACTGAATAATATTTACATGGAGTTCTTTTTTTGTGTGCTTCAAGTCTTTGAACTTATCAAGAAAAGGCTTAATCAAGGACTTAAAAAATGTTTGTTAAGACATGTCCAGATGCTATTGCATTTGAAGAAACAGTTGCAAAGAGAATCTCAAGTATATTATGGTTAAGACTTCTTGCTGGGATTAAAAATGAAAAATCTTCAAATAAATGTAGATGATCAGAGTGAAAAATAAATTTACAAGATTTCTGAGCTCTTTGACTAGTCATATATCAGTATTGCTTTGAAATGTTCAGTATTTTTAATTACATGTGTAAGATGCTGTGCATTTCAGAAATAAACATTCTAGCTTATAATGAGATAAGCTTTTATACCTATAGTACAGACAGTTTTCATTTTTTAAAATGTGCAAGGGAATTCAACAAGGAAGGACCCTCAAATCCCTCATACTGATTTAAATAAACAAGTCCATGTGAAGAAACGCTGTCACAAAATTGGACAGTAATGTTAACACAAAGAAGGACAGGAATATTACATGGGAAGAAACAACTGACCTTTGTAACTCTGAAGTAGGGCAACATGTAGGGATACAACGTCAAGGTCAAATATAAAATTAATTTCAGCTATAAGATGGCAACTTATCTCTGGAGGCAAATAATGAAGAGAATAAGTAGGCCACATTATTAATAGCACAATCTGTCACCAACAGAAATCAGATTTTGAAATAATTGTGACTGTAGAAAGATTCAGCTGAAGTATATCCAATAGAGAAAGCAAAATAGTGCTTTGTGAACCATAGTGAGACTTTGTTTCCATAAACTACTCTGATCATGAAGGTGCAGGAAAAGTTTTCTGAAATTAAACAGATAAAAAGATGGAAAGTGAGAATAATAAAAGTCTGTAAAAATCAAAGGAAACTAAAGAAACTTTATTTTTATTTTAAAGCTGATGGAGCATGTAGATAACAGCAATTAATAGATTAGGGGGATATACAATAATAAAAGAAAGTGAAAATTTCCAAAAGAAGCGTGGCACAAAACACATGCAAAGTAGCTATCTGCTAGAAGAAAATATTTTCAAAGGTTCTGGACACCATTTTCGTTTTTCATTTGGATAGACTTTTTAGTTTTTGACATACTCCCCCACCTTTTCTAGTTAGTTTTATAGTCAAAGCATTTTGACAAAGCCTGTCATGCAGTACTTGTATGCAAAAGGCTCAAGACAGTAGATTTTTTAACTTGATTAATGATGTCAGGTAATATAAAAATATTCAATTGTTATCTTCACATTTTTTTGTAAGAAATGGATTTTTTTTTATTTTTGGTATACTTTAGACAGAAATGAAAATGAACAGTTTACACCTTTTTGGGAAGACTTTTTTTCCAAACTATATTCTTCATTTTAATAGCTGACAGCATGAAGTCTTATATAAATATCTGTCTGATATTCCTAATATTATATATTTATTTTATAATTCATGATCTCTTTTGCTACAGAGTCAGCTTGTAAAACCACCTCTTTACAGAGATATTTGCATGCTCATATGCATACATTTTCTAACATGTATGCTATTTCCCTGTGACCTTCACAGGTTATGAAATTAAATGTGTTTTCTTTATATACACCAAATTCCATTGTTTCACTCCATGTTCTTTTGTTTCTTAGAGTACAACAGTAACTGTTGTAAACTAACTAACAGTACTGTTAGTTAGTACAACAGTTAACTGTTGTAAACTAAACTAACTGGGCACAGGATAATCCTCCACTGAGGAATCCAACAGCAAAGTAGAAGAATCTCTTATTTCATCTGTTTCTCTAGCTGGTCTGACTGCAACATGCTTTTCCACAATTTTCTGGGGAAAATATGAGTGTTTTGCATATCAAATAATCTTGTGGAGAAAGGAGAAATAAGACAAAATCATGAAGACCTCTCTCAGTAGACTTCCAAATTACAAGGGTTTTGTGGAGACTCCACATAAAGACAAAACTGTTAAAGGCCTTTAAGTCATTGGCCCATTCTGTGAACCTACAAAGACATAAATTATCAACAAAAGCAGCCCTAGGATCTACAGGTTGGGTGGTGGTTTGTGTTTTTTGGGGTTTTTTGTTTGTTTGTTTGCTTGGGTTTTTCATTTGCAGATATATATTCTTATTACTAAGCTACAATTTAATGATATTCCCAGCTGTATACTATCTTAAAACATAACTTCTCTTCTCCCTCTCAAAGATCACCCCATAACCAATAAATTTAGTTATTCTCTTGGGATGTGGCTACAACGTCCTACTTAGTCTAGAAGTGAAATTCCCCGAGAAAAGACTGGAACTCAGGTATGATGGATGAATACTCTGAACTGTGCATTCTCACAAAAAATGTGGACCACATCCTTAGTGAAATTAGCTACAGATTTGATAACAGCTAACTTAAACTTCTTCAGCAACATAAAGTTTAGGTGCCTGTTCATTGAAACTTGGTTTGCGATAGTGACTTATATCCCCAGCAGAGACTTTTCTGGAGATAAGAAAGTTAAAGTGGCTTTAGACAGAGTAACTGTCTTAACTAGTATCTTGAGCTGATGAAAGAGTTTAGTTAAACTTGGCTCCACCAGAAGGTCTTTAGTTTTGAGTAAAACATATCCAATGTAAAGTATTACCATGTTGTAAAAGCAAAAATTCTTTTATCTTCGTAAGGTAGCTTCCTCTAAGCAGCTGAAAGACCAAATTAGCTTTCTCATGTTCTCTTTGTAGGACTACAGTATGAGAAAAATCACAGCTCTCCCCTCTTCTTTTTTAGCTATCCAGATAGTGCCCCACCATCTTGTTAAAAAATTTAAAAAAACATTATCTGTCTATTTATGGGGATAATAAGGTACTAACTGTCCCACCATAAAACACCTACACACATACATGCATGCATACGCAACACACATGCATGTGCATGCACATGCACAAAGGGAAATAAAACCTCCAAGTTTCAGGTCCTAGGCCAGCAACTAAGGAAAATTTAGGAAATTTTTCACTTTGAATGGCAGTTGAGCAGTTGTCTTCAGAAGCTTTCTTGATATGAAGTATATGAACTTGCCACTGTCAGGGTTGGGACAGATGCTCTGATCCACTATTGCAACACCTGAATTCTAGTGCTACCCAGCTTGGGGCAAACCGTGCAATACAGTCTGAAGTAGTAGCCTTTCATGCAACTGCTCTTGAAGTAGAAGGACAGCAATATGGCAAGCGACCTGTTATAAGCCTTTACAGCTAACAGCCAGAGTTATACGATTGTCACTTAATGAATAAAGGAGTGGTTTTCCCTAATTTTTTTTAATGAACATATTTCTCAGAAGCTTGTTAAAGTGAAAAAGATGGCTGTTCAAAAGACTTCATAAATTTCACAATGACTTACATTTTTTTTTCCTCTTTCTTAAGTTTTAGAATGGCATACATTTTTAAAAATTATTATTTTGTTTATATTGCTTTTGTTATAAGTGTTAAATCTCCAATAAGAGCATGTGTTTGTTTTTTTTCTCTGGAACATAGAGGATGATAGTTACAGCTAAAGTGCATGCCACTACACTTCAGAGTTTATTTAGTTTCAAAGATGTATTAGTCTGAGGAGAGGTAACTTTATAAATCACATAAGAACTTTTTCTTCACCGTACTTTGGCACCCACATTCTGCTCTGCTATGAAATAAATGTGATAAAAGTGAAGACAGTGTTGGTTACCCAAATACTTACCCCTTTATAGCTAGCAGATCTGAAAAGCCAAGCAATTCATTTTACGTAATCCAACAGAGAAGCTGAACGTTACTTGGTGCACTTGATGTAGTGCAAGATGGGCAAGATACCTGAAGTTAATCACTTGATGAAAAATGCTCAGGACTAATCCTCTGGAAAGTTCCACAGTTATTCACCTTTTGTGAATGGTGGTTATTATCCAAATATACATAAGGTAAAGAACTATGCATTGTATAACCAGCTTTGCAGGTTATATACATGTACTAGGTAGTACTTTCCCACAAAAGTGCTCTCATTAAATTTAATGAGACTGTAGCTTAGTATTCAAACAAACAATGAAAAAGATTTTAGCTTTAAGTTACTGTGAAATGACATCTACTTTTGTCGAAAAAGACAGTCTCCTGAACAGTTCAGTGAACACTGAAAGTTAAGAAAGGTTTTAAAATAATCCTGTACATAAAATCTTCAAATAAAAAACAAATTAAGCCATATGTACAGTACTACCTGTGCTACTTGCAAAATAACCTTTTCATGTATCCATTGACTACAGCAATTACATACTGGGCATTTTCTCTCAAGCTTTTCAATACACAAAATAAGTGAGAGTTGTTCTTATTTACCTTTTTACTTATATGATATATAGACAGATAGAAGAACAGACAATTTTTCAGGCTGTACCTTCCTGATGAGTTATTGTGTTTGTTTCATCCAAGGAACAGTATTTCTCTGAGACATTTTGGACTTTCATTATTCTCAATAACAAAATAAAATGAAAATCAGTAGGGAAACCTTCAAAAACATATCTAAAAAAACCTTTAAAATCTTCATTTATTTTTATATTTCTACCAAAAATGGTGTGGGAATGGCAGCTCAGATTAGATGAATAATGTTGATAATGTTCTCATGTGGCACTGAAAAGTTTCACTAACTGAATAGAAGATTGAGGGGATTTTGTACCATATCTTCAGGTTTTCCTGACTTTTTTTTTTTTTTCCTTAATCAAAATTATCCTTCTGATGTACTGGTAAATAGGTTACATTTGTATTCATGCAGTAGATGCTGAAGGACAAGATTTCTTGGATTTGCTAGGATTCTAATAAACGTAACCATTTCTTTTTCAGTATTATTTAGCTTGATAAGAGAGAAAATATTACCGTGGTGCTGAAAAAAATGATGGGAAAATGGGCTTATCTGATTATTGCATTTTTTTCCCTGTCATATGTAAATATACAGCAAAGCTTTATTAAAACTGCTTCAGAGGAACTGATTGTGTTTTGCTGACCTTCCGTAGGCTGTGCAGCTTAGTTTGAACGCTTTTAAATTTATGATGGTTTACACATTTCTCAGCTTTGTCATAGGCTATTTTGCAGTAAAAATTCTCCACTTCCATGTGAGACATTCTTAACTTGTGGAATGTGACTATTACAGTAGGTAGTCTATTACAATATGGATACTGTTGTTTAAAACAAACAAGTGGGGCACAAGACCAGCTTGGCTGAACAAGGAACTCTTGGAACACAGGATGAAAAAAATTGCATGATCTATGGAAGTGAGGTCAGGCTTTGCAGGGAAAATTGCAGAGCTGTGGTTTGCATATGCAGGGAGAAAACACAAAAGGCCAAAGCTCAGCTAAAGTTGCAACTGGCCAGTGTTATGACAGATGTTAAGTCTTTTTAAGTATGTTAATAGCAAGGGGAGGTCTAAGAAAAACATTGGACCAATACTTGTTGAAGATGGTCACCTGACTAATACAGATGAAGAAAAAGCAGAGGCATTCAATGATTTTTTTGGCCTCAGTCTTTAATAATAGTGATAGATCTTGGACTGCCCAGTCCTCTGAGTTGGGAGACCACAAGTGTGGGAACAGTGACTTTCCATTTGTGGACACTGAAATTGTAAGGGACCAGCTGTATCTGCTGAATGTTCATAAGTCCATGGGACGTGATGGGATTTATCTGAGTAGTGAAAGAGCTAGCAGATGTTACAGCAAGACCCCTCTCAACCATCTACCAAAGGTCTTGGGAGTACGGGGAGGTCTCCACTGACTGGAAGCTAGCCAATGTTATTCCAATTTGCAAGAAAGGCATGAGACCCAGGAAACTACAGACATGTTAGTCTAACCTCAGTACCTGAAAAAAATTATGGAGGAGATCATACTGGGTGCTATAGAAAGATATTTAAAGAACAATGCAGTCATTGGGCACAGTCAACATGGGTTCACAAAAGGAAAATACCGTTTAACTGATTTGATATCCTTCTATGGTAAGATCACACACCTAGTGGATGATGGGAAGGTGGTGGGTATAGTTTTTCTGGATTTTAGTAAGGCTTTTGATACTGTTTCTCACAGCATCTTTAAGTGCTCTTGACACTCCATATCTTACCTTCATTTTTGCCAGTCATCCTTCTTCTGCATTCAGCAAGAGGACTGTATATTCACAGTCCCTTTTGTTTGCATTGTTCTTCATCTTGCAACCTTTGTTACTTAGATGTTTCCTGTGTGCAGCTATACACATCACTGTTTGCCTCTTTTGCGGTCATATTGCTCACATATATAAAATTCTTAAGCGTTGCACCTGGCTATTCCATCACAGTGTTAACAAAATACCTACATACTCTTGCTGGTTACAACATTTTAGTATACTTATACTGGGGTGTAAGGCAAACTAATATGAATTATATCCTAATTAATACACTTATGGTTTCTAAATGTTTCAGATCTCTGCTTTGTCTACACAATTGCTAGGGAGGATGGCTGACACCGTGCAGTGTGCCTGGTATGGTTCTGCTGTGGAGGAGTCTTCATGCTGAAGAAAAAGTGTTGAGTACCTTTAGGGTCCCTTTCAGAGACAGAAATCCTTGTTTCTGGTGTATGCGCTTCCTGACATCCTTCTTCCTTGGTGCTGAATTAATTTGTAAGTGGAAATGTTTGCTTGCAGCACCCTGCTATGTTTTGTCTGGAAAGGGCAAAAACTCTTGGGGGTTCTTAAATGGAGAGTTTTACCTGGAAAAATGTTCGGTGCCAACTCATGAGTCCCTAAAATTAGAAGACTGAGCTGAGTAGATTTTATCGTTTTGCCTGAGCTGAGTAGATTTTATCGTTTTGCCAACCAACATCCATGCTATAATTCAGCTGATCAAGCTTGGATTTTACAATGTCTGAATTAGTCACCTTAGGCTTCCCTTTTGATGAACAGACAGTAATAAGCATTTCATCTTATTCTAAAGAGCATGTTCAAATCAGGGCAGGTACATTGATCCTTGGAAGTGTCTATTTCTTAATCTTTACAAAAGAAACAAACCAGAACGGTTAACTGAGAAGTAGGCATCCACATTACAGACATCTTAAATTAGATCTGTCTTAGTGTACAGGGCAGACACTAAGCAAGGCCAATCCTGCCTACACTAACTCTGAACGAACGATAACCAGTCTATAAGGGTTTTGTACTGCTTTACTAAACTAGCCTTTAAAGTGTTCTCTTTTGTCAGGAGCCCACTTTATTTACAGGGCAGATACGTGAACAGAAAATAGGCAGATTAAACCATGTTTCCAGTGAGATGTCATTGAATGTCTAACCTATAATATCATTGAGGGAATTTTAGATTTTAGGTTTTTTTTGTTTGTTTGTTTGTTTGTTTTGGTTGTGTTTTTTTTTTTTGTTCTTTTTTTTTGTTTTTTTTTTTTTTATTTGTATTTACGCTGCTAACTTAAACAAAGCTAGTGAATTATCTTTGGTCCCAGGACTGTCTATTTGGAACAGAGAGAAACAGACAACTCTGTCTCATTAGGCTTCTGCACAGGTGCCAAACTAACTACATATCTGGACAGGTGTTTTTATCTTTACTTGACATACAGTCTACAATGATTGTGAAACACTGAATTTAATCAAATACCTAATAAAATCTTGTTCTTTTCCTAGATTTATAGTCTATGCCTTTGGTCATTACCAAAAGGAATATGGATTCCTATAGGTTTAGGCTTTGTTTTGTTGTGGGTTGGGTTTTTTTTTTTTTTTAGT
The DNA here is from genome assembly GCF_965231255.1 of Vanellus vanellus. Taxonomy (NCBI): domain Eukaryota; kingdom Metazoa; phylum Chordata; class Aves; order Charadriiformes; family Charadriidae; genus Vanellus; species Vanellus vanellus. Next base: position 166,913,456 of record NC_138905.1, read on the forward strand.
GGCTTGTTTTGGTTCGTTCTTTTTTTTTTTTTTTTAAACTGGAACAGAAAATGTTTATACTTTGTTCATTGCATTTCTAGCAAAGTAACCTTTTTTTCAGCAAGCCTAAATAAAATCCAGTTAAATACAGCAACTCTGTTTTTGCAGTGAAGTAGCTAATCAAATTTCCATCTATTTATGCTGTGTTCAGCTCTAAACGAGGACTTATATTTTATATTATTATTTATATTAGAAATGAAGTTAGATATTTGATTGTAATAACTTATGGATAGAGCTAAACCTAACCATAAAATTTCACTGACATTTGTGAGAAAAAAAAATCAAAACAGAAAAAGTTGTTAGCAGTCACTCTAGGTATCTATGTTAGAGTATACTCAAAGCCATGAATCATGAATTAAGAGACATTGAGATACTGCAACTATGTGACTACATTTAGGTAGAACTTAACTTTCTTTCCGTCATTAAAATGAGCCGTTGGATTTCTGGTATGATTAAATTTTTTTTCTGAAAATACTTCCTCCAACATCCTAGTGCTGCATTAATTTTAGAAAAGTAGTCTTACAATAAAAGAAGACTACATAGTGATGTTCATTAAATGCAGATCATGTCATTATTCAACAGCAGTCTTTAAGAATATTGAGAAATATAATGGTGTTGAGAAACAGTAGAGAGACATATGAAAATTAAAAGTTTTGTTTCTCACAGAGTACCTAGAGAAAAACGATAACAGTGATTCACTGCGTGGTGGGGTGAAAGGGGGCAGGGGAGGAGAAGTTTTCTAAAAAGGTAGAACATTTAATTGAATGGTCAATATCATACATTATTTTGGAGATGTTCTTAAATGTCAAGCCTCAAATGACTTAAATTTAATAAATTTCAATCAGCTACTTCAAAGGTAAATTGCTGGAAAAAAGGAATTTTGGTACTGTTGATAGAAATCACAATAAGTAAGTTACATTAGTACAATTTCCATCATATTGTACAATTTATAATGCAAATTACAAAACATTCATTTACAGTATGGAAACATTGCTTTAAAAAATTTAAAGAACTAGGAAATTGCTTGAAATAATGCCTTATAAAGAAAGTGTTATATTTAACAAAATAATGACATTTTGGTTCATTGAAGGGAATGGATCAAAATATACAGTCTGTGAATAGAATATCTGATTTATATAGGTGTTGGGGCAAAATCTTATGGAATTGAGGTCCTGCAACAAACATATCATTGGTGTCTAATGTAAGTACTGAAATTTCTGGGAAAACCTGAGAAAAAGAGAAAGTTGTTTCATATGAGTAGATCCCCCAGGTGGCTGCTTTGGCTAAATGATATGATCAAGAGAAATACTGTAAATAAAGATCAGAGTATAAATATTTACTGTGCCACTAATGTGAGTCAAGTGATAACAAAACAGAAATAAATATTTCTTGACTTGTAATTAATTTAAAAATAAGAATTTTGAGTTCATAGCTATTATTAGAGTTGGCAGAAGTTTGGTTAGTTACAAAACTACATAACTTTTTGCTGTTGCTGTTCTTTGGCTATAGATGAGTTATGCAAAACACCAGAATAACACTTCTGATAAATATTTGAGGTGAATTACAGTCCTTTGTATGAGTACGCGTGCTTGACCTACTTGAACACCCAAATGTTCATAGAGAGAAACTAGAAAAGAACCTGGCCAGCAGATCATGTCAGATTCATATCTATGTATGAATGAGTGTTTGAAGATTTTCTTTCTATCTTTTGATTAGCTGCATATAGTCAAAATAATACAGAAAATCCCAATTTCTTTTATAAATTATAAAGCTATGCATACCAGCAAAGCTGCAGTTAGCAATATCTGTGAACTATGAAAGGATTTTAAAAGCTAAGTTCGTGGAACAGATGGAAGGGCATTTGATTCCAAATGACAGCAGAAATTTACATGAGACATCAAGTTATCGTCCTAAAGAACAGTAGTACTTTTGTCATAACTACTTTTAAAAATAACTCTAGCAAGTATCCTTTATTTAATAGCTCTGCACTATTCATCTTCCCTGCAGTGAGTGAGTGATGACCCTTGCAACTGCAGTAATTAAACTTTTCAGTTGCAATAAAGGCCTCTGACAGTCTCAAAAGGAGAATTACAAATTAGAGCTCTGACAGCCCAGCCCTCTGAAAAGAAAGAGCCTATTTCCTCTTGGCTTTTTAGCTCTAATTCAGTCTTGACAGATAGAGTCAGGTATAAAAAAAATCATTTCACATAATAGATCATGCATTTTAGGCTGGTAATATATCTGAATGTTAATTTTCTATTATTTTAATCACAGTGATATAAATACAATATTATACCCTGCAAGTTCATTAGCTCTCCATCTAGTGGGAGAAGAAACAACTGAATATTCATTGTGGACTAGGCAGTGACAATGATGCAATAAAAATGAAGGAGAAAGACGTGAACAAGACCAGTGGGTGGAACACAACCTAATGGAAGATTCGTTTAGCTCTGACCGCAGTGTACCCCACTGGGCTGTTCTCTAGCAACTGATACTTAAACCATGAGCAAGTCAGTTGTGTGCAGAGAACGAAATAGCTTGCAAAACAACCTGAAAGACTAGTATTTACCAGAACTACTGGAGATGTCTTAATCTTTTATCCAGGGTGTAGTACAGATGAGATCACAGCTGTGCCCATTCACCTTGCAGCCTTCTGCTGAGAGGTACTCAGCTGACCATTACATATCCACTCAAGACTCTGCTTAAGCTGTATTTTGAATGTCTGAATTAGAACCTCTGTGCTGGGATACAAAATACAAACTTTTTGAGACATGGCTTTTGTCAAAGTGATCTACCACAGAGCCTTACTCAGTTCCCCATAATCTTATCCTACTTCACCAGTTTATTCACCATTTGCTAGTTATTGTTATCACAATTTCTTAAAATGATGTGCATTAAAAGAAACAATTAAATTCAACTTTGCTTAAAGCCTCCTACATTAAGTCTACCCTCAACTGCCTTATTAAGCTAAGTAACAGTAATACACATTTAAATAATAATTAGATAATGACTTTTGCTCAGGTGAAATTATAATTAATGAAGTTTAAATTACAGTATTGACCTAATATAATAATGAACCATGCTATTTGAAACTAGAAGTTAATATATTACACCACAGATTTTCAAAACACTGGAGACTTTAGGGAGGTATGACATTCCTCCTTTTCTCAATGACATGGGCTTGGTTCACCATTTTTTTACCTTTAAGGGATGGACAAATGTGTTTTCATAGATTCAAATGTAACAGTTGAAAAATTTATGGCTGAAGTTGAATTAATTTAATCCATTTCCTAGTTTATATTCAAATGAACTGGAAATGTTCATACTGTCTTGCATCTGAAGCACAAAATTCTACAGCTAAAACACAGCATAAAATAACATACAGTGGCTTAAAAACCTGTTCTTTCTAGATTTGAGAGAACAACAATAATTTGCCTAACTTTATCTTGGTGACTTTCATGCTCTTACTAAGGTAAACGCATATTGACTACCATAACTCACATCAAACCTGAAAAATAATTAAAAAACTAGGAAATTAAAAAATTATCATAACCCAAAATTGATTGCATGTTTCTCCTTCCTATGTCTATAAAGTGTGCAAAAGAAGCATGGCCAGCAGGTCGAGGGAGGTGATTCTCCCCCTCTACTTTGCTCTCATGAGACCCCACCTGCAGTACTGTGTTCAACTCTGGGGCCCCCAGCACGAGAAAGACATGGACCTGCTCAAGCGGGTCTAAAGGAGGGCCATGAAGATAATCAGGGGTCTGGAGCACCTTTCCTATGATAACAGGCTGAGACAGTAGGGATTGTTTAGCCTAGAAAAGGGAAGGCTTTATAGCAGCCTTCCAGCACCTAAATGGGGCCTACAAGAAAGATGGAGAGGGACTGTGTATCAGGCATTGTAGTGATAGGACAAGGGGTAACAGTTTTCAAATGAAAGAGGGTAGATTAAATCAGATGTTAGGAAGAAATTCTTTACTGTGAAGGTGTTGAGACACTGGAGCAGATTCCCCAGGGAAGTTGTGGAGACCCCATACCTGGAAGTATTCAAGGCCAGGTTGGATGGGGCTTTGAGCAACCTGGTCTAGTGGAAGGTGTCCTGGGCCATGGCAGCGGGGTTGGAATTAGATGATTTTTAAGGTCACTTCCAACCCAAAGCATTCTGTGATTCTATGATTAAAGATTCTATTCAAGGTGTTAATATTACGCTATAGTAGTATTTCAATTTATTTATGGCAAAAGGCTGTCTAGTAAGGAGTTTTAGGTTTTGTTTTGTGGGAAATGTTCAACTTTTTTTGCATTTCTGCCTGGGGTTAAAGTAAGCAATAGGTTCAGTGACTGATTGGTGCTATGAAATTTTGTGAGAGGAAGCACCAGTATGAGAGGTGTTTTTATTTTTCCTCTCAGCTATATTTTTTTAAATTGCATCCTCAAGTGACACTACAAAGCTTTCTCTCATTTAAAGTGACACTAATTCACCCACTACAGAAAAGTGGTCATATGGATATTTGAGATGAGAATCTGTAGAATGCTTCTAATACAAGTATATTTTTTACTTATTATTAAAGAGTTTTTCAGGAGCATGCATTAGGTGATAACACCCCATAGCTCACCTTGAAAAGTAGTTTGTTCTGCGAATAGTCCCACTGATTTCAAATAAACTCAATAATCAGTATTCTTTTTGAAGAACAGAACACAGTCCAGGTTCCCTGTTGTTTTACAACATCCATCCCCTGGATTTAGTAGAATTGCACTGATTTAGACCAGCTGAAGATCTGGCACATAAATCATGCAAAAACACTATTCCAGTACACTGGGAAATCAGTAGGGCTCTTTGGAAAGTAAAGATCATCTGGAAATTCTGGAACTGTTCCTATAAAGCTTAAGCATAATAATTATTATTGATGGTATATTGCTTCTGTATTTCCAACAGTGAATAAGGATGGCAGAATAATGTATAAGAATAGACGTTTTGGGATTAGCTTCCTTATGCATAAAACACCTTCTCTCAATTCTGATGAAGGCTTTTTGCCAATGCTTTACTAACAGTAAGTGCTGATGGAGGAAGACAAAAATAGCCTTCTGCAAGATATACTGGGAGGCCAGTCTAACAGAATAAATACCATTTGTTTGTGTCCCAGGCTCACACTTACATTGCTAAGCCTTTATATTCTTGGCAGTATGGGTCCTGGGTCCTGAACAGGGATCCTCCTTCCACTTGCATTTATAATGCAACCAGAAAGGCATCTTGGTAGAACAGTCACTTTCACTTTGACTTATAAAAAGGAAATTGTTTAGACTGCAAGGATAGTTAGTTGGAATTTGTCTTGAAGCAATATTTCAGAGCTGCATCCTGTGCTTAAGTGCTTCCATCTTTCAAATAACATGTCTACTCCTATTCAGATAAAGAACAAGAGATCATCCTCCTCTTTATATTGTCTTTATCCTACTTCAGCTTTAATTCTGACCTGCTCAGAAAGGCAGGACAGGGAAACTTGTTAGAGTCTAGGGCACTGTTTTTCAGTCTCTGTTGAAATGTAAGACATAAATGTTGATTCAGAAGGGGCTGTGGAGCTTAACAAACGCTTTGTTTCCAGAGAGAGAATGAAATAGAACAGATTTTTTTCTAGAAAAAAAAATGTATACTTAGGTTAAAGCAATGACGAAACCACTTTAAATTCTGATTTGAAGGCAAACTAGCACTTGTTTTTACTTCATGGATAAATTTCTGGTCAGCACCCAATTGCTGAAATGATTGTTATTGGGTAAAATAACAGCATAATGATTTTACTTCCTTTTATTTAGTAAAACAGGCTACATAAGTTATCCATACATTTCAAGGTCTGAATTGAAGATTTTTTTTTCAAATGTACCTTTTGATGAAATGATATGAACACATACTTATTTTCCATTTATTAACTTTACTAAAGCAGTATTTGAGCACTGTTCTAAGCATCAGCTTTATGAAAGATTACAGATATATATACACATATGCATATATGTGTTTGACTGTTTGGAGGAAAAGAATCTGCTGCTTCTCCCTGGAGTGCTGTGACTAACTGCATTTGAACCAGAGCAATTTTACTTGTGAATACTCCAGGGCATATTCGTTTTTGGCTCGGTTCTGCAAAGAGCTGTGTGAAGTGCTGTGCATCTACAACATTCACTGCCTTCACTGGCTTTCACTGAGAGCCATTGAGTACCTGTTAGGATTCACTCCTATGCTCAAGGACATCTAGAGGACTATGTAAACTCCAAATGAATGACTGAGTCTTGTTATATTCATTAGCATCAGATGTAAAGCAAGGAATTCAGGTAATCATGTCAAAAAATCTCAAATCTATCATCTGTTACACATGCAAAGCAAGCAAGAATTTTTAGTATCACCTGGTTTTCGTGGACTGAAGCCCCACGTAATTATAAACTCCGTATTAATCTATATTAATATATTCACTCTGGATTACTGTGATTAGTGTTTATATATATACAACACAAATATGGAAACACATCCCATGTGCAAAAATAGACAGTGAGATGAAAAGTGTAGAAGCTGCAGTTCTGCACAAATGACTCTGATCACTTAATGACTCATAATGGCTCACTGAGAATCTGAGGCATAAAGTAATGAAGTGCAGCTTGTTGACAGCCACCCACATGTGACAGCCTGTACAGTAATCCAATGATAGGGCAATGATATTATGTTGCAAGATTTTAAAAACTTTTGACTGAGTCAAAATGAAATTTGGACATATGACAGAAAATCCAAGCTGCAGGTGCTTCTTCCTTTATTGGATCCATCTCAGTTAACAATTGAAAATAAGGATGCAGTTTCTTCCAGAAATGGGCTTGTGGTTTGGCGCCTACTGGGCAATTGTCCGCATCAGAAAATTTGCACATTATTTTCTACAGCTCAGTACACATTTCCATCTCCAGTTTCAGGCAAAACCCTTAAGGCAAATTACCATACAGTGAGTGACCTCAAAGCTCTGAGTGAATGGGAACTGTCCTATAAAAGGATGGTCCCATGTCCTCCATATGTTCTCTGGTTTTACCTATAAACAAGATGCATATTTTGCCAGTCCTGTTTAACTTTGGAAAGTGATAAAATGAGGAGAATGTGCTTTCATGACACACAGCGAGATACAATGTTTTCCTTTCCTATCTCGGTGACAGCAAGCAAGTACTTCTGGTACAAAGAACATCATCCTTTAAATTTACATTTTTAGGGAACTATTTCAGAATATTCTTATAATAAAGTCTAAGCAGTATAATTTTGTGGGAGCAATTACAGTTCAAGTATCCTTAACAAAGAATACTTATCCTAAAAAAGCTGTTTATTTAGAAATATCCTACTCAGTATTTAGGATTTTTAAGTAACTTCCCCCTCCTCTGGTTTCCTCAGTGTTTGCTTAGCACTCATAGGCAATTCTGAGTATTCAAAAATGTAGGCTGAAATGGAAAGGGAAAAAAAAAAAAGAAACATGTTTTCAAAAGCATTTTCTCATGGGGTTTCTATTACACCCCAATATTCTTCCGCCGGTTCTCATCCCAGACTGTTAATCTCATGTTCAGATCAAGAACGTACTTACTCTCATACCTCATTTTATGCATGTAACTTTCCTTATTGGATCTGAAAATTCTGCTCCCCCCCCCCCCCCGAATTGTTCTAAAAATGTATATTGAATAACTCATGACTTGAAAGGCAAAAGCCTTTAGTCTTGGGTTTTAATTTGTTCTTTATAAAAGTAGAGTTTTAATTAGATATAAAAATGTCCTGGTTTCAACTGGGAAAGAGTTCTTTCTAGTGGTTGCTGCAACAGTAATGTCAATAATGCATATTGTTGTAGTTGTTGCTAAGCGATATTTATACTTTTCAAGGACTCTTTTCAGCTTCCCATAGAAGCTGAAAAGGAGTTGTTGTGGTTTAAGCCAAATCGGCTACTGGGGACTTGGGGGGCCCCAGATGGGACTGACAAATGCTCCCCTCTACCTCTCTTCAAAGAGAGAGGCAGAGGAGGGAAAAAGAAACTCATGAGTTTAGAAGGAACTAAACTACTTTAATGAAATATTCAAATAAAAGGAAATAATGAAATATATACAAAACTGTATCAAGCTCCTGAGATGACAATCACGACACCGGCTGGCACTGGGGCAGTCCCAGGCTGGACTCAGTGACGGATGGGAACTGGATTCCAGGTCTGGATTCAGGATCGGGATCACAGGCAGATGAACAAAATCATCCTCAGACATCGGCCATTGAAGAAAGAGAGCTGACCCTTTGATCCCTCAGCTTTTATACTGAGCATGAGGCAGATGGGATGGAATACCCTGTTGGTCAGTTCTGGGTCGCCTGTCCTGTCCACTCCTCCTGCCGGTGGGACCCCATTATGCTTTTCCGCTTCCGACCCTCCAATGGGGCACTTAACAAAATTGGTTGGCCTTGGCTGTTACAGCAATAAGTATGAGCAGGAGCCTCTCTGCATACCATGCCTGGGCATCAACTATGAACAGTTGGTCTTATCACTCTGAGAGAGTGAACATTGTCTGCACAATATGCTGTTAAATTTAGTAGTTAGAAGAGGCCTAGCTAAGAAATGAAGTTATTGAACAAAATTGGTCCTGTTTTACCTCAATCCAGGACAGGAGCATAGACACAGTGGTGGAATGGCCAATGGAATATTCCATACCATAGGTGTCATGCTCAGTCTATAAATGGGGGTTGTCCAGGGGGTGGTAATTTGTGATCACTGCTTGGGAGGGTACAAATTCACCCGTTTACTGAGCGGTAAGAGTGACTTGTGTCATTACTATTATTTTTGTTAATATTGCTATTTTTCCTTTCTGATACTGTTCCACTTAACTGTCATTATCTCAAATCCTGAGATTTTTTTCTTTTCCTTTCCCCTCATTTTCTCCCTCTTCTCCCTACCCTTCTTGAGAAAGGGGCAGAACTGCATGAGTGGCTGCGTGGTCCTAGCTGCTGGCTGGGGTTGAACAACAAACCATTAAACACATGTGTTTTGAAGGTATTTGGAACTGGGGTTTAGTTCTGAATTTTTCCTAATGATTTTCAGAAAGCTGATAGAAAAATGAGAACTGAAAACTGTACATAGAATAACTATACTTAAATGACATCCACATAAGGATTAGGATATAATAAAAGCAGATGATTTTATAAGAAATGTATTGTTCTCTCATGCACTGGGAAACGTCACTTTTTAGGACAGAACTATATACCCCTACTCAGAGTGAGGAATACCGTTTGTTAGCAGAATGTTCTGTCCTTTTGTCCTGTACCTGACTGAATCATAATGCAGAGGGTATAAGGCTGAACTGTTGGATTATTAAAATCTCCTTTCCACTGAACAAAAATGTGATTGGATGTCCAGTGAATTGGACTGTGAAGAAGTACATAATGACGGCTGGAGATTAAAAATCACCTGTGCGGACTCTGTTCAAGTGTTCTCATAATCATCTAAATATGAAGTATGAAGTAGAATGAAACACAAGGCAGTTCTAATTGACATGGATTTTAATAGGAACTTTGTGCGAGCAGGGTTCTGAAATTTCATCTATAACCAACAGTGCAATTTGATAGGCACAAAATGGAGTCAGAACAAACTGTACCTATAGTTCAAAATTTTATATTCTAGTCCCTTAGTAAGAAAACCAAAGGAACTGTTTGTTTTTGGTTTGGATTTTTTTTTTAATAAGAATATTTTTTGCATTAGACAGCATTGCATTAACAGCAATTCTAATTCTGTGTTGCTCTTGAACACATGTTGCTACTGTTTTGTGACTTGAAGAAGCTGCAGATAATATCTCATTGAGTGAATGGAATGGAAGAGCACACATGCATGTTCATTTACACATGCACCCAGAATAGCTCACTAAAAAGGAACATAATTGCAGAAGAACACTCACAGTATACTTTTCTCCTTTGCACGCAGCATTTTGATTTATAGATTAATAGTACTTGCTTGTTTCTTTAATAGAATGAGAAATTAAAAAAACAAACCAATAAACAAAGAAAACCATATTGAAACAGTTTCATAAAAGGTACTAGGTTATGTGCAGAAGACAGTAACATGCTGTGGCTTTTCTGCAATTATACAGTATCACTATGCATTATTATTTTGCAATAGGCACCACCATAACTGCAAAAATTATTTTCCTCCTGTAGAGTCATTTAAAAATATATACACCTGGATATTTCTGCTTTGCTCAGGCCTATGGAAAGATAGATTTCTAGTCCTGCCTGAGGCAAGTCCTCTTCCACTGGAGAAAGCCCGAACTTTTTCCATACCACTTTCACAGCACGAGAAGGAAATGATTGCCATACTGATGTATTTGCTGCATAACAAATACGCTGACAACTCTGGGATGACAGTGCTGCTTCTTAACCTCTCGTCATGTATATCCTTCTCCCATCTGGAAAATACCTACAATATCTCTATCTTAACATTATCTTATTTTTCTGTTCCATTTTGATAGCAACAGGACATGCACTAACTGAAAACTTCCACTAAACATGCAGGCATACAGAGGCAAGAGGGAAATAAAATGTTGATGGATCATTACTTCTTTCATCTATTAGTTTCCCATGCTAATACAGCCTTCACACGCAGAGGATTGCTTTAAGATCTCTTGGCCAAATGCAAACTGATTTTCACAGGTCACAAAACGTTGCTGCCAAATCTCAGATTTCTACCAGTTACCACACAGCTCAGATGCTACAGTGCTTAAAAAGCAGGATGCAAAAGTGATGTTAAACTGCCAGTAAAGTATTTTATTTACCTTCTACAGTTTTATAAATAGTTGTGGTGTGTTGACCTTGGCTGGATGCCAGGTGCCCGTCAAACCACTCTATCACTCCCCCTCCTCAGCTGGACAGGAGAAGAGAAAATACAACAGAAGGCTCATGGGTCAACATAAGGACAGGGAGAGATCATTCAGCAATTACCATCACGAGCAAAACCAACTCAGCTTGGGCAAATTAGTGTAATTTATTACCAATCAGAGTAGGGTAATGAGAAATAAAAAACAAGCCTTAAAACACCTTCCCCCAATCCCTCCCTTCTTCCTGGGCTTAACTTTACTCCTGAATTCTCTACCTCTTCCCCTGGAGGAGTGCAGGGGAATGGGGGTTGTGGTCAGTTCATCACACATTGTTTCTGCTGCTCCTTCGTCCTCAGGGGAAGAACTCCCCATGTTCTTTCTCTGTTCCAGAGTGGGGACCCTTCCATGGGAGACAGTCCTCCATGAAGTTCTCCAACATGGGTCCTTTCCATGTGGTGCAGTCCTTCAATAGACTGCTCCAGCATGGGTCCCCCTGTGGGGTCACAAGTTCTGCCAGCAAACCTTCTACAGCATGGGCTCCTCTCTCCACAGGTCCTGCAAGGAACCTGCTCCAGCATGGGCTTCCTGCAGAGTAACCACCTCCTTTGGGCATCCACCTGCTCTGGTGTGAGGTCCTCCGCGGCTGCAGGTGGATGTCTCCTCTACTGTTAACCTCCATGGGCAGCAGGGGGACTGCCTGTCTCACCATGGCAGGCTCACCTGCCTCACCACAGGCTGCCGGGGAATCTTTGCTGCAGCATCTGGAGAAGCTCCTCCCCCTCCTTCACTCACCTCAGTGTCTGCATAGTTGCTTTTCTCACGTATTCTCATTCATCTCCACCTGTTGCTATTGTGCACTATTTTTTTTTTCCCATTCTGAAACATGTTATCACAGAGGTGATAACACTGTCGCTGACTGGCTTGGCCTTTACCAAGGTGGGTCCATCTTGGAGCTCTGTTGGACATAGAGGAACCTTCTAGAGTCTTCTCACAGAAGCCACCCCTGTAGCACCTCTGCTACCAAAACCTTGTCACATAAACCCAATACAATAAGTGAACCATTTTTATTCAGATGTTTCAAGGACATCAGTTGTGCCTGGTTAGATGACAAATTCAACACAAATCACTCTGAAAAAGGCTTCTGATTTCTGAACTCTTAAAGTGACCAATTAAACAGAAAACTATTTGCATTATTTAATGTGGGTACAATTCTAGACTGCATATGCAAAAGGGTTTTTATTATTATTTCTGACTTCTGCAAATAGGAGCTGCCTATTTGTATAGCACAGAGCAGCCAGGCAGTAAATGCAGCTTGTATCAGCTGTAAGAGGCAGCTAATTACCTATATCAGCACTGCAGATGTAGCTTCTTGCTAAGGATGAGAAATGATGTACCTCCTTTTATACAGGAGTTCGTTTAGTACTATTTCATGCATAGTTGCATTCCTATATGATTGCCAAAATACCAGGAAAACAAACGAACGAAAGAAACAGCACACAAAACAATTATTTTCTTGAAATTGTCTGAATGGGTACCAAACATTGCTCTCTGTGCAGTAGAAATAAAATCAAAGGCCAAAACATATTCAAGAGCATATAGTCAGTAGCAAGCCATGCAAGTATTTGTCACTTCCAGAAATTGCAATTATTTCTAAGTAATAATGCATTTTTTCAGGAAATACATCTTAAATAAATATATCTTACATGTACTTATTAAACAGCACCCACTTTTGCAAAAGTTGCCTCATATTTTTTCCTTTTCCACTCTTAAACGCCACATTGAGATTCCACTACCTTTACTCTTCTTATTTCTTACTATACCCATTAAAATAAAGATTAAGTTCAGAAATACTTAGTTACCAATGCCTTTCGCCTTTGATAGTATTCAGTCCCTAAAAATTTATTCTAATCAAAAGTTTCTATGTTATATAAAGAGGTGGAATTTTCTTTTAGGTGTTCCAAACCATGTTTTGATGTTTTCCAGCTCTTCATCACATGCGGTCTGAGGGCTACTTAAAACATATGTGCACAGGTAGCAATGAAGGAACTAGTGCAGCATGAACAGGAAATTCCCTAGACATCTTGCCTGGTCTGTGACATGGAGTACTAAAGAATCATTTGCATTGACCTTGCTGGCACTATTTGAGAATTATGGTAAAATTGAATGATAAAATGTTATACAAAGCAACCACAGGCTAGACAATTAAGCAAAGATAAACGGTGGTTGCAGGCTATCCACCGTTGGAAGAGAGATCCACAGACATTTTGCCTCATTATTTATTTCAAAGATAAATAAGTTTAATACTGGAAGTCTAGCATTGATCAGAGGATGAAGCTGTTTTACTTCTGTCTGGCTTCTTTCTCAAATGGTAAGCAGAATAAGAAAGAGGTATTTGTTTGCTAAAACATTTCAGATGTGCTGAAGACATTTAATCTGAATATTGGCAGCAAAAGAAGAATGTCAAATTTACGTAGAAATGGGGTGTATTATTTTGTTCAGTGGTCACTGAGGAGAATATATTAGGTACCTCCCATCTTTTCTTATAAACAATATTCTGCTTCATGTTTTATTTGGTTCCTGACTGCTGTTAAATGGAGGCTAGAGAACTATTTAGTTAATTCTGAAGTAAATGCTTGGATTTGATCTACTGATAGTTCTCTCATTGTCAATGACTACATCTGTCCACTGACTCTTTCTCTATTATCTACGCTGGTTGTTGGAGAGGCTTCTTATAGGGAACTAATTTGTGAACCACAGGCATACAGGCTTTGCTAGGGACAGCCCTAGTTGTCTCTCCTCCTAAGAGAACCACCTTCCAGAAGGGATCTCAGAAATGCTCTAAGACTGCAGAGAAGATGAATTGAGGACCAGTACCCTGGAGCAAAACTGGGACTGTTTCCAAATGACACGTTGCCTACATAGCTGCTGAATTTACATAACTGGAGGTTTTTAAATACATCTTCAGTAAATACCTGTCAAGAATGGTTTTATTAGAGTTGATCCTGACATAAAATTGCTGACCTCCTGTAGTCCTATCCTGCCCTGTTTTTATGATCCTTTGATGAAAAGTATAAAGAACCTCAGGAGAAAGAAGCTTAAATTTGGATGGCAGCAGGTTTTTTATACCCAAACAGCCTCAAAATAAGGTAACAGACCACTTTCAAGGCTCATCCAACATGCCAGTATACTTAGTCTTGTGTGAAATCAAGCTTTAGGTGCATGATTTAATGTTGCTGAGTAAAACGTAGGTTTGTCAAGTACTTCAGCATTTGCAGGAAGCAGAACATGGACATCACTTTGGACATCAACTCTTAAATTCTGCTTAATTTGCACTTCAATTACAAAAGCTTGTTAACAACTTTGCCCCAGATGTACAGCAAATGAAATTTTTTGGGGAATATCCAGAGGCAGAATTTCAGACAGTCTAGCCTAATTTGTTTTAAGAAGGATTATGAGATGTGTTAATCAGGCTGGAAATATATTATCATTGCATTAAACATTTCTCTTTTATCAGAGGAACACTTATACAAAGCTTTTTGAGATAATATACAGCAAGTGGACTTAAGTTACTGAATTAAATAGCTTGCTGAGTCTTCAGTCTGTTACAAATTTGTTTTAACCTGAAATATGAAGTCGTAATATAGAACTTTAAAGTCACAAGTGAGTGATTTTAGGTTTAAGCTGGGCCATCTTTAACAATAAATTTACCTTGATTCAAATATTTTCCATTACATCTAGTGCTCTGAGTAAACAACATCTAACATTTATAAATCTGAAGAACAACATAAGCTGCTGATAGTATACTTGAACATGTAAACAATTTTGTTATGTCTGAACATATTCTTATGAAGCAAAAATTTAAAGATGTTCATGCTAGGTAAGGCTGAAAATAAATTCCATGGAAAATATCAGACTGATAGGCTGATAGGAATCTTCTTCCATACTCCTAAACTGAAGTATGAAACCAGTGTCAGAAACACTGACTACATTTGGGGCATATAGATACTACCTGACAAATCACAACCTAAATCCTGACATGGCTTCAGCACCTGCAGCTCTCTGATTTGTTTGAGACGAATAACATGCCTGGTAGAGGAATTTAAAATAGTAGATTGTTAAAGGAATTCTGTCTTTGCAGGGTTTGTATTTTTACAAAGTGCTTCCCTTTTATTGAAAGAACACCTTTGTGGAGTCTTCTGCTACGTTATGAGACAATTTTTAATCAAGCTACTGAATTAACAGCTCAGCATTCACGGTCTGGTAAAGTCACACCAGCATGTAGTATAGAATCATCATCACTGTTACCTTGGGCTGTCTGAGATGTCACAGCACTAACATGTCAATTTACTCAATGTCTTATACTTCCAGCATATGATTGCCTTGTGCAGAAGTTCCTTCTCCTCCTCTTAGATTGTGACATGCTATCAGTATGTTTAAATCTCAAACTGGAAAGAAAAGCAATCTTGAGCACTGAAAAACAGTTAACCCTCATCCTAGCCTATAGATTGTCCTCTGTCTTCTTCTGACCCCACTAGTACTGAATGTTTTCTTTCTGCAGGAGTATAAACTCAAAGAAAGAGTGAATTCATTTGCAAACATCCTTCCAGCTAGGATGATTTTCCAGCAGGTGATACCCAAGAACAAGCATTCAGAGATACCAGGACATGAGCTTGCTCCCACCTCAGAAGTCCATCTCCAGTGCTGTGTATTGCTTAGCTTCCCTTAATTTAAGGGGCCCTGAAACATTATTTCCGATATTCTTTCATCTATTTCACACTTCAATTATTATTATTATTTATTTATTTTCACTAGCGTTTATTCCAACAGGGCTACTACAAAAAACAGGATAGACTTCCGATGATAACTGCAATGACTGATATATAGCCAGGATAAATGGCAGCTTTTGAATTTAGATATAATTTCAAATCTGCCTTCACTCCCAAGGCTAAACTGCTAATTAAGCAATAATCATAGAATCATAGAATGGTTTAGGTTGGAAGGGACCTTGAAGATCATTGAGTTCCGACCACCCCTGCCATAGTCAGGGACACCAGCATAATTATACCACAGCAATGTCAGGTGTACAAAGGAGCAAGAGCTTTCTGGACTCGACTTTATGTAAGTACATATGCTTATTCCCAATTTATGCAATGTTTCTAATGAGGTTATCACAAATCCATTACAGGTTTTAATAAAGAATTTAATGAACTAGACAGGAAAGGTCATAGTGTTCAGGTTCTTAGGGGAGAATATAAGAATGCACAGACAAACACATTAAAGAATGTTCTACATGGAACTAAAAGTAGGTATGAAACTTTATGGTATGTTTGCCAGTAAAATATACATAAAATACAGTGAGAGACAGAATGCAGTACAGGGTTCTGCAGGTTTGGATACAGAATTATTTAATCACAAAGGATTTCAGTTAGTATAAAATCAGGAAGTTTACAATTCCCCACAAATTTTTGAGCTATGCATCTTTATTCTTTATGAAGATAAAGTAAAAGAAATTAATATACCGAGTGAGAATGGTGAGTACTTTCTGTCCTAATGAATTGTTCTATTTCTTTAAGTCAATTCACCTCTTCACTGAAATTTGATGTGCAAAAGAGAGTATTTATGAAACACATCTAAGTCACTGTTTCATATGAAAGTAGCATTCCACATAGAAAGTGGAATGGACTCAAGACTTTTCAGGAACATAGGTAAAAGAGAATTTTGCCATTCTGTTGTGTTATTGTGCTTGGAACAGCAAACTAAAATTTATCATCAAAATACTTTTTAGATTCTAGGGGAAGGAGAAGGACTGAGATACTATAAGGTTTTGGGGGAATATGACTAGGGGGATGATCTTTCATTCTTCTCTCCAAGAGTCTGCTCTGTCCTGTAACTTTCCATTTTCTCTCAAGCTGTTGTCTACCTTCTTCCCTACCTTGTCTTTTCTTTACAGCCCCTTCTGATCTTCAGTCATTTCATTTAATTACTACTAACATATGAGTAGTAGGAGGAATACATTAAATACTCCTAAAGAGCATGATTATTGGGCTTGTTGTCCCAGCAAGGCTGAAGAAAATGTGAAGCACTGAATTTATGTTTGTGTATTGAATTAGTTACAGTGAAAAATGCAGATTTTTTCTAAATTTAAGAGAACAGTTACACCTTTTTCACAGAATTTCTTTTCTAGTAAAAGTGAAAAATCATTTGCTTTCAATTTTCATCATAATCAATGAGAGCAAAAAAGGATCGTTTCTTGATCTAGAAAATTTCAAGTATCAAAGGTTTCTCCTAATCTGAGATTCAGAATAAAAATATGTATTTATGAGCAATGCATTAGACATTTCTGTGGTTGACACACAACCAACAGAAGAATCAGTTGTAATTGCCATTTGGAACAGTCAGGATAATTTTGAGACCTGCAGTTTATTTGAAGATTCTACTTGTTTCAGAGTAAGAATAATAAGCAGGGGTTTAATATATTCTAAGCACAATCATACTTTTTCTTAGGACGTCTAAGGAAGCTGATTATGATATTATCTTATATTTAATTATGACAAGGACATATTACTTTTAATCTCTTTTTAATTATATTTTTATTATTATTAAAATAATATAAAGAATATAATTACATATTACTCTCATTACATAGGGAGAGAAGAATACATGCATAGTTACTGTAGAGCAGCTGGCATATTCCTTTGTATTTATTTGTTTTGCTATATAGAATGGATTATTGTGCATTAGGTTGACACCCTCAGACTTGATTGTCATTATTGTGATCCTCAAAAATTTTCCACTTAAAGTTGAGTCAGCTTTCAACATAAAAGCTCCACATCTGGGGAATCCCAGAGGCTTATGAGTGTTGACAGGGCCAAACTCAGCATTTATCTAGGAGATAAGTCAAATCAAGGTCTTTGGGCTTTTCTTGGCTTTATTTCATTTTGTTGGCTTTCTTTTTCCCCTTGCAGACACAATTACTGCTCAAGCGATCTTCTTGTAGCGAAGGTATTAGCAGACCTGCATGAAACTGGTTCTTCTTTTTATCAGAATTAATTTCTATCTCTTAAGTTAATGCTCAAGATTCCAGGTTCACAAACCAAGTGTCATTTTCAGTTCAAGATTTATAGACATAGAAAACTCCAAGAAAATTCAGTTAAAACTAACATGTTTTACCTGCTATTATAGGGAAGCCATTAATCCCTATCCTGAAATTACTGTTTAAGAGGAATTTGAAGTTACTATGTACCCAACCTTAAGAACTTTGTCAACATCATTTTTTTTTCAGTGACAACTGTCTGAAGTTTTGGATTTTTCAATTGAAAGGTACACCAATAGGAGTTTTCTTATAATTCTACTCATGATAAGCACAATTTGGATTCAGCTGTGATGCATTTCTATGTATTTTGCATAAAATTAGTCGTTACATTACAAGTGTCTTTAAACCTGAAGTTTTACAGCCAACTGCAAGTCTTTATGTCAAACCAATGTCGGAAGAAAAAATTAGTCCCTCTACGGAGGCACTTAATTTCTTCTTAGTTATTAGAATTCCCAAAGTATAGGGAAATAAATTTGCTTTCTCAGTTTTCAGTAATTTGACATTCAGGAAGTTTAAAATGTATGTTTTACAAATATGTACGAGATCAGCATAATATGTGGTAGAAGACAACTATAGTATAACATGGCGCTGTTCACACATGGGAATATCTACTCACGAAAAATATTTTTTTGGTTTGATAGCAGTCACAGCTCTAGCACTTATTAGTTGGTGGGGGTCTCCTCACACTACATAGTGCTATATTTCCTGTTCTGGTGTATTTGGGTTGTAGTATTGATGCTGGCATGTGTACCACTGCTTTCATTTGTGTTTAGCTCAAGAGGAAAATAATTCAGATGTTACTGAAGTGCACCTCAGTAAAACACAAGTGGGGTAGGATCCCACATTAAGCAGTGTAAGAGATACTCTTGGTCAATAGAAAATACTGTTCTAAATCAGTTTTTTCCCCTAATTTGTTATAATATTTAACAATATCAGTGACTTTAGGTCAAATTCTATCATCCTCCCCCATTTTCCTGCATCCTTTCTCACGTACATTTTAATTTTTATCTACACATTCCACCTCACAGCTTGAACAACCAATTTGCAACAGTTTTCTGATGATTTGTCCATGAAGATGAGAAACCAAATACAACTGGCATTTGAAATAAACATCCCGATAGCTAGTGAACAACTCGCACCTCTAACAGCCTCTGGTGGATAAGTCCTCCACAGCTTGAAAGAATAAATTAAGTTACAAAAAGCTCTTTAAAAGTTTACTTTTGCCTTTGACCTACTGGCACACAGCACCTCTAATCTTGCAAATTTACCTTATATGTCAACAAAATACTGTAGTCTGGGTGACAGTTACAAAGAGGATAGGGGTCAAAGAATTCAAAGAAAAAAATCAATTAAAAAAGAATCTAAAATTGTCATAGAAAATACTGCCAGGGAAACTTGAAGGGAAACAAAACAAAACAAAGCAAAACAAAACAGCATAAAACAAAACACAGAGGCAGTGAGTAAAATTCAGAAGTTCTTTGCTTTGCAGAAACGTAAATGTTTGTGCAAAAGGTCATGTGGTATTACATTAGAAACAAATACTGATTGTTTCAGCTGCAGTTCTGTTTTTTTAATATAGTTTTGTAGAAGTGTCAAAAATTAGCCTAGCCACCTACAGAAATGGCAGAAACAGTGTGAAAGAAATTTGGGAGGGGGGGGGGGGGGGCATTTAAAGGAAGACAAAGCAATTAAATATAATCAGATGTTCTTTCACTGGAGTGAGTTTAAACCCTTATTTTGATTTTGTGATGGTGCCAAGTTCTGAAAATGACCAGTTAAACATGATTTCCTGCTGGACTTGATTTTGCTTTGTTTCTAGGGAATACCAGGCAATTACACTCTTTTAAGAAACTCTCCTGGCAAACATGTCCATTTTGGACAATTCATACTCTGCTACTGCTCTGCTGTTATGCCAGAGTTGTAACACTGAATTTAAAAAAATAAAGCATGAAAAATAGGGCAGAAACAGCTGAGACAGCTTCTGTAACTAATGAAAGAAACAAAAATAACCTTAGAAGTGGAATGGGGATTCTGAGGAGTTAGAATCACTACTTCAAGTTAAGAACTGTAAGAAAATATGACCAAGGAAGAGGTGTGACTGCCTTTTCATGATCCTGGGTCTGTTGAAAAAAACACTAAACTCTTTAATATTTGTTTTTCTTCCTTGCAAGCGATAATACTTTATTCCACTTTCTTTACACTCTGACAGGGGAGGCAAAATAGGTTGAGATATTTGTTTAATCTAAAATTTTGACTTCAGGATATTCTATAGCTCTGGTCCCAGTCACAATATTTAGCAGAATATATTTGAAGCCATGTCATATCATCAAAGAAGATGAACATCAGGCACCTTCTTACAACTGCATGGCACATTTCTTTGCTTCATGGAGAATAAAGATATATAATATTTCTCGAGCCGTAATTAAGCCCTAAATGTTAGATATAAAAGAAAGGGGAAAAAAATCATTAGACAATAAATATAAACATAGTTTTAGATAACAACTCCAAATATGTTTCATTACTACAACTATAATACCAATGAAGAAAGGAAGAGATTTATATTTAAGCAGTACACAATACCACTGATTAGAATGGGAAAAAGAATAAGTGTCTCCCGAACAGAAGCCAGTGGGTTTTCTCAGAATAAGAAAATGCAGTAATAGTGACTGTACATTTTTAGCAAGTCCTTTTTCTAATCAAGAGAAAATAAGCACTAGGCTCACGATACCGATTTGATCCATAATCCATGGATCCTTATTGTTAAAATACTGGGCTAAATTCACTGGTAAAAATGTGGTCACAAATCTTATAATCTTGTCTTTAGACTTGCTTATGAGAATTTCACATTGGTTATATTTGCACATCATACAGCGACCTTTAGCTAGGAACAGTTCTGCTTCTGATGTTATCTTCTGATGGTAGATAATACAGACTAATCTACATGCTGGAGACTCCAACAGTTTTGGACATCTGAAAAGAGATGACAAGGGGGAAAACAAAACAAAACATTAATAGCCACCAAAAAGGATCGATTTGCTTGAGCCTGCTTCTACAGTAATGGAAATGTGTAATACTATTGAATTTCCTGGGATCTCACTTTTATGATGCAGATGAAGTCGCTAAGCCACTAGCCATCATATTTGAGAAGTCGTGGCAGTCTGGGGAGGTTCCTGCTGACTGGAAAAGGGGATACATAACCCCTATTTTCAAAAAGGGAAATAAGGAAGACCCAGGGAAGTACAGGCCAGTCAGTCTCACCTCTGTCCCTGGCAACATCATGGAGCAGATCCTCCTGGAAACTCTGCTGAGGCATGTAGAAAACAAGGAGGTGATTGGTGACAGCCAGCATGGCTTCACAAAGGGCAAGTCATGCCTGAAAAATCTGATGGCCTTCTACGAAGAAGTTACAGCAGCAGTGGACAAGGGAAGACCAACTGATGTCATCTACCTAGACTTGTGCAGAGTTTGACCCTGTCCCACATGATATCCTGGTCTCTAAATTGAAGAGACATGGATTCAACAAATGGACAACTCGGTGGATAAAGAACTGGCTGGATGGTCACACTCAAAGAGTTGTGGTCAACGGCTCGATATCCAAGTGGAGAGCTGTGACGAGTGGCGTTCCTCAGGGGTCGGTACTGGGGCCTGTACTGTTCAACATCTTTGTCAGTGACATGGAGGGTGGGGTTGAGTGCAGTTTGTCAGCAAGTTTGCTGATGATACCAAGCTGTTTGGTGAGGTAGACATGCTGGAGGGAAGGGATGCCATCCAGAGGGACCTGGACAGGCTGGAGACGTGGGTCCAAGCCAACCTCATGTAATTCAACAAGGCCAAGTGCAAGGTCTTACATCTGGGTCGGGGCAATCTCAAGTACAAATACAGGCTGGGCGGGGAATGGCTGGAGAGCAGAGCAGCCCTGAGTAGAAGGACCTGGGTGTGCTGATTGACAAGAAGCTCAACATGAGCCAGCAGTGTGTGATAGCAGCCCAGAAGGCCAACTGTATCCTGGGCTGCATCAGAAGAAGTGTGGCCAGCAGGTCAAAGGAGGTGATTCTGCCCTTCTACTCCACTCTCGTGAGACCCCACCTGGAGTCCTGCATCCAGCTCTGGAGTCCCCAACATAAGAAGGGCATGGACCTGCTGAAGCGTGTCCAGAGGAGGGCTACGAGGATGATCCGAGGGCTGGATCACCTCTTCTATGAGGAGAGGCTGAAAGAGCTGGGACTGTTCAGCCTGGAGAAGAGAAGGCTCCAGGGAGATCTTATTGTGGCCTTCCAGTACTTAAAAGGGGCCTACAGGAGAGCTGGGGAAGGACTTTTTACTAGGGCATGTAGCCATAGGACGAGGGGGAATGGCTTTAAACTGGAAGAGGGCAGGTTCAGATTGGACATTAGGAAGAAGTTTTTCACTTTGAGGGTGGTAAGGCACTGGAACAGGTTGCCCAGAGAGGTTGTTGAGGCCCCATCCCTGGAGGTGTTCAAGGCCAAGCTGGATGTGGCCTTGGGCAACCTGGCCTAGTGAGAGGTGTCCCTGCCTATGGCAGGGGGGTTGGAACTCGATGATCTTCAAGGTCCTTTCCATCCTAAACCATTCTATGATTCTATGATTCTGTGATGCTATATTAACTATATAGGTAGTGCGGTTGAGAGAAGAATTGTTGATTAGCTAGGTTGCAAACCTAAAATAATTTCGGTTTGATGTTAAGATATTTTGGAGAAATTATTGAAAATAAGATATCTCTTATTCAGAGAAATGTGCATTATCAGTTCTACACTGTTTGCTTGCTGACCCAAAGAAAAGGCAGCTGTCCCCAAAAGACAGGATGTTAACAGGCAAAATTAGTAAAAGTCAGCCCAGAATACCCTGTCTCCTTTCTCCTCTGGCATGTATTCTAAAAACTGTAGTAAAAGCTTTGTATTCAGTATATTGATTTTTAAAAAATGTTTCCTCATCAGTCTCAGGGATTCTTAGTTTCTATCACAGACAGTTTAACTCATCTTCCTTTTGATACTGATAGCCCAGAAATCTACTGTAGGACTATACTAAGGCTTAGCAAGTGAAAGGTACAAAAACATAAATCCTCTTTTGTCTCTGTAAAGGAATCCTTAAATTTCATAGAATCACAGAATTATAGAATGGTTTAGGTTGGAAGGGACCTTGAAGATTATCTAGTTCCCTGCCAAGGCCAGGGACACCTCCTACTAGACCAGGTTGCTCAAAGAACTATTTATTAATAGTTCAAAGAATTTGGATATCAATAACAACTGTTTTAGCATCTTGAAGGTTTTCAATACTCTTTGTTTTGATTATATTTTCATTCTGTGCAATTGTTATTTTCCCAAAGTGTGGAGGTGTGTTGGTTTGGCTGGAGTTGCATGAAAGGCTCAGTCGCATGAGCGTTAACCTGTGAATCTATTATCTTCCTTGTTCTTTTGACATCTTTTGTTTTTTATAGCACAGCGATAGAGGAAAATACAAAATGTCACTTTCAACTGTGTTTAAAGCTCACAGTCAAACTTTATACAAGAAACAGCATGATAATTGAGGAAATCAAGGCATGACACATGAGGGTATTTTTCTTTGTCTTTTGGCCCTATACAGAGCAGCCCATTTTCACTAGACCTGAACATCTGCAACACTTCATTTAGCTTCTGACCTGGTGGCTGGGTCACGTCTTTGAGCATTGAAAGCATGTTTGAATCATGGTGGACTGAGGTATGCCAAAGCTGTCAGACTCAAGCTATCTGTCTGGTAGGATATTATATAAAAAGAAAACATCTCTACCCCTTGTGTTTTGAAATGAGAGGCCTAGACGCCTGTCCTTTTTCTGGGTTTACTTTTGGCATCTCAATGAAATCTGTATATGCAGAGTGTTTTTAGAGCATTATTTGTGAACTGTGTCCCTCAGGACATTAAGATCTTGTCAGCCCATTTTCTAATTCCAGTGGGTCTTATTTGGAGAGCAAATAACCTGACTTCTTAGATCAGGTAAGTTATATCTACTGCTACAAGAGCTCTGGAGGAAAATTTCACATCAAAAAGGGAAGAACCTACTGAATTTAGCTAGCCATTTAGCAGGTGTCTTTCCAATCACAAAAGCTGAACTGAAGTGATTAAATACAACCGAGTTTTTTCTTTCAGTCTAGCCTAAATATTTTTTTTGTAAAGTTGTTGTGGGGTTCCATTTCGGTTCCTCTGCATCACTTCTGCAGCAAACAGAAATGAATGGTGTAAAACACCATCAACCCATTAAGAGTGGATTAACATAACATCTGAGCATTATAGTTACTTTAATTAATGTATCACCCATTTTCAGCACTACTGGGAGTTTTCTGAAGGTACAGTCAAGGCTTCTATGTGTAACAAAATATTAAGAGCTTAGTACATGATACCTTTATACCATATTTAATGATAAATTTAAGAGGGAGCTGAGTGACATCTCGGATGTCAAACACAGTTATAGTAACTAAACAATTAAAACATTAATGAATAATTATCAGAAACAGTTGTCAGTGAACTGAACTCTATTGAGCTGCTTTGATCTATGTCACCTGAAGTTCTGCACTTTGAATGCTATTTTTTAGTTGCTGTTGTGAAGTTGCATAACTGGAAAAATAATTATATTCGTTTGAGTTATCGTTCATTTCTTTGAAGGTGCCCCGTAATTAAATAATTGCTTCTCTAAAGGTTTCCATGGCTATTTTTGAAGTTACTTATTTTTAGCTTTGTCAGTAGAGTTCATTGGCATAATATGAACACTTCCCCAGCTTTAATTAATTCATCATTATGACATGTGTATGAGGTAATGTCCTTGCTTGACACACCATGAGGATGAGGTCAAATTTGCAGCACTTATTTACTGTGGCAAATCAAACAACTAGATGGGAATAATAAAGTCAATAATTTTGAACAACTGAAAATTGAAATCTGAGGAGTATGACAATTTACTGACATTAATAGTCTCTGTAATTAAAACATCTTATGTAATTTTTGGTGTTTGGGTTTGTTTGTTTTTTTTTTTTTCCAGTTCTTCTGTAAACCTTGTGCTTTTCAGAAGTCAACCACTATAATCTTTTTACACACAAAGGGCAGAGAAAAGTTTTATCCTATTTAAGAGACATTTTTTACTATTTTTTTAACACACTAACCCACACTACTTAAAATTAAAGGTATAAAAAATGGTATAATGCAAAACTATTATTTCTTACGTATCCTGTACATCACATTATGTTTTTGACTTTGGATAAGGACAAGTAATTTTGAAAAGTGTTATAAATCACTGCTATACAATTTCACAATCTTTCTTACCATATTATACAGCTATGTTTCTAGTATGAAACTGTTTTCCATAAAAATATATTTAAACCCCACAAAAAAAATAGCAGAGTGGTTGTTTCCCTGTATGGTAATTTTGATTTATAGTCAGTAGGACTGTTACTTTTCATTAATACCAAGAACAACTGAAAATTTAACACATTCAGCAAATTTTATACAGTGTTAATCATTAATTCGACCCACACATTGTGTTGACTAATCAAATCACATCTTTCCAAAGGCATTCTATGAACTTGATAATGAAAATAATTTTATAGACTTTCAAGACCTAACACTTTTAAAATGTGATGCCTGATGAATCTTGCAGTTTGGCTCTGTTAGTGAAATCTGCCCTGGTCAAAGCTAGAGAAAAGTGGTTGTCAGTACTATGATATCTGACAAATGAAAGCAGAATAATATCTCCTAGCTACCAATCACCGACAACAAAACTACACAAACAATTTACTACATGGCCCATTTTCTCTCATGTCTGCTTTTACAGAACATGTCACTGAAACTGCAGTACAGCACAAGTCCTAAAACTTGTTCAAGTTGCCTTAGATTTTATGAAAAAACTCTGGAATCCTCTGAGGGTTTTTTCGGACAATCATTAAATACTATGCTAATTGTTAAATTGACAGTATTTTAGAGGCTTTGAACAATAATAATTTTTTTTCAAAAGTTGCTCTCCTTAGTTTATAATTTAGCTAGAGAGGTCAAGGCAGAATAACTAGCAGGAAGTCCCTCTTGATGGAAAACTTGTCTAGTTCATTTTTTGTGTGTGCAAAACAATATATATATAATGAATAATATATATTACATATATATGAAATTTCATCATCATGAAATGCAGATTTATACAGGTAATTTCATTCTTAAAAAGTTAGAAATATTTCAGTGTTTAGGAATTGCGCAGAAAAGTTAACTAGATACTTAATTTTGAGTTCTTTCAACTGTAAAAATATTTTGTGTGGATTTTTTTTTTGTTTTGTTTTTAAGATTCATTTATTATCCAAAAAAGTTCCCTGAAGATTCTAACAAGGTGTCAAATAACCTGCATAATTGTGTCCCTGTCCACCAGCACTGTTATGTTAGGTCAGGCTGAAAAAATCAACTGAAAATGCAAATGGCTTAAAAACTTATTTAGCCAGAAAGGCAGGGCAAGAACGTGTCTGTTTTTATGAGACTTCATGTGCATTTACAATTTTGCATTAAAGAAGCATCAGATAAAATTTATAAAGAGTGCAAGACACTCAGGTCTCAGCTATTCTGGGTGAGTGCCCTAAGTACTAGTCTGCCAAGATGATCCTGTTGTTGAGTGAAACTTGAATTTTATTATGCATAGTAACAAAGGTAGAAGTGTGGAGAAGATGATTGATGCTTGGAACAGCTTGCATGTCTTTTCTCTCACATGTTCTTAGCTGGTGCTAGATTCTTCCTTTCCAGAAGGCAGAATGTGTCCAGAGCTATATTCCTCAAAGTGCAGTTATCAGTAGAAACCGAGTCATCCTTCTTTTTAGAATTTTCCAATGAGCTATATGTCCTCTAAACTGTGGAGCTTGACAAACTAAACAAAGAATGTCCCAGCTTCTACAGGAGAATGGAAAACATGCTATCCAAATACCTTCTGTGTTTAGAGTTGTTTTCTTGGAATGTAGCAGATGCAGGTTCTAGCCCCTTGTTCATGAGATGGAACTTGAATACAAGTCTTCTGCTTCCTGACAGATAAGCTATTATGTGAAAAAAGGGATATCATGTTGAATTAAAGTTAGAATGTTAAGCACCTAGAAACACAGCTGTAAGCCATCCTAGGTATCTCAAACAGAATGTTAAGTGAAGACTTTTAAAACTCATTTGCCAGCATTCTGCTGTAATGGAACAGTGCATGCAAAAATCCTTTCTGGGTGGCTGCAGCCTCTTTCCATAGAAAAATACCCCAAAGTCTAATAGGCATCCAGACTTTGTTTGGTAAACTAAAAGTTATTAGTTCAGTTCATGACACGATGTGACATGACATAGCATAATATGAAAATGTTTACACTTCTAAGACAGAACTCTATTCTTTCTTGCTAGATGATTGGTCATCTGCTATGTACCTAGCGTTTATGATCACACAATCATAGAATAGTCTAGGTTGGAAGGGATCTTTAACCTCTTTAACATTGAGTCCAACCATCAACACTGCCAAAACCACCACTAAACCACATCCCTAAGCACCACGCCTACCCATCTTTTAAATACCTCCAGGGATGGCGATTTCACCACTTCCCTGAGCAGCCTGTTCTAATGTTTGACAACTCTTTCTGTGAAGAAATTTAATATCCAATCTAAACCTCCCCTGGCGCAACTTGAGGCCATTACCTTTTGGCCTATTGCTTGTTACTTGGGAGAAGAGACCAACCCCCACCTCACTACAACCTCCTTTCAAGTGGTTGCAGAGAGCAATAAGGTCTCCCCTGAGCATCCTTTTCTCCAGACTAAACAACCTCAGTTCCCTCAGCTGCTCCTCATAGGACTTGATCATGTCGATCTTACACTATTAAAAGTCTCACAGAAGTCTCTATCATTTCAACACAAGATTACCTCAGCATTGCAAGTGCAAGGTCCTGCACCTGGGGAGGAAGAATGCTAGGCACCAGTATAGGTTAGGGGCGGACCTGCTGGGAAGTAGCTCTGAGGAGAAGGATCTGGGGGTCCTAGTAGACAGTAGATTAACCATGACCCAGCAGTGTGCCCTTGTTGCCAAAAAGGCCAATGGAATCCTGGGCTGCATAGGGAAGAGTGTGGCCAGTAGGTCGAAGGAGGTCATTCTCCCCCTCTACTCTGCACTGGTGAGGCCACAACTGGAATACTGTGCCCAGTTTTGGGCTCCCCAGTTCAAGAGGGACAGGGAACTGCTGGAGGAAGTCCAGCAAAGGGCAACAAAGATGATTAAGGGCTTGGAGCATCTGCCTTATGAGGAAAGGCTGAGAGAGCTGGGACTCTTTAGCCTGGAGAAGAGAAGGCTGAGGGGAGACCTTATTAATGCTTAGAAGTATCTAAAGGGTGGGTTGAAGGAGGATGGAGCCAGGCTCTTTTCAATGGTTCCCAGTGACAG
Source organism: Vanellus vanellus (assembly GCF_965231255.1). Classification (NCBI taxonomy): domain Eukaryota; kingdom Metazoa; phylum Chordata; class Aves; order Charadriiformes; family Charadriidae; genus Vanellus; species Vanellus vanellus. The sequence continues at coordinate 166,941,838 of NC_138905.1, forward strand.
GACGAGGGGTAATGGGCACAAGTTAGAACACAGGAAGTTCCATTCAAATACACGGAAAAACTTCTTTACGGTGAGGGTGACAGAGCACTGGCACAGGCTGCCCATGGAGGTTGTGGAGTCCCCTTCCGTGGAGATTGTCAAGACCCACCTGGATGCAGTCCTGAGTAATGTGCTCTAGGCAATCCTGCTTTAGCAGGGGAGTTGGACTAGATGATCTCTAGAGGTCCCTTCCGACTCTGAAAACTCCATGATTCCGTGATATAGAGTAAAGGACCTTTGATTTGCAATAGAGATTTCAATGTGACTTCAATTAAAATAGGAGACGAAACACAGATTAAAACTAGTATGTATCTTTTCCTGTTGAATAGGCAATGTGATGATGGACAGTGTATTCAGTGCATGGACAGCAAATCTTTCCAACTCTTGGCACACAGTACCTGGAGTAGAATACTCCTAGTAGCAACATCCACATCACTTAGTATTTTAACCAAAAATTAATGCAAGTAAAACTGATGACTTCAGAGGCCATATTATGTAAAATACTCGTGGGCATCTGCAAGGCAACTAAGTCATATTTTTTTTAAAATTATTTGCTCTCCATAAAACAACAGAGAGTTTACAAGATTTACAGAAAGATAACTGACTGCCATGAGCATGCGTGAGGTCACTGTAGACTGCAAGAACTATTTGCTCAGGAAGTTAAATGTTGTATGAATTCCTTTGAATGCAAACCCTGAAGTTCAGAAATAAATAATGTTCATAAAACTTACATTAAGGTACAGAGTAAGGCCAAACAAAGTTTTTTCTCATGTGCAGGGAAGATTTCTAGCTAGGCTAAGCAAAAGTTTAGTATGTCTTTATGCTATTAAAATATCTCCAGCTTCTCAGTTCCTTGTACAGGAAATGTTTATTTTCTTTTGCAGTTTAGTCATCCAGTTTCCATTGTATTAAAGGTACATTTTCTGTTTGAAAACCTATATATCAGTACTTGGCATATATTTCTGATTCAAGGAAAACAAGACCATTCAGAATGATAGAGTTCTAGATAAAGAGCACAAGGACCAACAACAACCACCTCTATAGTCATATGAAAAATCTGTATAATTGTAAGTCAGAAATAAAAGTGATGATCCAATGAGACATAAATGGTCTCTCCAGTAAATTTCATAAACTTGAAGCTTAGTTTTGAGTCTGGATAGTTTTATTGATACAGACTTTCCTGCACAACTGTTTTTGTTGGCTTGGTTGTTTTTAATAATTATAAATGTATATTGAATATTTTTTTCCTGAACAGCTTTATTTACAAAAAAATATTTAGTTAAAATATTATACAGCGTATCAACATTGTGATAGTTTTCTGTGCATGTGTGTGTCTCGGTAGACTGCAAGCTGAACATGAATAAGCACTGTACCTGTGCAGGAAACAAGGCCAACAGTATCCTGGGCTGTTTCCCAAGCAGTGCAGCCAACAGAGCAAGGGAAGTGATTATCCCTTCTACTCAACACTTATTAGACCACATGCAGAACAATGCATCCATTTTGCTGCTTGCCGTCCCTTGCCAACCCTCTACTTCCAAACAAGAAAGGCATCGATCCACTAGAGTGCAGGTCCAGGGAAGAGTCACCAGGATGAACAGGGCTAGCACACTTGCCATGTGAGTAGAGGTTGAGAGACCAAGACACGGTCAGCCTGGAGAACAGATGGCTGCAGGGGCACTTAATAGCAGCTCCCAGTGCCTGTGAGAAGGTCATGGAGGAGACAGTCAGGTTCGTCATAATGGTGCGTGGTGGAAGGACAGGAGACAACAGAAACAAAAATATTTCAGACTGGATATGACCAAAAATCTTTACCCCCATGAAGACAGTCAGGTGGAGCATGTTCTCTCCAGAGGCTTTGCAGTCTCCAACCCTGGAGGTTTTCAAGACCTGACTAGATACAGCCCTGGGCATCTTCCTCTGACTTCACAGATGAACCTGTTTGCAGCAGGAAATTGGCCTAGAGACCTCCTGGAGTCCTTCGAACTTAAATTATCCTATGATCTTATGATATTTTTGATGAAAATCAAAAGATTTTGAAGTGCCTAAAGTAGCACTTAAATTCATGGGAATATCTATATTCCTCTGAAATATGCAAATTTAAGAGGCATAGAAGAACCTGGTTCTTACGGGTAACTTCAACCACACAGACATTTGTTGGAAGAACAGTACAGCAGCTCACATGTCATCCATCAGGCTCCTGGAACATATAAAGGACTGCTTCCTCATACAAATGTTAGATGTGCCAAGCAGGAAGGAGGAAATGCTGGACTTGCTACTCACAAACCAAGAAAACCTGCTTTGTAATATCTCGGTTAGTCATAGCCTTGGCTGCAGTGATCACAATATCGTGGAGTTTGGGGTCCTCCTGAGCACACATAAAGTTAGTACTAAGACAAAGGTTTTAGATTTTAGAAGGGCAAACGTCAGCTTGCTGAGAGCTCAGCTGGGACGGATTCCATGAGAAGCTTCCATGGAGCTAGCAAGTGCTGGGAGTTTTTCAGGAATGTTCTCCTGGAAGCACAAAACCAGCCCATCCCCTTTAAAGGTAAGGGAAGCAGGCAGAGCAAGAGACACCCTTGGCTTAACTGTGAGCTTCTGAGTCTGCTCAAAACAAAAGCGATGCATACCAGAGACAGAAAAGCAGATGAAGACCTGTTGAGAACTACAAGGGCATTGACAAGGCATGCAGAGATCCAGTTAGAAAAGCAAAAGCTCAGCTCAAATTGAAACTGCTCAGAGATGTCAAAAACTACAAGAAAGGGTTCTTCAGGTACGTAAACAACAACCAGAAACAGAAGGAAAATATTGGCCCACTGTTATTAAGGTGAGGTGAATTAGTCACCAAAAATGGAGAAAAGGAAAAGGTTCTCAACACTTCCTTCACCCCTGCCATTATCAGCACCTCTGGGCCCCAGGCCTTGGGAACAGCTGATGAACCTGCATCCAGGTTGATGCAAACACAGAACCACCACCAGTGAAGAAAGAATTTGTATGCAAACTATTATAGGAGCTTGACCCTTATAAAATGCTGGACCCTGACAATATGCACCCGAGGGTGTTAAGAGAGCTGGCTGACGTTGCGAGGCCACACTCCATAACCTGTGAAAAGTTGTGGAGACCAGGGGACATCCCAGAAGACTGGAAGAAAGCTATTGTCACCCTCATCTACAAGAAGGGCTTCAAGGAAGATCCAGGAAATTATAGGCCCATCAGTCTAACTTCAGTCCCTGGCAAAGTTAAGAAATGAATCCTCCTGGAGGCTATCACAAGTCAAATGAAGCACGTGATTGGGAAAAGACAGCATGGATTCACCAAGGGCAAATCATGCTTCACAAACCTGATTGCCTTTTACGACAATGTAACCTGCTCAGTTGATGTGGGGTGAGCGGTAGACATTTTCTACTTGGATTTCTCCAAGGCTTTTGATATGTTTTCCTACAGCCTCCTGCTAGAGAAATTGATGATTATGGTCTAGACAAGTGGTCTGTGAGGTGGGTGGGGATCTGGTTAACAGGTCACATCCAGAGGGTGGTGGTAAATAGCTCCTTTTCAAGCTGGCAACCTGTCATAAGTGGTGTCCCCCAGGGATCGATACTGGGCTAAATACTGTTTAACATCTTCATAAGTGATCTGGATGATGGGATCAAGTGTACCCTGGCAAAATTTGCTGATGACACCAAACTGAGTGGGGAATTGGACACTTTGGAAGGGAGAGCCACCCTGCAGGAAGACCTGGATAGGCTAGAAGAAGGGGTTAACAAGAACCTTATGAAGTTCAACAAGGACAAGTGTAAGGTCTTGCGCTGAGGAAAACATAATCCAGAAGAGCAGCACAGACTGGGATCCACCTGGCTGGGGAGCAGCTCTGTGGAAAGGGACCTGGAGGTCCTGGTGGACAGCAAGCATAATAAGTGAACAGTGTGCTGCTGTGGCAAAGAAAGCCAACAGGATGCTGGGTTGCACCAGCAAGGGCATCACCAGCAGAGACAAAGAAGTCACTCTGCTCAGCGCATGTCAGGCCACAACTGGAATACTGTGTTCAGGTTTGGTCCCCGCTATGCAAAAAAGATTTAGACAGGCTGGAGAGGGTCCAGAAAAGGGCCACAAAGATGATTAAAGTATTGGGAAGCCTGCCATATGAGGAAAGGCTGAGAGAACAGGGTTTGTTCAGGCTTGAGAAAAAAGGCTTAGGGGACACCTTATCACCACGTTGCAGTATTTAAAGGGTGGCTAAAAAGAAGATGGAAATTCTCTTCCTACAAGGAGTAACACAGAAAAGAGGAGGGATAATGGGTACAAGTTACTCCTGGGGACATTCCAATTGGACACAAGAGAAAAAAGTTTCACAATGAGAACGATCAGCCATTGGAATAATCTCCCCAGGGAAGTGGTGGATTCCTCATCATTGGACATTTTGAAGATTCAGATGGACAGGGTGCTGAGCCATCTTCATCTTGTCTAGACTGTGGTTTTGCCAAGAAAAGTTGGACCAGATGATCCTTGACGTCCCTTCCAACCTGATATTCTATGATAATACTACTAGAAGATTCATTATTTTTTGACTGGGGAGAATGGTCACAGAAATATGGTCAAAACCAATATTCAAATAGCCGCTTCAGTGTTCTCAGGCATATTAAAGTCTATTATTCTCAGTGAATTATTTGAGATTTACTTTAGAATCATGTGTTGTGTGTTTTTTTTTTTTTCTAACTGTATTTCCATTTAGAGACATTTCACTGTATGTTGTATAACACAAAATAAAATATAGGAAACAAATGTAGAGGTTTAGTTAATCTTTGATTTTTCTATTAAAAAAAAAATATATATATTGGCATTTAAAATCTTAAAATGGTTACAAAATTCCCACCCAGCCTATGGTTTTCAGCTAAACATGTATGGAGCATCATTGAGAGTGCACTTGAAATGATTAGTGTTAAAGTTAAATGCAGTTGAATGTCAGCATTATCCTGTCTCCTATACAAAAGATGCCCAATCTCGTCCTTCCTATTCATGTTCTTTTTAACCAATGTCTATGAATTTAAGTACTATGCCTACAGCGGAACAGAGAGCAAGTGACTTCCACCTCTTCGAGAATCAAACTGTTGTAATAGTAGGTTATTAAAATCAGCATTATTGTTACATTTAAGAAATGAGATGCTAGAGCTGCACATTCACAGCTTCCAGGGACTCATTTGACACCGAGGCTGCTGACTCTGAAAAGTTAAGTTTGGACTTTTGCAAGAAAATGCAAGCATTTGACTTTCACATCACGAACAATGTCTTTTAGAAACTCACCATTCTTAGAAAGCAAGCAAACAAGCAAGCAAACATGTACACATACATTTCCCCTTCCAGATAACTAGAAATTACTAGAAATTCATAAACGCTAAGTTCACGTGTCTAGTCTTTCTTCTGTATTATACATTAGACAGCAATGAGATAAAGGGGCTGTGAGTTTTAAGTGAGCTTTAGGTTACTGGTGCACTTCTCTAACTCTGAACTTGGTATACACTGTGAAAAACAGCATCCAGGGTATTCTTTCATGGCAGGAGCAGAAAGACAATATAAAACTTAGGCACTATGCTATCTCTGTACCATATGGAATATCTTTAGCCCTAACTGTGGTCTTTGAGGTGAGTATGATGAAGAATAAGGGGAGAAAGGTGAGACATATACTTATATCTATCATCTCTAAAACAGAATCACAGAATCACAGAATGATCAGGGTTGGGAGGGACCTTCAGAGATCTAGTCCAACGTCCCTACCAGAGCAGATTCACCTAAAGCAGGTTGCACAGGAACGCATCCAAGCGGGTTTTAAATATCTTCAGAGAAGGAGACTCCATAACCTCTCTGGGCAGCCTGTTCCAGTGTTCTGTTACCCTCAAAGTAAACCATTAAAACATTTAAAGTTGCACAGTCATAAGAAGACACTGAATTCTTCATTCTTCAAGGAGAAGGAAACAGTGAATCCAATTGCTTTTAAATTAGTAGTCACTTAATACAAGATCCAGATATCTTTAACCTAAAGATATGTTTTAACAGGAGAGAAGATTCTATTAGGAATCATATAGTTTACTAAGTTGAACTTCTACTAAAAATACAAATATCAGAGTTTGTGTTTGCCAGAGTACAAAGGAACCATCTTGAAAAACTTGGAAGAATGTTTTAAAATTGTTTTACTTCTACTCTTATTCTTGAAATATTTAATTTTGCTTTACAGACTCTTGAGTACATGTTGTTTATCAGTACATTAAATAAAAAAGGGCTACTTCAGTATGTTGGCCTTATTCAGCTACAAGGCTTTCTTAGTATTACACATTCACTGACAGTCCTACAAAATGTTGCTATTTGTAGCCCATAAATACAAAACAATAATAATAGGGCTAAATCGGACTTTATAAATAAGGAATTAGAGACCTTTATTACTTCAGCAGATACATACAATACAGATCAGCAGAATTTCAGCACACACCATGAGGTATTCCTTCTGCTCTATCGGTTATCAGTAGAAAGTGTCTATTCTTACTTTTTCTGCATGAGGGCCTTTCAAGGCGATATGCAAAAAAACCCAGAAGTCTGTGACTACAAATCATGGTTTATTGATTGCAGAGAACAGTCAATGCCTCTGTGTGTTTTTCAAACAATTTTTTTTAATTACTTTCCCTGTCTGAGAATGAAGAAGCTGATCTTTGGATATAAAAATGTCTGTTAATCAAGAAATGTATTAAATGCCAACAGAACTATGACTTAATCACCATTAATGTGTTAATATTCATCAAAAAGCTGAAAATTTACCTAAGATTTTGATCTCTGAATTTTTTTTTTCCTGAGCTGTAGAGTGGAGAAAGGCTAAAAATTATATATTGACTATCATGCAATAGGTAATTTGTATTGTTAAAAACATTATTTTCTGAAGTAACTTTTGGTTGTGAATTTTCCCATGACAGAATATGGCAGAGGAATTGGGTAAAATGATATGCAGGGCCAGTGCTGCTTTCACTGACGTTGCATATGGGTCAGTATTAAAAATGTTTAAGTATTATCAGAAAAGCAGGGATGGTTCTGTGGATGGGTTCCAGTTCAAGAGATGAATTCTTTCTTTTTTTTTTTTTTTTTTAATTATCATTCATTTCCAAGTAAGATGAAGAAATTCACTTAGACCAGATCTTTGAAGATACACGGATCACCACTTTTATTAATATTGATTTCAGAGTAGTTGAAGTTATTTTTACTTCTTAGAACACGATCCATTGACATAAAACTATAAATGTGAATAGATTATAGAAAAGTTATGCATAAATATGTATCTTATGTGTGTATATGTAGTGCAGGAAATCTGGGGAGCATCTGTCATACCTCAGCTGGGAACCAAGGAGGAGAGAGCAGACAGGGATATGAAAACACACTAAAATAGTCCTAGGATGACGCAAGAATGAGGAAGAAGGTGGCACCACCATGAACATCCCACTCCTCCTCGTGAGTCTGGGACCCCAACGACTCACTGTTATACCCTGCCATGTCTCTGTTTGAAGAAGACAAGCACCATCAACATTAGACCAAAACAAAAGGCGTGCACAATTATAGAACAGAAGTATATGGTAGAACCTTTATGTAGAATATTTTAAACTGTCTTATTAGTGAGGTTTTTCTCTATGCATTAGGTGATTTGAACTAGTAGGCTGCGAAAAGTGAATTGAAATAACAATGGCTCCATATAGATGTGTTCCTTTTTTTCCCCATTACAAGATTTTGAGTGCAACATAGCCAAGAATGTTATTTTGTTAAAATGCATGCCACATCATAACATAGATATCTGTCAAACAAGCAACAATAAAGTATTAATCAGAACAACTGAAAAATGTTATAGATAAGTTTAACGTTGTCAGTCTATCCCTTCCTTTACATGAGCTTCTGTCCTTGTTTTAATCTTCCACAGACAATGCAGCACAGAATCTTTTATTTTATATGTAGATTCTGCAGTCATCACTATGATACCTAAATATTAAAACATTCTACTAAGTAATGTGTTTGACAACTGTCATGGTTTGTGGTTGTTTGTTTTTTTTTTTTTTTTTCTATAGTATCCTCAGAAAAATAAATAAATCTGGAACACTTTTGGGTTTAGATTTTGAATTTTGTGGGTTTATTTTCATAAGAAGCAAATGTTACTATATATTGTGATGTTACTTAGTGCTGGTGAGGCCACACCTGAAGGTGTGTCTCCTGTTCTGGGATCCCCAGTACAAAAGAGACATGGACATACTGGAGAGAGGCCAGCAAAGGACATTAAGATGATGAGGGCACTGTATTGTCTTTTCTATGACAAAAGGCTGAGACCTGGAAGTGTTTAGCCTGGAGAAGAGAAGTCTCAGGGGGATCTCATCAATGTCCATAAATATCTGAAGGGAGGGTGCAAGGAAGAAGGAACTAGTCTCTTTTCAGTGGTGCCCAGTGACAGGACCAGAGAAAATGGGCACAAACTGAAGCACTGGAGAGTGTCTCTGAACATCAGGGAACAGTTTTTAACTGTGAGGGTAAGTGAGCACTGGCACAGGTTGCTGGGGGAGGTTTTGGAGTCTCCCTCCTTAGGGATATCAAAAACGTGTTCTAGACACAGTCCTGGGCAGCTTTCTGTAAGTGGTCTTGCTTGGGCGGGGAGGTAGGACACGATGACCTCCAGAGGTTCCTTCCAATCTCAACTATTCCATAGTTCTGTGATCTCTAGGAGTGTCAAACTTTAAGCAAACACTAATGTACAAAGACTACCATTCCTCTTTTACCTCTCAGGGGCTCTTTCCATCCTGCTCCTATGTGGGATATTTACACGGAACCTTGCCCTCACTCAGGACTGTGATTCCACAGGTAATGATACTGGAGTTAAGTTAATGAATGGACACAATCCTTTTTTTAAGATGAGAAAAGACTTGTTATCTGATATCGGACAATTGTGCATTGTCCAGCATAGCCCCTTTTGCATTGTGTACTGTCATCTTTGTTGCATTATAAGCATATGCATGGGGTCTCTTCTGCAAGACAGGTAGAACCTTTGGGTTTCGTTTAAACCAACACATTCAAAAACAGCTTGATGAGAATCCCTTAGTACTAGCAAACTGCTATTACATCTCACTGGAGGCCATATTGCTTTTGCCTCTTGCCTGAGAAACACCTCAGAATAGATTTGTGCCTAGCAGTGATGGTGTAACATGGCAGCAGTGAGGCTGTAATGTGGCTACAGCATATATTACGACTTTAGGGAAAGTGTTTAATTGATTAATAAATTGTTCATAACTTTTCAGTTTTACTGTAGCTACTACCAACACCATTCAGGTATGTAGATCATCCAAGTTCCCTCAGCTGCTTACCTTTTATTTTCTTCAGGACCTTGAGCATCCACTGCGTTGTAAGTCTGCATCTCATATATATTCAGCAAATCTTTCTTTACTGTGGGGGTGTTTAAATCAGTAGAGTCCAACAAACCTTCAAAACCATTAAAATTATCTTCCATCCAAATGAGCACAGATAGTAATCAAGCTGTTGCTGCCTCTTGTTTAATGAAATCTTGTTTGCAAAATTGCCCCTTTAAACAGTAGTAGGTCATATTAGAAGTCTGTGTACTGCTTTTCCTTTGGAACACTCTTTTTGATCTCCTAACAACCAATCCAGTTGCTGTTCAGAGAAGTATTCTGTTTCTTTGGTCCAGTTGCTGTTCAGATAAATGTTCTTTTTCTTTAGTCTTAAACCCAATGAGCCAAATTTTTTGTGCTGTAAGCTAATAACTTTAGAAACATTTGCTACAAACTGACTTTTGCTGAGCACACAGTGATGTAAAAGATGCTTAATGTCATGTTTTACAGCTGCTGCCTTTATGGCCTATGCTTTTTTATGGTATGAAACGTTTACTGTTGCATTTTTCTACTTCAATATGCAGCAAAGAAATTAACTGAAAATATTACAGACATGCTGTAGCTGGTGAAAACAATAAAACGGGGAACTGTGTAAGTTATGTTTCAGCTGTGAAGAGAAATTTTTAGTTATAAATTTTGAAGAAGGGGATTTTTTTTTTGTTTGCTTTAAATTGAAGACCACTAGTATACCCAGAAAAAAAACATCTATGTTCATCATTAAAATGTAACAAGAAATATAAAAGGACATTTATGCACAAGTGCACTCCATGCAAAATCTTCACCTGCATAGTACTGTATGTAACATGTAATCAGGCTTTTCTAATCTTTCTGCTCTTCTTTTTCCATTATTTTCTGCCCTCCTGCTTCATTCAGAGGAAGGAAAAACTGCTTTACAGTATGTAACAACATAGCCCATCTTAAAGAAAATTTTCTATCAAATATTGGGTACAAGACTGAAGTACCTGAAGATCATAAGACAGGGAACTACTATGGCTGACCTGTTCTTCACATTTATTGAAAGTATTTGCAGTCCTCTATCGCTTCCCGGTTTTTGGGCGACCATCCAGAAAAGGATCCGTAAGTGCATCTTTAAATGTATCCTTCCTTCAAGAGTCCTCTGAGACTACAACAAGATTTCACATAAATGCCTACAGGTGATTACACGGCTGTATTCCCCTTTGACTGTAATATCCTTTGACATTAGTTCTTGTTAATGTGTTGTCCTATCTTACATTAACAAAATATGCATGCAAAACAAATTATCCGCTTGCAGAGAAGCGATGGTAAATTTTTGTTTAATGTGCTGATTGCTATTTTGCTCTCACTGGTCATTATTTTTTTTAACCTGATTTGACTCAATTGTGTCTTCTGTGATTATTGCTGTTTTGAACAATGCCCCAAAAAAGGTTAGTTTCTCAGTGGATTGTGTGTGTGCCATTGGTATTGCGGCATTTGGCATGTTTAAAAAACAAGTAGTGAGTCATTGAATAAAGACAGTTACTCCAGAAGTGTTACCAGCAATAGAGTAGTAATCTCCATAGGAATATATGTGGATAACTGGTCGCCTCCCTACAACTACCTGACAGTCTTGCATTCTTAATCAAAGGATCTTCTTTGTTGTTTTAGTTACAGTATCACATTATGATCTGTTATTATCTGACATAATTCCAATAGAGGTACTTGGATTCAGTACTTTACATTCATGCCATATTGCAAGTGAAGTCACAGTGATCTTCCTAGATGTATAACGTAGTATATGAATACAGTAAAATAAGATACTCCAAAATCCATTTTATAACATTACATAAATTTCATACAGCTAAGTTATTCCTGTGATTATTTAATAACTGTTACTTACTCCTGATATTTTGAGACACTAGTAATCTTAACATTATGGCCCTCAGATGCTATTTGATTCACTAATTGCTAAAAGTAGAATGGAATTTATGCAGCCTCATTTAGCTGTCTAAAATGGTAGCAGTGGTGTAAGTAGTGTTGTCTTCCATCAGCGAACAGAGATAAACACATTCAGAACACAGTTCATTTTACTACAAGATAAGAATCCAATGCTGATAGGAAAAATTGCCTGAGGTCTCTCTATGCACCATGGAGAAGTGGAGGTCTGACCACTAGTCCAGACTGGCTTCCTAACTAGTGCTTCTTTAAAAGGAAACCTTAATCTGTCTGTAGTTTCCAGTCTCTGATTTTGATTTTTCCACTTTGCTATTTGTTATTTTTTCCCATCATTCCCTTTCTTTCCTACTAACCAAAGAACAGATTTCAGAATTGTACTTTTCCTAAAATTCTTAATTAAAACTTTCCCCAAACCTCCGAATTGTTTGTACTTTACATCTAGCTATTTCTGATATTCAGGGTTGTTCATGTTTTTTTTTTTTTTTTTTTTTATAATAAATATAGAACAAGATCATATATATTTATAACTAGACAATTATCAGGTTTTAGTTAAACTTATGCTATAGCTATCAAATTTTGAATAAAATCAGCTCAGCTGATTGCTTAATTTTAAATTTTAAATAATTATGCATAATTTGTAAAAACATAATACAAGCACAAAATAAGACTTCTTGTATTTACTGCCTTCCTTAAAATCCACTATGATAAACTCAGTTTTAGTGAAGTCCTTAAAATGAAGCTTACATGAGTTAACTACTGTCCATCTGCTTTTCATCTGTTTCCCAATATTTTTTTAAATGATTGATCAATTTCTTCCAAATTTGAGAAGAGTAGAACTCAAAGACAATTTATCTTCTGTTTCATCAGCTGGGTGGCTGCAAAAGAAAGGCTGGCCCATATACTTACAGTCTGAGAAAGGCTTCAGCTCATTAATTTTCTGTTCTGTTTGGCCTTTTACCAGCCAAAAAATAACAAATGGATCAACATACACCACTTCTCATGTAACTGGTAATTAATGGGTGAATGGGGAAGTCTGAGGTATCTTGAGAACAGAGCGTGCAATGTCAGAGGGAAAAAATATAGAGAAGTGTGGGAAACACTGAAAGGGAAAATATAGGTACAGGACATATGTCAGAGGAGCTGAATTTGTTCTGTCATCGGAGCATAATACAGAAAGCTATGGGAAATCAAGCTGCACTATTTTCACTGCTTAGAAAACAATTTCATCACTCTTATTATAGATAAATGTTAGAGAAATTACTCATCCTGTTGCTTGTCTGATTTGCCAGTCTACAGCTGACCTCTGCCAATGTATCAATGTGCGCCTTGTTTCATACTGTATTTATATTGATTTTCACTCACAGCAAGCCCTGCTCATTGCTAAGTTCTCTAGGAAGCCTATGTCCTTTTCTTAACTCTCCACTCAAATGTAACTGAAGGCATACACTACCGTGGAATAAAGAATAATTGACATTACATTGCATCCTGGAAAATAAGAGGTATTTTGATTTTCCTTGTTTCTTTCTTGATTATAAGCTCTTATTTAAGGACAATCATTTACCGTTTGTTTATATGGCACTAAGCTATCAGAAGCATTACCACACTACGGTGTTAAGTGATAGCAACAGTTAGCTCTAGTTAAAAGGGAATGAACACAAAAGCACTGTTATATATTGAATTCAAACTAATATAAAATATAACAATATTAAAAAGTATTTTGGGGGGAATGTCTGTCCAATGGCACTGATCACTTGTAAATTTTCATTACCCATTTATTACATTAGACACTCTGCAAGTAGCATTGTTTAACCAAAAAAAGAATCAGTATTCAGAATTTTAAGCTTCATTATATCCCCACTGTGACAAGTGCATTTTAAAGAAAAGAGTAATTTATCTAATGAGACAGCAGAAACTTAACTGCCTATAGTTAAAGCATAGATTCCAGTTCCTAGATGGATCCATGGGCTTCACTACTTCACTTATATCATCACTAATTCCCAGATTTCAATGAATGCAAACTGCTTTCTATTTTTTTGAGTCTTCTTAATGTAATGAGTCCACTTCTATTACTTTACTTCAAGCTGCTGACAACACTGCTGCAGGAGCATAGCAGTGACAGGAGGCTGCAGTAAATAGGTCAGAGCAATTATCTCACAACTTTCCTTTCAATCTCCTATCGCTTTAGGACATTAGGTGTAGACATGGTGATGAAAATATCTTTGTCCAGCTCAGCAACATGCTGTGAGAGGCAGCTTATGGAATAAGATACTGAAAAAGACAGCAGCATGAGAAAGTGTAAAAATATAACATGAGGGACAGAAAGAAAATGTCTCTGACGTTAAAGCAGTATAAAAGGGTGAGACCTGATTTTCTTTGCAGTCACTATTTTAAATCAGGAATAATGATATCAAAGCAGTGAAGTTAACATTAGTTTATCTGAGAAGATATCAAAATTTTAATTTTCAAACATAGCTACCCCTTTGTCTAGGGAAATAAAATATGGCAAAGTTATGTTATGAGGCAAAAGGTAGTTTTGGAAGCCTAGGCAACAAAATTAATTCTTCTTTTAATTTGACCTTACGTGAAACTTGCAGGTCAGCGTACAGGGTGTACACTGAACTCAGTTTATCTTTTATTGTGTTCTTTAAGAAAACAAAAAAAACTGTGTACATTGACATGGACAGGGACTTAATAAACAATTTGAATGATATTGCAGAAACCGGGGCATGTGAGTTGGAAAGATAACTACTTACTAAAGTAGGGTTCTATCTGGCTTTTTCATAACTGTGTTGAGAGGAAATATATTTGACTAAGTTGAACTGAAAGTTACTGATTTTTCTGCATAGAAATACAATAAGGAGCGAGCAATTCAATCAACAATTGAAACTAATCAATGAACCCATTCCCACTATCAATATATGAAACCTATTAGAAATGCTGAAAACTCAGATCTTACATGTATAAGACCTAAAATAAAACCCATCAGAAACAACTGTATATGTTTTACTGATCATGGAACAATTTCTGCCTTGCCATATGTGCAATTAAAGCTGTTATTCTTTTTTTTTTTCTTGCTTATTTTAGCAATATTGGTGCAGATAAATATCTATCATAGAACTGAGGGATTCTGTTGGGCAACTGTCTGTCATTTGCAGCTGACAATTTCACCTATTTCTAAAAATATTCAGAAAAGCAAACTGGTTAAAACGCAAAACTCAAAAACAAAATCAACGAGAAAGAATGAGAGTAAAAAATCAAGTATATTTTAAATGATTCAGTAAGAAACACAAGATACAGATTACCCTGAGTTTTTATATCTGTATTTGACATGCTTAGTGTGGAAAATTTTATTAACTTATTCTAGGTCCCTCCATTCAGTTATCATCCTATTTGCAATACACTTTCTGAGAAAAGTCTCCTGGACAGGTTGGAAAAACATATAATAGATCTAAAATCTGTTTTTCTCAGCATGAACTGCTTGATATCTCAATATCAAACAGCATAAGTTCTAAAAATGTGGTCTTTTGCAAATTTCTGGCCTTTTTTTTACTATTTTTTACCAAGTTTGAATATCAGCTAAAGCAGTCATTGACACATATTCTTACTGAGCTTATGTTGCTGCAACAATAAATTGGCATGACTTACCCATTAATGCTGTTGTAATTTACAAATTGATTTTTAACAAGATCTAATTTTTACCTCTGGAGTTTTGAGGGAAAAACAGTGAAAAAAGTTCAGTCTCTCAAAGTTATGACAGCCACATAAAAGAGTTGCTGCATGGTGTCTTTGGGAAGGCCTTGGGACTTTGGAGCTTGTAGTCTGAGTCTTCTTTCTGTTACTTGTATAAAGCACTTACTAATATGCTTTCCTGAAAATTTGAGATTGACTCCTCTAAAAACAAAAGGAAAAGAAGAACGAAAAGGACAGGACTGACTCAGACTCAAACCCAGCTGTACAGACAGTGTGTACAACTTAGATTCAAAGCTAATACTGTAGTGAGATGAATGAAGTCTAATACCACATCTAATAAATGGTGTTCAGATGTATGCCATGTTCTTAAACACTTTCCTGGGAGTCAGTGTGCAAAGCGAAGTTTTTAGACAATGACATCCTTCAGGAACGTACAACCAAAACAGACAACTTTAACTCATTTGTTTCTTGTTTATTGGTTCCTCATAAGCTTAAACTTCATTACAGCTGTCTGTTTCTTAAGGGAGCATTCATGCTAGAAACACAATAGTAGAACACCAATGGATAATAAAGGTCTACAGAGCACTATCTAGCTATGCATCAGTTATCCCTGTATGATATAAAGAAGGAAAACTTTTAAGAGGCTAAAAAATTGAAAAACAAAATGTCGATCTCATAACTAAACATTGCATTTGATGACAACTGATACTCAATCACGGAATAATTGATCTACCAAATGGGTTTTAAGGTATTTTGCCCCTGTGGGCTAACTAGCTTTCAACCAAGATCAAAAGTGCCATTGAAATCCTATGTTCAGAGACAAGGCAAAAATGTGTCAGATGATCTAGAGTACAATAACTAACATACAGAGAAAAAAGATTAGTACATTTCTCCCTAGGTAGTGCATCAGATCAAGTGATACACTGCTGAAATCACGGAATCACAGAATCATGGAGTTTTCAGAGTTGGAAGGGACCTCTAGAGATCATCTAGTCCAACTCCCCTGCTAAAGCAGGATTGCCCAGAGCACATTACTCAGGACTGCATCCAGGTGGGTCTTGAAAATCTCCACAGAAGGGGACTCCACAACCTCCCTGGGCAGCTTGTTCCAGTGCTCTGTCACCTGAACCGTAAAGAAGTTTTTCCGTGTATTTGAACGGAACTTCCTGTGTTCTAACTTGTGCCCATTGCCCCTCGTCCTGTCACTGGGAACCATTGAAAAGAGCCTGGCTCCATCCTCCTTCAACCCACCCTTTAGATACTTGTACGCCATAATAAGGTCTCCCCTCAGCCTTCTCTTCTCCAGGCTAGAGAGTCCCAGCTCTCTCAGCCTTTCCTCATAAGGCAGATGCTCCAAGCCCTTAATCATCTTAGTTGCCCTTCGCTGGACTCGCTCCAGCACTTCCCTGTCCCTCTTGAACTGGGGAGCCCAAAACTGGACACAGGATTCCAGTTGTGGCCTCACCAGTGCAGAGCAGGGGGGGAGAATGACCTCCTTCGACCTACTGGCCACACTCTTCCCTATGCAGCCCAGGATTCCATTGGCCTTTTTGGCAACAAGGGCACATTGCTGGGCCATGGATAATTTACTGTCTACCAGGACCCCCAGATCCTTCTTCTCCAAGCTACTTCCCAGCAGGTCTGCCCCTAACCTTTACTGGTGCCTAGCATTCTTCCTCCCCAGGTGCAGGACCTTGCACTTGCTTTTGTTGAACCTCATTAGGTTCTTCTCTGCCCAGCTCTCCAGCCTGTCCAGGTCACGCTGGATGGCAGCACGGCCCTCTGGGGTGTCAGCCACCCCACCCAGTTTGGTATCATCAGCAAACTTGCTGAGGATACACTCTGTCCCCTCATCCAGGTCATTAATGAATATGTTGAACAAAATTGGACCAAGTATTGAGCCCCGGGGGACACCACTGGTTACAGGCCTCCAACTAGACTCTGTGCCACTGATCACAACCCTCTGAGTTCTGTCCCGCAGCCAACTCTCAATCCACCTCGCTGTCACCTCATCTAGCCCATACTTCCTCAGCTTCCTAATGAGGATGTCATGGGAGACAGTGTCAAAAGCCTTGCTAAAGTCAAGGTAGATGACATCTACAACTCTCCCCTCATCCAGCCAACCAGTTATAACATCATAGAAAGCTATCAGATTGGTCAAGCATGATTTACCCTTGGTAAATCCGTGTTGACCACTTCCAATAGCTTCCTGTTCCTCAACATGTTTGGAGATGACATCCAGAATGAGTCGCTCCATTACCTTCCCAGGGACAGAGGTGTGACTAACCGGTCTATAGTTCCCTGGGTCCTCCTTCTTGCCTTTTTTGAAGATTGGAGTGATGTCAGCCATATAATATTTTAGTGATACCAATGCATATTGTTAATAGAAGAAAGAAAACATATTGAGTTCATTCTTCGTGTAGGTACAAATTGATCCTCCTCTCCCTATTATTCTTTGTATTCATGCTTTTATTGGGTAACTCTTTTTCCTGCTCAGTGATCCATACCGCATTAATAGAAAGCCAAAACCGAACCCAAACCAAACCAAACCAAACAAAAAAAAAAAAAAAAAAAAGAGAAAGTTTGTATTGACTCTGGAAAATGCTCATAGACTCAAAGATGAGACAGAGAAAAAACATAATGAGCCAGACATCTGGTAGTAGATGTTTTTTCTTGTTTTTTTTTTCCCATCTTTTTTGTATAAATGCCTGATTATTGGCTAGTTCCCAAAGTTTTGTCCAACTGCTATGGGCCAAAACATATCACAAGTACATAGAAACTGTTCTGGTCAGGCACATAATGAAAAAGAAAATTTTGGCTGAGGCCAGGAGAATACTTTGGCGGGAATACATTATCTCTCTTGGTCCTTGAAAAATACGACACTTTCATTTTTCATTTTAATGTAGTATAATTCAATAGAGTCCAAATGCTTAGCAAAATATCAGATTGGACTAATGACCTTGTTCCATATGATTATTAAAGAATAGTGGCCTTCAGCAGGGAGCATGTAAAGTTCAGATGACTCATTTAGAGAAGACCTTACAGGTGTTGAATACAACACTCATTATTAAAGAGTATTAAAACCAAGATAACTCATGGAGCAAAAAGTTATCTGAAGACTGTTTCTCAATCTTTTCTGAACCAAGGCTCCATCTTGCATTCAGCAGCAATTTAAAGCTCTGTTCCTGTGCAATCCTGCATGAAGACAGCATTTATGAACTCTGCAAGTGTAGGTGACCTCTTTTTCTCGACCACCCTGAAGTATGAACTGACTGATTTGTATGAAAGTATTAGCGTGAGGATCCCATGGTACACATGAAATAAAAATGATGACTCAATAAACTGTTTTATAAACAGGAAATACAATCCACTGAAGTGATGCTGCATACAGGAAAAACATACCCGTGTCACTGATTCTGACAAATCTTTTATCAGTGTTAACCAGACAAAATTCCATTTAAGATGCTCATTGCTCACTGGTTTGGAAAGTGGCATGAGACCGTAATCATTTCTAATCAGTATGGCAGTCAATACACAGCAAATTATGAAAGAGAATGGAAAATCTTAATCTATTTACAGATACACATACACGCATCTTATATTGTCTTTTCTTCCATATTTCGAGGTAGTAGACAAGGAGTTTATGAGAAAAGGGGTGTTTTTATTTTTGAATGCCTCAGTAATGAGATTCGTTACTACTACTGACATTTTTATTTAATCTCTTGGATCTAATTCTTGTTATTACAATTTTACCTTTTGCTGGGGTTGATAGTATTGAATGATTTGTCTTAGTAGGTCTTCTGCACGTGTGACCTCTTTTATACACGCCTGGGTAGTTTTATCCTCCCCTCTGTATACCTAGTCATCAGTTTCAATGTCACCTATCCTTTTGGCTTTTCCAAATTACTGAAAAAATGAAGTTGCCTTTTCAGCAAAGCTAACTGCAGTTTGGTAATAAAGTTGCTCCATTAGCACTGCTAGTGTGTCACTGATTCTCACATACCCAGCATTGCCATCCAGATACTTGTTCTAATTTTAGTGGGACTATTTGTGTAAATAAATTCAAGTATATGCTCCAGTTTCTTGTAGAATAAGATCCTAATGGAGGTAAAAGGCTTTTCTGGATAGGCATAATTTGTTTTAAGAAGGCTTAGGCTTTTGTCCATGGTTTACAAATAGTTTAGCAAAGCTAGGGGATCAACTGTTTGGTGCCCAATGACAGGCTCGTGCTACAAAATAACTGTTCATCCATTTCAAGGTGTAGAAAAGAGCGCTAGATGGTGGTCTAACACATCTCAAAACTTCTCTAAATTAACCTTTGTGTAAATATAGGCTGTTGTTTTTTTTTTTTTTTTTTGTCTCAATTAATATCAGGTAAAATGTAATATTTCCAACAGAAAAGAAATTGAAACAATGACTGGTACTTTAGAATAGTGACTTCCCCATTTATCTACAGAGTAAATTTTCAAGATTCACATGCCATGCTTAATCAATGTAGACCTGACATCCTTATTATCTTCATTTAACTACAATATTTTCAATAGAATGTCAATGACGCTGGATGCATGTATTTTGAATGTACAGTGAACCTGATACAAAATCTCTATTATTTACACTAAATGAAATAATTGCAAAATACTAAATCTCCTTTAAGCCAAATCATAAGACAGTTAATGAATATAATTTAACATAATCACTGTCACATTTTGTAAAAAATGCTTGAAAGATCTTTGGGTACCCATTCATTGTGAAGAAAAAAAAGTAGGTGATGCTGCACCACTACCACGCTTTTGTGGGCATTCACACAGGCAAAAAGTGATACCAAATGTATTAATGATTAACCTGTGGTTATGGGAACTTTAACATTTTAATTGAAAGGTAGAATACCCTTGGAGAAGCATCCAGGAAGCTCTTAAGAAAAGTGCATTTTCAAAGAAAAATAGATCAAAGTGAAAGGAGTACTTTTTACTGTAATAAAAACACAGAACTTGACAGATCTACAGCCAATTGTTTTTTGGTAAATGGAATTTTTACAGTTAAAAAAGCAGGATCAGGCCTTTTTCACAAGAAAGGCTAGGATGTTGACTTACTACTGCAGACTATATCACTTTTATATCTAACTTAGGTATGTGTGTATTCAAAGGTAATTTTGTTTGTGAGTACTATGATGTTAACATTAATTTACTATCATTTTGGAGACTTATATACCACTGTCCTTTGATGTTTTTGACCTGAAGGTATTGCTGCTCTAAGTCGTATAACTTTCCAGCTATAAATCCCAATTTGCCTTCTATTTTTCATTGTGCTGTTTATGATTCATCCGATTTTCATTCCTAGTGTCAATACTTTTATGTGAAAAAGCCATTTTTATGGTGAATGATAGCTTTTATACATATGTAGATACACACACATACTTTGAGTGTAAGAGACAAATAAAAGATGCTCTGAAGATATAATTATCACACTTAGAAAACCACCTGAAAATTTTATTCAAATAATCAAATTTTTCTTTAGCTTTACCCACAGCATCTTCATTTCTCTGGAGTCCCCACAGAGCAAATATTTCATGGGATATTATTATTTATTATTGTTGTGAACAGTCTTGGCTGATGCAAGTTAATAATCTAAGTGCAAAACAAAAGGCAACAGGTAGGTATTGTGCAGCAGATGCACAGAGAAAAAAGTCAATATTGATTACTGTGATAAGCAGTGATCACAACATGTCAGATGCCCAACTATGCAAGAATGAATGGTTTCAAACTTGACTTTAAAATTAACTCATTTTCCCACCAACCCTACTGGATACAGGATGATAGTTCATTTTCCAAATAGAAGAAAAAAAGAATAGATCGAACAATGAGTTCAGAGATAACAGGAAAAAAAGAAACCTAAAGATAGTAAAACTAAGTAAACAAAGGTACTTTTAATTACACTTTACATTCTATTAATTCCATTAACCTCAAATTATTGCCAAATGTAGACTTGTAATTATCATTCTATTTTGAAGTCATAAAGATGTAAATACACTACTCAAGTGGAATGTCAGTTTGTAACAGGGAAAATAAATCAGCTTATTAATTTGGCTGTGTGCTTTTGTGTTTGATTCTCTTTAATAAAAATTTTAAATAATTGGGATATTTTGGAGGAAAATATTTTATTTCTTTTGCATTTAAAGAAAAAAAAAAACATGTTAGTACAAAATACTCTTCTTTTTCATACCCTCAATATATTCTTTTGTGATTCAGGTTGTGAACTTATTTCTTAAGAAAATGTTGAGATATTGCAAAGCTTCTCAGAGACTTTGTGAAAGATTTGTGCAAAGATTTTGTGTCTGTATCCTTCCAGCAAACTTTTTTCCCATGGGCCTCTGAACGGAGCGGGATCCCATCACAAGACATATGAGGTCAGTGTCTTTTCTGAACCCAGTGTCCTCCTGAACAGTATGACTGGACATGCAACCATTGTATGGATTAGGGAGATTTACATTCCCTTCATCCCTCATCATATGACTTAGCATGTGTTCATGCTTCTTTTCTGGGGATGTGGCTTGTACCAGGGTAACTCAGAGGTCAATATTAATGTGAAGGTAAGATCAGAAATCCATATTACGTTGCACTGACTTGTCAAGCAGGAGTCACAATTTTAATCATTTTATAGCATGCCTAGATAAAACAGGGAGTTTAGAGGAGAGGAATGATGACAGAAAATATAGTAATGCACCAGAGATTAAATGTAAAACCTGACTACTGTACTGCTAAATCTTACATAGCTCTTTGCTAGAAGCTTGATGACAACCTTATATTATAATGTCCAGCCTATGTTATGCCTCCATCTGTGATATACCTGTCAGCTATACATGGAGTATGAGATTTATGTGACTTTACACATCTTAGAGACAAACATCCAGAACAAATCACCTAGGTTCCCTCTAAGTCAAAGAAATGAGACAGGTAACTACAAAAGGTAAGCTTTTCTATCCTATAGCAAGTGTCTAAGAAAAATAAGACTGTTTCTACAAGGTGCTTATCTATCTCTATTCATTAGCTTAGATAAGAAGACTGACATTCAGATACCTTACAGTAGAAAATAGGAATCCCATCCTTAATTTTTTAAGCACTCCAGGTGCACTTTGCTCTTGCACAGGTGCCCAGTGCCATTTGAGATGCACTAAGCCTTCTGCTACAGTTGCCCTCAAAATCTCATGTGATGTTTCTTAGCTCTGTGTGTAGATACCTCGAATACTGTAGGCCATCACACATAGTGCTGCAACTCGTTGGCAACTGAAAGGATCTTTTAAGGATCAGTGAGATGTGTCTAGGGAACTACATACAAGTTCCATGGCTCAAATATTTAATTTCCAGTTTTCAACACTATGACATTAAACAGCAAGGGCCCAAAGTCTGTGTAGGTATGTTTTCATAGTTTTCACTGCCTTCACAAGGATTTGTTTGCAAGGATCTGAACGCAAAGTTTGTGGCTTCCTTTTTTTTTTTTTTTTTTCCCTGTAAGTATTGAGGACACTGAATCTATGGCTACTCTCCCAGTGTAGTCATTTTTTAAAAGGGAAAGTTTTATTCCTCTTCCTTGCCGGCTGCATCTCCCTTCTGCTGCTAAAATAGTCTGAGGTTTTCTTATTGTAGACATAGACATCTATATTTATACAAAAGAAAGCCAACCCCTTCAGCAAGTTTTCATGAAGTCTGTGTATCTGCAATAATTGTGCAGTCACTTGGCAGCGTTACACACACAGGGATCAGGGCAGTTGTGGCGGCTGCCGGGAGGAGCGGGGTATCCATGGCAGGTGTGGGTCCCTCAGCCTGGAGCCTTGCCTGGAGCTCTGAGGGCGCATTTTTCCCCCCATACTCTCTCCTGACTCCTTCTGGGAGTCCCACAGGGGGACACAAAGAGGTCGTTGCCCCTGGGTGGGCTGGTGGTTTTCCCCAGGCCAGTGGCAGCTCCAGTGACAGATGTGGCAGGGGTGAGCGTTGACCAGCTCCAATTGGCTCCAACTGGCTTCAACCAGCCAAGGCATCCTAGGCCCCTTGAGATCAACCCTCCCTGCCCCTGCCAGGAACACAATGCCTGAGGTTCTATCAGTGAAGGCAAAAAAGTCAGACTTACTGGGCTGAAATGTCTACTATCCACTTTGCATTTCATGAAGTAAACAGGTACTACAGAAACAGAGGAAACGGCTGTACAGTAATGAAAAAAGGAAGCTTCAGAAATGTGCATGAAAGGTACCTTGAACATCATAAATTATGCATCAGTGTCAGCACACTTGACTGCCCCACTAAAATACACAGGCGTGTATGATGAAAAGAAGCATCAAACCTGAACAGTGACAACAAAATAACAAATTTAAGAAGCAAGTTTTCATACAATTTTACATGCAATTCAGATACAAAATCTTGAAACAGAAAAATTACTGCTGAGTGTAACAAAACAAGATTAAGAGACATGCAATCCTTAGGAGACAATATCTTCATGTGCACTCACAGTGAAATTACATTGGAGGTAATCCCAGATTTGTTCACTAGATACCTGACTGACTGGGGGATGGGGGCATTCAGAGTGGATATGCATTTTCACTTTTTTTATTCAGCTTTATGTCCTTTTAGTGTTTTCTTTGATTTACTAAAAAAATCATGCCCTGATAGTAGTGAGTTGATATGGACTGAAAAATAAAGAGAAACTTTTATCAAAATTATTAATGAACTATGGAGAGCTCATCAGATTATTAGGCCTTTTTCTTCTACAGATTTCAGCTGAAGAAAAGAAAAGGAAGAAATTCTTCAATGAATGGGGTAAGCTGAAACAGATATTATACTTAGTTATACCAAAAGATAGCAAAATCCCCCAAGCTTCCCTCTTTTCTCATGCAAAACTTCTTACGGCACAATATACGGGCATACATTTACACATTCCCCTCTTCCCCACATAATCACATGTGATTATGGAAGCTGAGGAAGTATGGGCTAGATGAGGTGACAGCGAGGTGGATTGAGAATTGGCTGCAGGACAGAACTCAGAGGGTTGTGATCAGCGGCACAGAGTCTAGTTGGAGGCCTGTAACCAGTGGTGTCCCCCGGGGCTCAATACTTGGTCCAATTTTGTTCAATATATTCATTAATGACCTGGATGAGGGGACAGAGTGTATCCTCAGCAAGTTTGCTGATGATACCAAACTGGGTGGGGTGGCTGACACCCCAGAGGGCCGTGCTGCCATCCAGCATGACCTGGACAGGCTGGAGAGCTGGGCAGAGAAGAACCTAATGAGGTTCAACAAAAGCAAGTGCAAGGTCCTGCACCTGGGGAGGAAGAATGCTAGGCACCAGTACAGGTTAGGGGCAGACCTGCTGGGAAGTAGCTCGGAGGAGAAGGATCTGGGGGTCCTGGTAGACAGTAAATTATCCATGGCCCAGCAATGTGCCCTTGTCGCCAAAAAGGCCAATGGAATCCTGGGCTGCATAGGGAAGAGTGTGGCCAGTAGGTCGAAGGAGGTCATTCTCCCCCTCTTCTTGGCACTGGTGAGGCCACAACTGGAATCCTGTGTCCAGTTTTGGGCTCCCCAGTTCAAGAGGGACAGGGAAGTGCTGGAGCGAGTCCAGCGAAGGGCAACTAAGATGATTAAGGGCTTGGAGCATCTGCCTTATGAGGAAAGGCTGAGAGAGCTGGGACTCTTTAGCCTGGAGAAGAGAAGGCTGAGGGGAGACCTTATTATGGCGTACAAGTATCTAAAGGGTGGGTTGAAGGAGGATGGAGCCAGGCTCTTTTCAATGGTTCTCAGTGACAGGACGAGGGGTAATGGGCACAAGGTAGTACACAGGAAGTTCCATTCAAATACACGGAAAAACTTCTTTACAGTGAGGGTGACGGAGCACTGGCACAGGCTGCCCATGGAGGTTGTGGAGTCCCCTTCTGTGGAGATTTTCAAGACCCGCCTGGATGCAGTCCTGAGTAATGTGCTCTAGGCAATCTTGCTTTAGCAGGGGAGTTGGACTAGATGATCTCTAGAGGTCCCTTCCAACTCTGAAAATTCCGTGATTCTGTGATTCCGTGATTCCGTGATGATTCATGAAGTTCAGCTTTAAGCAACGCATTTAGTTGGTAGGACCAACCTTTGGGTCTTCTTCAAAAGATCCATTTAAACTAAATGACTATGCCATATTATTAACTAGTGACACTGCACAGACAAAAAGGAATTCCTTTTTCGTTTGAGATCCTCCAGTAAGCTGTCTGAATGGAAGGAAGGTATTCTGTCTTGTACAAAATCATGATGATCAGCCACAGTACCTGACCTAGAAGTGTTTCTCCTCTAGCACAAGGTCTCACAGAAACATAGAATCATAAAATGGTTTGGGTTGGAAAGGACTTTTAAAGGTCATCCAGTCTAACACCCCCTGCAATGAGCAGGGACATCTTCAACTGGATCAGGTTGCTCAGAGCCCCGTCCAACCTGACCTCAAATGTTTCCAGGGGTGGCGCGTCTGCCACCTCTCTGGTCAACCTGTGCCAGTGTGAAACATCCACCATCATTGTAAAAAAAAAATTCTTCTTTATATCTAGCCTGAAGGTAGTGCTGCTGCAGGGGGAGATGTTAAGAAGTTTTAAGGGCACGTGGTAAATCACAGATGCACTGTAGAGTCAGTGGGAGATGTTATAATTCAGAGTACAAAAAAGGCATCAGGAATGACCTGTCCAAAAATATAGCAAGCAAGGAACTGTGGAAAAGCTGAGAGTGCAGAAAAGAATGCCTTTACTTGCACTGAACCTAATTTAATGACAATGTGAACTCAAGCTCTATAAGTCCCAGCATGATGGGGGGAGTGTGATGTGATGGTAAACTGCATTGGATATGCTCAAGATGGGTAAAAGAAATCAGCGTTTTATGACACCAAGGAGCTTATAAGCAGTGACTGATGATTTAGGAGAGTGGAGAAAAAAAGAAACAACAGAACAAACAAACAGAAAATAATTTTTTGACGTAACATCACCAAAGAATAACACCAGAACTTGAGAAATAGTACTAAAACCTGGACTTCCCTAAGGGTTTCTATGAGATCTGATTAAACTTTGCTTAACCAAAGATTAGGTTATTTCTAACAGACTCAGAGCCGATCTGCTCTATCAGTATAGTTTGTAAGCCCCATCTTGGCTAATATAGTGTACTTCATTTGTACTTTGAAGTGATATGGTAAACTGCAATAGCTTCTTGCCTGCCCACACAAATTCCTTTTCCTATCACCTTTAAGGATCAGCTGGTGAGTAAGCTGAAAGTATTCCTTCAGTCAGCCAATCCTGTTGGTCACTGGCCATGGCCTTCATTTGGTGTGTGGTCATGCTGTTCCTGCATAGAAGGTGAGCTCAGCTGATGGTGGCTGGAAATGTGTGAAGCAGTTGAAAGAGACTGTGAGAAGCAGGCGAAAAGGCAAAAGCAAAAGCAAGTTGCTGCCAGTAAGTCTTAGTAACACATTGGGGTGAGGAAAATCAATACATTGGGCTTTAATGGCTTTCATTATTCTCTTGCCTGCACAGCAGCAGCATGTCTAGTAAGAATTAGGTTCTCCATCCTGAAGTGGTTGCAGGGATGGATGCTTCTCCTGTATCCCTTACCATAGCTCCAGTCTCATGTGACATTCCTCATCCATCAAGTCTATGATACAGTACTGGAAAATTAGAGCATCAGAAATGCACAAAAGAAAATAAAGATGCACACAAAAATAGCAAAATTAATTTAAAAAAAGATTGTTCTTCTCTGCTGAATTCTCATTGATAATATTTTAACAAGCAAATATGTAACAAAAGATGAGCCGAATACTGAAAAACACAGTATAAGTAAGACCATTTGAAAAAAGCATCATTTATAGATTTACACATATCGCAACTAGCTATTAAAATATACTAGAATGACTAAGAAGAAGCTTTAAATTAAAAAAAAAAAATAGACAAGGAACCCTGAAAGAAAATGCAGGAAATAAAAAGAAGCAATGTTTTTTTAAAATATGTATAAAATTTGAATATTGATATATGTAAAGCCAGAAATCACTATAAACCTTATGCTTTTTAAAATTTTGTAGAAAATTAGTATAATTAAAATTATCATTCTTTCTATACAAAGTTTCAGAAAAAATAAGTTAAAAAATGAAATGTTTTCTGCAAGATCTTAAAAATCCTAGTTTCAAAACTAGAGAAGTTTAAATAAGTTTGAATAATAATTTTGCACTGACATAATTATTTTTTTTTTCCAGGTCTTTCTAAATTAAAGAGAAGTTTTCCATTAAGGAAAGTACTTAGCTACATAATTCATAAGGAAGATGTTTGCGACAACAGTGGTAACATCTGAATATGACATTTTAAAAGAATATAAAACAGGATTAATATGAAATGTTCGAAATACATACAAGAAAAATAAATTTTCCCCCAATATTCTCTTTTAAACACTGTAGTTTCTTTTCATACTTCACTGATTGCATAATGTGACAGCATGCTCATTATCCTTTAGATACCAAGAAGCACTGAAAGGATGAACCTCATGTATACTTAGAAATATTAAGGAATAGATGTGTTCATAATAGAGGTTAAAGCAGTTACATTCAAATCTCTGGCTTTATGTGCATGGTCACTATGGTAAAAGTTTTTACACTTGGGATATGGACTAATGGTGAAAATCACTCAAGTGTGTAGAAGCATATTGGTTCATGGGTACAGAAGAAAAGAAGTGTTGCTCTTCTCAGGTTAAGCTGTGGCCAGAAACTTTTGTCGCTAGATGCCTGAAATGAGAGAATTCATTCTACTTTCTACTGAGACTGTTCAAGAGAGTAACATATTCTTGTGCCTCGCATATGTCCTTTCTCCATGCAGAGATCCAAGTGATGAAAAATATTCCCCTTGAGGCATTTCTGCCAACTCAGATATCCTCACTGAGAGATTCCTAATAATTTATAGAGTTGAAAAAAAAAAACCAAAACCGGATCAGCTTTAGGTGTGGTAACTAAGCTGTGTCAAAAATCTGCAGTGCTGCTCCCTAGACATTCATGTTGAGGGAGCACATCATAGTTTCTTTCTTGGTTGTTTGCCAGAGTTTCTTTCTGAAGAAAACGAGAGCAAAATATTATGCGCACTTCATAATGTTTACATGCATGGAATTGTATCTCATTTCAACACACAAAACGGTTACCGTCAGTGTACATAGAAAAGGCAGGAAAATTAGAAGTGCTCCTAGGTCCCTCATTTAGAAATTTGTAGCTGGAGAGTGATGAATAGGAATGTCCTTGCAGACACTGAGCTTGAGGGTATACAAGTGCCAAGTATCTGCTCAGTTATTAAATGGCTGTCCTGTTCTTCAAAGGGCTGGACACTGAACACAATGTGACATCAGAACCTTTGAGAATCATGCACCTGTACATAAATGAAGATGCACAGTTGAATTGATTTACAACTGCATAGATGATGTTCATTGGAAAGATGAATTGAATTAAAATAATGAAAATCTGTAAAAAAAAAAAAAAACTTTGAAATTTTTTTCTTCTTTTCCAACTGTAGTTAGAGTCAGTGGCCAGGAACTAGGTTGCGCAGTGAGAGTAAGGTGTCTCTCAGATAATTAAAAGCAGTAGAAGGAGATGTAGTGTGTGCAGACAACAGTTATCAGAAAGCTGCTGGAATACTGGCAAGATAACAGGACTTATTCAGAACAGAAAAAAAAAAAAAAATGATGCAGAAAATGGAATATAAATTTTATGACAAGACCGTTAAGAAACAATCAATTTAGTTTATTGAACAGAAGACCTGGAAGTGATTGAGTACTGGTGTAAAAGAAATTGGTAATGCGGGGGTTTATAATAGTCTCCAATGCACAGAGAAACATACACTGACTGAAAACTTAAGTTAGGTAGATTCAATTTTGAATGAAACTGAAAATTTGTAAATTAAAATTATTTTATTTTCAGATAAGTTTTTAAAGTTAATTTATTCTTTTTTTTTAAATTGAGTGAGATTTAGAAAAAAAAATAACTGGGAAATCTTTTTAAAACATAATATCTATTTCTGATCTGAAAGTTTTTAGAGGTTTGGTGGTCACTTTGTAGCCTTGAACTATATAAAATTTATGACACAAATTTAAGACCCAACTAAACATAATTTTAGATAATATATTTTGGCCTAGTTCTGTTAGGCCTAAAACTGTTTCACTCTGAAGCATACTCCTTGTGTAAAAGAAGAGTATCTGGAAATGTCATTTATCAGGAGATCTGTTGTTTTCATTTTATTTAAAAAACAAAAAGGTGTTATGACTGCAGGGCTGCAGAAGAAATATACTCTGGGGCCAAGAGGAGAGGGAATTGAATTGTTCACAATCAGCAGAATTCTTACCCAAATTCTAATGGAATAGGCATACTTGTGCTATCCCATTGTCTACAGTTTCTACCCTTGTTTTGCACTGTGTATCCTGCCAGATTGAAAAGTTGTTTCTCAGAATGTAATTTGAATAATGTATGACAGCCCATAAGAGAGAACTTGATCTGAAGAATCTTTAACATGGATGATGAAGCTAAACCTTGGACCTTAGGCTTAATTTGAAAATGTTTGTGAGGAAAAAAAGTCTTCATAACCTGAGCAGTACAGTGGGGAATGACTTAGGAAGAAAAATGTGTATTCACTCATAAAGAAACTGATTTTTAATTAGTCACCTCCAAAAATCCTTCTTAATTTGCATAACCTTAGTTGGCCTCATTTCTGTTATTTATGCACCTTATTCCATGCTGTATTCGTCCAGTATTGGTTTCAGGCATGGGAAATGTTAGGAAGTTAGTTAGGGCAGCAGGCTGCCAGGGTAACAAAGTGAAGACATATCAGTTGCGTATTTCAGCTGTATGAAAGCAAAAGATGTTGCAGTGGCTGCTCATGAAAGTGTGGGATTGAACAATGTATGCTACCATTGAAAGGAAAAACAAAAATCAAACAGGAGAAAAGAAGAAAAGACAGTAAAGGGACTTCTGATATTTTTCCCTACTGATAGCCCTTACACAATCCTGCTCTTCAGGGGTCCAGGGGTCTGTCTTAATTCCTCATCATATATTTTTCCCTTCTTCCCTTCCCTTCCCTTCCCTTCCCTTCCCTTCCCTTCCCTTCCCTTCCCTTCCCTTCCCTTCCCTTCCCTTCCCTTCCCTTCCCTTCCCTTCCCTTCCCTTCCCTTCCCTTCCCTTCCCTTCCCTTCCCTTCCCTTCCCTTCCCTTCCCTTCCCTTCCCTTCCCTTCCCTTCCCTTCCCTTCCCTTCCCTTCCCTTCCCTTCCCTTCCCTTCCCTTCCCTTCCCTTCCCTTCCCTTCCCTTCCCTTCCCTTCCCTTCCCTCCCCTTTCTTTTTCCCTTTCTTTTTCCCTTTTCCCCTCAATGTTCAGAAACAACCTGGCTTCTGCTCCTTTCAATGCAGTAAAATTGACTTCGGTTCACACAGCTGAGAAACTTTGACTCAGGTCTTGCTTAGCTGTTCATTCATATGTAGTAATCAGCTTTGTATGGATGACTTGATCTGTCCAAGCTTTTTCATTTCCCACTACTTTATTTATATATCTTATAGAGTAACCAATGGGCTCTGAGCTGACCACTGTAACTGAAGAGCAAGATCTTGAATTTACGATGGATAGTTTTGTGAAAATATTCAGCTCATTGCTTACTAGAAATCAAAAAAGAAAACAGAAGTTGGGAATTGCTAGTAAGCTGTTTTATACATAATGTACACCCAGACCTTGATTGCTCTTCTCTCTTTGGGTCCCATTGTTTCAAAGCATATAGAAATGAGAAAGTACAAAAAACAGGTATGAAAATGACAGGATTTCTCCTGTAAATGTACAGATACACAGCCTACCAGTGACAACAGTCGGAAGAAGACAGTTGTCATGGGCAGGCTGTGTGTCTGTACAGTCTGTGCATTAAGTAATTGGATTGATTCCATCGATAGCTTGCTAAAATACAGAAGATTGCACTGAATGCACCTCCGGTAAATGCATTTGTAAATGCTAATAGTTTTTTTTAGGTCCCATATATACTGCTTAGGACCACAGCTAATCACCTTTTCAAATTCTTGGTGTACCATTCCGAAACCTGTTACCCAGGTTTGTGATACAAACTGTATAGACTGGCTGTATAGACTACCCTTCCTGTTTTGCCCTCACATATGTCTTCATCTTTATTCTTACTCTACATTCCTAGTTCTTCCTACTCTCTGTCACAAAGTCATATATGTCAAAAAAGTGTATGTATGAGCATGAGGCATGAGCCAACTCATTCCATTAAAGACAATCTGAGCTCTGCATCTTTAAGCCATAAGTAAACTAAATTTAATATATATTTTTATTCCGTGTTATTTATTCGTCACCATGTCCCAGAATAAATATTTCCAAGAATGACCTTTTGTCTTACTTGCCTTATATTCTCCTGGGATAAAACGGCATTTGGTAGTAAATTTCAACTTATTTTCCTATACGAACAAAGAGCAAAAGGTTACTAAACCAGCCATTACTTCATCTAAACTGCCATTATAATCAGAGACAATTCAGCCAATACAGTTGTTGATTCTGAGAGCTGTTCTTCTATCCAGACGTAAATACCTTTTCCCGGATAAGCTGGATTGCTCTCTAGTCTCCACTGTCAGTACTGAGAAGGAGCTTGATCCACTTGCCTAAATATAGGCTTCCAGGACCAGCAGCCAGTGGCCAGACAGGATACCCTGAGCCATCTTGTCATGGAGTTGTTTACTTTTAGGTAACCGATTCTCCCTTAGCTCCTCACTGAATTGTAATAAAAGCTTAGACACCTTTGCACACACATATCTTAAACCTTAGACAAAAACTTTTAGTGTGATTTGGGAGGCTGTAAGGTATTTTATATGCCCTCCACCTGGTGCTCCAGATGGTTGTCGTTCTCCTGTAGTCTCTGTGTCAAGTCTGCCAACCTTGTGCAGGTACTGTGGATTTCTTTTAGTGTCTCATATTGTACTAGATGCTTAGTCTCAACTACTGAATTAATTAGTTTAGTAAATTAATATTCCATACAAATTAAAGGATTTAGTGCTGCACCTGCTCTTTACTGGGCTATCTCAAATGTTTTGAAGGAAGATTAAAAAAAAAAGGACAATGCACAGGTATGAAGAAATCTTTCCACTTCTACTCCAGTCTCAAATTTTTCATTTGTAGTGATTGTTTCATAAGCTGATGAGTGAAAGTAATATATCTTCTAAAGCATAATGTAAAATGAGACAAGCTTCTTTTTTCTTTTTTCTTCTTTTTTACCAGTAATTAATTCTTTCTTGTATGCATTGTACGCTGCTTGCGTTCACCTTCATTTAGATTTGATGCTGGCCTGTTTACTACAGCTTTATTCAAATCCAACTGCTCTTGGTATTTTTCTTGTTATTATACAGAGGAATCAATTTAAGCACACGTAAAATCTGCTGGAACACCTGCCATCCCCCAACACCACCCACACATGACAGAAATGTACTGCAGAAAGCTACAGTTTAGATGCTTTAGTTAAACTGAACAGATATTTTTGTATATTCCTTGGTACCCACATAGGCAGCAAAGGATTCCTTTTTCAGCCTTCTATCTTTTTATCTGGATGCATTATTTACACTCCTCATTTCTAAAACTTCCTGGACTTTCAATACAGAGTGACTTAAAAGTTCACATTTACCCTCACTCTTTTAGAGCACCAAAAGTACAGGGAAGAAGGAGGGGGCTTGCTTATGTTCCTCTGGTGAAATATTTTATAGTCCATTTATTCCATTGAGGGAGATGTTACATCATAGCACTACTAACATGGACAATGGGATAATGAAGCATCCATACTGTATGAATATACTATTGGATTTCTCAATGAACCATCTAAACTGAAGGAGGATACAGGCAGTCAAATATTCCAGGATGCGTATTTCATTCCTATTTATTATAAGGCAGGTTTTTTACTTAGGCTACTAAAATAGTGACTGTATTTATTAAGCTCTGCCAGTAGGGCTCTCTCTTGCATTATATTTGAATTCAATCAGGACATTTTCATTTTGTGTGCATAGTCTCCTTTTCTAGGCAATTTTAACCCTGAAATTTTAAATCAATAGCCCTAGTTATAGAACCTATTAGCAAAAGAGTTAGATCACCTTTGTATTCAGGGTTCCGATAGGAAGATATTTCTGAGATATTTATTTCCTTTTTAAGTTATCTTATTCCTGTTTAGTGAAGATGTGCATATGCAGTTAATGCCCAACACTTTTACCTGCAATGCCTTTTAGGAATTTAAATAGCCAATAGCTTAATGTATATTTCCAAGAAGTGGGGGAGATCTTGATGGTGCTCCAGATCCCACGTCAGTCCCAAGATAGACAGATATTACATCACTACCTTTAATCTGTGTTGGGACAAGACACAGGTGCAGGGCATTTCTTCATGTCTTATGGTTCCTACTGGAAAGAAACCCAGCTAGTATACAGGTCCCCCATTCTGAACAATCAGGGATCAGGACTACACCCATAACAAAACCCAGACCTACCTTCAGTTTATACCAAATCATCTAGACCCTTAAATGGATCAAGGGCCTTCCTTTCACAGCAGTCAGAACTCCCACAGAACATACAAACTATACGTATGCTTTCTTACTAAGTAACATTTTAACTTTTTTTTTTTTTTCACAACACCTAGTACCCCACTGCCAAAGATGTCCTTGTGCATTTCTGTGTAGTAATTTTGTTTTTATAATTGGAAATAAATATCTTAAGAAAGTTTCTCTTCATTTAAATACACAAAAAGAAAAAATTCCAATGTGAACAAGAGCATCAAATGACTTTGTGGTCAGTACAAAGAGATTTATCCCATTTATCTCAAACGTCTACCCAAGACTTTTGAAAGTGCCTATCTCCCCTCTTTAGATACAGCTATACCTGGCTTAGACTAATCATCTATCTTTTTACACAGTAAAAATTACGTGAGTTGTTTCCATCTTTCTCTTCCTTTGGAAATTTCCCATTTAATGTCCAGCAGCTGTGTACAGCCTTTATCACCCAGTTCCTTGACGTCTTCAGACACAATACTGTGATGCAACTGTAAAACACTCATGTGAGGTAGAAGAGTCATGGTAGACATAGTGGCAGTGTTCCATAAGTACCAACCTCACTTCAGAATAGCTATATTGCTTGGCAGCAGCTAAGACTTTGGCACAAATTCATCTTCAGAACTCATGTAATTTTAAGAGTAACTGTGATAGAAGTGGGTTGTTTGGGGTTTTTTGTTGGGTTTTTTTGTTTGTTTTTTGGTTGTTTTTTTTTTTTTTTTGCAGGCCAGCTTGCCCCATCTGTTACGATTCTGTTATTTTTGAGAATTATTTCCCTGGAGTTTGGTAATGATACAAACATTCAGAATTCTCAAAGACTTTCCTTCCTAAGCTTTTTTTTTTTTTTTTTTAAAAAGGCATCTGTTTGCTTTATATAGCCTATGTGCATCCCAATTAACACACAACGTCTTTTAGTTGTTACGTTTATTCCAACATCATAACATCATTCCAACATCATCTGGCTTTTAGGCCAGAGTTTTAGAGCAGAGATTTGTAGATCTGATTACCTGTTCATGTTCTAATTTACAATTGTATTCAGACCCCTAGAAAATCTTAGGAAGGATTCTAGAAACTTGAACATCCAAGTAATGCTTTTGAAATCAGGTGCCTAAGTAGGGATTTAAGCAATTAGTTTTCAAACTCTGAGATTGCAGACTTACATATAGCTAAATACGTTAACTCTATATCACAGCAACCAATGATCCAAGATTCAGCTCATGTAATTTAGATCAATTATGAATTAGATTAGAAAGTGATTAAGAACACAGAGTAAGATCAGTATCTTCTTGGAAGTTTCTAGCTTTTTTAATGGACCAGAGAGAGAACCTAGATGGCTGCCTCTGAGGCAACTCAAGATACAAGAGGTTAATCCTTTCCTAAGGGACCATATTGTGAGTACATTTAAAAATTGAAAGTATGCAGCAAAGTTTCTTTTAAATACTGGATATAATATCATGCAACAGGGAAAATGAAGATTGAACTGTGACTAAAGTTAATCTGTAGGCAGTGTGGACATTCTTAATTCTTTGCCTTTGATTTTAATTTCCTGATAAGGATTATATCTGCAACCTAGATCCCAAAATGATAAAATAATGATAGAAAGATTATTAGTGCAGAATTTCTAGCTCTGAATGGAATAATAATAATAATAATAATAATAATAATAATAATAATAATAATAATAATAATAATAATAATAATAATAATAATAATATAAAGTAAAATGAAAAATGATATAATCTTCTCAGGGTTCTTCTAATGGGAAGAAATCTAAGTTCCAATAAACCACAGACTAGTCAACCAAACCAAAACTGGGTATATATTGCCTCGTGGCCTTCTGCCATGGAATACTGAACAAAGGCTGAATAGCATTGATCAAAATGAGATTCCATGTAAGTCACAAAAATTTATAACATATCAGGCAGCTCTAGCAGCAACTAAAGAGGTGAACGTTAAGACTTTTTATTTATGTTTCCCCTCTCCACATCAGTGCTGCATGATGCCAAGATTCATTTATGATTCTTTTGTTCATATCCCAGTTACTTCATTTCTACCAAAGTCAACATGCTGTACTAAAGACATTAACAACAAAACACAACAAATATTGCGCAGTAAATTTCATTTAAGAAATCAATCTTCATTATAAATTAACAAGATAATTTCTAAAGACTATCTTATAAAAGAAATGTGATCATTATGTAAAGGTGTACATAGTGAAATTGTGGAAGAAACATAACGTGTAAATTTTCCTTCTGTTCTTATTTATTGTTAGCTATTCCTAGCATTTCATGGTTGCATTTTTTGTTAGTAGAACTCTCTATAAAAATTGGTACATATTTGAGTAAAACCATTTTAATTCAGTAACAGTTTACACTTGCAAAACTACATGTTTAGAGAATTGCAGAGTTGCTGGAAATGACAGTGGAGGAAGGAGGACAACAGTGAGGCAGAGAATGTCATTGCCAATTTATTACCCTTTTGCTTTTTCAATATTAAAAAAAAAAAAAAGCCTTTGGGTGATGGAGGGGAATCTTGCATAGGTTCATATGTAAATTCATGACCATCTGCACTTCTTTCAGAAACGTGCACAGAATCATGGGTGATATCCATGTTAAAAATATTTTTGTAGAAATGAGGTACATGAGTGATTAGCATGATTAGCTATTCTACTTTAGTTTGATGACTGCTCACACCTTTAATATTATGCTTGCTACCACCTGGGATCCATATATTAATAGACTGTTTTTTTTTAAGTACTTGGTCTCTGAACTTATATAATTGCAGTCAATAGACAAAAAAAAAAAAAACACCAAACTAGAAAACATTCATCATCAGGAAACTCTTTAGTTGTTCACTGATAAATGATATATAGATGGCATTTAAATAAGACTTTTAATAGTTGGAACTAAAAATTGTGGCTAAGTTTGCATTTTTCCTGACTACCATATACTATTGACTCTTCAAGTGACCTTACAACGTTTCGAACAGACTTAACTTCACACATATTTGTTTCCAGGCCTAGTCCTACAGCAAATAGTTTCAGTTTTACCAAGATTGTACAAATCCTGTTTTAGAGATTAAATTGCTTTCAACTCTGTCCATGGCCTTGCTCTGCCTTGTGTCTAACCCGTCAAAGCTCAAAGCTGATACCGACTTAAGACAGACCTTTCTTCTCTCATAGTGAAAATCAGCTACAATTTGCTGCTAATTTTCTCTCATCTCCTCATCAGAAGTTATGTTTAATGTGATGAATTTAAAGAGTCAAGATGTACTGTGAGTCCCTCAGCTGCTGCTCCACAGGGCTTGGGTCTCCTTTAGGTTTTGTCGCATATTCTGTCTCATGCCCTGTCTTCTTCAATTCCTCTCTGCTGTACCAGCCATGTGTGGATGTTTCAGACAGCCTAGGGCAACTTAGTATGGTGTTCTGGAAGTAATACTGAAGAATCTGTGTCTTGTCCATGTCGCTCACCTATAGCTGTAGATGTCCTTTGGCATTCTATATAAAATTAATTCTTCAAAAACAAGATCTCCTTAAGGTTGTGACTTTTCTTGGGTGAAGCTCATGAGGAACCCCATTCCATGCTACTATGGTACCTACAGAAGTGCAACAAACACATACAAACCATCATTTAATCTGCTGTTTTGTTTTTTTTTTTATTAGACTGTTCTTAGTCTTTCAATTAGGGTTTACAGTAGACCATTTGTTTACTTACAAGTTTCATTAAATATTTACCTTTTTGGTCTGTGACATATTTTTTACAAGATCTCTAAAATTATTTTTTAAATTATAATAGTTATTATTGTCAGTATTCTGGTTTTGAGTGAAAGTTACTGTCAACAAAAGACTGACAATGTCATGGTAAAAAACAAAACAAAACAAAGCAAAACCCCAAAGCAACTCTAGTAACTAGATATTGCAGAAAACTGGTTTGAGGAACAATGAATACAATGTCAGGAAGATAGCTTTGAATATATGGCTGTAAAAGTTTCTATTTGAAGAAGATAATCATTCAGGTAATGGGAAAAAAACTAACAAACAAATAATCAATCAATCAAACAAACAAACACAACAGAAATCCCAGGGATGGTTTATATAAAGAGCACAAAGACTAGATAGAACTGAGAAATAATAATAAGAACTGAGAAATAATTAGGCAGAGATTACCAATAAAAAGATAAACGAGGAGGAAATTGGCTTATCATGCTATCAATCCTTAAATCAAAGGTGTTTAAGTGTGATTCGTTTATTATCCTTCAACTAAAATGTGAAACTTTTATCCAAAATCAGCTCTCTGTAGGGTAAGAATATTTAGAGTTTTTCTAAAGAAAATCTATGATCAATTAATTCTTTGAATAACTGTGGTGGGTTGACTTTGGTTGGCTGCCAGACCCCTACCCAGCTGCACTGTCAGCCCCTCTCCTCAAGAGGACAAGGGGAGAAAGTAAAATAGAAAAGCCCAGGGGTCAAGATACAGACAGGGAAATCACTTACAAATTACTGTCACAGGCAAAACAGTTGACTTTGGGAGAAATTAATTTATTGCCAAATAAAATAGACTTGAATGGTAAGGAAAAAATACAAAACTTAAAACACATTCCCCTGACACATCCTTTTTCCTAGGCTCAACTTCACTTCTTCACACCTGACTCCTCTACCTACCCTTAGTCTAAGCAGCAGAAGTGTGACAGGGTTTTGTCTCCATTTTGTTTTGTTTGTCCCCATCTTTTGTGTAGGCCCCCTTTAAGTACTGAAAGGACACAATAACATCTCCCCAGAACCTTCTCTTCTCCAGGCTGAACAACCCCAACTCTCTCAGCCTGTCCTCATAGGAGAGGTGCCCCAGCCCTCTGATCATTTCTGTGGCCCTCCTCTGGATGCGCTCCAACAGATCCATGTCTTTCCTGTGCTGAGGACTCCAGAACTGGATGCAGTACTTCAGATGGGGTCTCACCAGAATAGAGTAGAGGGGCAGAATCACCTCCCGGCTGGCCACGCTTCTTTTGATGCAGCCCAGGATACAGTTGGCCTTCTGGGCTGCAAGTGTACATTGTCAGTTCATGTCCAGCTTTTCATTCACCAGAACTCCTAAGTCCTTCTCAGCAGGGCTGCTCTCAAACCTTTCATCCCCCCAGCCTGTATTGATACCAGGGGTTGCCCCAAACCAGGTGCAGGACCCTGCACTTGGCCTTGTTGAACCTCATGAGGTCCACATGGGCCCACTTCTTGAGCTTGTCCAGGTCCCTCTGGATGGCATCCCTTCCCTCAAGCATGCCAACTGCACCACTCACCTTGGTGTCATCTGGAAACTTGCTGAGGGAGCACTCAATCCCACTGTCTATGTCATTGATGAAGATACTCTTTTGTATGTTCAGGTTCCTCAGGTGGTCACAAACCTGATCTTCTCCTACAGTGGGAGGGACCTTTCTCCCCCTGTCCCTGCCTTGCCATCCGTCCACTTGACAGGTGTGGGGAGAGATGTTGCCAGTGAAGACTAAGGCCAAAAAGGTTGTTGTGTACCTCAGCCGCCTTCTCATCCGTTGTTACCAGTTTGGCAGTCTTGCTCATCAGAGGAAGTACGCTTCCTTTGACCTTCCTTTTCTGTCTGACATACCTGTAGAAGTCCATATTATTATTCTTTGTGTCCCTCGCCATATTCAGCTCCAGGTGTGTACTCCTGACTCCATCACTACACAACCGGGCAGCGTCCCGATACTCCTCCCAGGATACATCTCCCTGCTTCCACTGCCTGTGCACCTATTTCTTGCCCTTTAGTGTGACCAGCAGGTCTTGATAGCCATGCAGGTCTTTTGCCTTCCTTTCCTGATTTCTTACACCTGCAGATCAAGAGCTCTTGTGCTCTAAAGAAAGCATCCTTAACAATTTGCCAACTCTATTCTGCTCCCTTGCCCCTAAGGGCAGTTTTCCAGGGGGTCCTATTGACTAACTCCTTGGCAAACTGGAAGTTTGTTTTCCTAAAATTCAGGGTCCTGATTTACTCTTCTCCTGACTGATATTTCTCAGGACTGTGAACTCCACCAGTGCCTGATCACTGCAGCCCAGGCTGCCTCCAATATTGATATTACTGATTAACTCACTTGTGTTGGTGACCATCAGGTCTGGTATCACATCCCCTCTGGTAGGGCTGTCTATTACCTGCCTTAAGAAGTTATCCTCAATGCACTCCAGCAGTCTCCTGGATTGCCTACAGCTCACTGTGTCACTTTTCCAGCAGATGTTGGGGTGGCTGAAGTCCCTCAGCAGGACAAGAGCCTGAGAGTGCAAGACCTTCTGTAGCTGGAGTAAGAAGGCTTCCTCAATAGGCTCCTCTTGATAGGGCAGCCTGTATTAAATGCCAACCCCAAAGGTTCTGTTTCTTGACTTGGTCTCTTATTCTTACCCATAGTCTTTCAGCCTGCTCATGGCTATTCTTCAGAGACAGCTCTTCACACTCTATCCATTTCTTGGTATAGAAAGCAACATCTCTGCCTCTCCTTCCTTACCTGTCCCTTCTAAACAGCCTGTAGCCATCAATAGCCACACTCCAGTCATGGGATTGGTCGCACCAGGTTTCAGTAATGGCAACTAGGTTGTA
Organism: Vanellus vanellus; assembly: GCF_965231255.1. Lineage (NCBI taxonomy): Eukaryota > Metazoa > Chordata > Aves > Charadriiformes > Charadriidae > Vanellus > Vanellus vanellus. The sequence goes on from NC_138905.1 coordinate 166,982,071, forward strand.
TCTTTCTAGTAGCACAGTGGCTTCCAGCTCCTTCTGTTTGTTGCCCGTGCCGTGTGCATTGGTACAGAGACACTTCAGCTGAGCTGTTGGCTATGTCACCTTCTTAGAAGAACATCCCTCAGTTCCTCTGAGGAATTTCACTGGTGTTTTCCTGTTGGCTCAGGGAACCTGTTACCTCAGGACCCCCTGTCTCATCATAGAATCATGAAATCATAGAATCATAGAATGGTTTAGGTTGGAAAAGACTGAAGATCATTGAGTTCCAACCCCCCTGCCATAGGCAGGGACACCTCCTAACTAGACCAGGTTGCCCAAGGCCACATCCAGCTTGGCCTTGAACACCTCCAGGCATGGGGCCTCAACAACCTCTCTGGGCAACCTGTTCCAGTGCCTTACCAACCTCAAAGTGAAAAACTTCTTCCTAATGTGCAATCTGAACCTGCCCTCTTCCAGTTTAAAGCCATTCCCCCTCGTCCTATGGCTACATGCCCTAGTAAAAAGTCCTTCCCCAGCTCTCCTGTAGGCCCCTTTTAAGTACTGCAAGGCCACAATAAGATCTCCCTGGAGCCTTCTCTTCTCCAGGCTGAATGGCCCCAACTCTCTCAGCCTCTCCTCATAGGAGAGGTGATCCAGCCCTCGGATCATCCTTGTGGCTCTCCTCTGGACACGCTCCAGCAGGTCCATGCCCTTCTTATGTTGGGGACTCCAGAGCTGGATGCAGGACTCCAGGTGGGGTCTCACAAGAGTGGAGTAGAAGGGCAGAATCACCTCCTTTGACCTGCTGGCCACACTTCTTTTGATGCAGCCCAGGATACGGTTGGCCTTCTGGGCTGCTATCACACACTGCTGGCTCATGTTGAGCTTCTTGTCAATCAGCACTCCCAGGTCCTCCTCCTCAGGGCTGCTCTCCAGCCATTCCCCACCCAGCCTGTATTTGTGCTTGGGATTGCCCCGACCCAGATGTAAGACCTTGCACTTGGCCTTGTTGAACTGCATGGGGTTGACTTGGGCCCACCTCTCCAGCCTGTCCAGGTCCTTCTGGATGGCATCCCTCCCCTCCAGTGTGTCTACCTCACCAAACAGCTTGGTATCATTGGGAAACTTGCTGAGGGTGCACTCAACCCCCCTGTCCATGTCGCTGACAAAGATGTTGAACAGTACAGGCCCCAGTCCCGACCCCTGAGGAACGCCACTTGTCACTGCTCTCCACTTGGACATCGAGCCGTTGACCACAACTCTTTGAGTGAGACCGTCCAGGCAATTCTTTAACCACCGAGTGGTCCATTTATCGAATCCGTGTCTCTTCAATTTAGAGACCGGGATATCGTGTGGGACAGTGTCAAACGCTTTGCACAAATCCAAGTAGATGACATCAGTTGGTCTTCCCTTGTCCACTGCCACTGTAAGCCCTTCGTAGAAGGCCATCAGATTTTTCAGGCGTGACTTGCCCTTGGTGAAGCCATGCTGGCTGTCACCAATCACCTCCTTGTTTTCTACATGCCTCAGCAGAGTTTCCAGGAGGATCTGCTCCATGATCTTGCCAGGGACAGAGGTGAGACTGACTGGCCTGTACTTCCTTGGGTCTTCCTTATTTCCCTTTTTGAAAATAGGGGTTATGTATCCCCTTTTCCAGTCGGCAGGATCCTCCCCAGACCGCCACAATTTCTCAGATATGATGGCTAGTGGCTTAGCAACCTCATCTGCTAGCTCCCTCAGGACCCACGGATGTATCTCGTCAGGTCCCAATGACTTATGTACCTTCAGATTCCTCAGGTGGTCTTGTACTTGATCTTCACCTACAGTGGGCAGTTCTCCATTTTCCCAGTCCTCGTCTTTGCATTTTGCATCTCATGTCTGTAAGACTTGAAGTGTGCTGCAATGTAGCCAACACATGTCACAGCAACAGGCTGAGGACCCTCGCTAACACCTTGTCCCTCTAACCTTGGTGTGTCATCCCATAGCTTGCCACAGACAGGCCTGATATTGGCCCCCTCAAGCTTAAAGTCCCAAGGCCCTGAAGTCTCTTTTGATCCCTCTTGGACTATGCTTCAAGAGTCCATCATCATCATCCACATGGAAGAACATCAGTCGGTAATAGCCTGAGGACCATACCAGACTAGGAATTTTCCTAGTGATTTCCTTAACCCAGGCCCCTAAGAGCAGAGTCTGGCCAGCATACTGGACCCTCTGTTCCCCTCAGAAGGGAGTCGCCTACAAATATAACACTTCTTTTCTCTCTCTTGGTGTGAGATATGGGGGTCATGATACAGTGGATAGGCTTTTCTGACCTTGGCAGCACCTCTGGTGAATATGGACCATCATCCACATCATCATCCATTGCCTGGCCTTCCACATCCAGAACTTTGTACCTGTTGTGCAGAAGCACGTGGGAAGGTGTGGGGGGGAGGGGGGGGGGGCTTCACTTGCCGCCCTAAGTGTGGACTTGCCTCCATTCACTCCTTTTCTCAAAGCTACTGCCTGCAGCCTGTTGGGGGACGATACAGGATCCCCTTGATCTTGGGTTTTTCCTGGTGGTTGTTCCCATTTCTGTCTCAGGGAGGGAAGAGCACGGTTCCATCAGTCTATCTTTTTCTCAACTCTCTGATGCTCCTTAACCTTTCTACTGCCTCTTGTAGCTCTGCCACCAGGCTGAGCACATCATCCACCTGGTGATACTTCACACAGCCGTTTTCACTACTGCCACCTGTTACCAGCAAAAGGCTCTGGCACTCCCTGCAGCCTGAGACCTGGATGGCTGTATATTCTTGTGGGAACTCTGTTTGGGTTGCCACATCCTTTGTGCCAAGTGCAGAGGCCATGGCTTTCTGCCATGTAAATACCATAGCTGAGCTCTTTTTGAGAGGGTGATGACCACCTATTGCATTCACCTCTTGAGCTGCGAGGGTGGCACCCTTCCTGCGTGAACTGCCACGCAAACTGACATGCCACACTGTGGCTGGTACACCACACCCTGGCTGACACACCACACCATGTTTGTCCACTCTGGTCACAGCATTCCTGGTCGCTTGCACTCCCCAGTATGCTTTTTATAGGCGTGGAGGAGGTCTTGGTTGTTCTGGCAATCCCAGACCTTGTCAGCATCTCCCATGAGAGCTGACAGCTCCTAGCAGGTCTCTCCACTGCCCTGACATTTCCCTATCTGAGGAAAACCACCTGTGCACTGAGATCTGACACTCCACAGAGGGTTGGACTGGCTCCAGAGCAGCTCACCTCAATGACTGACCATTCATCTGTCACTTTGGTGTACACAAGGCTGTTTCTCTCTCTCTTTTTTTTTTTTTTTTTTTTTCTCTTTTCCCCTCACTCCTCCCTCCTGGGCAGCATTTTTCCTTTTCTTAAACGCGTTTTCCTAGAGACACCACCATCTCGGCTGAGGGGCTCAGTTATGTCTTGGATGGCTCAGTGGTGGGTCTACTGGAGCCAGCTAGAATTGTTGGTGTCCAGCACAGAGCAGCCCGTGTTCTCTCCTCACAGAGGCTCCTCTATGTCCCTCACTGCCAAAACCTTGGCACCTACACCCAATACAGTGACCTTCTCTGCAGTTTCACACTTTCCTTTGTCTTGTTGCATGTGTAGTGTATGAATTGCTTTGTCAAATATGTGCAGGTCTTCTAACAGAAAGTACTTTAGGCTGTATGGATGTCCTAATCCACATGCGGAAATATTTCACAGAATCTATACAATGTGTATTAAAGGACAGGGATAAAACTATGTGGCTTTATTCTTTTTCTTTCCTTCATTGCATCAGATGTTCTGTTTAGGATATAATCAATATACCAAGTGGTATCTGTGTTTGAAGACTGTCTGGCACCTCTGAGATACACAATACACTTTGTCTTTTCCTTTTCACACACTGTTTTTTAGGAATCATGATATATATTTATTTTCTAATAAAAGGTTATTGAAATCTTAGAAAGGCTCTCAAATGGCACACAATACCAGCAAAACCCTCAGGGAAGGTAGGTACCAAACTACTTTCTCTTAGATTTATCTTTTCTTGATGATATATTTAGAAAATCAGAAGCTTTCAGATTTTTATAATATGCATCAGGTGGTTTTGATTTTCTTTTTCTTTTATAAAAGGATATATTTTAATATTTTAATATTTTAATTTGTCCAGGAAATACATTTTCGTTCAAAGGTTTGAAAGAGACTTCAAACTAATTAAACACCTTATTTGTATTAGTCCCATGGATAAACTGAAAACCAAAATCATCATAGTCTAGCTCATCCTTTTGAATTTTAGTATAAAGAGTTGTTCGGTACATTACACTATCATCTTTTAAGTTTGTAAAGCAAAACATCCAGTGATTGACTTAGATGTTTAATTATAACACCACCTTTGAAACACCAAGGAAACGTTTGTGGGCTTTTTTTTGTCTTTTGACTGTGACAAGATATCGGAGAAGTCTATCATAGCTGATCTTTCTTGCATGTGCCTACCTTTAAGAAGTGGTTCCAGATTTCAGATTCTGAGTAGACAGAGGCATCATATGCAGTCAAAATTCAGGCATGACAGATCTGAAGAATAAAAAGATTTCAAACACATGTTTATTGTTGCCTGTAATAGGATTCTTCTCATCTAATTTTAGCCATCTAAAAGTCAGGTGTCTATTTTAAGTTATTGATGGAAGCTGCTTCCACTGGTAGTGGAGAGAGCAAGCCATCACTATCAAGTTGTTCATCGTTGTAACACATGTAGTTGGAATAAGTAATTCCCTGGAGGGTTATTATGTTTCTCCATTAACTGTAGAATAAATTTGAATAACTAGAAGAGAGATTTCTGGAGACCTGAAGTTAGGTGAGATAAATCTTATTCTTTTTTAATTTTCTTTAGACAGCACTTTTACTCTACATGCTTTTGGCTTTCTCTAGATAAAATATGAGTCAGGGATAGTGCTATGCAAGCAAACGCAAACTGATTAAAGGAAAGAAGAAAAAAGAAACCTTCAAAGAATATTAATCAGCAATACGCAATTAGTGGCTATTTTCTAAAACCTGGGTCTGTTATTAGGATGCAAAAAAGCAGCTAAGTAATGTTCAAATTTACTGGTGTTGTCTTCCCTGCTCCCTTGAGAGCAGGATTGAGAGTGGCTCTGCTAAAGGATAAGAAACCTATAATTACATATTTTTCTCAGTCCATTATATCATACAAACAATTTTCTGTCTTATACAGAAGCTTGTTTTCTTTCAAAGACGGAAAGTGGATCATTAATCTCATTCATAGCCTCTTTTTCAAGTGAATCTGAAATTAATCAGAAACTTTCAGTTTAGCCAAAGGGAAGCAAGTTTTTTGTTGCTTTCTGGTGTTTTTTCATATGAACTGAAGGGTCATCATAGCCTTTATAAAAAACAACATGAAATCATGTGAGCAAGGTATAAGTAAGGGGAAGTATGGAAAACTATGTTTCTTTTCTGTTTGTGTGAAAGGATGTAGTGTTTTGTATGAAGTTCACATTTGTGAACAGCAAAGTAGTGAAAAAATTACTTGTATGATAAATGCGCTACATTTCTGCCGTCTGCAAGTGGCACTTGTAGGAGACAGAAAGACAAAATGTATGAAGAAAATCACGTATGGGTCAAATTTCCACTGATCTGGATACAATTTATCTTTACTTTATATCTGTCACATACGTATTTTATGTGAGTTCTCCTGCTGAGTCTAATCAATGAGTCAATATTTTCAAAACACGTAGTATTTCAATGATACTGAAAACCTTTTAACATATCCACATACAAAGCATTAATGAAGAATTTTACAGACCTTCACAGAAGCCAAGATTTATTGAAGTTTGTGACAGTTCTGAAGAAATTATTCTGGAAAAACTGTCAAAATTAATAGTGTGCTAATGTTTTTCTATGGGCTTTATAAATCATTCCTGAAACTCCAATGCTAGAAAATACAATTCTCTATTATATTTGTAAGTTGATCAACTATTTATAAAAATGTCTTTTTAATATTCTATAGTTTTTCCTCAGATTATTTGTTAAAAGTTATAGATACCTCAGTCCTTAATGAATGTTGATTTTCCTGTAATAGTTCTTTAACATTGTTTCTTTTTTTGGGGGTTGGGGTGGGATAGGGAGATATTTTATATCTCAATATTTATGTATTTCTATGGAAATATCATTCTTTGACTGTTACATCTTCTGTGTTGTTTTCCTGTTTGCTTGGTTTTGGGGTTTGTTTGTTTGTTTTGTTTTGTTTTTCCCTGGTGTTTTAGTATTTATTTTTGCAATGGAATTTTATCAAAGCATATCTCATTGACTCATATAGGAATAGCATCTTTTGCTGCCACTGTCCCATCCTTTTCAGATAGAAGGAACTGTTTTCTGCTGCAGTGTGCATCAATAAGTTTTCAATTGTCTACAGGGATAGTGGTGGTACTTAGAATTATAGAATCATAGAATGGTTTAGGTTGGAAAGGATCTTGAAGATCATCGAGTTCCAACGCCTTGCCATAGACAGGGACACCTCCTAACTAGACCAGGTTGCCCAAGGCCACATCCAGCCTAGCCTTGAATACCTCCAGGCATGGGGCCTCAACAACCTCTCTGGGCAACCTGTTCCAGTGCCTTACCACCCTCAAAGTGAAAAACTTCTTCCTAATGTGCAATCTGAACCTGCCCTCTTCCAGTTTAAAGCCATTCCCCCTCGTCCTATGGCTACATGCCCTAGTAAAAAGTCCTTCCCCAGCTCTCCTGTAGGCCCCTTTTAAGTACTGAAAGGCTGCAATAAGATCTCCCCGGAGCCTTCTCTTCTCCAGGCTGAATGGCCCCAACTGTCTCAGGCTCTCTGCATAGGAGAGGTGATCCAGCCCTCGGATCATCCTCGTATCTCTCCTCTGGACACGCTCCAGCAGTCCTTCTTATGTTGGGGACTCCAGAGCTGGATGCAGGACTCCAGGTGGGGTCTCATGAGAGTGGAGTAGAAGGGCAGAATCACCTCCTTTGACCTGCTGGCCACGTTTCTTTTGATGCAGCCCAGGATACGGTTGGCCTTCTGGGCTGCGATCGCACACTGCTGGCTCATGTTGAGCTTCTCGTCAATCAGCACCCCCAGGTCCTTCTCCTCAGGGCTGCTCTCCAGCCATTCCCTGCCTAGCCTGTATTTGTGCTTGGGATTGCCCCAGCCCATATGTAAGACCTTGCACTTGGCCTTGTTGAACTGCATGGGGTTGACTTGGGCCCACCTCTCCAGCCTGTTCAGATCCCTCTGGATGGCATCCCTCCCCTCCAGCGTGTCTACCTCGCCAAACAGCTTGGTATCATTGGCAAACTTGCTGAGGGTGCACTCGACCCCACCGTCCATGTCGCCGACAAAGATGTTGAACCGTACAGGCCCCAGTCCCGACCCCTGAGGAACACCACTTGTCACTGCTCTCCGCTTGGTCATCGAGCTGTTGACCGCAACTCTGTGAGTACGACTGTCCAGCCAGTTCTTTATCCACCGAGTGGTCCATTTGTTGGATCCATGTCTCTTCAATTTAGAGACCAGGATATCGTGTGGGACCTGCGGATGTATCTCATTAGGTCCCATGGACTTGTGCATCTTCAGGTTCCTCAGAGGGTCTCGCACTTGATCTTCCCCTACAGTGGGCGGTTCTCCATTTTCCCAATCCTCATTTTTGCATTCTTCGTCAAGGGTAGTGCGGCTGCATCTTTTGTCCTTGCCAGTGAAGACTTAGGCAAAAAAGTCATTGAGTACCTCAGCTCTGTCTCTGTCCTGGGTAACCAGTTCTTGCGTTTCCTTCCAGAGAGGGCCCACATCTTCCCTAGTCTTTCTTTTCTTGCTGACATACTTAAAGAAGATTTTTTTGTTTGTCTTAATGTCCCTGGCCAGATTTAGTTCTGTCTGGACTTTAGCTTGTATAACCCGATCCCTGGCTGCTCAAACTATTCCTCTGTATATCTCCCAGACTACCCACCCCTGTTTCTACTCCCTATAGGCCTCCTTTTTACTTTTGGTCATGTCCAGGAGCTCCTTGTTCATCCATGCAGGCCTCCTGGCTTTTCTGCCTGCCTTCCTCTTTGTAGGGATGCATCGCTCCTGATCTTGGAGGAGGTGGTCCTTGAATATTAACCAACTTTCTTGGACCCCCCTTCCCTCCAGCGCTTCATCCCATGGCACCACACCAAACAGATTCTTCAAGAGACCAAAGTCAGCTCTCCCAAAGTCAAGGGTGGTCAGCCTGCTTCTTGCTTTCCTTGCTGCCTTGAGGATGTCAAACTCGACCATTTCATGGTCACTACAGCCCAGGCTACCCTTGAGTTTGACACTGCCTACCAGCCCCTCCTTGTTGGTAAGAATAAGGTCCAGCATAGCTCCTCTCCTCGTTAGCCCTTCAACCGCTTGGAGAAGGAAGTTGTTCTCAATGCAATCCAAGAACCTTCTGGATTGCCTATGCCCTGCTGCGTTACCCTTCCAACAGATGTCAGGGTGGTTGAAGTCACCCATGAGAACCAGGGTCTGTGAGCGTGATGCTGCCCCTATCTGTCTATAGAGGGCTTCATCCACTCAGTCTTCTTGGTTGGGTGGTCTGTAGCAGATCCCCACTGTAATGTCCCCTGCTCCCAACTTCCCTTTAATCCTGACCCATAGGCTCTCAGTTGGCTCTTTATCCATCCCTAGGCTGAGCTCCATGCACTCCAGCTGCTCCTTCACATATAAGGCAACACCAACTCCTCGTTTCCCTTGCCTGTCTCTCCTGAAGGGCCTGTAGCCTTCCATGGCAACACTCCAGTCATAGGAGTCATCCCACCAAGTTTCTACAGTGCCACTGAGATCGTAGCCTTGGAGGTGTGCACACATATCTACCTCCTCCTGTTTGTTCCCCATGCTCCCTGTGTTTGCATAGAGGCACTTCAGCCGTGTCTTCATTGAGGCTGACTTCGCTGGAGCAGCTGTAATTACTTTGCGCTGCTCTCCAGGTGGCATTCCTATGCCCTGTATTAATGGTGCCTCCCCATTGGCTCCTGTTGGTTCAGGAGCTCCTGGCTTTTCTATGTAAGTCTTTGAGCGTGCTGCCGCGTAGCCAGCACGTATTGGAGCGGATGGCTGCAGGCCCTCACCAGCACCCTGTTCCTCTATCCTTGGTAGAACATCCCTTGGTTGGTCTCAGGCAAACCCAATAATACCCCCTTCCCCCATCGAATCTAATTTAAAGCCTTGTTAATAAGCCCTGATAATTTTTGGGCAAAACCCCTTCTCCCAATTTGACTGAGCCAACCCCCATCTGCTGCCAGCAGTCCTGGTGCCACATAGTCTATTCCATTGTTGAAAAACCCAACCTCCCACTAGACCAGTTGCCCAAGGCCACGTCCAGCCTGGCCTTAAACACCTCAGGGATCGGGCCTCAACAATCTCTCTGGGCAACCTGTTCCAGTGCCTTACCACCCTCAAAGGGAAAGATTTCTTCCTAATGTTTAATCTGAACCTGCCCTCTTCCAGTTTAAAGCCACTCCCCCTCGTCCTATCACTACATAATGATACACACTAAAAAGTCCTTCCCCAGCTATTATGTATTTATTTATTTATTATAATTTCTTTAAAAAAACATTCAAGCCCCAGAAGAATTCAAATCCTTTATACAAAATAGTCAGTGAAAAAAAAGAGGTGGACATTTTTCCAGTACTGGTTCTTATGGCAAGTTCAAAACACTTTTCTTTGCAATATTTTACTATTTAAATATTTTGCTTTATTAGCAGGATGTGACAGGCCTTAATATCATCACGGTATAATGCAACGATAATTTGATGTGATTGAACAACACTAATAGAACACAATAGTTAATAATATGATGTGATGGACAGTCATAGTTGTTCACATGTTATTTTGATGGCCAGTCTAAATAGCTAGTGTTTCAAAGGACGTCATATCAGAACACATAGACTGCATAGCTTCTCCTGAAGCCCTAAGATGTGATTAGAATAATCAGCTTACTGCTTTGCACTTGCTGGAAGTTGTTTGCCATTTCTATGGGTTCAAACTAGTGTTGCTATGTCATCTCAAAGAAATTCAGATGAGATTGCATCAGAACAAGAACATTTATTAGTAGAGTTTTTATACATTTATGCATCGACATAGAATGTACAAAAAGGTAGCTTCTGAAAATACTTATTGCTTCAGAATTGTAATGAAGGATTCTTATGAGAAGGAAATACTTTTGAACTTCTCAGTGCATAGCCAATCACTTAAATACTTTTTTTTTTTTTCTAAAGTGTCAGTACTTTTTATGTCAGCTTTTAGATACTTCTTTTATTTATTAAATTGAGGAATTATTTAATAATTCCAATGAAAGATTCCCCAAAATGAATTAATAATAACACTTGATAGGAATTTAGATTAATCTTATTAAAGATAGAGTACCAGTATTTTTTGAAAAAGCCATATAAAAGTGGATGAAATAAACACATCACTACCTTCATTATACTATATGTAACAGTATTAAACGGAGTATCACATCTTATCACATTAAGTTACAGATTTACTAGTGCAATGTCTGGGTCTTCCTTCAATGCCTAAATATATTATGCTGCAATTATGTTTACAAATTTCTAACTTCTATGGCAACCTTCTGCCAATAATATTTTTCGAAGACCTCCCAAATTTATATATTTAGTATCAGTCTGTATTGCAGTATGCTAGGTGACATTCCCTAGCTCAAAATTCTAAATGCACTCAACATAACCTTTATAGATTTATGAATTTATAGATTTACAGATTTATTTATAGATTTATAGATTTGCAAAGACGGGTGGAATGATTATTTCTTCTTAGCCTAATCCTCCATATCACACAGGATTAGTATTTCCCTGTATTGATCTTGGACTAGAACATATCTTTCAGGAAAACAAACAAACAAATATATAACAACTTGGTTTTTTACTAAGGTTCAGTAATAATAATCCACTACACCTTTCATAAAATTTTCCAGTATTGAAAGTAATCTCTGGTAAAGATTTGCCAATTTTTTCTAGTTTGAATTTTACTTACCCCCATAGTCAGAAACGCAGGCACAGGTTATATATCCAACTGTATATTAAAATATTTCTGTATTAAAACATCCTTTGCTTGTAAACCATGCTGGTATTCGTTCAAAAATTCAGTATTAGGATAACTGTTCTTTTGTGTTAGAGTGATTAATGTCCCTCTATGATGACCTAAATCATATGTTCTTTACTCAAGCCTGTACTGGTTTTGGCTGGGATGGAGTTAATTTTATTCATAGTAGCTAGTATGGGGCTACATTTTGGATTTGTGCTGAAAACAGTGTTGATAATATAGGGAAGTTTTATCTGTTGCTGAGCAGTGTTCACACAGCATCAAAGCCTTTTCTGCTTCTCACCCCACCTCACCAGTGAGTAGGCTGGGAATGCACAAAAATTTGGGAGGGGACACAGCCGGGACACCTGACCCCAGATGACCAAAGATGTATCCATACCATATGACATCATGTTCAGCAATAAAAGCTGGTGGAAGAAGAAGGAATGGAGGATGTTTGGAGTGATGATGTTTGTCTTCTCAAGTAGCCATTATGCATGACAAAACCCTGCTTTCCTGGGATACCTGGACAACATCTTGTTGAATGAAGGGAATGAATTCCTTATTTTGCTTTGCTTGCACTCATGGTTTTTATTTTCCCTATTAAACTGTCTTTATCTCAACCCGTGAATTTTCTTACTTTTACTCTTCTTATTCTCTCCCCCATCCCACTATGGGGGAGTGATCAAGCGGCTCCGTCATACTTAATTGCCAGTTCAGAATAAACCATGACAAAGCTCTATAATTATATTTTCCTGATATATTGTGAATATATCTGACATATTCTGAATATATTCTATTTCCTGATATATTCTGAAGTAAGTTTGCTTTGCCTTAGCTCTCAGTTGATGTTAATTTGCTTTGTGTAAGTTCTGAGATGACCAAAGACTATGAGACTGTTAACAGAAAAAAATAAAACAAAACAAAGCAAAACCCCTTCAGTTAATGAACCATTTTCTCCCTTAAGGTTTATAAACTTGAGCTCTGCATCTCGCTAACACTGTCATGGAGTTTTTGGTATGTGCAGAGCTCAAGTGCAGCAAGTCGTGTCTGCCCAGCATGTATCATAGAATCATAGAATGGTTTAAGTTGGAAGAGACCTTGAAGATCATCGAGTACCAACCCCCCTGCCATGGCCAGGGAGACCTCCCACTAGAACAGGTTCCTCAAAGCCCCATTCAGCCTGGCCTTAAACACCTCCAGGGATGGAGCTTCCACAACTTCTCAGGGCAACCTGTTCATGTCTCACCACCCTCATAGGGAAAAATTTCTTTCAGATATCTAATCTAAATTTTTCCTCTTCTAGTTTGAAGCCATTACCCCTTGTCATATCACTACATGCCCTAGGAAAAAAGTCCCTCTCCAGCTTTTTTGTAGGCTCCCTTTACATACTGGAAGGATGCTATAAGGTCTTTCCGGGGTCTTCTCTTATCCAGGGTGAACAACCCTATCTCTCTCAGCCTGTCTTCATAGGAGAGGTGCTCCAGCCCTCGGATCCCCTTCGTGGCCCTCCTCTGGACACACTCCAGCAGGTCCATGTCCTTCTTCTGTTGGGGACTCCAGAGCTGGATGCAGTACTCCAGGTGGGGTCTCACAAGAGCAGAGTAGAAGGTCAGAATCACCTCCCTCGGCCTTCTGACCATGCTCCTTTTGATGCAGCTCAGGATACAGATGGCTTTATGGGCTGTGAGTACACATACTGTGTAAGCAGCATGACTTCAATACATGAAAAGGACCTTGTGTCTATTAGGAGGTGAAATATGAGTTTTCTGTGTCTCCCCAAAAGTTATGTCATTCATCATCATGTATTAGAAATCCTCCAAAGGGACCAAACACATTTCTGCCTCTTCAAGGGTAGAGAAGGTTTTCTCTTTTCATCATACTCATCCACAGGATGCATTTGTATTGTCAAAGTGCATCCCTCCTGGCTTTCATTTTGATAGATTAAGACAGCAAAACTTTTAATTTCTTCCAGTAAAACTGTCCCTTTCCTCTGCTTTTACAGTAGCCCTCCTTGGTAGTTTCAGTTCATCTTTCATAAGCATGGATGGGCCCTTTCAAATGCCTTGTACGCTATAAATACAGCTCTCCTTTTACTGGAATTATCTTTACTGATGCAGACTGAGATTGCTTTTGTAAATTTAAGACCCTGTATGAATCTGGAGAGACACTTAGACACCCAGGTATGCAAAAATGACACAAACATTGGAACTTTCACACCTAACTTTTACATACACACCTTCATGTAGAGCTTTACATTTAGGTGTCTTAATTTTGAATGCTTTAACACCCTTATTTTGAAGGAAAATAACACAACCAACAACAACCAAAAAAACCCCTAAGTGTTCTGCAGCAAACTAAGCTACTAAGTTTGCTGCAGAACACTATTACTGTTTAGCGATGATTCAAGCAGCTAAAAAAAAAGGGAAAACATACGCAATGACCAATATGACAACTTTTACTAGTTCTAGAAAACCTACAAATCACACTGTGCATTTATTACACAATCTGCTGTTTTCACCTGTAAAGTCTTTTCCTGTGTGTTCCATACTATTTATCATTGTTTACTGTTGCTATTATTATTATTACTATACTGTACTTGATTAAATAGTATCAGCATTGAGAAATAAACTGATAAACCAGTTATCTTCAAAAGTATCCATTTACCATTTCTTGCTTGCTTTTTTGGATGCCCATATAAGGAAAACCAAGGTGACAAGCCTAATCAGTTATATGCAATTCCATATTAAATCATGTAATTATTCAGTTAAATCTAGTTTGTGCAATTCAATGGTAAAAAGAAACATGAAAACCAAAAGTAACACATTGAAACTGATGGTTGCAGATATAAAAACAATTCTATTTTTACCTATAAAAATGAAAAATATAACTCAATTTTCTAGAATTAGTGTAATATCCATGGTAAAAGAAAGAAATATTCTGTTCTTTTTTGGCCGTATTATAGTAGGATAAAGGAACTCATGCTGCTGGAGAATATTTCTGCACCTTTTATCCACATTTTAACACACATAAATGCATGCTGACTTGTAAGAAAAGGATGTAATCTTTATAAAAAACTTTCTTCAGACCTAGAACTTAAGTTAGATTTATAGGACACTGCCAAATTCGCTGCTTTTAATCTCCTGAAAAGTTATAGATTACACTTCAATTTTCCTAGTATTAGTGAAGCACCCTTATTAACTCTGGTCTTGTATTTTCTTTATAAAGCAAACTATCTGGCATTGGCATTCAGATTTTTCATTATTTCACTTCTCAGTTTTTTATAGATGCCCCTTCTTCCACAGAAAATACCTCTTCATTTTTTAAAACCCCTACTAAATTGCATCTCCTACTTGTTTTATTATATTGAAAGAAGATAATGTCCCTTTTTGTACATAATTTCCATATTTTTAGTTTTTCCTCCAAATTCTTTCAAATTTAAACGTTTTCCTTTTTAAATCATTATTATTGCTATCAAAAAATTAATCCTTAAAATAAAAACAAAAAAAAAAGCAAGGATGCAGTCGTCTGGTATACCATTAACCAGACTGCCAATGAGCCCATTTAGAAATCAAAAATTGGCCTCCCAAATCCGTGAAAGAGAAACAGATGGGTCATTATTCTGAGTACCAGTTGTTAATCAATCTATAGAACCTCTGAATATAAAGAAAAGTATCTTTAGAAAACATTGAGCTTATTCTATGTCTAAAAGAACTTATAGAATATCTGTGAAGTGGCTGACTGAAGCATACTCAGTCAATGGGCCAAAAACCTTCTCTCAGTTACAGAAGTGTAAATCCAGAATAACATCAGAGTTCTAAATTTTTCCTTCATGTCAGATTTAACTCAGTACAACTTAACGAGTGAAATATTTAAAAGAATTTCAGCTAAATTTAAATGGGGTTCTCCTGGTGGTATAAAATGCACGTGTATGTAATTTTTATCTTAAGAAAGGGGAAAATGCAAAAACAAGCAGTCATGAACGTATCTCCTGCATTTTTTCCTTTACTGATGTACTTCCTTCATCCCCTGTCTCTTCCTCATTTTTCGTTTCTCCATCCATATAAAACTTCATTTCTGCCACTCAGTTTGTTATTAAATTTAACCAGAAGTGGTGGTTTAATCTTTAATATTTGTAAGAGGAATATAGTTAGAGGTGTTGCATTAATTTAAGGTGAGCATTTTTTAATGCTAAATGAAAGTTCCATATGACAGTTCTATAGAATGGAAAAAAAAAAAAAGTAGCAAATGTGAAAACCTTTTTGAGCATGCTATTTTTTATGAGATTTTCAGCTCTGTGTATGTCAAAGAATTTCAGCTATGCATTTCTATTTTCCTAAAGAGACCCATTTTCACTTGAACAAGTTACTTCTGTCTGAATGTCTTCCTTTACATATCAAGATGAAAATATGTTAACTTTAAATAAGTAGGCCTAATAATAAATTGAGGTGTTCTGGTTTTGCCTTGTTCTTGCTGTAGAAAAGAAACTGCTGATAAAATGCATGTTTTAATTTTTAGGCTCTAAAGCAGTACAGAGCTACAGAAGTTGCCTTCAGAAATTTGGAAATATTCTTATATTCTATTTTAATAGTTATTAAAATTTTATCAAAAATTTAGAAGTGACACATTATTTCCTTTGTAAGTTTGGGGTTTTTTAATCATTTTAAAATAATATTACTGAACAACTTGATTTGAACTTTTTATTTTCTTTCTTTTTTTTTTCCCCCCAGTGTATGCATTCCAGTAGGGTGAATGTTATAATATCTCTCCACTACAATATTTCTTTTGCTTTATCTGTTGTACTCAGCAACCAGGAGATAAACATAAAGGCTCCAGAAGCTGGTTAGAATTATGAACCACATTTTTCATTTATCAATTCATTGCTACAGTTGCAAAGATTGCATAAAGTTAATTGTCTTAACTAGCAATGCAAAAAGGAGACGCATTTAAAAAACAAAAACAAAAACAAACAACAAAAAACCCCAAACCATCTGTATCTTCCTTGATTAAATAACCATGCAGGCTCTTGTTATAATATAGCTGTCAACGCCTTCTTGGAAAAAAAAATGAGAGAATGAAACATAGAATAGTCTTCATGAGTATGTTGTTTTTAAGTCAAGAGTTTTGGTCTAAGAAGCTAAGGAAGCAAGAGCCTAACACAATGTAAAGGTAAGAATATTTTACTGACAAACTGGGAAGATGGGGCTAGTGCATATTCCAGCATTTTAGCCAATGATTATTTAATACAAAATAAATAAGCCCGCTGAGAGGATAGGACTAAGAACCAGATAAGCTGCTTCCTTCTGGATGCCCTAGAGGATGTATTCACTCTCTCCTGCACGGCTTTTGACTTTGTCTTTAGAGTATTAAATACGGTCCCCTCCTTGTTTCCCTGTGATGTCAGGAAATATTCCTGAAAAATGGGACCTCTGGTTATGCATTTCTCCAGGTTGGCAGGGAAACTGACACACTATTTCCTATGGTCTACGTTGCTTTAGCTATGAAGCTAGAGCTCTTACTTTTCAGAAGTCTTTCTTTGTGATATTTACTATCAGTTTACTTAAGCTTTAATACATTCAAAAGGTAGTGCTTAAAATACTGTTTTTATGCATCTGACTTTCCTTAGTATATATAAAATTAATTCACTAATGTGGTATGAGGAAACTTTATGCAGTTTGAAGCTCATTATTACTACATAAAAGGATTTCTAGATATTGTTCATAATATCTAAAGTAGTATATTCTGCACATGGCTTTGGTGCAGTAAGAAAGCCTACATATTTTCTGGTTTTCATTTTAGTAAAGAAGCAAACAAAAGAAGCGGGGAAAGGAGAAGAAATACTTATAAGGATGTGGTGGTTTCTTTTCATATACTGTTTTTTATTTGGTGAATGTCAGATATGCATATCTAAGTCTTTTTATTTGGTGAATGTCAGATATGCATATCTAAGTCTTTAGTCTCAGGTTTTTCCTTAGATCTAGAGATTCCCACACCTGCTTTTTATGTCATACATCTTCCTGAAGAACTTTCAAGAAAGAAAAAAGAGGAAGATAAATGAAAACTGTCCCATGTGGAAAATGAAAGGAACCCACCTGATAAGCTAAAGGGCAGAGGGCTGTAATATTAAAAAATGTCAGTCATTACACCTGTATGATGGAGACTTTTAGAGCCTGAAGAAAACTGAAAGAAACAGGTGGTTAAAGCTCTGCTAGCACTAGCAAAGATCAAGCTAGACTACCTGGCAAGTAGGTGAAACACCCTGGGAGCTTGAGAGGTGTGTCTCCAAGAGCAGGACCACAGGAGGAGCTGGCTATCAGAGGGACCCAAGGCCAGCTGTTTGGAGGGACTATGAGGTCTCCGTGTGTTTGTGTCTAGAGATGAGGCGCCTGGGGAGAACAAGGACCCAGGACCACCTGCTGGATGGACCATGTGTACAAGGCCAGCTCGCAGGGGATCTGTGGTGTGTCAATGTTTGTGTGTGTGTGTGTGCTCACCTGTGTGTGTTAACAAGGCGAGTCTGGAGTGGGGCTGTGGTCTCGGGGGCTTGTATGTCTGGGTGACAGCAAATGGGGAGACAGGGATCCAGGGGCAGCTAGAGAGGTGGAGAGACCCCAGCTGCCGGGGGCTCATATGGATACATATGGACACGTACGGATAAATTTTGCGCTAATGGACCTTCATCCTGCTCTGCCTGAGAGGAGAGAGGAGCAGGATGAGATCTTTGGTGCTGTGTTCATGTGAATGCTCTGTGTGTCTGTCTATGATCTGTGTGGTCGGATATGTTTATATGTGCGTGTTTATTATATATGTGAATTTGTGTGCCTACTGGGAATACCTGCTCAGGTTCACTTATGCTTGGTCCTGGGGACATGGAGCTGTGCTAACCTTGCCTCTGTTGGGCAGCTGAATTTATCTTTCCTGTAACAGATATTCCAAGGTTAAACTTGTCTTTTTGCCTTGTGTTACTTGGTAGTTTGTCATAGCTCTCTACACAGCATGATTTCTTGAGACAATTTTTAAAATTACTTTTCTCTCTGGTCCATCTCTGACCCATGTTTGGAGTATGGTTTCAGCTCAGCTGGTTTGGATAACTAGTCTAGGAAAAACTTGTGGATTTTGTACTGCCTTGCCCAAGGAACTTGGTCTTAAAGACAAACTATTGAAATATAGGAAATGACACAGAAATAGCTTAATAAACTCAAGCAGAAACAGGGAAGAAAACTAGTGACATATATATTTTAGAATTGTTGCAGGAATGAAATGATCTCTAATTACAAAATCAAAGAAAAGGAAACAAAAAAAAGAAAGGAAAACAGGAAGAAAATGATACTATGTAAAGGGAGTGAGAAGTGTTCGCAACATAGGCAGGTTGAAAACCAGATTCAAAACCACCAAAGAAGATGGAAAAGGAGGAATGTTTCTAGAGATTAGACAAGACCAGATTCTCTGATACCTATGTGAGAAAATAAACAATAAGGCAATGACAGGTTTACATACGTTTTTTGGAGGGTTTTAAATTGGAGGCAGACCTTACATGGAATAATAGAATTGTGAATAGACAGGAATAAGTAGATGATGAAAGTTGGAGTAGAGGGAATGCTAAAGGAAGAATCTGGGACAGGAAGAAGAAAAAAAAGACAGAAAAAAATGGAGAACTTAGACAAAGAGTATTTTATAACAAGTTATGGAACCATTACAATGAAAACGGAGAAGAATGATTTCAGTAGGAAATGTTTTGAAACATACAGTATAAGGTGTCAATTTATCAATGAGTTTAGTCCCTTGCAATCACATACACACAAGCACTCAAAATTTTATCCAAAGTGTCTGTAAAGTATCCGCTGTAAATTCTACCACAGCTCACAAAGCACTTTCCAGTTCTAGAAACTAAGGAAAATCTATATATACTTAAAAAAAGACTAAAAGTCACAGCTGTGAAGTTCTGTGAAAAGGGAGCAAGAAACATCAAAGCTGCGGCAAGTATTCTACTTTCAGCAGTATGAAATTTGATGATCTCCATGCCAGAGGGGAAAGGAGAATAATCCCAAACAATTTTTCAGAAATGAATGTGTTGAGAATTTCTTCCTGTGCCGAAATCTGGTCATCAGCTAAACACTGAGTACTTGAGCAAGTCATCAATAACGAAAATTCAAGATTTTAACAGCAGTGAAAAACCCTATACATTTTGCTATACGCACGATCTTTTTCTGTGATCAGTATCTAATATTTGAAGGGAAAGGGAGAAAATCTTAAACATTGTATATGAAGGGCAGCAAAAAATCTTTCCTGGCTGCTGTAAGTGATAAGCAGATCCATGAAATATGCATTTAGTATCATAAAATATTTTGAAAAGTAGAAGTACAGCTGAATCTAGTGCTAGGGCTATTTGAAATGGGAATGGATGTGGGACTACAACTGTAAAAAAGCTCTTACAGACAGACACTGCACTTTTTTCAGATGGAAAAATGTCATAAAATTCAAAGTTTCAAAGTTTGTTTGACATTTTTTATCTACCCCTTTCAATGAAGAGGCTGGAACAAGTATTTTCTGAAAAAAAAAGAATGTTTTCAAGTATTAGTACATCTTCAGTGAGTCCTTGGTGGTTACAATTTACTGTTGTACCTGCAATGGATAATAGCCTAGGGTATGCTAACCCTAGTAGCTGGTGACCTGAATTACTTTTCTCTTGACATTAGAAACCATGCTAGTGAACTGTTACAGCTGTAACTGTAATATTTTGTGAACTCTCCATGTTTGTAGACACAGGAAAAACAACTGAAATACTCAGCTTATTGGTCTTTGTGCCTGCCAAGGCAGTATGCACTACAATAATATTTTGCATTTTGAGTGATGTTATTTAAGTGTGCAAAGCACTGAAATTTCCTCTAATGCCCTCACAAAGCCATTTTATATCTCACCATGGGAACTCTTTAATATAACAACTTTTTCTTAAATGTATCAGTTTATTTCTTTTTCTTTTCTTTGCACCTGGTTTGCAACTCATCACTCTTCAGTATCAATACTGTCATTTTGATTTTTAATCTTTCAGCCAAGCATTATATATGTAATTTATTTAGACTTGATCATATTCTTCAGGCACCTTCTTCTGAAAGCTTTCCAAGTACTGATTGTCTTTTTTAGAAAGAGTTAACTGTAAGTGAAAGGAATATATCGAATACAAGGGGCTGGTCTCCAGGCAGAAGTATATAATGTAATTATACATCCTTGGTCTATGGCATCAATTTATGTTCAGATTATGAGAGGATTTTATCTAGTAATAGGCAGTAAACTAATTTCTAGTGTTCTGCTTAATAGCAGGTATGTTTTATTGTCACAGCTTAGTAGTTTCTCAAAGTCATTATATTTCTCAGAGAGATGAGGGATGACATGAGGATTTCTATAGAAAGCATGACTGAGTCAGAAGTGCTACCTCTTGTTCTTAACAGAGGTGATATGGTGGCTTTTAAAAATTTCAGACATACTTAGGCTGATAAGTGGAAATGTGTAGCAGGTGCAGAACAGAATCCCACATGAAGAATAGAAGTAAAACCAGGAAATGATTCTTTAATGAGCTATTAAGCAGATTATTGCACAATAAACATATCCCTTAACAAAAAAAAAAAAAAAACCAAAAAAAAAAAAGAAGCGCAGTAGGTGCATTTTACTTCTTTATTCATCCTTAAAAAAATCTAGTTTACTTTTTATTACCCTTCTTTTCCTGGCTTCTCTTCAGTGCAGTTCTGGGTCATTTAGCACTTGTCTTTCCTCCAACACAGGGCTTAATCATGTGGGTTTGACATTTTACTTTCTGCTGCTTTTAGGAAAGATAGACCAAATTGATGGATGGTAATATTGAAATACACAACCTGCTGAGAATATCTTACATGGTTTAGAAATATAACATAGTTGTGTGAGAGTTTATCAATGTATCTAGAACACATTTGCAAGATGTTCTACATACCTCTAGTGATTACTTTGAGTTCTTAAAAAATCATTACAATTTTTCTCTGTGGGACACTGAAAAAAATGAATCTGTGTATTATTTGAAGGAGGTCATTCTCCGCCTCTGCTTGGCACTGGTGAGGCCACAACTGCAATACTGTGTCCAGTTTTGGGCTCCCCAGTTTAAGAGGGATAGGGAACTACTGGAGCGAGTCCAGCAAAGAGCAACTAAGATGATTAAGGGATTGGAGCATCTCCCTTATGAGGAAAGGCTGAGAGAGCTGGGACTCTTTAGCCTGGAGAAAAGAAGGCTGAGGGGAGACCTTATTATGGCATGGTGGGTTGAAGGAGGATGGAGCCAGGCTCTTGTCAATGGTTCCCAGTGACAGGACGAGGGGTAATGGGCACAAGTTAGAACATGGGAAGTTCCATTCAAATACATGGAAAAACTTCTTTACGGTGAGGGTGACAGAGCACTGGCACAGGCTGCCCATGGAGGTTGTGGAGTCCCCTTCTCTGGAGATATTCAGGACCCACCTGGATGCAGTCCTGAGTAATGTGCTCTAGGCAATCCTGCTTTGGCAGGGGAGTTGGACTAGATGATCTCTAGAGGTCCCTTCCAACTCTGAAAACTCTGTGATTCCGTGATTCCCTTCTTTAAAGGACACACGCTGTCACCTAAAGCAGAAAGCATAATATTTGGATAAGAAATTATGTTATCACCCATTGCATAACCATTATCTAGTCATTACTAAATGGTAATTCTGATTCTCGTTACAGTTTTATAGTTTGTCCACATACAATGCCCAGCCTCAGAAGCTTTTACTGAGACCTAAAGATCAGAAAATACTAAGTTCTTACCCTCTTTTTGAAAGCTCTTTTAAAAAAAAAAATAAAAGATCCCATCAAAATTATTTATATACTTCCAGTCTCCATAAATGATTTTGAAAAATTACTTGTGTTCAAGGAATAGTCATCAATTGTTAAAATAATCCAACACTACTCTTCAGCATTTGTTACTGAATAACAGTAATCAACACACTTCATCTGCACCCTGGCTTCTGAAGTTAAAAATCTCATCCTGGCAGCTTGTTCAGTTCCTTGTTCTTTGTATCCTGGTTGGCATCCAGCTTGCACGGCAGAAAGGTTTGGGTTTCCTGCAAGTCATTTACCATGTCTACTGGCTCTGTGTGCATGCCTTGGATAAATTGGAAGTTTTCTTATCACAATAGAAAACTACGTTTATTGTAAAATCTTTGTTTTGAAAAGACCTCAGGAGATCTAGAAGATCAACTAGTCCAACTTCCCTCTCAGCTGGTCTAGTTAGAGAAGGTTGCTCAGGGTCTTTTCCAGTTGAGTTCAAAACACCTCCAAGGATCAAGACATCTCAACCTCTCTAGGCAATCTGTTCCCGTGCTTGATTATGCCAAAGGTGATCCCCCCTGCCTTTTGTCTAACTGGAATTTGCCATGTTCCAACTTGTGTCTGCTGTCGCTTGTCCCATTACTGTGTGCTTCTGAGAACCAGTCCTCAATAAACCCTCTCATTAGGTGTCTGTAGCCAGCAGTACTTTCTCCCCTGGGCCTTTTCTTCTCAAGGGTGAACAACTCCTATCCTCTCAACCTTTTGTCATTCATCATGTGCCCCAGCCCCCTAATGATCTTCTTGGATCTCTGCTTGGCTTACCCCAGTTAAGTCAATACCTTTCATGTACTGCAGAGACCAAAACTGGCCACAGTACTCATGGATATGGTCTCACAAATTCTGAACAGAGGGAAGTAATCACTTCTCCCAACCTGTTGTCTTCACTTTCGCATATATATCCCGGTAAGTGGTTGACTTTTGCTGCAAGAACATCTTATTTTCTACTGGGATGCTCAAATCCTGTTCTGCAAACCTGTTTTCTAGCCAGTCAGCCCCCAGCCTGTTGTGTTGCATCAGGTTATTCTGTCACAGGTGGAGAACTTTGGGTTTGACTTTGTTGAACTTCATGAGGTTTCTCTTGGCTCATGTTTGCAAGCTGTTTAAGGGTTCTCTGAATAGCAGCTCTACCCTCGAGCAAATTAAATGCTCCTCCCAATTTTTCCAGGCCATTAATTAAGAAGTTAAACAGTATTGGCACTGGCCTTGACCACTAAGGCATGCCACTCCCAGTGCAGTTTTCCCGAGCATTAAAAGAGAATTTAGTCCTGTATTGCTCAAATCAGGAGACTGCCCGATAGAACCTGAGACCCACCCCTCTTCATAAGATATGGATTTTACTAGGTTTGAACTTACGTTTCTGTCTTTAAAACCTAAACTTAATTTCTTCTAGCTATTTATATTTCTAAGTCTCAGTCTTGAATTTTCATTCTACCCCACACACATTTTTTCCCTAGCTCTGTTCACCTAGCACAGAAAACTTAATCAGCCTGTTTTAATCAGTCTTTTTCCTTGCAAGGCAAGTAACACAATATTTTTTTTTTCTTCTCAGATGACAGTATAATGCTTTGTTGTGCAATATCTAGCCACACCAACAACTTTCAAAATTGTTGGCTGCTAATTCTGTGTTTTTTTTTTCATAGCATAGCTTAGAATACAAGTGGACACACAATATGATTGCCCTTTTTGCATCTACCAAGTTATTTTCACTAACTTTCTACATGGCATTATTACCTTTATTATCATATCCCCAAAAATACCAATTTAATCATTGTCCACAAAACTTACACATTCTGATACTGTATACATCTATGAAGGTAAATAAGTATTAGGTAGCTTCTGAAGAACAAACGAGTTTTTAAATAGGGAAGAAAACACTCTTCCAACAGTAAAGCTTAGTACAGAAAAGTTTACAGACACTCCAATAAAGAAAAAATCTTCACTTATACTCCCATTAGAGGAGGATCTCTTGATAAATGTTTGTGAAAAACAAAAAATAACAAATGTATCTTGAAAAGAAAAAAGGACCGTTTCCTCTTTCAGTATAAATTTAGCTGTGGTACTGATGAATTTCCCTATATAGGCTAGTCATAAATATAAAAGACTGTGATTTATTTTTCTCTTTTACTTCCACATCACACAGACCAATAAATTGACAAAAAAGAAGTATTTTTGGGACATGAAATAATAATACTGCTGCTTCTTGATTTAGTTAATCTCTTAAAGAAATCCGTGCTTTTAATAGCATCAGTAAGGCTTGAGCCAACTAAGCATAAAATATTTTCCTGTGTATGCCCAACTTTTGACTGTGCTTAAACTCATATTAGCAATGAAAATCTGATATTACCAAAAAATCAATTTGCAAAGAGAAAAAGATTGATCTTATCTTTGGGAGTCCTGGCAGTGTGAGTTGCAGAAGTTGTTAGGACATTACCCAACTTGTACTCTCAAAAACACGGTTTAGACATCTCTGTAAGGAAGTTAAATAATCTTGAATGGAAGTATAATTGAAATTAATACACTGGGGTTGTTGATTTCAATACAGAAGTATGAAGCTTTGTTGATGCAAAATATATTTTTATTAGAATGATAACATCCACACTGTGGACAGAATAAAAGAAAAGATGTAACAATGTCATACTTCTACAAGAAAAGAAGGACTGTATTTAGAAATATAAAAAGGTTGAAGAAAAAATGATGTATTAAAGGAGGTAAAGTAAATTAATAAGGCACAAAAATGACAGATTTTATAATGATGTTAACAGAAGTGCCTAGTCAATGATATGTGGCATTGTCATTTAAAATATTATTTTGTTACTCAGCAAAGGCTTGCATTTTTCTTATTGTTAACGTCTTTAATTAATCTTCCTGTATGGTGATTTTTCACATTTGCATTTGGATTGCTATGCTTTCCCTTTTGCGCTCTTCAGTGTTAGCCTAAGATTAAACACTTCAGCTCTCTTTGAAGTAAGGAAATCTTTTTATGGCTTAGCTGCAAATTATCTCTCTTAATTAACAGGTTACTGGAAAAGTGTTTGAGTATCTAACTCCTCCTTGCTGCTTTGTGGTATAGGCTCTTTTATTATTTGTACTGTGGTAACACTCAAAGGCCCCAACCATGAAGCTGTATGTGCTACAATGCTACATGTGACAAACATAGTAAAAAAACACCAAAGGAAGAAAATTTATACCCCCAAGAGAATTTGACCCAAACGAAGGTCACTAGATATTTTCATTTCACTAGAATTTGAATATTTATCTTAGAGGTATTTCTGAATATAGAACAACAACTTTAGTCCAATGTACTTGAAAACTGGTTCATCAAACTCTAGAACAGTTGCTTGGAAAGCATTGCAGTTACTAAGAACGTACAAACTACAGTGTGTTACTCTGTACTTCTACCAAAGAGATAAACTCTTCTTATCTCATGAACATCCTGAAGGAAAGATTGCTAAGTGATTCCGAAAAGAAAAAATATAAGTACACCTCTGAGATACAAGTAAACTCTACGTTAAGACACCTAAATTTTTAAATCTATTCGTGTGAGTTTACATGTGAGCAAGGCAGCTTAGTTTACTAGCACTTCCAGGGTCAGAACACATTTGAGAAATGTTTATTGGAATTTGTTAATATTTTCTTGGCTTCCTGATGGATTTTTGAAAGGCGTAGCCAGCTGTATGTCATACTTACCAGTCCAAAGTAGATATGCTCGTTATCTCGAAATGTCTCAAATGTTGCTGAATATGCTCTATGTGAGTTGCTAGTCAATCCAGCATCTGGCACATGATTCATCTGCCTGAGCCCAGGTAACTCATGCCATATGAGGAATCCTTTGGTACCTTGCCAAGTCTGTAGTTGCTGTCCCATAAAAATGCAGGTTCCTTGTAACATTTGTGTCATACCTGCCAACTTCCTATGGATATTTCAGGTAGGCATGGTGTTAAAGCACCAGTAGACACTAAGCTGATGTGCATAAATCGATCCTGAAGAAAAGTGCTTTTACATGCTTTCCTGGAAGAAGTGTGCAATCGAACCCACCCCACTAAATGGCAACATGAGTAAAAAGTAAAATCAATATACTTTTTTCAAGCACTAAAATATTGTCAGAGTAGTTTTTTTTTGTTGGTTTTTTTTTTTTTTTTAATATAAAGCATGGGGAACTTTTGGAAAGCATTACAATATCAAGGAATTTAAGTCAAGTTACATAATTTAACTAATTTATATTTTTCAGCTACAGAGATATAGCTACAAATTTTTTCAAATGAAGACCTAGTAGCACATCAAACTTTTTTTGTTGTGCATTTATCCATTGTAGTTGATGCATCTGTCAAAAACATTTGTTAAATCATATACCCAGATAATAATACCCCTTGTAATTGCATGCAGAGTGATAACTGCTTTACTCTGTGCAGAAATAAAACAATATGCAACAGAATTAAGAGAAATGCTTTCTCATGATAACCTGAAAAGTTATAGAATTTGATGAATTATTCAAAGTTATATTAAGTTCTAAGTATCTAACAAACTTCATAAATCTTGCAAATATTAATTTAATTCTGATATTCATTCCATCTCTCCTTCTTCAAGCCAGCTCATTGAATAAAATTCTACCAACAGTTTTAACAAAATGGAATAGGGCAAGTCATGAGGACACTGCAGAATTGTTTGGGATCTTCCATCAAATTTCTGTAGTAGTTAGTATATTTAAACAGTTAAATCTCCAGTTACTGGGAAATTTTTCATTTCCTTTAAAGATTTTACAAAAGAAAATTGCTTACTCTGTCTGGACTTGTCTTGATCTGCCAGGAACTTTTGTTTTAGCTTAATAGCAACGGTCTCACAGACAGATGGCTGTTACATTATTAGTTTTCGTTGTTGTTCAGCTTTGTGCAATTTTGTTGTAAAACAACTATTGCCATAATTGTTTTGGTATAAATTTCTTTAACTGATGGTACTAACTAGTTGTCATTCACTGTAGAATGACCTGTCACCATAGAACATAGTACATGAAAGTATTCTTTAAGATGTGGGCACAGGATGAAGCCAGAAAGCCCAGGGCTGCATGCCAGTTATGGATCACCCGTTATTGATCATCAAAGGAAAGCAGCCTTGAGTGCTGGATGAAAAAGGTATGGGGATAACAAAGAGAAAAAAAAAATGGTTACATTTCCAATGTTTTAATTACACTATCAACAAATTATTGCGTGTACATATTAGCTGTGTTTCTTTAGCCCAGGTAAGTTGCTTGGGGTCTTTAGTCTGGTATCCTGCCTTTGTGACTGTTGTAAATTGGATGCAGTCAGGGAAGGCCCAGATGGCTTTGACATAATCCACCAAAAATGTCCCATATATCTTAGTACACTTATTCTGATTCCGTGAGACAGGCAGATAGTTAAACATGTGAAAATAGGAAATACTAGCATTAAGGTCAGACGTAATGTTAATTTGGGACTCTTGTGCACGTGCTTTATAATATAGTCCTTAATTATATGATCACATTTTCTGTTTCCAAATTGCCCTAAAAAAGGGAGAAGGAAAGAAAAAAGTCACATTTCATTCACTTTGTGTAATGTAACTTGCTGCTTAAGTCCATTAGTCAGAATTTTCAGTCAGCCTTCTAAATATCCATTAAGTAACACAGGGGTGGTGGTGTCAAACTTTATGGATGGGATTCAGATGTAGATTCAGACACCAGATTAAGGTGTATACATAGATATCTGCATATGAATTAGGGAATGGGATCTAATTGCCTAAACATTGGCTATCTGTGCACCTAAAATTACAAACCTACAAGCCTTGCCTTTACATATGTTTTAGACTGATGTTCCATAAACTGGTGTTCCGGTGCAACTAAATAAATACTGGTTCAAAGGAGGTTTTGTGTGTTCATCTATATATGTATTCATGAAAATACTGTATTTGAAAGTACAAGACACAGCAATGTATTGCAAGGTGAATGAATTCAGCACTTTTCTGGCATCATTTTTCTATGTTTAGGCAATAAATAGTAGGGAAGATTAATTGATAAATGGTGATACTTTCATTTTCTAAATCTAAATGTTCACTGTGTTGTCAGATATTACTTAGCTTTTGACCAATAGCCTAGGATTGCTGGATTGCTGTTAACAGGTAATCTATATCATTACCCTATAAGTTTTTTCTTCTACAGATTGTATTTAACATATGAATTCTGTTGATTGCTAATTTTCTGTACTCTTTTAAGTGTTTACTTGCCATGTAATAGCCATTATCTTGATTTACCACACATAAAGCCTCTGCTCTCTCTACAATCTCTCTATAAGCCCTATTAAAATAAATATTTATATACAAGTTACTTAAGTGCCGTGGTTTTATTGTGCTTTGAAAAAAATCTGTATTTGTTTTTCCTGTCATCTACTTTCTGTTCATTTTTACAATGAAAAAGGTATCACAAAACCCAGTAATTTTTCTCTTCATATTTTTGTTTCTCAGAGTCTAGAGCACTTCTGTTGAGCTTTTTTTTTATTTTCTCATTAGATTTTTTTTTGGCTTTTATTCTTTTTTTTTTTATATATTTTTAAGGTGATGATCAAGAAAATCAAAAAAGTCTAGAAAGGAGACTAATTCAATTTGTGGGCAGAAATCAATTTGGTGAAAATAAAAGCACAAGAAATATATTGCCAAAAAAAAAGGTTAGATCCCAGATAGTTAAGTCAAGAGACTGAGTTTCACTTGATACTACATTGACAAAATTAAGAATATATTACAATCACAGTATTTTGAAATCAATCAGGATTCTTTTGAAGGATTTCTTTGCACACTCAATTAAAGGATTTGTAATCCATGCTGACCCGTTTGGTTTTGATCAGTAGAGTTTTGGGCTATTTTGCAACAGAACACCAGGAATGCATCAAGCCTGAGGAGTCTGAGGGGTAGTATACATCCACTCCCTGTGATCCATGATTTATAATCAATTAATGAGAATGCTTATAATTTTAATTTCCTTTAAGATACTAGTTCATGCAAACTATATAACTTTTTTTGAGTGAACACATAGAAAATAATTGTTTCTTTTCATATTACACAGAGAATACGAAAGAGATTATCCAATGCATGGTTCTGACTGTATTTTCATGTGTTTTCTTTTAATGTGAGTTCCTTTTTATTAATCTTTGTGAGAAGCAAAACTACAAGTATGTCTATGTTTCTTCAGAGGATTGTCTTTTTGTGGGTTTGTTTTTTCTAGTTTGTTGGGTTTTTTGTTGGGGGGGGTTGTTGTTTTTGGTTTTTTTGAGAGAGAGAGAAAAGAGAGAAAAGGGCAAGGCAGCTCATTGGAATGGCCAATTTAAAAGATCAAAAGAGAAAACTGGAAATAGTAGAAATACAATTATTTCAGGTTAGATGAACAGCAAAGTGAAGACAAATCTAAATGTGACACATGAAATGAATATATATATAAAGTAACAGATAAAACAAGTTTGAAATGACTTGAAAGTGAGATATTTTAAACACCACATTTATAGCAAATCTCACAGTAAGTGCTTACATGAAACTGGAGTGGAGTCTATGAGATGAATTCTGAACACTTCAATTAGACACCCAGTTATCTTGGATAAATAGCTCCCAGTATCCTTATTGTTTTTGATTAAAAATATGAAGTGCCACAGGACTAATTTCAGTTCTTCCAGACCTTCTGAGATGATGTCCAAAAATAACCAAACCAGACTTAAAAAATTCAGTCTCTGTTTCTTCAATTTATGGGTTGTTTTCCCTTCACTTCTCTTATTCTAAAATCCTTGCTTATTATATTTGACAATGTAATGACTGTAGTAATGACAGCTTTTCTGATTCACAGCTTCTTTGCCAGTGCAGACTCTCCCACCAAATTACGCTTATCTTCTTTGATAAATAAAATTGCACATTGTATATCTGGTTTTCATTAGGTAAGGTAACACTCTAACCTTTACACACAACATATACGAATGCTTGAATTCCCTTGGGCTCTGTATTATTTTCAAGGGTTTTTTTTTAAACTCGTTGACAGGACAGGACACATTTACTATTACAGGCAGTGAACTGTAAGTGGGAATGACTATACCATTTTGTTCCTTTTAACTGCCTGTGGGAAATTGCTGTAATGATTTCTATCAGGTCAGACTAAGCATCTCTAGGAGGTCAGCTTCTAAAATAAAACAGGACTGCTTTCTCCACTATATAAAATTTGCTGCATATACTTTTTGTCCCATATGTGCCACTTAGAATTTTAGAAAAATAACAATTCCCCAAACCTAAAAAGCTCAACCAGTCACAAAAAACATTCCCACTGGCACTGCTTAGTCGTACAGATTTGTGAGACTGGATTGTACAGGAATTAATCAGAACAGGAAATACCACAATGTTTTAAAATATAATTCATTTTTTCAGAATAAAAAGCAGTTACAGAACATGACTCCTTAAGACTAACAAAATACTAGATAACCAGGAAGAGAAGATACATAACACAGCGTGTGGGTATACTTGTATGATAAGAAGGTAGTTTCTTAAGATTTTTGTGCATGCTTGTCTTGATGCTTCCTGTAATGCCCTTCACTATCCAGTATTTAAGTGCAAGAATCAAACTAGTCCTTACATTCCTAAAGTGGGATTCATCTCACTTAACTTTAATTTTCTGAAAGTTTTACTGTTAATCATTGACATCAAACATAGCTCTGTATGGTCCTCCTATTGCAGATAAAGGGACGTGGCTCTAGGAGGTGATTTAATCATAGTCCAGGATAAGTTAGGTTTTTGAGATGTCTTTCTCCCTGTTGACTGCAGAAAGAACCCAGATAACTTATACCACATGCTGCTTCTAATGGGCAACAAGAGAAGAAATTATATTTCTGAGTACAAGTCAAAATCCTACCAAACATAAGGTGGGTAGATTCATCACATGTCATTTTAGAAGTGAACAGTAGATATCTGCAAATGAATTAGTTTATTACAATGTGTTTTTTATTTCATGGTGAAATAAGTGCTTTTTGCGTGCAAGTCATCTGACCTTTTTTAGTGACAATCACACCTTAGGAAGAAAAGGCTTGTTCCTCATGTATAATTACATTTCTTGGTAAACACATAGATCCCTGACATTCAGTCACTATATAAACATTCTTCCATGTTTTCACTAAGTCTAAGGTCTGAAAGTTGGTATCCCTATGTCTAAATATTCATATTTTGCCTAAATAGGGCCCACATACAGACAGGAAAGAAAAAGGAGTTACTAATCTTGTACTTTTTTGTAAAAAAACTTGCCTGGAAAGAGGGAAACCTCATTTTCTTGTCTGGCTCAGGAGAATGTAACTGAGTCCAGAGCTGATGTATTCTAGATAAAAACCCCATCATCATGCTATGTAGTGCTATTTTATGTGTGTCTTCCTGTAACTCTGTCCGTGTAACCAAATTGGCTGGGTAAGACCAGAGAGAGATTGCAAGCTGGAGTGAAAGTGTATGTATGTAAGTTCAAAAAGAAACCCTTAGGAAAAAGGTTCAGTTACCTTATTATTCCTTAATTTATGCAATTGCAAAATAATACAAAAGTTTTCAGTTTTGTTTCCTTGTAGTGTTAAATATATTTAGAAAGCTGAAGTATTTTATATAAGAAATATCAAAAAAAGCTTGGAAATAGTATTTATATAGATGTAGTCTACAGATACACAAAACCTTTAATGATTATGTTGTAATATCATAAGATTAATATAGTGTAATTTTGGATTAATCAGAAAGGCTATATTATGATAATTTTGAAAGCATTATTGTATCTGCTTTGTTATTAACATATTAAAATGAGGAAAACACCTGGAGAAAACCATACCATGAAACAGAACTCAGAGGGTTGTGATCAGGAGCACAGAGTCTGGTTGGAGGCCTGTAACCAGTGGTGTCCCCCGGGGCTCAATACTTGGTCCAATTTTGTTCAATATATTCATTAATGACCTGGATGAGGGGACAGAGTGTATCCTCAGCAAGTTTGCTGATGATACCAAACTGGGTGGGGTGGCTGACACCCCAGAGGGCCGTGCTGCCATCCAGCATGACCTGGACAGGCTGGAGAGCTGGGCAGAGAAGAACCTAATGAGGTTCAACAAAAGCAAGTGCAAGGTCCTGCACCTGGGGAGGAAGAATGCTAGGCACCAGTATAGGTTAGGGGCGGACTTGCTGGGAAGTAGCTCGGAGGAGAAGGATCTGGGGGTTGTGGTAGACAGTAAATTATCCATGGCGCAGCAATGTGCCCTTGTTGCCAAGAAGGCCAATGGAATCCTGGGCTGCATAGGGAAGAGTGTGGCCAGTAGGTCAAAGGAGGTCATTCTCTCCCTCTACTCTGCACTGGTGAGGGCACAACTGGAATACTGTGTCCAGTTTTGGGTTCCCGTGTCCAAGAGGGACAGGGAAGTGCTGGAGCGAGTCCAGCAAAGGGCAACTAAGATGATTAAGGGATTGGAGCATCTGCCTTATGAGGAAAGGCTGAGGAAGCTGGGACTCTTTAGCCTGGAGAAGAGAAGGCTGAGGGGAGACCTTATTAATACTTAAAAGTATCTAAAGGGTGGGTTGAAGGAGGATGGAGCCAGGCTCTTGTCAATGGTTCCCAGTAACAGGATGAGGGGTAATGGGCACAAATTAGAACACAGGAAGTTCCGTTCAAATACACGGAAAAACGTCTTTACGGTGAGGGTGACAGAGCACTGGCACAGGCTGCTTGGGGAGGTTGTGGAGTCCCCTTCTGTGGAGATTTTCAAGACGCGCCTGGATGCAGTCCTGAGTAATGTGCTCTAGGCAATCCTGCTTTGGCAGGGGAGTTGGACTAGATGGTCTCTAGAGGTCCCTTCCAACTCTGAAAACTCCGTGATTCCGTGATTCCGTGAAAAATTTAACTGAAATAGAACATGGATAAGAAAAATAAACTGAAATGACCACAAAAAATTCAGTTAAATTTCCAGTGTAGAACTTGTTGATTACATTTCAAGTAGCATGAAAGTAAAATGTAAGTAAATCTTAACAATTATCTGGAAGCTGCATCGTACATATATATTTTCTTACTGCAAAAACTTGCAGTTACAGGAAAACACTCTTTTCCTTCTTATTAAGATAGAAACACCATATAGATGTCTTTTTGAAATAATATTATTACATTTTATGCTAGAAATTGTACCTGCGGCCAAAGTATCTATGCCATTCAGAAGGCCTTGTGGGAGCTTTTGGTAAAGGTAGTAAATTGCATTGTGTTTGGATAAGCAGCTTTATATTATCAGGGAAGTTATCTCAAACA
Organism: Vanellus vanellus; assembly: GCF_965231255.1. Lineage (NCBI taxonomy): Eukaryota > Metazoa > Chordata > Aves > Charadriiformes > Charadriidae > Vanellus > Vanellus vanellus. The sequence continues at coordinate 167,015,280 of NC_138905.1, forward strand.
TTTTGAAGAATACAATATTTAATATGCAGGTAAAATATGAACAATTTAGTAAACTTTTCCTGAAGAAATGTTAATGTCTATTAAGGAGACCAAACATTTTCTGTTCAGATAGCTAACATTAGCATTATAGCTGTTTCCTACTGTCGCATGTCACTTAAGTAAGAGAAATTTGAATAAAAACACCTACTAAAAGGCTATTTATTGTCTTATGCTTACTACTTGCATATTCTATGACATGTTTACGCACTGCAGGTAAAATCTCTTGATATGCTTCTTGTATAAGTATGTATAAACATATAATAGATCCAAGAAACAAATACAAAATTTATGACTGTCACATCTATCTGATAGAAACAGAGTAATCCTGTTTACAACAAAACATTTTTTTTCCTGTAAAGTGTAAAATGTTAAGTGTGCAAATATACACATATGCACACAATGTAGTATTATATAGAGAGAAGTATGGAGGGGTTTATTTCATTTATTTTATTCTTAGAGTTATATAATAAAAGCTACATGAATAAATTCAGACAAACATAAAAAATTTTCAGGGAAATTAACAGTATTTATCATGCATGCAAGAACCAATATCTCTGAGACTATGCAATGTTTAATGAACAAATTAATGTTGAAGTGCTAAGTAAACAACAACATCCATGGTTGTCAACGAAGCAGCCTTTACTTTCCTTGAGGCAGTATTTGATGAAAGGAACATACAGTGATCCCAAAGTAGATGCTGAAATTTCAAGTTTCAAACGGAAGTTTTAATATAAAAAGATTTTAATTGTATGTGCTTTTCATCAAGGAAGTGTATAAAAATCTTCGAATGTATCGCAGTTGATACTTTAACAAAGGAAAAGAAAAGGCTGAAAGAACTTTCACAAGCTTTGAAAATCTGTCTTCTCTGTTACGAATTCAGTTCTGCACTTTGTGAGAAACATACAAGGTTGAGCACACAGTGCACCATCATTTATACAGAAGAAACCTACTTCTTGTCTGGAAAGTTTAGCTGCTATTATTAGGTATTGCAAAATACTTAAGAAACTTTATAGAAGCCTCAGACATCTGTGCACAATTTCATTCAAGAAATCAGGAAAAATGGTCTTTGTCTAAACTACACTGCAATATGGTCAGGTATTGCAGTCTCCTGATGGGCAAGCACCATGGCAACCTGCCAGAAGCACCATGGGTTTTCCCCTGCTCATACACCTGTTTTCTTCTCAATAAAAATGTGAGCAAGAGGAGAGAAATATGTGCTTCCAGGTCTCATATGTGCTGAAGGTTTTCAGTGGTGTATCAAGAAACAGGGAAATATACCCGAGTCCCTCAGTTTAGACATATTCACATGGTCTAAGAAATTAGGACAGTATTTCCTGTCCTGGGGTCCACCCTGGCTTAGTATTTCATAGTAATAAGCTAGGTATAGCTTCACAAAGTATCTAGGAAAGTAGAATCAGGCAAACCTTAAGTTATTCCAACAAAGGGCCACATAAAAAAAACTCTGAGGCAGACAAAAATGAAAAAAATTTGTCATGGAAATCAGGGACGTACAGTCCCCACTGTTTATTCTCAATCTTTGTGTGAATCTCCCACAGGTATCAGCTGGCACTCCATTCAGTGGCTAAAAGAAAAATGCAGTCCCAAGCTTTTGTTAGAGTCTTCTGACTAAATTTTCCTCTTTCATGCGAACAGAACAGATTTGTAGGCCTATTCTAATCTTCCTGCATATGTAGAAACACCAGTGCCAGGAATGAGAGTTCTTTGCAAGGAAGAAGAGCAGAATAGATAATAAGTGCTCCATTGTGCATACAGGAGAGGAGAATTTAGTTTTAATGAACCCATTACTTTCTGCTAGACCGCTAAAAATTGCTACACTGAATAAACTAATTCAATATATGCTGCTTTTTTAAAAAAACAAAACAAAACTAGAATTACTTATATGAAACTTAATTTATTTACAGAGACTCTATAGGGCAATTAGTGTGGCTTAGTAAATTCTTTATTTCCCAATGGATACTGTAATTCATAACAAACTAATTAATATTTTATCTGAAAACGCTACATACTTTTATTGTTGTTTATTTTTAATTAAAACTAAGGTGCTGAAACAGTCAATGACAATTACAAATACATGAAAGGCATTAAATACGATAATTCAAATTGTTAATTATGCGTATTACATTGACATGCTAATCATTTCTGGCAAAAACACAGGATACTTTACTTAAATACTAATATAACTGCACTGACCATTTCAGCAACTGAGAAAACTTATGTAGTGCCTGTACAGAATTTCAAAACTTAGAGAGAATGATATTGTAAGGGATTTATTTGTCTTTTGAAAGATCAAAACATTCACCATGAGGACATTTTCAATCTTTGAGCTGTGAAAGACAGAAATACACTTATACCACAATATTGCAAAACCAGAAGACAAATTTTAAAAGCTTTTTCAGGAACCAATCCAGCTATGTATTTAAATATTGCAAAATGCAACATTGCATAAAATAGTACAAACAAGACAGGCATCTAGATGTATCCCTGGTAGAAACTAATTTTCACAGGAAGAGGTATGATTGATAGAACTCTCTTGTCACCTGTTACACTGTGTAGACACCAAAGCCATAAGAAACTTTGTTGGGAAGCTGATTTTTTTTTTTTTTTATTGAGACACCAAAATGAACGTCACTGCTTTTGGTTCCATGCTTTATTAGAACAACAGAAGCTAAAGTCTAATTAGCAATTTGGTCTTCTTACTTCAGGACCATGAAAGAAGCAAAAAAAATGCAAACTATTCTAGAATCTGATTGCTTTTGTTACAGCTGCTTTCCTTATAGAATGTAAAGAAATAGCGGCTTGGAAAAAAATAAATAAATTAGAAAGCCTGTTCTAACAGATGAGTGACACAAATATCTCAAAGAAAAGATGAAATAGAATACAATTCCTTTCTGTTCCTTAAGGACATGAGAGAGTGGTTGCATCCTAGATGTATATCCTATGTAACAGAGGCAACCAACAAGTTTTTCAGTTGAGATTTCACAATTCAGTGTGTGTAGTTTAATGCAAATTACTGTCTGGGACATAAGCATGCCTGTTTTTCATAGATGTCAAAAAATGGTCAATCTCATTTATAAATGTTTCTCAGTATCCTTTACATCTTTTCAGACTGCACTGGGCATGGTGTCATTACTTGGGATTGGTAGTAATGGTGTTTTTAAAGATATATTTCACAAAAAAATTTTATGATTTGTTCTATCAGAGTATTTTTGACATGTTTTGTAAATAGGAGATCAGCTTGACTGCATCTATGTCCTGACATAGATGCCAAAGACCTTTCATAGTTGTAGTCCTTGTACCTGTCTGATTTTATATGTTCACTACTATTTATTATTCTGTTTTCCCTATGTTGCTGAAAACAGAGCTAGAAGTTCTGTTCACATGCACATGAATACATGCTCAAATTTTATAATGGTGACTTATTAACTAATACAATGAATAAAATAAAATAGTTACTCTGGTGATAAAATAAAATTATTACATTGGCAGTTTCTGTATTCTTTACAGGAAACATTGTTTGCTCTGTAAAGTCTATTGTTTTAGCAGGCTGCAAAACCTTGGACACAAAATCTACTGTAGAATGTCAACAGAGTAAAATTTATGCTCTGTGCTTTGTGTAAATTCTGCTATTGGAGCAGTCAAGGGGGAGAAAATTGGATGGTGTGTAAGCTTGCTGATGGTGGATTAAATACTGAAATACACTGCAAAGGAGTCTAACTTGATTTATCAGCCTTTACTGTTTTCTAAGCAAATTCTCTTTCTTCGCTAAGCTCAAACAGGAAAGGATATAAAAATGCACCAACTGCAGATTGTTTTGATAAATGTCCTTAACACTTCTAACGTTCTGCTTTGGCTGAACTGAAAAAAGAGAGGTAGTATGATGATTAGACTTTTCTACAAGCTACATTATTCTTTTACAGAAAATTGTGTTTATTACTATTAATCTCAGCTGTTTAGGATCTCTAGAAAAGAAGTAAGGGTGTGATGGAGCGGTGTACAGACAGAGGGAGTGAGAGAGAAGTAGAGACAGAAGGAGGGATGGACAAAATGGAATTTGGACTGTCTGCTAGATAAAATGTTAGTACTTACTCAAAAGACAGATATAATAGAAAGGTCCAGTTCAAATATAATTTAGGTTAGGGATAGGTTCTTAGATCTTTTGAGCTGTATTTTGTAGAAAACAAATCATTTATTTATTTCATCCTTTGGCACTAAAACTAATCTCAGTAACTTCAGAAATGAGAACTTGTTCCTGTAAGATTTTGTATAAGACATACAATCAAACCCAACTTTCCCAGTGTAGAAATAGAAATGGAACAAAAATGCAGAATAACAAGAAGAATTTGCAAACCTTGAAGCTGTGCAATGAATTCCTATCTTAACAGTGTTTTTGCATGTATGAGGCCTTTTCAGGGAATGAAAAACACGTTTTAATGCAAGTTTTCAGAAAATGCTGAATAGGGCTTTGTAGATTAAAAGAACACTTAAATTCTAGAAAACATGAACATGAAAACTAAAATTTAGACAATGTGGCATTTTTGTCTCATGTACATACAGAAGATTAATTATGATAGTATTTTGCAAAGATTAAGTGTGTGTCTCAAAAATTTGAAGGACAACTTTCACTCATTGTAGTTGAGCAGATAGCCAAAGAGTATAGCTGCTGGAAATTGTTTTAAGAATGAGACTGAAAAACAAACAAACCAAAACCTAAAAATCTTTTGCATGTGCCTATGTTTTTTCTAGAGATCATATCAGTCAATGTGCCAGTCTTTCAGTCAGGATTAGGACTTTTACAAACAAAAATATAGTATTTTCTCTATTTTTGCCTCGTATGAAGGAAATAAATTCTAAGCCATTATTATTTAGAGAAGTCTCCTGAAACTTTCTTGCTGTAAAACCTAAAATTTCATAGGTTTTGCTGTCATCACCTCAGTCAGACTCCTAGCCTGTTCAGCAAGTATTCTTCTCTGACACTCTGCAGAAGTCTTCAGATCATATTAATGCCTGGGATATTTCCAGTTCCTGACCTGTACATTTTTTCTTGAACATAAAAGCATACAGCCAAAAGCACTGGATTAGACCAACATCTGACGTGTAAGAATAGCCAAATGTCAATCTATCCAAAAGAGCATAAGGAAAAGGGAAAGCACACGCTCCCCCCTAATAATCTTCTGCTTCCAAACACTTTCCACTCAGTTAATTAAATGCCTATGTAACCCATAATAGTTTTCTTTTCCATGAGATAATATGGCATTACTTTGAATTATGTAAACTTTCGTAAAAGCATTCCCCAGCCTAAATACACATTGTGTGTGTATTAAAAAGAATAAAAAAGAGTATTATTTTTCCATCTTCTGTCACCTTCTGATGTTCCCTGAGTATTGTGTTTAAACACAGTGAACAATTCCTGTGAAGAAACAATTCCTGTACACTTTGTTCATTCTGCTAATATGGCCACGAATTGTTTCCTGTGGTAGGCCATCTCCAAAAGAGCAAGAGTGTTCATTTCTTGTGGTTTGGTAATATTCAGAATATATTGTTAGGCCCTCAAAAATCTGTTACATCTTTAAGTTCCATTTGAATCGATAAGCCTTACATATGCAAAGACATTTTAGTGTACTGAATGCTGTCTACAGATTTGTCACAGGATGGATTATCAATTACACTAAAATACCGCTATAGAAGCAGAGGGAAATTATGTGGGGGGTAAAAGACTTTATGTCTCAGAGATCCTCTGGCAGACAAATTTGAAGAAATACCACTAAAAATGGGAATAACATTCTATAACTCTTTACATGCTAGCATTTTAAAGTTTACGCAGGTTATAGTAGTATGTTTTATAGATCCTATACCCATATTAAATGATATGCATTACCAAAGGAGAAAAAGAAAGGAAAGCCATTTAATAAGGGCATATGTAAGCGTGCCAAATAACTGTATACAAATTCAGGTGCCCTTTTTGTTGGGATATCTCTTTAAGAAATGATTTAATTGAATGACAATGGAATGGCAATGACAACAACTTAGTCAGGAGAATACTAAGTTAATTTCTTTTTATCAAAACTTTTTGCTTTGTGCTAAGTTATTAACTGGTCTTTAGTTATTAACTGTGTGAAATAGGGGTAATATCCTAAAAACTAGCATTTTAGAAAATAAGTTGTGAAACAAAAATATTAAAGTTAATTTTTTCCACTTCTTTTATTTGATAGTGTTGTACATGAGTGGTATTCAAACCTGGTATTCAAACCTTTTCTTAGTCATCTAATAGCTTTTTTCTTTAAGCAAGAATTTTCTTCAGCAGAAATGTTAACTGCCTTAATTCCGTGGTGTTTTTGTTATTATTTTTCTAAAAGCAAGTGCTTTTGGAATGTCAAGGTATAATAGCAGAATGATTCAAAAGTGTTTTTCCACGTGAATGTAGTTTTTGTGATTAAAGTCCAGTACCATACTTGTATTTATAGAGAATTATCCGATTTTTAAAAAGAGTTTGAATGCAATTTTGGGGAGACAATATTTTCAACTGGTAAGGTAGACAGCGTAGGAGCTTAAGGGTTGTTTTGCAACTTCAGGTCTGTTCTTATGTGGTAGAAGCACTGTACAACAGCTCTCAAGAGGTAACCCTATACTGCAGTGAAGTCAGGCATCTGATGATTTGTTATGCTTCTTCAAATTTCTGCATATTAAGTTCTCAGTTCTTTACCAGATTTACATACCTTAAATGAGTAATACTTACACAGATTATTTATGTGGACATAAATGGAGTACCATTCTTCTGCCTGAAGAAGCCATTAGAGATAAAATTTATGTCAGCTAACTTGTTACCTGCATAAAGCTAAATTACATATTTTAGCTGTATTCCTTTAAACTGTGTAAAAAAAATAGATACTAGAAAAATTAATCTAATTAATCTTCAGGAAAAGTTAAACTGTACATTCTAAATTTTTGTTATTTCTGCCAAATATGAAGTGAGGTGGAGGTGACCAGTTGAAATGGAAAAAACATAAGCTATTGATATTACAATTATCTGAGAAGAATTCTCACCCTAAGAGTGTCAAAAATGCCAAAAATGAGTATTATGTGAGGTATCTTCAATTTAACCTTAAATAAGCTCAGCTTTACAGATCCAAATCCCTGGCTCAGACTGAACATAACACAGCCCCAACCAACACCCCAAAACCAACAGGTCACTTTGAATACATCAGACATGACTGATGTATCTGACTCTTCCCTTGCTTTTCCTTTCCCTGTCTACACCTGCATCTCATAAAATTATGATACACTGCACCATATCCTCTTGCTTTTTGGTCCTCTGTATTAGATGTAGCAGTTTGGGACGACATATTTTTCTGCTAATGAACTATGCCTGTAGATATGGGTTTTGCATAAGAGGCTGAGAATGCCATGCTTATGGTTTGTGACAACTTTCACAATAAGGGATCTTACAACCCCAGAAGTCCCTGTTCTTCCCTGCAGTCTTATTTAGCAGTGACCTAAGTACCAAATATTTGACCAGTCAAATAGGAGAACCCTAGAAAAAAGTGTGAATTCTGAAAAGTATATTTAAGATTCGGATTTCTTGTCTGTAATGGGTATTCAAAGCTTGCTTATGTTAAACAGCCCAAATGCTTGTTTTTAGAATTCACTACTGTTGAGGTCTTTACATTCTCTGAATACTTATTGATTCTGTGCCAGTCTTTCATTCCTCAGCAGCAGATAATTTTGATGAGATTTTTGAAGCCTAAAATAAGCAAATGTAAAATACTTCTTTGAAAATTCACCCTAAAATGTTATATTTTATTTTTGTCATTAGTACAATGAGCTGCTTACATGGCTTACTTTTTTATGCATTTAAACATTCTTGAACATAACGCATAATTGTTCAGAAAATTATCCAGCTATAATGTTCTAAAAATGTTATGCATAACATGCTGCTGGATTAACAGTTCCTATTCATATGAATGAGATTTCTGCTTTACAATTCATTTTGATAGAAATAGAAGTACCAGTTCTAAGCATTTGAAGATACAGAAATCAATAAACCATTACATTTGGCTGTGGGAGTATATGGTTGTAATACCTTGTGAATACCTGTGGAACTGCAGTTATGATGTGACATTGAAGTTGGATATAGACAAACCACGTTCTGTAAGTTTGTGTCTAACCATATAGATACATACATTTGTGTATACAGGCTGGGTGGAGAATGGATTGAGAGCAGCCCTGAGGAGAAGGACCTGGGGGCTTTGGTTGATGAGAAGCTCTACGTGAGCTGCCAATGTGCCTTTGCAGCCCAGAAAGCCAACCATATCCTGGGCTGCATCAAAAGAAGTGCAGCCAGCAGGTCAAGGGAGGTGATTCTCCTCTACTCTGCTTTTGTGAGATCCCACCTCACATACTGTGTCCAGCTCTGAGGTCCCCAACATAAGAAGGACATGGACGTGTGTGCCGGGAACATCTCCCCTCCCTGAATTCCCCCTGCAAGTCTAATGGCATAACAGGGAGCGTGGTGGCTCATTTGGCAGGAAGCTTTTGAGCTGCTGATCACAGCAAACAACCCCTGCTACATTCCTCCAGATACCCAAGCCCTAGACACCAGCTCAGCCAATCAGCCCACCCTGGAGACACCTTGACCGATGAAAGCTCTGTGACTAAGACCAATAAATGACCACAGTTCAGATCCAGCCAGGCTATAAAACGGGGTCCCCGATGGAGACCCCATTTTGAGTGGCTGTACTTGGAGTAGCAAGTCTGTCATAGGAAGCCCTCCCTTTGGGTCGAGATGTCATAGAATGGTTTAGGTTGGAAGGGACCTTGAAGATTGAATTCCAATCCCCCTGCCATAGGCAGGGACACCTCTCAACTAGACCAGGTTACCCAAGGCCACATCCAGCCTGGGATGGGGCCTCAACAACCTCTCTGGGCAACCTGTTCCAGTGCCTTACCACCCTCAAAGTGAAAAACTTCTTCCTAATGTGCAATCTAAACCTACCCTATTCCAGTTTAAAGCCATTCCCCCTCATCCTATCGGTACATGCCCTAGTAAAAAGTCCCAGCTCTCCTGTAGGCCCCCTTTAGGTACTGGAAGGCCACAATAAGATCTCCCCGGAGCCTTCTCTTCTCCAGGCTGAACAGCCCCAACTCTCTCAGCCTCTCCTCGTAGGAGAGGTGCTCCAGCCCTCGGATCATCCTCTTAGCCCTCCTCTGGACACACTCCAGCAGGTCCATGTCCTTCTTCTGTTGGAGACTCCAGAGCTGGATGCAGGACTCCAGGTGGGGTCTCATGAGAGTGGAGTAGAGGGGCAGAATCACCTCCTTTGACCTGCTGGCCACACCTCTGATGCAGCCCAGGATACGGTTGGCCTTCTGGGCTGCGATCGCACACTACTGGCTCATGTTGAGTTTCTCGTCAATCAGCACACCCAGGTCCTTCTCCTCAGGGCTGCTCTGCTCTTCAGCCATTCCCCACCCAGCCTGTATTTGTGCTTGGGATTGCCCCGACCCAGATGTAGGACCTTGCACTTGGCCTTGTTGAATTACATGAGGTTGGCTTGGGCCCACCTCTGCAGCCTGTCCATGTCCCTCTGGATGGCATCCCTCCCCTCCAGAGTGTCTACGTCCCCAAACAGCTTGGGATCATCGGAAAACTTTCTGAGGGTGCACTCGACCCCACTTTCCATGTCGCTGATAAAGATGTTGAACAGTACAGGTCCCAGTACGAACCTCTGAGGAACGTCACTTGTCACTGCTCTCCACTTGGACATCGAGCCGTTGACCACAACTCTGAGTGCGACCATCCAGCCAGTTCTTTATACACCAAGTGGTCCATTTATCGAATCCACATCTCTTCAATTTAGAGACCAGGATATCGTGTGGGATGGTGTCAAACGCTTTGCACAAGTCCAGGTTGATGACATCAGTTGATCTTCCCTTGTCCACTGCTGCTGTAACCCCTTTGTAAAAGGCCACCAGATTTTTCAGGCGTGACTTGCCCTTGGTGAAGCTATGCTGGCTGTAACCAATCACCTCCTTGTTTTCTACATGCCTCAGCAGAGTTTCCAGGAGGATCTGCTCCATGATCTTGCCAGGGACAGAGGTGAGACTGACTGGCCTGAACTTCCCTGGGTCTTCCTTATTTCCCTTTTTGAAAATAGGGGTTATGTATCCCCTTTTCCAGTCGGCAGGAACCTCCCCAGACCGCCATGACTTCTCAGATATGATGGCTAGTGGCTTAGCGACCTCATCTGCCAGTTCCCTCAGGACACGCGGATGTATGTCACCAGGTCCTATGGACTTGTGTACCTTCAGATTCCTCAGGTTGTCTCGTACTTGATCTTCACCTACACCTGGCGATTCTCCATTTTCCCAATCCTCGCCTTTGCATTCTGCGTCATGGGCGTTGTGGCTGCAGTCCTTGCAAGTGAAGACTGAGGCAAAAAAGTCATTGTGTACCTCAGCTCTGTCTCTGTCTCGGGTAACCAGTTCTTGCGTTTCCTTCCAGAGAGGGCCCACATCTTCCCTAGTCTTTCTTTTCTCGCTGACATACTTAAAGAAGGATTTTTTTATTTGTCTTAACGTCCCTGGCCAAATTTAGTTCTATCTGGTCTTTAGCTTGTCTAACCCAATCCCTGGCTCCTCGAATGATTCCTCTGTATATCTCCCAGGGGAGGGGAGGGAAGGGAAGGGGAGGGGAGGGGAGGGGAGGGGAGGGGAGGGGAGGGGAGGGGAGGGGAGGGGAGGGGAGGGGAGGGGAGGGGAGGGGAGGGGAGGGGAGGGGAGGGGAGGGGAGGGGAGGGGAGAGGAAGGAGAGGAGAGGAGAGGAGAGGAGAGGAGAGGAGAGGAGAGGAGAGGAGAGGAGAGGAGAGGAGAGGAGAGGAGAGGAGAGAAAGAAGAGAAGAGAAGAGAAGAGAAGAGAAGAGAAGAGAAGAGAAGAGAAGAGAAGAGAAGAGAAGAGAAGAGAAGAGAAGAGAAGAGAAGAGAAGAGAAGAGAAGAGAAGTACTCCTGTTTATGCTAATTAAATGTCATTCATCTGCAAACCAAGAAGACAGAACATATAAAGCAAAAATTTATTAAGAGATCCATGTTAATAAAACTACTGGCCAACACAAAATTAATCCTTTTCATTTTCCAAGCAAAAAAATAAATTATTGAGTTAAAAAGAAAGCAAAATGAGTCAAACATTCTAGTGGACCATATCCACTAGAATTTCATGATACTGTAAAAAGGTGACTGAGAAGCTAATCAGCAGAAGCAGTACACAGAGTTCCATAACTGACAGCTGAGATGAGCTGATATAATGCTGGTCCCACGAGAAAAAAGAAACAAACTGAAATGGACACCATACCCTCATGAGAATCTGAATGTGGACCATACATATTCAGCGTATTATGGACACCTATTTTACATTTAGAGTATCAACAAATAGCTATCCAGTAGAATATAAATGATATATAGGAAGTTAGGAAAATACTAAAACACTTGAGGAAATGATGATGGTAAATATTTTTCTATTCATAATGTATCAGCAAAATCTTAGTGAATGGAATACATATTTATGCCAATGTAATATCCCCTGCTGCTTTTGTCCATCACTTCAATTTATAAAAATAAAATACTTATCTTTAGTACACAGGATATTAAGAGGATGCTTGGACTAGGAAAAATGGTAGAAGTCCATTGCCAGCCTCTTTAAGTAGTTTTGTAAAGAACCAGATTTGCTGAGGCAAAATGAAAACATTAGCAACTATAATTCTGAGTAAAAGTATAACATTCCAAGAAAATGTAATATAGCAAGGTACAAAGCAGATCACATGATAGCTATATTTTAATGAAAAAAGTGCAATTGTATGAGTACAAGACATTCCTGTCATATTGAAACACTCTGTGGCAGAATGAGTCATATCTTCTCTAAGGAACAGGGGAGAGGAAAGAAGTGCAGTGAACCTGATTTGGAGGTACACTAAGTAGACAAACAGAATTTGCTGTTTCTTCAGAGCAGAAATGATACTTTTGCAGATAAGCCTATAACTGCAAAGGTTTTAGAGTATTTCACAGGTAACTAAATAAAACATAAAAATTAAAATCTGTTTTAATTGTGCACTATGTTTCCACATAAATATAAATACATACGTAGGAAGCATTGCTGTGTTTAACTTGTGAGGGATTGCGTGTATACTGGAGGCTGAAGAGGAGAAAAGTAGGGCTAGAAAACATCTGAGCTTTCCCAATGAGAGTTTGAGCAAAAAAAAATCTGTGAACCTCTTGTTCATGTCATGCACAATCAGTTAGAAACAGAAACAAAGCAAAGTTTGTCTCTTGCAGAAATGTTAAGCAAGAATGATCACTGAACAATACCTACCTACAAAAAGAAGCAAACTTGAGAGTTCTCAGCAGAGAGTTTAGACATTGAGGAAGAAATGAAAATGAAAATGAAAATGAAAATGAAAATGAAAATGAAAATGAAAATGAAAATGAAAATGAAAATGAAGGAAGTTTCTTTTTATTTTTCATGTAAGAATAATTGGCCATATGAAGAATCTACCAGTCTACCAAGCTCTCTAATGCATCTGACATCATAGCCATTAAAAAAAAAAAAAAAAAAGATTTTTTTCTAAAATACAATGCTCTAGTATTAACAAGTATCAATTAATGGAATATACTGAGTTGTGTTTCATTGTGGGTCCAACTAGATGATTGTCACAGTATCCTTTACTTCATTGCTTGTGAATCTAAGTAACCTTTATTTTGTGATCTTGTTTAAATGAGAATAAGATTTTCTTTGAAAGATGATGTAAAAAAATGATCTGGTATTAAAGAATGAATTGTTAAATCACAAAAATATGTCTAAGGTAGCTGGGGGCTCCAGCTAACAAGTAACAACTCAGAATCACATTTAGTAGCTATAAAATTCTCTTGTTCATTTAATGATATAACTATTCTGTCAAACCAAAATAAAAGTCTAGCAGCTTCTTTAAAGAGCTCCAATTCACTTTGTAATACAAAAAGAACATTTAGTGCCATGCTGAGATTTAAATGCCCAGACATGAAGGAAGGGTTGAAACCTTTTTAAAAAAAATCAAATTTAATTTGGTACATTACTCTAATCCCTGAAGACTTAACGGAGTGAGTGATTTTCTATAGACAAAGGATTCTTCAAGTTTTTTACAGCGAGATCACAGTTATGGTCTGGCTGCAATTCTTCCTACTTCCCAGTCCCTCTGATTATATTCCTCAAATGTCAGTCTTTTTGCCTTTATCTCTTCTCAGGTTGAATCATACAATTGTCCCTCTGTTAGACTGAACTCTTAACAACAGTGCCCTGTATATCAGCTGCACTAGCATGCTACATCCTGAGGGCTTTATTACCTGAGGGATTTGACTTCTGGGAACTATGGGCAATGATGAATATGCCCAAACACTTGTCCTAAAGCAGAACATTTTTTTACTTTTAAAAAGGAAAAGAGTATCCTTTATGAAAAGATTTTAAAATTTTAAAGTCCATACATTTCTCACCTAAATCTTTCTGTCCTTCATAACAAGTTATATAATGTTAATATTCTAATGGCAAGCTTCATAAAAGAAGCCCAAACACTGTCACCCACCAAATCAATTTTTTTCCCCATTTTTTAGTAAAGGATACAGGATTTGCACTACAGGGTTGCAGAAAATGTCTGGGCTTTCACAGTTTAGCTGGGAGCCACAGAGAGGTGAGCAAACCATACTAATGCAAGGTGAGCAAGTCCATACTAATAATTCCTTCTTAAAGAAGAAAGTGTTTCTCTTTTTCAAAGGTAAATTGAGACCTTCCAAACTGTAAGTCTAATGTGTTGTAATTTTAGGAAAAAAACTTTGTTACTGGGGTTCTTATAAGACTCTTCGTCTCTGGATGCAGGAAACAATACACTAGAAGCCTACTTTATTTGATCAGATTAAAGATAGGTGCTTAAGAATTACTAAGATCTATTATCCTAAGACTTTAATAGTTCAAGTTAATAAGCTCCTTTCTTCCTTTTATGGTCTATGCACAGTAAGCACTTTAATTTTAATTAACAGCAGTTACTGAATTGGAAACCATGTGCGTAAAAAAATCTATCTTTTACTATCATTGAGGCTAATATTAATTTTATGCTTAGAATCAAGAACAGAAGATAAACCTGCAATCACTTATATGCTCATCAGTAAGTTTCAGTCTATATCTACTTTGCAGTTCTGACAATGCAGTCTCATTTTAAGAAAATCTTGAACACCAGCATTAGGACATAGAATTAGATACATCATGATATTTCAGTGATTTTCAACCATTTCAGGTAGTTTGGTTTGCAAGGCTAGTCTAGTAACAGATGTAGTAGAGTATGTCTATGAAAGAATTATAAAATCAATTACATCTGCTGCCTAAGAACAGTATTCCATAGTTTTGTTAAAAAAAAAAAGAAAAGAAAAAAAAAAGAAAAAAGTAAGAAAGTAGGAATTTATATCTTTCCCCAGAGGAAAGTAATGCAGTCGTAAAACTCCTTTACTACATTGTATAAATCAGTAATGATTATCAGATGACTTGTTAACAGATACTACGGGAAATCCTAAAATAAGCATCATAGTTACCATGCTAATAAAATTTTGCATAATTCACTTCTGTAGGCATAAAAAAGAAAAAAAAAAAAAAAAAAACAAAACCCAAACCAGAAAAAGATGTGTTTTATGGCTCATCTGCCAAAATGAAGAGTAATCTGTCTCTAATGATGAAAAAGGACTAGTTAAGAAGCCTTAAATTAATGCTATTACATATACAATAGACTAGGCAACAAAATATTGACTAATTCAGTCCTATAAAGAAATAGCTAATAACATGCTCGCCTATCAATAATGTTACATTTATTACTATGAAGTAAGTGAATACAGAGAAAAGTAGAAAGAAGCAGTAATACCAATATAATCAATATTAATATACTATTACTTCATGCAAATACTGCTTAAACTATTGAAATATTACCTTAAATTTATGTTTTTGGAGCTAATACAAAATATACAGTACAAGAATTATTTGAAAGAAACAGGTGAGAACCATATATTAGAGTCCAACAGATTAAGGACACAATTAATCTTCATCTCTTTCAGGCACACAAATGCAGCCATTTAGTCCCAACTAGTCCCAGATCTCCAGTCAGTGCAGTGTGTTGTACCTTTAGAAGGTATTTTACCCTATTCTAAACTATTTGAATAAAAACCTTAGTGTGAAACCTAATTTTTCACTGACTGGAAGAAGTCTACATTTCTGTTTTAGTCTATGTGGCTAAATATTTAGATAGATAAATTAGTAAAGATGAAGCGTGACTAAACCGGTATTTTATCTTCCACACATTATGAGAAGAAAAAGTTTGAAAACTTTCCATACCCTACTTATACATTCCATGTCTCACTCTATACCTCAAGCTCCACTTGTAGGTGGTTTGGAACTATTGTAAAAGAGTGAAGAGAAATGGATACTCTGATATAAGATAGAATAATTAATTTTGAAAAAAAATTGTATCCTGAAGGATATACTTAAGTAAATAAAAAGGCAGAGTGACATATTCTGGTTCATCAGGAATAAATGTTAGGGACAATTAAACTATCTCATCAAAGTGCTTATTCATACTTATTGAACAAAGTAATTTGATATCTTATTGGCCTATTTTTTCTTATATTAGAAAATGAACAGAAGTATTAATATCTATAAACTGCACAGGATTTTTTTGCATTGTAGAGTCCATATCTTTTAAACCATATCAACACTGTCCTGATTACATGAGGCCAACACCATAACTTCCTAAAATAACTGCAATAAAAATAATAAAAATTATTCGGGCTTCCTCTTTTTCTTCTATTATTTCTATTTCTTCTAACTGCTTTCTACAAGATGATTAAATTAAGAAAACAATAGAATTAAAGACAGAAGTTAAGAATATCGTATCTCATAGCTCACTTCCTTATATTGAAATTCTAATGAAGAAAAGCTACAGCTGAAGAATCTTATATTCTCTTCCACAAGTACTTGTCATAGGCACTTATTCCAAAACAACGAGTTAAAGCTATTTTATTTTTTAATATTCTCTTCAGTAATTCCAAATATGCAAATACTCAGCTAAGCAATCCACACAGCTTTAAGAGTTCTCCGTTTGTTTAGGAACACTTCCCAGAAGTCTGTTCCCCTGTCCCTTTCCTCAAGAATAAAAGATGTCAAAATGAAGCAGTGCTTTATTTTCATGATACATAACAGTGGGGAAGAGAGAAATTTTGAATGTTACTTTTTTTTTTGTTATTTTACATATATTACTTGCATTTGCTCCTTGAATATTATATATTTCTAAAGCAGTCTCTCATAGAGATAATTTAATATTTCCAAACCAAATCTTATTTTCATAGTGTTTGTAATTTATTTTATTCATAGATCTATAGCAGTGTATCAGTGGTAAATGTATATCTATGCATGTACATCTAGAAGACATATTTATGTTCCTGTTACATACCAAAATATTTCAGTTTTGTAGATGTTCCTTCATAAATGACTTAAAGTTTTTGAGCTTATTTTTACTTCATGAAGGCCATATTTTTCATTTGGGGTTTAACATTTTTTTTCTTCTCCAAATTCCTTGTTGAATATTTCCATCATAGAATTTTGAAAGAGCAAAGTTTTTCTTTAAAGAACAGTGGAAGAAAGTGTTATGTACCCAGTGATGTCCACTGTCACTCATGAGATGGGTCAGGTGATCGAAGGAATACCCTGTCTGTTTATCAAATGATATTTGCAGGATTTGTGTCAACCACCCACACAGTGAAGGAAATCTCTTATACCAGCCCACCATCACTCCAAAAAACTCAATTAGAGTGCACTTACCTATAGTGTGTCTTTATTATCAACAGCTGTTAACATGATAAATTACTCAATGTCTACAACAAATAAATAAAGTCCCAGTGAAGTAAGACTTGATCAGGCCTTACCTTTCACCGCAAAGAAGTCCATGTCCATGTGTTGTTCTGTGATGTTATAAGCCTTGTACATCAGCCACTCTGTAGGCTTTCAGGTGATATGCAAAGCTGATTTCTTCCATCCATCTTCCATGCCTGACATACCCAGCCAACACTCAATATTTATTCATACTTGCTGCAGTCTTAAACCTGCCCGAATAGTCTGTATTAACATGGAGTTAGATTAAACAAAAGTAACAAACTCTTTATTTAAAAGCCACCTTTTTGCTAGTTCCCTGCCTGGCAATTACCTAACCAGGGGTTTAGGTCTACAGTATGGTTATAATGTATTCGGTATTTGTATAATCATTTCTTTCACTGGCTATGTAAAACACGTTGCAAATTATGTTCTGCTGCAAAGACATTTAGGAATCTGACTACACAGGGACTGGTGTTACTCCCTTTACAAGAATCTGTTACTGTTAGAGCATTCTCCTAGGAAATGGGAGACTGATAATCAGTATTTATTTCTCTTTCAGAAACAAAGGTCTAAAGGCATTATTAGATGTACCTAACTTCAAATAACTTGCCCATCAATCATGTAGGCACACACAAGACAGATGTCATAGCTGGGAAGCCTGTATTACCTTTATCTGTTGTGTCTAAAACTCTAGTTATATGGCAAGCTGAAGGCAATCGGGATGGAGCAACAAATGCATCAATACTACTTCCCAGGGTGATTTAAAGAATTTATTAACTGATTGTTTCAAGTAGCTCATGAAAAGTATACCTGAATCAGTAAAGGCCAAGTTGTATTTGAAACTTCTGCCCATCTCCCAGGAACAGTTTTAAGATAACAGTCGGGTGGCATATCCCAAAGGTAGTCACAATGCCATATATGTTACAGGAAACAGAGTATCTTATATAAATTTACCACTTCTAATTCATTGTTTTAGTAACACAGCCATTGCACCCGTTCGTCACAGCAATCAAGGCAATCTTATATTCACCTTCTTCAAAAAGCAGCAAAGGACTCATGAAAGACTGCCACGGAAAACTAAGTAGGACTTGATCCTAGGTGCTACCACAAGTTGCATTAACAAACCCTTGGAATACTTTGGTTACTGGGCCTTAACTTTAGACACACTTATGAATTTGTTATGTTAACTTGTGTCCTGGTTCGAGGTAAAACAGAACCAATTTTGTTCAGTAACTTCGCTTCTTAGCTGGGCCTCTTCTAACAACTGAAATTAACTGCATATTGTGCAGACAGTGTTCACTCTCTCAGAGTGATAAGGCCAATTGTTTATAGCTGATGCCCAGGCATGGTATGCAGAGAGGCTCCTGCTTACATTTATTGTCATAACAGCCAAGGCCAACCAACTTTGTTATGTGCCACGTTGGAGGGTCGGAAGCGGAAAAGCATAGTGGGGTCCCACCTGCAGGGAGGAGCGGACAGGACAGGTGACCCAAAACTGACCAACAGGGTATTCCATCCCATCTGCCTCATGCTCAGTATAAAAGCTGAGGGACCAAAGGGTCAGGGGCTCTTCCTTCAATGGCCGACGTCTGAGGAGGACTCTCTCTGCCTGTGATCCCAATCCTGACTCCAGATCCGGAATCCAGTTCCCGTCCGCCACTGAGTCCAGCCTGGGACTGCCCCAGTGCCAGCCGGTGACGTGATTGTCATCTCGGGAGCTTGATACGGTTTTGTATATATTTTTCATTATTTCTTTTTATTTTATTATTAATATTTCATTAAAGTAGTTTAGTTTCTTCTAAACTCTTAAGTCTCTTTTTCCTCCTCTGCCTCTCTCTTTATAGAGGGGTAGAGGGGAGCATCTGTCGGTCCCGTCTGGGGTCCCTCGGATCCCCAGTGGTGGATTTGGCCTAAACCACGACAACTTGTCTCTGTGCTAGCCCCATGCATTAATCTATACTTTTTCTTTTTAATCCCTCATAGAATAATATTGTCTTCACTATAAAGCATTTTATTAAAGGAACAATTTCAACATACTGATTTCAATTTGTCTCAGTGAATTTCAGCAAGCATTTTTTGAGAAGAGTAACAGTGTAAAAGGAAAGATCTGCTGAATGTGGATAAAAACAACTTATGACAGCTAAAGCATGGTTACAGTCAATGTAAATTGAAATAGATGTTACTTTAATGCAGGAACAATTCATCAAAATTTACAACTTTTTTGTTATCAACATTATTAAGGAGGTTTTCTAGACTTCATGATTTCACAAAACATAAAATATTAAATTTTTAGGACTCTGCAATATTACTATGAAACAACATGCAAAATAAATTAAGACTACTATTTAAAATATGTTAACTATTACCTGACTGTAAGAAACTGCTGAATATTGTGCACAAAAAAGATATTCCAGGTAATGTGAATGTCTGTGAGTTTAATATTGTATTTGCATTCTATTTTTATTTTTCATTTGTAGTACCATTCACTCCTGATTTTCTGCAAAGTTATTTCAAGTAATTGTTTGCAAGTCTATTCCAATATTCCAGAAAACTATTGATTAATGCAATACCTAGGATGTACTACAGAGAAATATGAATTTAAATTTTCCTGTTTGTAAGAAGTTAGAATCTGAGGGAAGAGAGTTCCAAAATGATTGACTAAGGAAATTATTTTATATAATATTGTAACGATCTTGACACAAAAAAAAATATATATTCCTGTGAAATGTGCTGACAATAGAGAAAAGCCTTTGGACAAGGGTCTCAAAGAAATAAAATGCATAGCTGTGAATGGTGAAGTAATAGATACAGATATTTAATTCAACAATAGAAAAGTCATAGAATCACAGATTATCTCAAGTTGGATGATACCCGCAAGGATCATCAAATCCAACATCCTGCTCATTGCAGGGCTATCTAAAACTATACCATACAACTAAGACCATCATCCAGACACTCATTGAACTCTGACAGGATTGGTGCCATGACTACATCCCTGGGGAGCCTGTCCCAGTGACTGACAACCCTCTCAGAGAAGAACCTTTTCCTAATATCCAGGCTGAACTTCCCCTGATGCAGCTTCATACCATTTCTTCGTGTCCTGTTGCTGGTCACCAGAGAGAAGAGATCAGCACCTCCCCCTCCACTACCCCCTTGAGGAAGCTGTAGACTGCGATGAGGTCACCCCTCAGCCTTCTCTTTTCCAAACTGAACAAACCAAGTGACCTCAGACACTCCTAAGTCTTGCCTGTGAGACCTTTCACCATCTTGGTCATCCTCCTCTGGGTAAGCTCTAATAGGTTGATGTCCTTCTTATATTGAGGTGCCCAAAACTACACGTGATACTCGAGGTGGGGCTGCACCACTGCAGTGTAGAGTAGGACAATTTCCTCCCTCAACTGGCTTGCTATGCTGTGCTTGATGCACCACGGGACACAGTGGGCCCTTTTGGCTGCCAGGGCACACTGTTTTCTCATATTCAACGTGCCATCAAGCAAAACCCCCAGATCTCTTTCCATGGGGCTGCTCTCCAGCCTCTCATCCCTCAGTCCATGTGTACAATCAGGATCACCCTGTCCCAGGTGAATCATCTGGCACTTGCTCTTGTTAAATTTCAAATGGTTGGTGATTGCCCATCTCTCTGGTCTACCCAGATCTCTCTGTAATGTCTCTCTACCCTTAAGGGAGTCCACAGTTCCTCCTAATTTAGTATCATTGGCAGGCTTACTTAATGTATGCTTGATTCCTGCGTCAAGATAATTTATAAAAACATTAAAGAGCACTGGTGATTGGCCACCAGCCTAACATAACCCCATTTAATACTACTCTTTGAGACCTACCCATCAGCCAATTGCTCACCCAATGTATTATGGACTTGTCTTGTTGTGTGCTGGACATTTTATCCAGAAGAATACCATGAAAGACAGCATCAAAAACTTTGCTAAAACTCCAAAAACTCCACATATACTGGCTTCCCTTGGTCAACTAGATGGGTGATCTCGTCATAAAAGCTAGTTAAGCAGGACTTTCCCCTTGTGAACCTGTGCTGGCTATGACCAATGACTGTGTTGTCTTTCATGTGTTTTTCAGTAACTCCCAGAATAACCTTCTCCATAATTTTACAAGGCAATGAAGTGAGACTGACAGGCTTGTAATTACCAGGGTCTTCCTTCTTACCCTTCTTGAAAATTGGGACGAGTCAAGTCAAACTGTAAAAGACTATTAATGATAACAGGAATATCTGAGTTAAGTTAGGAGTTCACAGATGGAAATGAAAGAGTTAAAAAATCCAGATTGTAGTGGTCAGTCATAAGGATGATGTAAACACAAATGTTAAGTATGGTTTTAGGATAGATCAAGTTAGGTAAGTTCTACAGACTAAAAAAAGTTTTAATACCGTTATACAAGACCAGTGCCTCATTTGAAAGAGTATTGTTATTAACTCATGTCTAACAATGAGGCATATTCAAATTAATAACCACAGAAAACAGCTGATATTCTCTAGGGCAACACTGTCACTCAGAGAGAAACAGAAAAGATGGAGGAATGGGTGACAGGAAGATCATGAAATTCAGCAAGGATAAAAGCAAAGTCCCGCCTCAGGGATGTAGGAACCCCTGGGCAGCCATACAAGTTGAGGACTGATGACTGTGGAGTGTCTAAGGAGAAAAGGCACCAGGGGTTCTGGGGGGGCAGCAAGCCTAACATGAACCAGCGGTGTGCCTTGACAGCAAAGATGCCCAACAGCATCCTGGGCTCTATTAATGGGGGCACAAACAGTAGATCAAGGGAAATGATTATTCCCCTCCACTCAGCACTCATTAGACCTTATCTAGAAACTGCATACAGTTTCAGGGCCATAATAAAAGAAAGACATCAAAAACCAGGAAAGTTCAGCAAACAGCTACCAAGATGGTATGGGCACCAGAGCGTATGCCTGAGACTGAAACCAGAGAGGTTGATACTGGTTATAAGGAGAAAAGCCTTTTCCCCATGGGGACAGGAAGGCAGTGGAGCAGGTTGCCCGGAGAGGTTGTGTAACCTCCATCTTTTTATCTTCAGGTGTTTTCAAGGCAGAGGTGGACAAAGCCCAGAGCATCCTGGTCTGACCTCGCAGGTGGCCTTGCTTGGAGCAGGCAATTAGGCTCAGATATCCTGATGTCCCAACCTGAATTATCCTAGGATACTCATGAACAAACAAGGAAGTAATTATTACAGGAAGAGGCTTTTTTTTTTTTTTTTTTTTTTTTTCTCCATACACAGAGACCAAACAGAATGTATATAAACACCTTTAATTGTTACTGCAGTGAAGTTCTGGAACAGCCTATACATTAGACAAGCACCAGCAAGACGGGTATTTCTGGGGAGGTGTTGGGTTTTGAGGTGGTTTTCTTTTAGTTTAATCAGTTAATGAAAGAGTTTGCATAACTTGTTTGACTGAAGTATTAAGAAACAGTATCATTTCTATATTAATTTGCCTTTTTCAACACAGTAAGAGATCTTCTGCAAGTTGTTTTGAAATATTTTCCCACAGAACAACCATTAATAATTTGCGGGGTGAAGCCTACCTAAAAGAACCACTCAGGTACATAAGATCTTGACTACATCTGCCCATCTCTAATTCATTAGATGAATTTGGTATGGCCAAATAAAACAACCCAAGCAGGGGGAGGTTTACTTCTTTTTGGCAAAGAAACAGACGCAATATCTTTATGAGGCATTTAGGGCAGGATGTCAGAAGGTGATAGTCACCCAGGCAGTGATCACTAATTGGCTTTAGATGTAGAAAAAGTCAGACAGTTTGACCTGGGCTCAACTGATCAAAGAGATCCATGGCTGCTTATGCAAAGCATCTAAGTTTGAAATCAAGAAATAGAAATACAAAATTGAAGCAGAAAACAATAATCCCACAGGGGGTGAGGGAAACATATAACTGAACTTCCAACACTGTACCAAAGGCAGAAGACTGAGCCGAAGGTAGAATCATTACACATGAGGCCAGTCTGCCAGCTAGGACTAGGATACCTTGACCAGCTGGATGAAGAAGTGTCCTATTCCTCTGAGTCCATGTTGTCAGTCACAGCTGGACTGGAGAACACAACTGGTTTGTTTTGTCCAGAACAAGCACAAGCATGCGTGTGCATCTGTGTTGAGCAGAACTTGCTATTCATCCCCAACAGCCGTCCTGCTCACTAAATCAATGTTTGATTTTATGTCACTGAGCAATGCGGTTGTGTTCTTGTCAAATGCTTGAAGACATGAGATTTCACCTGTGATGCAGGTAATATTAACTGTTCTATTCAGTGGTATCTGCTATCCAGAAAACAAACAAGAAAATCAACCCCTTTTTGTGCTATATAGAACCATGGAAAAATTAATGTATAATCAGAAATTAGTTTACCATAGGTAAATATAGACAAGAAAATATCATTGTGTTTAATGTCCACCATAGTCAGTCATTCTTTGAAAGCTTCAGTCCATATTGGGAGAAAGTATTTACTATACCTTTTAGCTTATCAGAGACATAATTTAATATTTAATATAGTAAATGCTGCAGACATTTTACCAAGTGCTCAGCATAAAAATGATAGTATTACTAAATATATAGACCACTTTTGCAAGGCATAGACATGTACTAGACATAATAAGAAATGAATGTAAAAGGAAGTCGGCAAATCAATTTTTATTGAGTCTGCTGGGTAATTTTAATTCCACTGTTTGTTAATTCGATGTGACATACTATTGACTGCAAAAAACATTTCTATCTTTTTCTAATTACTTAAAATAAGAAACGGTTCATACTTAGAGATATGATATTGTCCAACTTGTTGACCCATTGCTGGTCTCAGAATATGAGAAATTTTCTTTGGCACAGTGAATTTTATTTTTCTTTTTTTCAGTGGTGAGAAGTATAAATCAGATAGAATAGGTCTTATATAATATAATATTTAATATTTTCTGAGGTTCACTCATTTTTATCAAATAACTGCAGAAAAGCATCAAACATCAGGATTAGTCATAGAGGTAGAATTTCTCAAAAATGAGTTTCTGTTCTTCAGGAACCTGATTCTGACTCTCCAGTGGGAGATCTCTCATTGACTTCAATAGGTATGAAATCAAGCATGTTGAGGGAAATTTAGGTAGCTGAAATGTTCTCTTAATGGATAATATAATTAGAGATCAAAAAAACTGAGAACTTAATCCCTAGCTATTCTTCAGAACTCCAGTAAGTTACCTACTGGTGAGCCTTTGTTCATTCTCTGAGATAATAATTCAAACATTTTTTGGAAAAGCTTGATTCACAACTACCAAAAAATTGGAATCTGTGGCTTGGCAAGACATTATAATACCATGAACATAGAAACTGATTCCATTCTCTGTGGTTTAACTCATTTCCTCCTTCCTTACTCTTTAGACCTAATCTAACTTTTTGTAAGCATAGAATTAAACACTGAATTAATAACATTAAAATTATTTGGAAGAAACAACATCATAATTTTGGAATTAGTACTGTTAGCACTACATCTTGTATTTCTCTAGTTTTTGATCAGAAGAACATACAATCAGTATTTAGTCCACAATGGAAGCTATGAAAGTCAAGTGAATGGTAGGCATGCTAATTCCATCTTGGTCTCTTCTGCACATTACTGAAGTTGCTTAAAACGACATTACACCTGTTGTTTCTAATGGGCCTCAACTGACCCATTTATCCCAAACCATGTGTTGTTTGACATGGATTGCATTCACATTAATGTTAGCTCAGATCAGCAGTGCATTTTTTGAACGATTCTCCTATTTGTACCCTCCTACTATGCTTTGGTTCACATTATGGGAAAGACTCGGAGTGAAGATGACTAGTTCTCAGATGAAACTGAAGTGGAATGTGTGTTACAGAGATACAACTTTGAGTTCTCCAATCAGTAACAGCACTTGGCCCATGGAGTCTGATTAGAGTTAATCCTAAGTAACCCTTCATCTCTCCTCCGGAAGGCAGAAAATGTGGATTTTGGGTGTCCAGCTGAAATCTAATTCTACTGAGCAACACTATTTGCTAATTTAGTTGTAGCCTTTCCTTTTACAGTCAGAAGAGGCAGTCAAAACAGCAAAGTGGAGTATGGGTAAGTAATACTCACTTCCTATATATGAATATTAGGAGGGTTAATTCCTTATAACAGGGTATTCTAGTAGTGAAGGCTGACCAAGTTCATAAAAAGGATGGATCCAGACAGCAAAATTGAGACTACACCCTATTACAGCCCAGAATCTGCCTTTGTAAGGGATTCTATTCACTTCATTAGAGCCATTCACAGGATTTGAGGGATGCACTTGCTTGCGAGTTTGTTGTGTGCAAAAGATCTGAAGAGCAGACACACCTTCCTCTCAGCAAAGACAGAAGGTAACACATTTCTGAAGCTATACAAATACTAGAGTTGTAGTGATAGCAAGCAACAACATTCCTTTATAGAATTTCATCCAGAGATTTTCCTGCCTTCCAGTAACAATTCACTCCAGCCCTTGCAGTTTCTAGGTACTGATCTAGCCACCTGCTCTGAGTGGCAAGGTCATCAGCTTTCTTGGGATGACAGGAGCAGAAAGGGTCAGATGGAAACATTTGCTTGTAGTTCTAGTTCATCCTGCCTCTAAAGCATTTCTAACAAATGCCCTTTGGTATTTGTGTCTGAGAGGTTGGCATATACAGATCCTGAACAAGTCTAAAAAAAACATTATTCCTTTTAGACAAAATAGAAAATAGAAAGGCAAATCAAGAGGACCTTGAAACTTCAATAATTCATATAAAAGAAAAGAGAAATAGCAGTTTCTTCTTCAAAGGTTAAGAAATCAATGCCTTCAGTACTCTAAGTTACAAAACTAGGTGTTTGTTTTTTTTTTTAATACATAGTTAGCTGCAGTTAGACAATCAACTCTCAACAGACAGATTTTCCTCCAATCATATATTATGTTGTTACAATTTTGTCTCTTCTTGGTTCATGAGAGATATGAAGTGGAGAGAAACTAGACAGGCTCTATTTCTGCCCTCTTCCCCTTAACAAACAAAGATATTGGTAGTGTGCTTCTTCCTTTTGTTTGTTTGCAGTTAAGATTCACATTGTGAGTTAGAGTGTACACAGTTGAGCATATTTTCAAGTTGAGCATATTTTTCCTTTTTCCTCTGGTATTTAAAGTGTAGAGATTTTGGCATCAGCACAGGTTCTAAGAAATGCACTATGAGATTAGGAAAAATATTTAGAACATTCCACTACATCTCTTTTATCATTCACCGCTGTTATTTGTGTAAGTGGCAAAGAAAATCACATCAGTGCTCCATTAAAAACTCCGGCTAGCATAGAATCGAAGTATCATAGAACAATTTAGGTTGCAAAACACCCTTAAGATTGAGTGCAACCATTAACCTAACACTGCTAAGTCCACCACTAAACCATGCCACTAAGCACCACATCTACCTCTCTTTTAAATACCTTCAGGCGTGGTGACTCAACCACTTCCCTGGGCAGCCTGTTCCAACACTTGATAACCCTTTCTGTGAAGAAATTTTTCCTTATATCCAATCTAAACCTACCGTGGCACAATTTGAGGCCATTTCCTCTTGTCCTATTGCTTGTTACTTGGGAGAAGAGAACAACACCCACTTTTCTACAACCTTCTTTCAGGCAGTTGTAGAGAGCTATAAGGTCTCCCCTCAGCCTCCTTTTCTCTAGGCTCCTCAGCTGCTCCTCAGAAGGCTTGTTCTCCAGACCCCTCACCAGCTTCATTGCCCTTCCTGGGACGCGCTCCAGCACCTCAATGTCTTTTTTGTAGTGAGGGGCCCAAAACTAAATGCAGTAGTCAAGGTGAGGCCTCACTAGGCTGATCACTTCCCTAGTCCTGCTGGCCACACTATTTCCGATACATGAGAAGCTCCATTTTGTGTACGCTAAACAAGTGGCCTCTTCTAAGAGTTAAATATCATATTGCATTTTTGCTAATTCACCAATCAAAAGACTTGACGTTTCAGTGAAGGTATATCACCAGAAAAGTTCTTTGATCGACAGAGAAGGATTCCCATCTGTTGTGCACTACTGGAATTTTCTGCGGTAAGGATCACAGGATGGGGACAGAAAGACATGAAATTGAGGCTTTCTTAGAGGAAATGGTAAGGAAAAAAATAGAACAAACAACCCATTTTATAAGGGTGGTCTTCTGCACGTTAGGTTACCAGGACATTGGGAGAGAAGGGAAAGACGTTTTTTTCCCATACTGAATGCTACATCCAGATAACACAACCTAATAATGGATTTTGAGCTTTCCCCAAGTAGATATTGGTTGTTTTTTTTGTTTTGTTTTGTTTTTTTTTTTCAAGTATGTGTGAAACTTAACAACACACTTATAAATTAAAGGAAATAATAAGAAAGGCTCTCCAGATGAATAGCAAAAATGTAGCAAATGTGTCATGAAACAGTACTGACAGCCACTGCTCTGTTATAGTGACCTACAAATTAGCCCCTCCTGGTTTGAACTAATAACTTTAGAACTTTATATATATATAAAAATTTTTATTTTTATATATACATTTAGTATACAAAATTACAATCTGTAATTCAGGTGGTTTTATGTCTAAATATACATTATATAGCTATTTTAAAATGTCAAAGAGGAAATAATCTAATAAGCGTATTTCTAAATTGAAAGAATAAATAAGAATCAGAAAGACGAGAAAAAAACCTATCTCTATTTGTATTTATTTAGTGCATGTTAATGAACCATTACATATTTTAAAGTGTTTGCATCCCATATCTGTTTGAGGGAAGAAAAAAAAAAAAAAACAAACACCAAAAAAAAAAACCAGTAGAATGAATGTTGCCTGAATTATAGTTCTACAATGCAAGGGTTTTGAGTGATTGCTAGTTTGGGAATCAGAGTAGAACCTTTCCTTTAGTAAAAAGCAACATAGTCCTTGCTTGCTTTTCCTTTCAAATCCACATCCATTTCAGAAAAATCCATGTTTTTCACAGCTCTGCGTGTTGCACAGTTTTAATGGGAGCGAGACAATGAAACAGTTAAATAAATGTGTAGTTCCTAAAGAGGTGAGTTGAGGTGTATTTGATCTAACTTAATGTGCCTCACAGAAACTAGAAATTGGATTAATATTGCTTGTTCATGCTTGAAGCACAGAAAATTGCTCAAAGGCAGATGGAGGGAAAGCTGAAAATCTAAAAATAAAATTCCCGGTGGAAATAAGGATTTTCACAGTTCAATTTTGTTTCTTCTAAGATATAAGTCTCAAGACACTAAAGTGAATAACTCACATGAAGGAAATTTAAGAGTATTATGTAGCTTGACTATAGTACTAAATACTGAAGGAAAAAACCCAGAAATATGAAATCAAGAATTGCATAATTGTAAAATTTATCTTCATTTGCAACTAGTGAAATACCTGAAAATAGAAAGAAGACATAGAATACAGCCACATAATAACGATTATCTATATTCCAGTTGGCTATTATTAATAATTTTATGATTTGAATTGTCTATGAGACAGAAGAATATTTATCATTTCAGGAGCAATGGAACTTAATCATGTTTGCAGTATTTTTCAGTTTAACAAGAAATTCTTTGTGGACACCTGAAGTGAATGACATTCTGCTACCTATAGTTTTTGTCTTCTAACTGGTGAAAAACATAAATCCCTAGCTAGTGGAATCATACTGCCTATAAATAGTTAATTCTTTTGTCTCCATTGTAACAGCAGATCACAGTAATTGCAAGTATTTCGAGCAACTCATGAACACAGTGCTAACTATACATTTTGCTGAAGTTAACTAGCATAAATTAGAGTATACTAAGATTACCTATCACTGATTTATTTAATGCTATACTACATTTATTTTCTGGCATTTTTATCTTCTGTCCTTGTAGCGCTAGGTAGCTGTAGAACTAATAGTCTAAGAAAGTGAATAATATATTTTAAAATCAGGTGTCAAAGGTTGTGTGTTTAAATCTGGATTGGAATTGGACATCTCAGATGATCTTAATATAACATTTCAAAGACTGATTTACCTAACCTTAGTGACATATTTTACAGTAAACAGAAATTATCCTATGATTGCATCTTTGAAGTGACTATTAAGTGTCTGGAACACAAACTTTGAAGTAATAATTTTATTTCTAGATGTCTTAAGTTAGGATTGAATAGCCTAATCCTTTGCGTACCAACAGTAAACTGTCAGCAGTTTTTCTTAAAGGTGTGGACTGTGAAGTAAAATAATTTTCCTCAAATCCCAAAACAAAATAAGTTTCTATAGTTGTGTTTAGAGCTTTGCCTGATTTTATAATTTTTTCTTAATCTAATATGATTTGTGCATAATGCACCATATTAAACCTCATTCATTGAAAGAATCACGGAATCATGGAATCACGGAGTTTTCAGAGTTGGAAGGGACCTCTAGAGATCATCTAGTCCAACTCCCCTGCTAAAGCAGGATTGCCTAGAGCACATTACTCAGGACTGCATCCAGGTGGGTCTTGACAATCTCCACAGAAGGGGACTCCACAACCTCCCTGGGCAGCCTGTGCTAGTGCTCTGTCACCCTCACCGTAAAGAAGTTTTTCCGTGTATTTGAACGGAACTTCCTGTGTTCTAACTTGTGCCCATTACCCCTCATCCTGTCACTGGGAACCATTGAAAAGAGCCTGGCTCCATCCTCCTTCAACCCACCCTTTAGATACTTGTATGCCATAATAAACTCTCCCCTCAGCCTTCTCTTCTCCAGGCTAAAGAGTCCCAGCTCTCTCAGCCTTTCCTCATAAGGCAGATGCTCCAAGCCCTTAATCATCTTAGTTGCCCTTTGCTGGACTCGCTCCAGCACTTCCCTGTCCCTCGTGAACTGGGGAGCCCAAAACTGGACACAGTATTCCAGTTGTGGCCTCACCAGTGCCGAGTAGAGGGGGAGAATGACCTCCCTCGACCTACTGGCCACACTCTTCCCTATGCAGCCCAGGATTCCATTGGCCTTTTTGGCAACAAGGGCACATTGCTGGGTCATGGTTAATTTACTGTCTACTAGGACCCCCAGATCCTTCTCCTCCGAGCTACTTCCCAGCAGGTCTGCCCCTAACCTATACTGGTTCTTTACATTGTTCCTCCCCAGTTGCAGGACCTTGCACTTGCTTTTGTCGAACCTCATTAGGTTCTTCTCTGCCCAGCTCTCCAGCCTGTCCAGGTCACGCTGAATGGCAGCACGGAAGAAGCTGCAATCTGCAGATTCCTGAAATCTCATCAGATACTTTCAAGGAAAAGTAAGCACAGAACATAGCATACACATCCAATTTGGGGTGCAGTAGTATAACCATTGTAAGACTAAGCAGGTAAACTATAGATGTGTCAAGAAATTAGCTTATTATCAGTTTTTTTATATTCCACAAATATCAAATTGTTATCATTGTGTTCAGGCATAAGGCAATTGATCCAATTCTCCCTTTTTGCCTCCTCATGAAAATCACCAAACAATTATTTTAGTTTTGTGCCAGAAAACAAGATGATAAATATGTCATGAGTTTTACATTAAAAGCAATACAACAAATTGTTAGCTTTTAGTATTGGTTTTAGGTGAATGATGTACTTATGAATATTTCCCTCTAGAAACAAAGACAAGGTGTTTTGCATAGCAAAAAAGATTACATGGGATGAGCACAAGTCATTAATAAGGAAAAGAATATTTAAGGAAAAATGAAAAGACAAAAAATATTCTTTGAAACAACTGATAAGATTTAACACTCATTACATTTTTATTGGGTCAAAATCAGGCAGAAGAAAACAACATAAATCATAAAATGCTAAACCTTGGTTGCCTACAGAGAAGAATGATTTAGGCATAACCTTATTTTAGCAGCTAGATATCACTATGGAGATTAGTTAGTACATCTCCTACTATTTATTTGTCACAAAAGAGAAATTATTTGGGTCACTTTTTATTCATAAGGAAGATCTAGCTATTTAAATCTGAAAGAGTAAAGTCAGTTTGCCTTCTCCAACATCTTAAAACTAGACCTATGAATTAATTATATCCAGGGCAGCTCTTACCTTGGCAATAGTGAGACCTGCTCCCAGCAGAATTTAATATCCTTTGATCAAAGTAATATGACCTCCAGCATCTTTATGTGACTTGTTTTCTTCTTGCACTAAGCATGAACAGCACATATGCTATCACTGAGTCCAGCTCCAAAACACACTGGAATGGGAAATGTTTAATCCTTTTGTAGAATCAGTGAAAATAAGCAGCTGTCTTTGAAGACCTCAGAAGGACCAGAATGTCTGACTAACTTGGGTGCCTAAATTTCTTAACCACAATTGTCTGATAGCTTTTAATAAAGTTTTTTGTCCTACCTCAAGTTGCAGGCTTTTCAAAACTAGTATGTTTTCAAAGTCAGCAATGCTTGTACTGTACATGCGGTGATTACCTTGCCAGCTTGAGGGTGAGCAAGGAAAATACTGACTCATATTATTTTTTCCAGCGAGTATAATGAGTGTAGAAAGAAGAAAAAAAGGTAATTCCAATAAAATTCCAAGAGTAATTTCAGAATAACTCTATCACTGATCAAAGTCTAAAATCAGGGGGGAAGAAAGAACCCATAAAATTCCTCACATAGTTCTTCACCAGTCAATAAGAACTTGATGTTGACTTTCAAAATTTATATTCATAAACAACCAAGAAGCTTCTTTAACTTCCAACCCAATGAGGCCTAATTCTCTCTCTGACATTGGCTGATTTTTGTTTTTTAAGACTGTGCACAGATCAGCTGAACTTTTACCACATTTGTGAAGTCTTTTTCCTCTTTGGATTCTCCGATTTCTAAGAACATGTGATCTCATTCTGAAGCTTTTTACTTGATCAGTCATTTTATGTGCACTCAGGTCTTTCTTCTCATTTTTAACTCCTTTCTCTTTTTTACAAAGAATGTAACCGAAAAGCTTTCCTTTCGTCAAGCTTGCTAATGGATACTACACTTAAAGGCAGGCAGATTCTATGCAGGATGATGGTATCAGTTTCATCTCTTTAGGAAAATGGGATAAAAATAGTTATTTTCATCTTCTATAGAATGCCTCCCAGTTCATAGAAGACTGTTTAAACTCCAAGTTAGATGCACTTTTCCATGCACTCTGATTCACCCTATTTTGGTTTTGTAATAGTCCATGTTTAAAAGAAAAAAACAGGAAAAAAAATTAAACACATAAGTAGAAGCTCTAGGTAGCTTTCATTTCAAGTTCTGATATATATTCTAGTTGATTCTGATTCTGTCTCTGCAAGTTTTCTCGTGTATGACAGCTATAGTTATATAATTTACATCTTCATACTCTTGAGTCTGATTGTATATTCTTTCCTAAAGAAACATGGCAAATTAAAACACAGGATCTATCTGAGCCTACATCTTGAGAGATTTGAGATTAAATTATCTGATATTTGAATTTCTTCTATTTACCTACCTTTTTTAAGTTCTGAAATGTTTTATATGGCAGCATAGGTAATAAGCATTTCATTTTAGGAGTTACCTGTGCCTTCAGATTTACAAAATCTGGTAGACTTTAATTTCTGTAAATAATGAATTTGCAAGCCAAGACAGATTAATCAATTTTCCAGAAAAGAGGTGGCAAAAACTGTTACTAAAAGTTTCATGTGCAATGTGCACATAGAAAATACTGTAAGAAAAAACAACAAAAATATTGGGGAAAAAAATGGACAAGCTTTTCTTTTTTTT
This sequence comes from Vanellus vanellus, assembly GCF_965231255.1. Classification (NCBI taxonomy): domain Eukaryota; kingdom Metazoa; phylum Chordata; class Aves; order Charadriiformes; family Charadriidae; genus Vanellus; species Vanellus vanellus. The sequence continues at coordinate 167,048,009 of NC_138905.1, forward strand.
TTTTTTTTAAGAATCTTTCTAGTGTGTTAACAACACAGGATATTGGCAACTATATATAGTGTAAGAGAAAGCATTTTTTTCCAATTAAATTTTCATATCCTTATGGACCCATGCCAGATGGCTGTTCAACACTTTCTTTCAAATTTCATGTAGGAGAAAGAGAAAATGTGCAGAACTTTAAGTTGTTTTTGCTTGAGTTGTTTTGTTGTCTTAGAGAAATACAGGGTTTTCTGACATTGAGGGCAACACATCCCACAGGGTAGTTTTTCACAAGAGAGATGTTTTTAAAAGATGTTTAAGAGATCTTTTTAAATTGTCAGCAAAGAGAAGACAAGTACTTAGTATTTTATAAGCATTTCTACTGCTCTTTCAACATATGGCACTATAAACAAATGCGGTTTTCTGACTGACTTTAGTGAATGGACTACTGAACAGTGCTTTTAAATTATCTGAGTTAAAAAGGTCAGTTTGACATTTGCCTCTCTTTAGTTCAGAAACACAATAGTGAGTTGGAAAGAAAGAATCCCTTTCATTTCCACAGCAGGGAGGTATCTTTTTTTTCCTGAAGTATGCAGCAGTCCTGTGTAAGTTCATGTGAGGGATGACGGGTGCTGCGTTTGGAATATTGCATTCTGTAGTGATGGAGGAATATGTCGGAGGAACGTGATGACATAACAGGTGGAGAACATTAATAATTCCCACGATCCAGATGAGAAGCGGGGCTCCTATCTGGCTCTTCTAAACATAAGACATCAGACAGTTTGCTTTGGCACAGCATCATAGCCTGTCTTTAGCTATAAGATCTTGTTCATAAATTACAGCTGATTCCCCAATCAAAGATCAAATTAGGTTGACCAAGTTGGCTTTGATATGTGACCATGCCTTAAATGAACAAAACACGAGAGCAGAAGGGGAGTAATCTGTATGAATTTCAAAGTGCTCGTTTTTCCAGCTGTACTGCTGTTTCTATTTCACAAATATATGGCTATATCTTGTTTATAGACCTTTTTGGATGATTTAGTAAAAAACATGTGGAGACTTGCTGAGACATCTCAGATATCAAGAGTAGGTAAGGCTAAACTAAAAATTTGGATTAAATCTAGATATTTTGTATTCAAAAATCAGAAACATTGTGCAGTTCTGAGTGCACTCGAATTATGCTGAAGGGAAGATAGGATATTTCTGCTATGCAGATGTGCTGAGTACCTATGCTTCTAACTGTTGGATATTTGTATGTCAGAGGGTCTTATTGTAAAATGCATGGGTAACTTAGAAAAGTCGAAATTCCTCCAGCAGTATAAAACCTGCTGTTGCATAAAATTTTCCGAAAAAATCACCAAGGCTGCTTGATTTGTGTTGTCAATAGCTTAGTTTGGGGTTCTTCTCTGGGCAGCTCTGCATATCATGACTCCTTTTCTATCACATCTTTCTTCTCAAGCTATGCGATAAATAAAAATGGCTGCTTCTGCAGCCACCTTATATATATCTCTGGCTCCTGTGCTGTCTACATGAAGTTCATCGACTTTTTTAAGCTGCTTCTCATAAAAAAAACACAACAAGCAAACAAACAAACAAACATGCCAGTGTATTTTAACTTAATATATTTTTTGCTTTGGGCCTTCCTATCAGAGGTGTTGGGAAAATATTGATTAATATAAAACTTTCATTTGCTACCATAAAGAACACAACAGAACAGCATATAAATAATTGAAACAGAGATTATTAAGCAGAAATCTCAGTATCTGTTTCTGTCCTCATTAATATACTTTCTACATACATAACTGAGTGGTTTGGTTTTGGTGTTGGGTTTTGTTTTTTTCCCCCCCTCCTATAAAAATATCTCTTTTCACTATAGATCAGGTATTAAGGTTCTGTGACTCCTTCTAATTATATGCACTACAAAAAAGAACATAAAAAGATCATCTGTCTTTTCATGGAATTTGGAAAATGTGTCCATTCATGCAATGAGACTCTGAAATACAAATTAACCTGCTTGCTTAAAGGAAATACGAGCACAATAACACACTCTCTCCTGGATGTCTCTGAGGAAAGATGCAAACCCCACTTTATTGTTATTTTATTTTTTGCCTGGAATCTATCTTGGCATTGCCATTCAGCATGAAAACAGAAGTTTCCCACTCCACTCATTTCTGATTCTGTTCCTGGACTATTCAGAAAATAAATTATGCAAAATAACATCCTGAGTGGCAATTAATAAGAAATTGTCTGCTTGGAGGAAACAAAAACATCTACATGCACTTTGTTTTGTTTGCAGTTATCCTATTTCCGTGGGGAAATTACAACAGCTAAATCACAGCACATAAGGATAGATTCATCTATGAAGTATGTTCACAGTGTTGCTTTTCACATCCTTTTTAGTGACAAGTGGTACAAGTGGCCATTTGAAGGCAACATGGGAATAATTTTGGGTAACAGATATGTATGCCTTAAAATATTCATGTCACACAGTCCGGTCTTGACAAGATGTTATTCAATCATCATGTCCATGAAACAGTCCCTACAGCAGGAAAACCAGGAGGAGCTGCAGGGGTCTAGTTTTTGATGATTACTTTATCCTTTTTCTTAAAAAAAAAAAAAAACAAAACCAAAAAAAACCAGCTCTATGTAGTGAGTCATCAGGCTGTGATTGTTACTATGTTTTAGAGGCTAAAATAGATGCCTCACAAACACCAGCATTACAAATGCTTTACATTTACTCAGTTAATCATTATTTATAGCACTGCATAGAGCTGATTTCTTTATCTTTTAAAACAGTGCTTATATAATAATAATGACACCATTTTTAGTGTTTTGGGTTTTTTTTTAGTATGTACTTACTACTTAGTCAGATTTGAAATGTTTAGATATTATTGTCATTTAACATGAAAGGGAGTGGTTTATAGAACTGGGTCTCAGGAGTGTTCAAATTTTTTACATCAGCAAGGCTGCTTATTCCATAGAGAATGAAAATTATACATTCCATCGTGTTGTTTCTAGCTTTAGGAGTCTATATATTGAACATATATGTCTTGAGTTAAATCTCTTAGGATCCATCTTCTCACAAAGAAAAATAGACAGATTTTTGTCTCAGCCGTGGTAACAATCATCTTAAGTAGAAGTAAATAATGTAATACCAAAGGAAGAGGATACTAATATGACATTTCTTTGTGTTCTCTGGAATTTGCATGTTAATTATATCTATCATCAAAAGCATTTAATAACATTTTGTAAATGGATATGAAGTCTGAGAAAAGGGGGAGATAGCATATGCTGGAGATATATTACTAGTTTGTTGGAACGTTCCCTACAAAACTGAAGTTTATTAAAAAAAATCTAACCTAATCAGGCCTTCCTGAGACTCTGGAATCCATTTCTTTCCAAACTTTTTTACTTCATAAGAACTGACTTCTCAGTATAAATTCTGGGAGAAAAGACCAGGACCACTCTAATTTTAATCTGAAAGTGACATGGTCAAACTATGGAGCCAATGACTTTTTTTCTGCTTTTCTTTAAATAATCAGTTTTGCATTCTTCCTGTCCATAGCTTTTACATTATTTGGTGATTTAGGTTGTCTTCATGCTGGGTTTGTGAACATTATTTGAGGGGAACAAAATTCTCCTCCCAAATTGTGCAGGGAATGCAAGTAACTGAGCTGCTATTGCAAATCCTGGTCAGACTAAAGTTGACCATAGTCAACAAGGACAAGACATGCAAAACTTCCCTTAGGGAATGAAGAACCTTTATTTGTGGATCTTCCCTTTCTCATCTGGAAAATAAAGAGAAGAGTGCCTTTAACTGGGGTCGAATGCACCCTCAGCAAGTTTGCCAATGATACGGAATCATGGAATCACGGAATTTTCAGAGTTGGAAGGGACCTCTAGAGATCATCTAGTCCAACTCCACTGCTAAAGCAGGATTGCCTAGAGCACATTACTCAGGACTGCATCCAGGCAGGTCTTGAAAATCTCCACAGAAGGGGATTCCACAACCTCCCTGGGCAGCCTGTGCCAGTGCTCTGTCACCCTCACCGTAAAGAAGTTTTTCCATGTATTTGAATGGAACTTCCTGTGTTCTAATTTGTGCCATTACCCCTCGTCCTGTCACTGGGAACCATTGAAAAGAGCCTGGCTCCATCCTCCTTCAACCCACCCTTTAGATACTTCTAAGCATTAATAAGGTCTCCCCTCAACCTTCTCTTCTCCAGGCTAAAGAGTCCCAGCTCTCTCAGCCTTTCCTCATAAGGGAGATGCTCCAATCCCTTAACCATCTTAGTTGCCCTTTGCTGGACTCGCTCCAGCACTTCCCTGTCCCTCTTGGACAGGGGAGCCCAAAACTGGACACAGTATTCCAGTTGTGGCCTCACCAGTGCCAAGAAGAGGGGGAGAATGACCTCCTCCAACCACACTCTTCTCTATGCAGCCCAGGATTCCATTGGCCTTTTTGGCAACAAGGGCACATTGCTGGGCCATGGTTAATTTACTGTCTACTAGGACCCCCAGATCCTTCTCCTCTGAGCTACTTCCCAGCAGGTCCGCCCCTAACCTGTACTGGTGCCTAGCATTCTTCCTCCCCAGGTGCAGGACCTTGCACTTGCCAAGCCACTTACCAAGCTCTTTGGTGAAGTAGACGAGCTGGAGGGGAGGGATGCCATCCAGAGGGACCTGGACAGGCTGGAGAGCTGAGCCCAAGCCAACCTCATGAAGTTCAACAAGGCCAAGAGCAAGGTCCTACATCTGGGTCAGGGCAATCCCAAGCACAAATACAGGCTGGGTGGGGAATGGCTGGAGAGCAGCCCTGAGGAGAAGGGCCTGGGGGTGCTGATTGACGAGAAGCTCAAGATGGTATGAGGTTCAACAAGGCCAAGTGTCGGGTCCTGCACTTGGGTCACAACAACCCCATGCAGCGCTACAGACTGGGGGCGGTGTGGCTCGAAAGCTGCCTGGCAGAAAAGGACCTGGGGGTGTTGGTGGACAGCCAGCTGAGTATGAGCCAGCAGTGTGCCCAGGCAGCCAAGAAGGCCAACACCATCCTGGCCTGCATCAGGAATAGTGTGGTGAGCCGGACTAGGGAAGTAATCATCCCCCTGTACTCGGCACTGGTGAGGCCTCACCTCGAGTACTGTGTTCAGTTTTGGGCCCCTCACTACAAGAAGGACATTGAGGTGTTGGAGCGTGTCCAGAGAAGGGCTACAAAGCTGGTGAAGGGTGTGGAGGACAAACCTTATGAGGAACGACTGAGGGATCTGGGGTTGTTTAGCCTGGAGAAGAGGAGGCTGAGGGGAGACCTTATCACCCTCTATAACTACCTGAAAGGAGGTTTTAGAGAGATGGGAGCTGACCCCTTCTCCCTGGTGACAAGTGATAGAACAAGAGGAAACGGGTTCAAGTTATGTCAGGGCAGGTTTAGATTGGATATTAGGAAGCATTTTTTCACTGAAAGGGTTATTAAGCTTTGGAATAGGCTGTCCAGAGAGGTGGTGGATTCACCATCCCTGGAGGTGTTTAAGAAAAGGGTAGATGAGGTGCTTAGGGACATGGTTTAGAAGTGGTGGTGTTTTTATCAGGGTAGGTTAACGGTTGGACTTGATGATCTTAAAGGTCCCTTCCAACCTCACTAATTCTATGATTCTATCATTCTATGATTCTATGAGTCACCAATATGTGATCACAGCCCAGAAGACCAACCATATACTGGGCCACATCAAAAGAAGTGTGGCCAGCAGGTCAAAGGAGGTGATTCTGCCCCTCTACTCCACTCTCATGAGACCCCACCTGGAGTACTGCATCCAGCTCTGGAGTCCTTGACATAAGAAGGACATGGACCTGCTGGAGCATATCCAGAGGAGAGCTGCGAGGATGACCCGAGGGCTAGAGCACCTCCCCTATGAGGAGAGGCTGAAAGAGTTGGGGCTGTTCAGCCTGGAGAAGGTTCCTAAAGGGGGCCTACGGGAGAGCTGAGGAAGGACTTTTTAGTAGGACATGTAGCCATAGGATGAGGGGGAATAGCTTTAAACTGGAAGAAGGCAGGTTCAGATTGCACATTCGGAAGAAGTTTTTCACTTTGAGGGTGGTAAGGTGCTGGAACAGGTTGTCCAGAGAGGCTGTTGAGGCTCAGTCCCTGGAGGTGTTCAGGCCCAGGCTGGACGTGGCCTTGGGCAACCTGGTCTAGTGAGAGGTGTCCCTGTCTGTGGCAGGGGGGTTGGAACTCGATGATCTTCAAGGTCCTTTCCAACCTCAACCATTCTATGATTCTATGAATGAGAGTTTTTACCTTCTAGGTAGTCAGGTTTTGAGACTTTGGAGCTGGATTTTTGTAGATTCTTCACCAAGAGACCAGCTGGTTTAGTTATCCAGAGTCTGATTAGTCTGTACAAAGATAGACTTGATGAACTTTTACCTGCATACTTTTAAGTGGGTATGCTGCAAGTGGAAATGCTTGTCTTGGATAAACACTTTTAGAGAAAATAATGTTTCGTTGTCCTAGTATTTTACACTAGATTCCTGAAATGTGTTATTAAGGTACCTTTTTTAATTGACGGTGTAACAGTTGTTGCTCCTATGAATCAATTGCAAAATATGTAGTTCTTAGAAAATCTAGAGAGAAGTTTGAGATTCTATCTATTTTCAAGGTTTCAGTTTCAGTGAAAACCACTTGGAGAAGCTAGTGCTTTATTGTCCCATTGCAACAGTACATCTGGGATCACACAATCTCATTTTAGGTGTTCATGTGACCATCTGTATAGGCACATTATGATCTAGTCTTTCAATTATGTTATCAGTATTTCTCCCTAGTGGACCTTTGCCTTAGTCAATACAAAAGATGTTGGATTTTCCTTCACAACCAGCTATTCAATATTTATGTTTTGTCTTCTTTGCTTAGCCCATACTATTCTAGTTCTGTTCTGAACAACCAATTACTCATGTTCTCACAGGATTTATCTGAGGTGCTGATCACCATATCTATGCTATTTGAATGCTTTAAAATTATCAATGAATTCCTACGCATAAAAGTTCCTACAAGGAGAAGAGACATTATAAGTAGTATTTTAGAGATACTGAGACAGTGAAATTAATAGTTTCCACTGGAATTTAATGACAAATAGTCATAATCATTTTGTTTCATGAAGGATTTTGACATCTGACTTTTCCCTAAACTCCCTTCAAATTCATTCCCCTTCTAAATCAAAAACATGAATAGTTGAACACTCTGTGGAAAAGTGTACGTGCATCTCCCCAGTTCCACCAAAAAAAACAATGTCCCTGCAACTCCTTAGAACACATAGAATCATCGAAAGTTTTAGGTTGGATGGTACCTTGAAGATCATTGAGTTCCAACCCCCCTGCCATAGGCGGGGACACTTCCCACTTGACCAGGTTGCTCAAAGCCCCATCCAGCCTGACCTTGAACACCTCCAGGGATGGAGCCTCCACAACTTCTTTGGGCGACCTGTTCCAGTGTCTCACCACCCTCAAAGTGAAAAACTTCTTTCTAATATCTAATCTATATCTACCTTCTACCTGTTTAAAGCCATTCCCCCTCGTCCTATCGCTACATGCCTGAGGAGAAAGTCCTTCCCCAGCTCTCCTGTAGACCCCCTTTAGGTACTGGACGGCCACAATAAGGTCTCCCCCGAGCCTTCGCTTCTCCAGGCTGAACAACCCCAACTCTCTCAGGCTATCCTCATAGGAGATACTAATGAGAAGCTATCAACATTGCAGCCAGGGCTCCTGTGATTCTAAGACATGGTCTACCAAAGAGAAATCTATTGTTGCTGAATAGAAATGGTTCTGCTGGACTCTTACTAATTATCAGAGGAATCTTATCAAGACTGGATTGCCTCCTTGAAGCTGTTCCATTTGAATTTTAATGAACTGCCTATCCAACAAATAGGTTTAATTTCTGCAGTTTTCAGCATTCAGTTTTTCAAGATGCAGATCTGATTTTTCAGATTAATTGGTACTCAATTTACTGTTCAAAATGAAGATCTCCTAGAGTTCTGTTACAGTTCTTAACTGCGAATTAGACTAGGCTAAGGTGAGCCTTCTCATGGGTGATTGGTGGGAAAGATTTAGTTCCACTGACTTTTTCAAGGTTACATAGGACCCCTGCAGAGAAAGGGATAGTATCAAATTCTCAGCAGGCACCACTCCGTATTTTAGTCATGAGAATGACCCTCCTTTTTGCAGTTGCTAGACTCACCTTCAATATTCTATGTTGCACAAAATGTTCTGTGCTCTCCATGGGTACAAAATATATCCTTTTGAAAAGGCTTCCCTTGGAACTATGTACAGTCTTTGATGTAAAATGAATATGGGAATCAGGTTGCCATAAAAACAGGGATGCAAAAATATTTAAATATTTATTACATATTTTGAATACAAGCAGACTTTACAAATGCACTGTTCTGGCACCTAATGATAGATCTGCCAGGAAATCAAGGAGTGTACCCTTTCAGTTGCACAGTATTTAGGAAGAATTCTCTGTTTCTATATCTAAATATGTATCTATGTATTAGTTTTAAGTCAATGCTGACGATGGTAGCCCTGACATTGCTGGAAGAGCAAACACTTATATGGTGTCAGGAGGTCTTTATTATCGTGTTGGAATGATCAGATGGTGTGCAGAGGGACACCAATCACCATTTTTCCTAACAAAAATGGAGGTAATACTCACAAATCTTTCTGAAAAAAATCCTCAAAGCATTCTCAGAAACTTTTTTACTTTCTCTCAAGGCAAAACATCCTTTTTTTTTTTTTCTTACTCAAATTACAAGCAGTTAGGACGTATGTATGACTCACTTGCCAAATTTCACTTTTAAAAATCAAAACCACTTAGTGCTAAGCAGTAAAACTGTTAAAAATGAGCATATTTCTTACAGGTTTAAAATAGAACTAACTAACTTAAGAAATTTCAGGGAAGAAAAATGTCTTTTCCTAAGATCATTATGTTGCTTGAAGCAAATTCCTGCAAGCATACTGACTGAAAAAAGAAGGCAGATATTGAAACAGCAATCTTAGTTTATCAAAGCTTTGGTCATACATTCCTATGTTAATTCCTGTTCTTTATCTGTACAAAGTCTGGAATTACTTTGCCACTCTATCTATCTTTAGCACTGACTAAGATAATATTTTATCTGTTTAACAGAATAAAAGGCATGACAATACAGAAAGAAGTTATCCGACATGATCTTCAGGAACAAACTATTTAAGGTAATTATTTTAAGAGGAAAACTAAGGAACATGCAGATATCTTGTAACAGTAATATATACATTATCTCAACTTCCGACTCAGGCAGTAAATCCTGATTAGTGAGCATAATGTACCCGATTAAATGATATATGATAGTTAAGGCATGGTGTGTTGACCCTTGGTTTTGAAATCCTGAACTGTATGTCCATTTCTTGAATATATACCATACAGGTATGTTTTACAATCCAGAATTCGTCTTCATTCTTAGTTGCCTTGAAAGGGAAGAATGTTATACTACAGTTCCACAAAAGTCCTGACAAAAGGAAAAAGTAAATGATATCACTCTTCTAATGTTATCCTAATCATGTAAGATTTTAGGTTGACAGTGTGGCTTGTGTTCATCAGAGAACAGTCTGAAGATGACATTTCTAATGAATTAATGAAATGATTCATAAGGCATGGGAAAATAATAATGCATAAAAAGAGAAAATTGATTTAGTGAAATACCCATCAAAAAGAATTCTTCCTTAGAAAATGACTGTGCCATTTGAAATTTACAATACTTTGCAAAGCACTTTCAGAACTACTTGCATTTAGGCTTGGAACCAAAAGGAAAACACTTCTAAGAACTGAAGATTATGCATAGTAACAGCTGGTGCATACTGAGAAAAGACTTCGTTGAGAATGCTAATCCTCTTTACCAAAAATTCTGAGAGGTCAGCATTTTCACAGACAAGACACTGTGATCCAAATTAAAAAGTACTGTCATGGAAGAAGACTTAGAAGTTGTGACGGCCAACACTTCAGTATCCGAGTAAAACTGATCATTTATAGCTGTTATAGAGTAGGAATGCCCAAACAAAGTGATAGGTGAAATCCCTTGTCCTTGAAGTCATTGGCCATGGCATAGATGACTAAACTGCCTATTGATTTGGTCTGAGTATTTGCAACTCAGAGCAGTCTGGACTTTCAGCATTTTGAAAACTTCTGGGGGTACAGAGGTAATGGTTTCCTTTGAATCTTATATTAAGTAATGTAGAGGAGCTTACGTTTGATGTCCATCAAAATAATGGTAAAATAGAGACTGGCAACATCATGTCTCCCTGATATCAGTGTTCTCCTGATTATCTACTGCACTGAAACATTGGTTCATAAAAACAAAAAAACCCAAACCTTTGAAACATACTCTTGGATGATGACTGATATCTTTTAATTATGAGAAGCTAGTCCATTATTTTTTTTTGTAAAATCTGAGACACTGTAATTCCAAGAATTGGGTGTCCTAGAGACAGACAAGGAAAACCTGATTAGCATATAAGCCAGATAGATCTTTAGCAGGAAGGGATAAAAGAAGAAACCATCTTTGTCTTCTGCTTTCCTTGGTATATTTCATAGAATCATAGAACCATAAAACCATTAGAGTTGGAAGGAACTTTAAAGATCATCTAGTTCCAAGCCCTCTGCAATAGGAAGGAACGCTTTCCACTAGACCAGGTTGCTCAAAGGCCTATCCAGCCTAGCCTTGAACGTTTCCAGGGATGGAGCATCCATAATTTCTCTTGGTAACCGGTTCCAGTGTCTCAACACCCACACAGTAAAGAATTTCTTCCTAATACCTAATCTAAATCTGCCGTCTTTCAGTTTAAAACCATTACCACTCGTCCTTTTGCTACACTGCCTGATAAAAAGTCCTTTCCCATCTTTCCTGTAGGCCTCCCTTTAACTACTGGAAGGCTGCTATAAGGTCTCTTCAGAGCTTTCTCTTCTCCAGGTTGAAAATCTCCCATTCTCTCAGCCTGTCTTCACAGCAGAGCTTCTCCAGCCCTCTGATAATCTTTGTAGCCCTCCTCTGAACTCTGTCCCACAGGTCCATGTCCTTCTTATGTTGGGAGCTCCAGAGCTGGGTGCAGTACTCCAGGTAGGGTCTCACGAGAGCAGAGTAGAGGGGCAGAATCACCTCCCTCAACCTGCTGGCCACGCTTCTTTTCATGCATCCCAGGATCCAGTTGCCTTTCTGGGCTGCGAGTGCACATTGCTGGCTCATCTTGAGCTTCTCCTCAATCAACACCCCAAGTCTTTCTCCTCAGAGCTGCTCTCAATCCATTCTCTGTCCAGTCTGTATTTGTGCTTAGGATTGCCCTGGCCCAAGTTCAGGACCTTGCACTTGGCCTCATTGAACTTCATGAGGTTTTCACAGGCCCACTTCTCAAGCCTGTCAAGATTGCTCTGTATGTCATCCCTTCTCTCCAGCATGTCGACCATGTCACACAGCTTGGTGTCATCTGCAAACTTGCTGGGGGTGCACTCAGTCCCACTGTCCATGTCACCAACAAAGATGTTAGACAGCACCATTCCCAGTACTGACCCCTGAGGAACGCCACTTGTCACTGGTCTCCACTTGGACATCAAGCCATTGACCACAACTCTTTAAGTGTGACCATCCAGCCAATTGCTTATCCACCAAGTGGTCCATCTGTCAAATCCATGTCTCTGCAATTTAGAGACCAGTATGTCATGTATGACAGTGACAAATGCTTTGCATGGGTTCAGGTAGATGATGTCAATTACTCTTCCCTTATCCACCAATGCTGTAACCCCATCATAGAAGGCCACCAAATTTGTCAGGCATGATTTGCTGTTAGTGAAGCCATGCTGGCTGTCACCAATCACCTCCTTATTTTCCATGTGCCTCAGCATAGATTCCAGGAGGATCTGCTCCATGATCTTGCTGGGCACAGAGGTGCGACTGACCAGTTTGTAGTTCCCTGTGTTTTCCTTTTTTCCCTTTTTAAAAATAGGGGTTATGTTTCCCCTTTTGTAGTCAGTGGGAACTTCACCAGACTGCCACAACTTCTCAAATATGATGGATAGTGGCTTGGCAACCTCATCTGCCAGTTCCCTCAGGACCTGTGGGTGAATCTCATCAGGTCCCATGGACTTGTACACCTCCAGGTTCCTTCAGTGGTCTTGAACGTGATCTTTTCCTACAGCAGGTGGTTCTTCATTCTCCCAGTACTGGGAGGTACTGCCTTTACCTTCTGCGACTAATCTTCCTTTTGTCACCGACATACTTACAGAAACTTTTCTTTCTGTCATCAATGTATTTGGCAAGATTTACTTCTATCTGGGCTTTAGCTTTCCTAACCTGATCGCTGGCTGTTCGGACAATTTATCTGTATTCTTCCCAGGCTACGTCTCCTTGCTTCCACCCTCTGTAGGCTTCATTTTTGAGTCTGAGTTTGTCCAGGAGCTCCTTGTCTATCCACACAGGCCTCCTGGCATTTTTTGCCTGACTTCCTCTTTGTTGGGATGCACCACTCCTGAGGTTGGAGGAGGTGATCTTTGAATATTAACCAGCTTTCCTGGGCCTCTTTTCCCTCTAGGTCTTTATCCCACAGTACTCTGCCAAGCAGATCCCTGAAGAGGTCAAAGTCTGCGCTCCTGAAGTCCAGGGTAGTGAGCTTGCTGTACACCCTCCTTGATGCCCTATGGATCATGAACTGTACCATTTCGTGGTCCCTGCAGCCAAGGCTGCCCTTGAGCTTAATTCGGCACTAGCCCCTCCTTGTTGGTGAGATCAAGGTCCAGAATGACATCTTTCCTCATTGACTCCTCTATCACTTGGAGAAGGAAGTTATCATCAATGCATTACAGGAACCTCCTGGATTGTTTATGCTCTGCTGTGTTGCCCCTCCAGCAGATATCCGGGAGGTTGAAGTCCCCCATGAGGACCAGCGCTTGCGAATGCTAATCTGCTCCTATTTGTCTATAGAGGGCCTCATTCACTGCCCTCCCTTTAATCCTGATCCATAAGGTCTCTGTCAGCTCCTCATCCATCCCTAGATGGAGGTCCATGCACTCCAGCCAGTCAGAGGTCAGAGAGGGTGACACCCCCTCCTCATCTCCCCACCTGTCCTTCCTAAAGAACCTGTATCCTTCCATTCCAACACTCCAGTCATAGGAGCCATCCCACCATGTCTCCATGATGCTAATAAGATCATAAGATTATTTAACTTTGTAATGTAAACTAAATAACCAAAAGGTTTCTTCAGGGTCTTTAGTCTCAGCTGACATAAGAATTTATCTCTTTACTTTCCTCTCGACCCATACAAATGTATTCAGAGGGCACGATGGCCTAGATTCAAAAGAAAGTGTGGAAAAAAAAATAGTGGAAAAAAAATAGTGGAAAAAAAAATTGTGGACTACTGTTAACACCTTAGATGTCTCAGCACTCTGTTTCTTGGTAGTGCTTTTTCTACTTCTAAATACCTGCTTTGCTCCCATTATACCTTGGGTAACAGAGAAATCACCTGTAATAATTTTCAATTAGCAAATAAAATGAAAGTAAGTTTATCTTCCCTAAGCTAAATCTGTTTTGCCCATGACGGTAATTGGTGAGTGAAGTTCCTGTCTTTATCTCAACTCCTGAGCTTTTGCATTTTGTTTTCTCTCACAGTCCTGTTTGAAGAGTGAGGGAGCAGCTGGGCGGAGGCCTCTGGTACCTAGCCAAGGTCAAACCCACCACAAGTAGGTATAGAGACTGAACATAAGCATAGAAATTAAGCATTTGAAATTTTCCACATATAAACACTGAGCATGTACATGCATCACAGAAATCTTTAAAGAATAAAAAGATTAATCTGGAAAACACACTGACAACAAGTGATAAAGAAAACAGTTTCCACATATAAAACTTTCAATAATACCAGTAATTTGGTACTGAGGGGACATATACTTTTAAGTTAACATTGTCCATTTCCAATGCCTTGATAAGGACTGCATGGTCTCATGGTAGAGATGTCTTAAAGTTTTCAAATTTTGTTTTCTCGGTAGAGAAAATTATTGTCAGACATGTTTCTGTAGAAAAAGACATTACTACAAAAAGAAAACAAAAAAATAGAAAAAAAAAAAAAAGAGGAGCCTAGAAAATTAATTATTGGTAATGTTACTTCTTCAGTAACTTCTATGAGCAACACCCAGCAAAAGCTAAAGTTTGCAGGACATAACTTGAAATCATCCCAAATACTACATAGTAAGTAGTTTAACAGCTGTTTAGAAGTAACTAGATTTATGAAGGGGTTTGTTGTTTTTTTTTTGTAGGAAAGATATGATTTAACATGTAGTATCTTTCCTTCAGTGAATTATTTTGTTTTACCCAGTGTTATCTTCCTCAATTTGAAAACCTTAGGGTGATCACATTTTCATCTATATTTCATTCTTTATAATGCAGTATTTTTTCTCTTCATTTCAGTTACCCTAATGTGATATAAAGAACAGGAATTTTCTGGAAGCTCATGTACTCTTTTCCCTAGGACTCAGTTCAAATGGAAGGTCAATTGCAATATTTCACACAATGTGCAAATTTTACCTACATTTAATTTACCTCTCTTATTTACACTCCCAGTCTTTTCTAGTGAAGAAACTATATAAGACACCAATTGATATTAAGTGAACCACAGAGTGTAACTATTTTGTTGAGTATTATTTCCCCTGTACATTTTCTTTTAAAAGCTGACATTCTTGACTTCTGTTGAAAAGTGATCTCTGTCAGAGACTTAGAGGGAGGCATATTAGAAATGACACCCATAAAGACCCTTCTTTTATAAAATTTTCCACTTCCCATTGTAATATAGTATACTACTTCTAAAAAGACATATGGAGTATAGCTGAAATAAATTCAAATACCTTTCGACAAAAGCACGGCAAAAAAGAAGACTTAAACTAGCACAGCACATGCTTCTGCCATGATTCTATATTTGATAATCTTTAAAGATTTTAAATGCAAGAGAAGTCAGTCATTTCTCTGCCATTGGGACAAAGCCACTAGAAAAAGAGGAAAAAAAAGAAAGACTCTAGTTCATAACTTTTGTGTATGTTTGTTATTTTTCCATGCTTACAACATTCTTACTTTGCAATGACAATTAAACCATTATTTTCAGCAAATCTAAGGGAAAAAAAAATCCCATTAACAGAAAAAAAGACTATAGTATATTTAAATAACTTTTCTCCTCTTGATTTTCTTTTTTTTTTTTTTAAAGCAAAGAACTAATTTACAAATCAAATAGCAGCAGATGAGAAAATACAAGCAAATGTACATTCTCAGTGACCTTCAAATAGTGGGCATAAAACGTTATTATACTTCCTCTGTATTTCTGATTCAGAGTGTTAAGTGATTACAAATTTGTCAAAACTTCCAATTAAGACTATTCTCCCTGCATTACAGAAAAAAAGATGGAGTCCTTTTAGGGTCTGTTTAGTCAATTGAACTTGGCTTCTGTAAGAGTTGGAGATGAGACAATATGTTTTTCTTAGTGCTGCTTATGCTTATAGGGACACATAGCTCATTTGATTTTTTTCTTACCTCTAAATCACGTGTTTTTTCACACAACATTCATTTAAAAAATATTAAAAAAACAAGCAGTAGGTAATGTGCCAAAGTAGTTCAAAAAGTAAACTAGAATTTAAATTCAATTTTATTGTCAGATTTACTCATACCTTGTAACAGCCTCAGTTACATATGCTTATGATAACTTTCAAGATGCTTGACAGAGACATTTTTATATAATTGCCTGTGCTGATGGCAAAAATTCTGCTCATTAGGAAGTAAATTACGTATTGGAATGTCATTTGCCTTGTGTATGCGGTTTGGTATACTGGTATCTGGGAAATTTAGAAGTCTGGTGTAACATTTTGCCTTAATGATGAAGAAAGTAAAAAAAGGATACTATATTTTGCTTTATACCATTCAACTGGAAAATGTGTCAGTAATCATACTCATTGAAAGAGAATAAACCATTTTTTTTTTTAAATCAAGAGTAAATTCTGGGTTCATTCCAATGAATTTTGCAACCTTAACTGTACTTTGTAGCCTTCCCTCAGCTATTATTAAAGTCAGAGGATAGAAACATACACCATCAGAAGATGATTTTGAGAATGCTTTTCTCTTTCCATTGACTACAATGTGAACCCCGACCAATTGTTGTCTAATTGATATCTCATTAAAATTCCTGAATTTATGTGAAGGAAATCTGGGCTTTTATATCTGTAATTTAATTCTGTTGTTAATTTGTGTGTATTTGTTAAAGATTTTCTGTTTCGATGCTTAAAGGTACAATGGGTGACAAGGGAAATTATGCTCAGCTGCTTATAAGATTTCTTTGATCCAAAGCTCCTCTGCGACTCATTTTCCCCATGGCTTTAATTAACGTAAGCATTTCTATTTATCTGATAGTGGCATTGAGATTCCTAGAAGAAATAAGCTATGTAAATTCAATGTATCTTCTACGAGTATAATTATTTCAGATTATTTTCCTGAGTCCAGTGAGTTCTCTGTACATTTAGTGTACAGAGGGACAGAAACAGACTGTATGTACCACTGTTTAATTTTATGAGACAGAAATGACAGTATAAGAAAAAATTGAGTAAAATTTTGGTTGTTGGGGTTTTTTTTGAGCTTTCCATCTTCAGTTTCATTCAATCACACTTGTTCTAGTACTGATGAGACAATGAGATAGCTGTTTCTCATTTGTCATCTCTTGAATGCAAATAATTTTATAGTTTTCTATCAGTTCTTAATCTAAAGGTCATTTCCATTTTCATCAGCTCAGTTTCGTGCTATCATGAGGCTGGAGATGCTGGTTTATAAATGGAAACATTATGCAATGTCCCTGACAAACTTGTTTGCTTTTCTTTCTATTTCTCAGCAGCAATGAGGGCACTTTCCTAGTAGTTGAAAGATATCCCCAAAGACAATGTTCATCAACTTTCCTCTGTCTTTCTGAGTTCCTCATGAGGTTCCTTCCTGAGGTCTCATGATCTTGAAATGCAGCTTTTTGACTCTGAATACCATGTGCACTTTATATAGTATGCATACACATGCCACTACCAAAGAATCAGGCAATAATTCTCACAATACTCAGTGCAGTGAGTTGGAACCTTCCCCACTCCTGTTGTCTACAAGGGGAACTTCTGCTTGCACCCTTTTGACTTCAAGATATCAGTTGTTGCTTTTGTTTGCCCAGCACCTGGGTGATCTGCTACACTTCTGAAATACATACATTTTATGGAGAAGAATATCACATTGTACTATATTTTCCATTCTGGATAGTATCTTGTGTATTTCTTTTAGAAGTAATATACCAAATCCTTACAGATTACTGAAACTGTATAATGTCTGTTAGTGAAAGAGAAGTGTAACTGTTGTCATGCACTATAGAGTGTTAAGTGCTGTGCATTTTCCCTTGTCATTCCACAGGAGGTAGAAGAATACAGATAACATAGAACTGAATGTATTAAATCTTAATATACGTCATATTTGACATAATGCATATTCCATATTTAGCGCCATACAGTCAACAAAATATCAGCTATTTATTCTTCCTAAACTTTCATTCTGTGTGTTTCAGGACAGGCAGCAGTAACTGTTCACAGCCACACTCCATCTGGAAATGGGAGGCAGCAGTACTGCTACAACCCTATAACATTGACAAATGACGCGATAGGATGTTAATTTTATGGTTAAAGAGCAATAAAGCTAGTTCTCATGTGATTGCTTTTTCAAAAGGAGGCATTATTTTCAGCAAGCCTTCCAGCTGTAAACCTCTCTAACTGCTCACTGAGTTATTCTGCTATTTCCCAAAATATCCTGCTGGTAAAGATCCTAGATGTTATTCATCTGTCGTAGTGAATGAAGGATTTGGAACCATTAATATATAACGTTATACTTTGCTACCTAACTAGCTGAATTTTGGGAGAAACTATGTTTGTTCTGAGCTTCTCCAGTACAAATTTTGATCACAACAGTGTTATGAAACATGGAAAATTATAGTTGAATATGAGTTATGATAGCTGAATGATGATAGTTGAATATGAAGTCAGATAGGAAAAAGTCTCAGGAGACCCATGTGCAAGACCCCATTATCACTGAGAGGACTGTAGTAGACAGATTCAAGTAATACTATTTCAGACATTACTGTTAGTACCATTCATATGTCCTATCTTGCCAGTAAAGGTATTAAGACAGAACTTGAATTGTCTCAACTTCTCTAGCTACTTTTGGGTGGTAGAGTCATAGTAGCAAATTGTGAGAATTCTCTCCACAGGTTCTAGAACAGAAAAGGGAAAAGAAAAGCCTATGAACCAGGTTACCTGGTTTAACTGAAGGTGAGGCCAAATAACTACCTTGAATTTCCTCTAGTCATATTAGTGACATGAAAACCTTGCTCTCTTTAAAGGCCTTAAAAGCTGTGAATTCTACAGATGCTATTTATGACAATTGTGTATACTTCTGCTGAATTGTGTGTCTGTGTGTATATGTCATCTGTATACACGTATACATAAAATCATCTCCATTTCCTGAAATACTGAAATCCTGAAAAACTTACAAATTTCAGAAAAGATACCACAACATTCTTGCTTCGACTTTCAAAATGATCCTATTGAAACTTCCCAGGCATCTGTTTCTGTTGCTAGACTACAAAGATATAAAAAGGTTATCATTTTCTGTATTTTTAATTTTATTTCAGAAAAACTGCACATTTGTTTTGTACCTAAAACAGTGAGTTCCTTAAGTTTGTCAATTTTTATTGTGAGCCTTGTGCATTTGTGAAATGCCTTTTGTATTTACAGAAAATTATTAAAATGTTCACTTTCATAACCGGCTGCAGTATCCTAGCCTGTGATTCCTGAAAAGGCAGCAACACTAAAATCCCATGTAAAAGTCATATTCAAAATATCTTTTACAAAGTTTGAAGGTATTAAATTTACTCTCTTTGTTTTAATCAATCACAGATATACTAAGTCAGTCAAAGATTTTGAGGATAAATCAATTATTAGAAATCAATGCATTAGCAAAAGTTGCTTGAGGCTAAAAGATATTTTCAGAACTTTTAAATTTGCACGTACAACTTCCAAAGACAGAAAAAGGCACTAGCTGCACACGTCATAGTAAATTCTACAGACATATATTGAAGTCATAGTAAATTCCACTGTGCCACTAGAAGCTCTGTTTGGCCTTCTAAAACTATGAAAATTCATACAGAAGCTATGACAACCACTAAATTCTTGCAAAGCATGGACTAAAATTCTGTTTCCTTGATGTATGGTTTTAAAGACAACCCGTTGGTTATAGGCTTGTCAAGCCATAGGAATTAGTACCTGTTCAATACTCTTCATTGCCTTAGAACTTATGTGCTGGAGAGTGTCCTAAACACACAATAAATTGTAATCAAACATGAAAGTTGTAATAATGGGAATGGCATAGTTTCATCTTCTTAAATTCTTTCCACTAAGGAGAAATTTTTCAAGATTCCTGGAGAGTAGGAGGAAATAAGACTTTCTAGGGCTTTCTCAGATGCAAACGAGTAAGAATATTTAGGTTCCATTTCCTGATCCTATATATAAGTACACCTATACATATATGTAACAGACACACACACATACAAACATACACAAGCACTCACTATTTAACTGTAATCCTGGACACTGAAATGACATCTTATTTGACCAAATAGTTTTAAAATGAAAATTCCAGCATCTTCATATATACAATCTTCACCTCAGTTCCCTCAAAAGTAACAGTACTACAGGGCTATAAGTGCAGGCTGAGAGGCATACTGCTAAAACAGAGCAAGAACAGGCGATTTCCTGGGAGAGAAGTTGTAGCCTAAATAATGTTTATAGCAAAATAATGTCTTGCTAGAGAGGAACTCTCTCATAAAATGCTCTCGATAACTTCTGTGTAACTTTCAGAACTAGCAAAAAAAGGGTTCGTTTCTTCATTTGATTGTCCTGCAGATAGCAAAGGCAAATATGAGTGAAAATATTTTCCTTCATTGTATGCATCCAAAGTTATTTATGTATTTACGTATATATATGTATGTATATGTTGACATAAATTTGGAATTAAGTGCCTTAAAACTCTACATCTTAGAGTCAGAGAAAATGAGATATGAGAAAATAATTACATTTTCCTATGACAGTTATGTATAGCAGATACATTTACTTTAAGATCTATAGTATGCACTTCTTTATACATTAGTATAATATAAATATGTAGTCATATTTTATTCAATACATCATTGATATATTTTGCTATCTATCTATTTTGTGTTCCATTTGGTAGTTTCCTCATTTTAAAAACAATTAGTTAGAGCAATTTTAATAGGGAAGCAGACTTGTAATTATTGGCTAAATTAAGAAAACTATAAAAAATTATAATTATGCTAAAAGAGCTATTATGAATATTAACATACTACAAGGAACATTTTTTACATCAAAATTCCCCAATCAATCTTATTTAGCTGAGATATAGATGATTTTTCTCAGCAGGACATATATTACCATACTGAAATATCCTTTTTCTTGATTTCAGTGCTATTTTCAGTAGGAAATCCATATTTCAAGGACACAGCAGATGTCTACTTTATACAAAGCCAAGACAGATTTTAAAACCACTGCGGTCAAGAAACATATACGTTGTCTTCTTATTGTAACTGCTTTAATGTATCCATTTAGCACATAATGCTATATTCAAGGAATCAGCATCTTACTATATATTCACCTCAGGAATATTACCAATGGAAAGGTCAAACTGATCAGCTTTCTGTATACATTATTTGCTGTCAGCCTATACCTCAGAAACAGCACAAAAGCTGTTCCTGGATTTATAAAATGCTCAAGCACATCAGATGGTAAAGGTCTCCAGGTAACATTAGGTTTGCTATTAGAAACCAATTCACTTTCCATTTTTATAATCTTTTCCTAACAAGGGATTGACGGAAGGTCAAATTACAAAGAAATGTATCCACGTTTTTCCCAGACAGGACATGATCTAATCATGGGGTCTTGCCATCTATTCTTACCTCATTGTTAAGCAAAACCTAAAAAAATACAGAAAAATTACCCATATATATTACCTATTTATACATATATAAAATGACCTATATATTCCTATATTTTTATTTTTATTTTTGCATTAATATCATGAACTTCTGTCAAAATTTATTTTTTTATAACAGTGTGAAATGGGAAAAAATATTAATCAAGGAAGATCACAGTTTAGATTTTTAAAGTATATAAACAATAATTAAATGAAGTGGAAATTAAACAGATCTACCATAAACCATCATCACTGACAACTTTTTGGCATTGCTAGAATACTTGTTGTTGCCTCAGTATTGTACAGAGAGTGAAATAAATGCCTATTATGGACAACTTCTAATGAAACCTGGGATATATTTTTGGACCTTTGTGGTGGCTACGCATTAAAAAGGGCAAGGAGGGAAAAAACAAAAACAAAAACAAAAACAAAAACAAAAAAACACAACACAAACAAAACCCACCAACAAAACAAAACAAAACAAGATAGGAACTTTATCTTCTACTTTGCTGTGGATTAACCCCAGTAGTCAGCTAAGCCCCCACCCAGTTGCTCGCTCACTCCTCATCCCAGTGGGATGGGGGAGACAATAAAGACAGTTTAACAGGTAAAGCAAAAGCTGTGCATGCATGCGAAGCAAAATAAGGAATTAAATAAGGAATTCATTCACAACTTCCCATCAGCAGGCAGGTATTCAGCCATGTTCAGGAAAGCAGGGCTCCATCACATGTAACAGTTACTTGGGAAAACAAATGCCATCACTCCAAACATCCCCCCTTCTTTCTTCTTCCCCAAGATTTTACTGCTGAGCACATTGTTATATCATATGGGATATCCCTTTGGTCAGTAGGGGTCAGCTGTCCTGGCTGTGTCCTCTCCCAAACTCCTTTGAACTCCTAGCTTACTCACTGGCAGAGCAGCATGGAAAAAAGAGAAAACCCTGACATCATGTAAGCACTACTCAGCAACAGCTAAAACATCCCTGTGTTATCAACACTGTTTTCAGCACAAATCCACAACATAACACCATACGAGCTGCTATGAAGAAAACTAGCTCTATCCCAATCAAAATCACTATATACTTCTGTAAGACTACATATTCTCATGGAAATGTCCTTACATTTCTATCCCTCTTATGTAAGACATCTACAGTATAATTAAAGTTAAATTAAAGATAAATACTACTCAGTTGTTGGAATTAATTGTATGATAAGTTAACTACCCATGTATTAATGTTAGGACATCAAATCAGAAATCGATTCAGACCTAATTAAGTAACATGATTGATTTATGGAAAGGAAAATAAAATTAAATTCTTTAGCTGCTGTCTTTTTTATCTGACAGTTACTCTGACCACCAAATCAAAATGGTATCAAGTGTCTCAAACAGGTTTGGTTTTTTTTGGTTTTTTTTTTCATTAGTTGCCATCTGTTTGCTCAATTTAGTTCTGTATCAACAGAGGTATCTGGAAGATATAAATAAGCAAGGATAAAGAAAGGAATAAAAACCTCAAGTATTGCTTTCAGAGGACTGGTGTTTATCGTAAGGCAATCATAGAATCATAGAATGGTTTAGGATGGAAAGGACCTTGAAGATCATTGATTTCCAACCCCCCTGCCATAGACAGGGACACCTCCCACTAGACCAGGTTGCCCGAGGCTACATCCACCCTGGCCTTGAACACCTGCAGGCATGGGGCCTCAACAACCTCTCTGGGCAACCTGTTCCAGTGCCTTACCACCCTCAAAGTGAAAAACTTCTTCCTAATTTGCAATCTAAACCTGCCCTCTTCCAGTTTAAAGCCATTCCCCCTCGTCCTATCGCTACATGCCTGAGTAGAAAGTCCTTCCCCAGCTCTCCTGTAGGCCCCCTTTAGGTACTGGAAAGCCTCAATAAGATCTCCCTGGAGCCTTCTCTTCTCCAGGCTGAACCGCCCCAACTCTTTCAGCCTCTCCTCATAGGAGAGGTGCTCTAGCCCTCGGATCATCCTCGTGGCTCTCTTCAGTGTTGGACACTCAAAGCTGAAAATTTCTAGGTCAACAGCATTCTGGATGTGCTTAGAAATGGTCCTGTCAGAAAATGCACACCAACTTTCAGAGACATAAAATACGTTAGGATAGAAACATATCTACTGAGAGTTTAGTACAGAAATTCTTTTCCACATGTGTATTAATCATGCACTAAGAGAACTGAATATGAATAACAAGAATACATCTAAAAATGTCTTTGACCAGATTTTGTCACCACCACAGGAGTGAAGAGAAACAGAACTATTGTGTTATGGTCATGACTAATTCTGGGAGACGTTCAAGAAACACAGAGTCCTAGGAAATACAAAAAAATTATATCAGTAAGATAGGTTGCACTGCACACCTTTTTAAAAATTAAGACATGTATTTTTGTGATAGAGGAATTCTAATTTCCCTTTATAGAACACAACATATTTTCCTACTTGAATTAAAAACTACACCCAGATTTGTGTTTTGAGATAATATATAGCTTGCTTATTACTTCCTTCTGCAGACCTTACTTAATGAAAATGCCATTTGACTTCCAAAACATTTTGCCAACAGCAAG
Organism: Vanellus vanellus; assembly: GCF_965231255.1. NCBI lineage: Eukaryota > Metazoa > Chordata > Aves > Charadriiformes > Charadriidae > Vanellus > Vanellus vanellus. The sequence goes on from NC_138905.1 coordinate 167,071,654, forward strand.
GTCAAACCTTTTACATTAAACAAGTTTTATATTTTCTGTTATAAAACATTTTTTCTATTATGAGATATTTTAGTACAGTTTGAGGAACATAGGTATTAATGCATAAGCAGGCTCTATTTCATTCCTGAGATTAACCTTGTCCTCCAAGTTTGTAACCACAGTTGTAGTTTCACAGTTCTGGTAAATGCTATAGTTAAAATTGAAAAGGATAAATATGTGTTTCTTCCTTAATTTGGTAGTATTCTTTTAGCTAATCCGATATTTGTCTATAGTATGCATTGTTCCAGCTACTACAGTTCAGATTGACTAAATAAGAAGGTTCAAAGTATCCAATAAACAAATTCTGACAGCAACCAAAGAAAATTGAGCTAACATTAAAATAGGGTCACTGTGTATTAAATCTTCTGTTTAACACTTCAGAGAGCAGTCAGCTTCCTTTCTGTCAAAACCCCACCCAGTGAAGAAGCCAATACAGAAGGTCTATCAAATATGAAAGAATGCTGCTAGTTGTAGAATGTAGCAAATCTGAGACCTCTCTGCTAAGAATCAGTCTGTCTATAAAGACTGGACACCGAGTAAAATGTGGGTCCTTGAATCAAAGAAGAGAATCAGAAGGTTAAGGCCATCTTAACCTGAAAAATCCTAAAACTTACTGCTGTACATAACTAGATTCATATACCTACATTCTTCTTTCCATATCCAGGCAACATCTATAATTTCCTATTAGGTGATGCCAAGAGATTCTTTAAGTAGAATAATTTAGCAGATCTCACTCTAGGTAATGAACTCTTTACAACATTAAATTCAGGGAAATCATGTTCTGATGTTTGGCTAATCTGAAAAGTTTCTCCTTGAGGGCTATCAAACTGGTTATCTGGTTTCTCTGCCAGACAAGTCACTATCGCCTTCTTTATAACAAAATAAGGTAATAACTGCTCATATGCCTGACTGTCATAAATGATATTTAATTCTTTCCCCAGCAGGATCAACACCTGCTAACAGTGTGAGTCCTTCAGAAAAACACAATCATCTTGTTTTACTGGCAAACAAAGATTATGAGCATGGAAGCAAGTCAATAAAAGAGACTGTAAAGATTTATATTGCTAGCAGAGCAGAGAGGGGAAAAGTTGACCTCCTTTTTTTAAGGTAGGATGGTGTAGGTAGTGGTAAATGAATTTTAAAACTAAGACATTATTTTTAGATAGAAAAAATATCAGAAGAAAAACTTAATTTTATTTTTTAATATTTTTGCAGAGTTTTCTTTCACTAGATTGTGTAGAGCAAAGCAGGCACAAAGTACTTCTATCATAGAAATAGTTGAAGTGTGAAGGAGTCTGGATTTTTTCATTCAAACCCTTCTGTTTATTACTGGACTCTGTATTTTACACTATCATAAGAATTCTGTCTGTAAAGAACTTTTCCTTTTTAGCTCTATTCACGTTAACATATGTCCTGTGTAATATCGCTATAGCAACAAGGTGATGTTGTTTCCTTGACAACAATTGCATGTTGCCTTGTTAAAACTGCAATATTTTCCTCTTTTCCTTCTCTCCACAGTCTTTTTTTTTTTTTTTGTAGAAATATAAGAACACTTCACAACCACCGATTCATTAATTAATGTTTTTTAAAATAGCCTAAGTTAATATGGCTTCATTTACTGATATAGTACTTCTACTATATGAAGCAAAGCTCAGACTCACCATATAATTTAGGTGCCTAAATTTGAAAGGTTTTGGGTTCCTTAATTCAAAACTTCTACCTGGAAATTCCCTGTTCATTGGCAGGTCTACCTTTAAAGGACTCTAAACTGTTTATATACCTATGTTTGCAATAGCAAAGTTCATCAGTTTCCAAATTTCCATTTATGGAAGTGCTCAGGTCATAATGTTTCTGGCCAACATGAAAACTGGCTTACACCAAAGCACAGTCACTTCCCATACACTACCAACTCTCTTACTTTATTTCTGTGCTAATGTATCTAGACACTTAAAATGTATCTAAACTATCTAAAATGTATCAGTAACAGCACAATACCTATATGTCTTTTGGGATATAATTTGGATTACATCCTAATTACTCTTAAGAATAGGTATTTCCTCACAAACGTGAATTCATACAGATTTATCCCCGGAAACAGCTTTGTGAAAGTTTCCTGCATGGAAAAAATAACCAGTATATCAATGGAGTAGTTTTCATAACTAATTAAGCTTTGTCTTAGTGTTGTTATGCTGCTGAAGTTTCATAATCTTGGATTCTATGACTTTTCTTCACCTTTTTATTTCATAGTGCATCTAACCGTTCATGATACACAAAGTCTATTATGCGCCCCTTGAGATCTTAATCTTGTGGGTAAAACTCCTTTACCGGTTTTGAAATTCAGTATCTGCTGCTAAAAAAATTGTTTATCAATTAGTTCAACTAGTAATTTTGTTCTTACCCTCACTACTAATTCCCCAAGATGATAGCAGAATTTGAATCCTGCCCCCCCATTTTTTGTTTGAGTAGTAGTCAAACTAGTAGTACTAGTAGAGCTGTAGTCTCAATGTGACTTAAGTCATATTAAAAAAAAAAAAACAACAAACAATAGTAATGTGAGTTTAGTTCAATTAATTAATGTTTCAATCAGTTTTAATTTGTAAGTTTTCCCATGAAATAAAGAGCCACACAGTAGGATCTGGAGAAAAGCATGTGTACAGACAGATGCGTGCTAACATACTGTATGTGATTATCACATAAATTAATTATATAAAGTGTTTTCTCTTGCTCTATATTCTAAGGCACAATTCTAGTCTAACATATATACATAGTATACTGTGTCTGACTGTGATTCATTGAATTGTCTTCATAGTAGTCTGTATGCTGCTGGTTTGGATTTCTGGAAAACCACATTGAAAACATAACAGTGTTTTAACTATTGCTCAACAGTGCCTGCACAGCATCTTTTTCCCATGCTGTTCCACTGGCAAGTGGGCTGGGGGTTCACAAGAAGTCAGTAGGGGACAACCAACTGATCTCAACAGGTCAAAGTGGTGTCCCATAGGGCAGGGTGCTTAACAATAAAAGCTGGTGATAAGAACGAGGAAGCAGGGGACATTTGTGGCGATGGTGTTTGTCTTCTCAAGTAGTCATGATGCACACTGATGCCCTGCTTCCAAGAAACGGCTAAACATCTGACAGCTGATGGGACATAGTGACTGAATTTCTCATTTTCCTTTGCTCGTGCACACACACAGCTTTGCTTTATCTATGAAACTGTCTTTATCTCAACCCAAGAGTTTTTTTTTTGCTTTTGCCCTTCCAGTTCTCTCTGCTATCCCACTGTGGGGTGAGTGAATGACTGAGTGGAGACTTAACTGCCTAAGAAATGTGTGTATGTACAATGAGATGTTCATAGATCATTCCAACTCAGTGTCTAAAAAAAAAGTTAATTACATTTCTTTGCAAAAACATGTCTTTCATAGCAACATCCTCTGTCCCCACCTGCTGCTTCTAACAGACCTGTCTTATTTTTTTATGCCTTTATCTTCCGACTGAAGGTTTTAGCCTTTCTCTGAGGAATACACTTGACTGGCTCCCTACCCTTTTCCTCTCCTCAGCAAATTTCCTCAGAGTGTTAAAAACCTCCCACATAATGCCCAGTTGCCACTATGATCAAATTGTTCTGTAAAGGCATTGTAAGTTTAAACACAGGTGCTCACAAAGATTTTTCCTTTAGGATTTTTATTATAAGTTGAATAACCTCTTGTTCTAAGATGCAGATTTTTCAACAGAGTGAACTACTCATTTTCAGGTTCTGAAATTATTTTCAGAGGTTTAGCTGGAAAAAAACCACAATCATTACTAATAGAATAAAACTTCTTAGCAAATGTAAATGTTCAGAAAGAGATAAAAAAAGACATTAGAAGAGACATCCTTGACTTATGTTGGTAAACGCAATGTTAACCATTGACATACAGCGAGTCTCTTTTAACGGTGGGCTAAAACTATTGTGTCCTCTCAGAGAGCACTTCAACTTACAATTTACAGTAGAAAATGTTGGTGGAACCTTGAGTAAAGATGCATATTAACGAGAAAATCTGAAACATGGCATTAAAGCAAAGAAATACCATTTTCCTGGTAACAGGATAAGGAAGCAATATACTACAGGTTAAAGTAATTGGTAACATACATCCTTTACAAACAATAGTCATTGACAGTAATAACATAGTTCTGAACTGCAGCCTGTTGCAAAGGGTATTTAAGATCTATTCTGTTGATATTTTTTTTTACTTCTTGAAGATTACTGTATATTTTGAGGACTATCTTTTAGGACTATCTTCTAATAATGCAAGACCACTAGAATTGTGACCTTCAGGAGTAAAAATGCAGAAGGTTCTTTGGATATTGTCCTATCTTTAAAGAGAATCTTGAAATAAAAAGCTGTATTAACTACTGGCAACTGTCAGCAATAGTGAAGTAGGTGACTTTTCTTTTTTTTGATGTTTGATGACATTCAACCGTTTGTAGACCAAAGTACTGCCTCTATCAGATATATACATAATTCAGAAACTTTATATCATTCAAAGTTTCCCATTATTTGCACAATCAAGCACTATAGTTCATCATGTAAGGAATCATGAAATTCTGATTAGTAAAAAACAACCTGCTTCTCTATGTCTTAGCCTCAAACATTCTAAGGTGATGAATATGGGCTGGAGAAGTGACCTCTTCTCTCTTTTCCAGTAATTAAACACTGCTAATGCAGTAGTGATACAGCAACAATAATGCCAAAAAACTCTAATTTCTCATGGCTCCACTGACAGAGTTTGCTGGCCTTCTAAATCTGTGTGGTGGGTTGACCAGCCTTGGCTGGCTGCCAGATGCCCACCCAACTGGTCTCTCACTCCGTTTCCTCAACAGGACAGGAAGAGAAAGTAAGATGAAAAAAAGCTCATGGGTGGGGATGAAGACAGAGGGATCACTCAGTAATTACCATCATGAGCAAAACAGATGTGACTTGGGGAGTAAAGTTTATATTAATCAGTTTAAGTTCATGTTAAGCAATTAATTAAATGAGTAATATAAATTTATTACCCCTGCTCATGCTTCTTTTTCCCAGGCTCATCTTCACTCCTTTATTCTCAACTACTCTACCTTTCTGCCCCCTGTGCCGCTGGGGGAAAGATGAATGGGGGTTGTGGTTAGTCCATAACACTTTGTCTCTGCTGCTCCTTCCTCCTCACACTTTCCCCTGCTTCAGCATGGGGTCCTTCCTGTGGGCTGCAGTCCTTCACAAGCTGTGTGGGCTCTCCAGAGGCTGCAGCTTCTTTCAGTGCATCTCCACCTCCTGCGCTGTGGGGTCCTCCACAGGCTGCAGTGTGGATATTTTTCTTCACAACTGTCCTCTATGGGCTTCTTCACCATGGTCTTCTCCACAGGCTTCAGGGGAATCTCTGCTCTGGCACCTGGAGAACCTCCTCCTCCCCCTCCTTCTTCTTCTCTGACCTTAGTGTCTGCAGGGCTGTTTCTTTCACATTTTTTCCTCATTCCTCTCCCTCTCAGGCAGTGTTTTGCCCGTTCTTAAATACGTTATCTCAGATGTGCCACCTTCTTGGCTGATGGGCTCATCTGTGTCCTGTGGTGGGTCTGTTGGAGCTGATTGGAATTGTCTGTGTTGGGCACAGGGCAGCCCCAACTTCTTCCCATAGACATCACCCGGCAGACTTCCTGCTGTCAACACCCGGGCACCTGCATGCAATACAAGGTGAAAGAATGGCCATATGATATTCCCATTGCCACTTTAGCAGGGTCATTAACATCTTTGGAAGTACGAAAAATAAAAGAGTCCATTTTTGAAGTTTTGCATTTCACCTCAGAAATTATTAAAGTGAATAAATTATGCTCATGGACAGAAAAGAAGCAATCTCTGATGATGGTGTCTGACATAAAATTCTGAGGTTTGGCTTTTTTTTTAGATAATTCCTATTCAGTAGAATCAGAGGGTATTCAAAATTCAATAACTAGTTACAAAAAAAATATTAAAATATATTTCTGTTTTATAAATAATATCTAATGATATACTAGAAACTATTTTTTCCTTTTTAAAAGATATCTATAAGATAAACAATAAATCAAAATTATAAAACCACTCATGATTTTATTTGCTTCAGAGTGTTTCCATTATGCAAAAATCAATACATTCACAAGTAAAACTTTTATAATGAATACAACCGAAAATGAGGTCTTATTAACAGTGGTTTTGGAAAAAAAAAACACATCCTGCTTGCAGCCTACAGAAAACCAAGAAGACTGTGGGATAAACTGAAAATAATCACTTAATAGAGGGAGTGGATAAGAAATGTGGGACATGTGAGGAATGGAATTTGGAAACCCAACCTCCAATCCCATATGGAATCACATACAGAAAGTGTAAGATTCAAAAACTATTTTTCATGCTGTTCATTATTGTCCTATTCATATTAATGGATATTTTTTCTTAGAGTCAATAATTACTTTTATCAGAATTGCTTTTTTTTTACCCTGTCTACTCTCATTTTATGTCTCCTCTCCTCACATAAGAAATAAAATAAACTGTGTTTTTCTGCAGTGTTTAATAATCCTTTTCAGTGTAATAATCTGATACACACCTGGTAGTGTGAAAAGCAATTAGAACCTTTAGAACTCCAGATAATGTTCTTATGCCTCCCAGAGCCACACTGCAGGTATCAGGTGTGGGTGTTATGTAGTCCACAAACCCTTACAAAAAATAAAGATATCTATACTCTCTTCACTAATTTTTTAGAGTTGGAAACTTGTTCTTTAAGTCTAGGGGAATCTGTTTTTTAACCATAGAAAAAGTTTACAAGAGGATGTGGAAACTAAAGAAATCTTTTCTCTTAGTTGTATGCAGGTATTCAGTGCAAGAAGCACCACAAGACAAGAACAAAACATTTTACCTACAGCCAATTTTCTTGTACTTTGATGAAGCAACAGATGGGAAATCCAGATCAAATTGACATTAACTTTGGGATTTAAGTAATTTGGTTCACCAAGGTAAAACAAAATAGTATTCATTTCGAATAGGAGAAGAATCCAGTATGGATTCCACTGACAAAGTGTAGACAGAGAACTGATCAGAAGAATTACTATAACTGAGGTCATTCTGTCCATAATTTACATTTTAGGAAGATGAAATATGAGATTTGGGAGGAAAGAGTACAAAGACATAGCTAAGGACAAAGACAGATGACTGAGATTATGGATAAGAAATATATTTTGGAAGCTGTTATGATATCATAAGCAGCAAGAAAAAAAGGGCTACGTGTATGGCAGACCAAGAGAGAGAAAACTAACTGGATAAGCAGCAGCCTTGCTGAAAAGGACCTAGGGGAGTCACACTAGGTATCAGGCTGAATATGAGCTGAAAGTGCACCCTCAATGTCAATAAAGCAAACTGCAGACTAGGAGGACACAGTGGTGCAGATGATAGGAGTTAACTTGCTTTCTTTAATTTGTCAAGATAAGGAGAAATTAATATACTTGTATACCTAATTTTTTTCAAAAATATCTTTCTGTTCCTGCTTTTTCAGCAACAGTAGTTGTTTGTGTTTTTTTTTACTCGTCAGCTGTCTCAATTTGGAATAGACAAGTATTTCTTGGACTGTTTCGACAGCATAGGTGTAAGATCACATCAACCCTGTTACATCCACTACTCTTATGACATTACTAATATGTCCGTACTCTGATGATAATACATAGTTTCATATTCCTTTCTGATTTGGGGGAAGAAATAAAAAAAACAACAAACAAACCAAACAAGTGGTCAGTAATAGGTAGCTGTTGTTTTACATCAGCCCAGCAAACTAGAAGTCTGAGCCAACAAGTCTCACTGTACTTTGACACCAATGAAATAAGGGATATTTTATCCAGTAATATAATGGCAAGGTATGGAGGGACCTTTTCCAAAAGAATTTTAAATGCAATTTTAAATGCTCTATCAGTAACCTTCCACAGTCTGATTCTTGACACGAGCTTAGCAAGCAAGCTGTGATGATGAGTCAGTGACTTGCAGGACTGAAAGCCTTGATGTCATCTCACCAAACTACAGCTGCTGCACCACTAATCTTACAAGGGACTTAACCTTGGCAACAGAGCCAGGCAAGAACCTCTAACCAAGGTTCTTTTCCCCTTTTTTCAACAACTTCCTATTCACTTCGTCTGATTATTACCCATATCTCGCAAGTGAGCCCAATTCACTTGTTCCCTTTAACAAATCCTTTTAAGCATAGCATAACAAATGGCTGAGCAGGAAAAAGGAAGGTAGCGTGACAGCTCCCGTTCACATCAAGTAATTTCAAAGGCTTTCTTTTTTTAAAGGAAGATGTAAGCCATGACAACACTATTAATTACTGGGTCCCTTGCCTAATTTGTCTGACTGAAGCCAAGTAATAACATTGTTGTCTTGCCAGGATTTTTGATGGGTGAGTATCATGCGAACAAATGACTCATTGGTCTCACTTTGTAGAGAGAGAATGAGTCTGACAGACTACTTTATAGGTAATGGAGAGACAGAGCCTCTTACAGAGCACAATTAACCCCTTCGCCTTCCAGAGTAAACATTTAAATGAGTCAGACAATCCATGTTCTAAAAATGCCTATTTCTTTGAAACAATATGAAAAGAGTTAAGTGTGACTACTTCAGATATAGCTAGCGGAGATATGTGTGTCAGAGCTTTATACACTGTAAAATATTGGCTTGATTGTTCTTGTACAGATTGAAGAGAATGAAGAATAATGTTGGAATAAATAAAATTTTATGCAATTTGGAAAACTGTCCATTGTTTTTGCCATCAAGGCCATGTTGGGATTGAAAAAGGAACCTCTGAAAATGGAATACATAGTTCTCTGTAAATTACTGTGACTTTTGAGGGTAGAATCCTGATGTTAGTTGAGCTCATGAGATTTTTGCCACTGATTTCTTATTTGATAAGGGTTTCAGTCTGTAGACAGAGCTACACCAGGTTCCGTGAACCGACAGGCAAATAGATAAAACACTCCATCCTGATTTTCACAGTAGTAACATATTCCTGAGGCATGTAACACCACTCTTAGATAAACTACACAAATTTGTAGAGAAGAACTTAGCAGCTTCCAAAATGGCACAATACTTTGAGGCTACTTAAACAAATACTAGGGAAAAAAGAAGAATGGTATTAAGAAGTTACTTCATAATTTTTTGAAGTGTAGAAGAGTATTTAGTCCAGTGAAGAGACATAGAACTAAATCAGCTGTGGTGAAACAATCTTTCACGTAGGTGAATATGAGAGTAGCAGTTCTGTATCCATGAAGCTCTGAGGTAAGACCTTTATCTCTTGGCATGCATTTGGCAGGTCTCAAACATGTATTGAAAATGCCAAGAGAAGAAAATACAAATGCAGAACTCGTCACTGTTGAATTGGAGGTTGCCATGGAAATGAGCTCACATGAACTTACTATGAAGCAAGAAACGACTTACAAGCTTGAGATGACAGTCCTCTGTAGTTGTTTGGGATTAAAAGGGAACGGTTTTCATATTTTGGATGAGATTTTCCCTTTTTTATGTCCCACTGGTATAAATCCATGTAAGCGCCACTAAAATAAATTAAGTTATATTATTAAACTGGAAGCAGAATATTATACTGGTTTTCTCTGGTAATAATCGTAAAGGACAAAAATGATTCTTGTGTAAAATATGCTACTTCTATAGACCAAAAAAGAGTAATAACAATAGAGTGCTTTGTAGGGAAATGACTATATGGGTGAAAACCAAAGCAGATTGCGCCCATATCTTCTAAATCGTATAGAAGTTAAATATATCTTAAAATAATTTTTCTGCCATTACAATTTATTTTTCAGGGACTTCTGTTCCAATAGTACAAGAGTCTATAATTCATTTCCTATTTGAAACTTCATGCCTCAGTTTCTATCATGCATCTACACTGAGGTCATTGCTCTTGCATTTTCTTCTTTAGTGAAAGGTCTCATACATGAAGGTATGTTTTCCCTATAAGATCTTGCTGGTATACCTCATTTTTATGTGACCAGAGTTTCCCCAAAGCTAAATTTAATGTCATAATTTTCTGTTTCCATTTGAAAAAGAGATAGGTGATTAAGTCAGTTGTTGCTCGTGGATAGCAATTTCAATATAAAGCAGCCAATAAGAACTTTCTGGTCAGCATAATTCTTGTGGATATAATAACGCATGATTTATGAAAGAGCTAAAATAAAATAAATAGCATGGTTTTAAATAAGCAATAACATTATTGTTTGAACATGCTTGCAATTCTCCAGTAAATATATAGCTTTTTAATGTTACAAGAGTTGTAGTTCTCACTTTTTAATATAAATTACAAAATAGTTAGCTGATCTTTTTGCCATCACCAAAGATGCTTGTTTTATGGTATTTTATAAAAACATCACATTTAATTTAAAAATAATAACATTTCACAACAAAATTTAAAATTATATACTGCTATTATTCTCATATATCAGTATATCTCCCTAAAGGAAACTCAGCGTGAAATTTATAAAAAACAAGAACTCCCACATGTTGAGATTCTAGTACGGTTTGAATTTTAATTGTGACAGCTGAGCTTTTCTGCAACTTTCAATTACTTTTTTTTTTTAATATAACCGCTTTCAAAACAAACACATACATGATTAGTTAAAGGTCCGTTTATTATATTTTACAGTATGTTTCTTACAATTTATATCTGCACAACAGGAGTAGGCAGCAAAAACTGAAAATCTACAGAAAACCCAAAGTTTGCTCAGCATTGTTTGAAATAGAGATGCATTGTTTGAAATAGAGATACATTGTTATTATGGTTTGAGAGATTTTTTTGGTTTTTCGGTCTGCTCACTTAATGAAAACTGGAATAGCTTTTCTCTAAAAATGTTGGCTGTTGTTCCAGTTCTTGCAGTGTAGGCAAAGACCTAAGAAGAGAAACCATTAAGCAGAGTACAATAAGAACTATAGATTTAGCATTTATTGGCTTTATTTTAGGGCTAATTAGTAGGATTCATTAATGACTGGAAGCTCAAGGTAGAGTATTATTTCCACATTCATACTTAAACTATAGAAGGACTTTCTGAGTTGCAATGTGTTTATATTCATGTTTACATCGATCACAAGATTTTTTAAGTCACTGCTTTTTTATGAGGTTTAAGTCCTAAAACCTTGTGATTATACTGGTCTGTATTTCCTTTTTAAGTAAAATACCAGCTTTGTATGAGAATACAGGTATAAAATAATGACTGCTTGATTAAAAAAAAAAAAAAAAAAGATGGATGAATGGATGGATGGATGAATATATCTCTTTGCTTTGACCACAGAGGAAGCTTTCATGATTAGTTTAGATTAAGAACTTTTTTAGAAAGCTTAAGTCTAAACATAACAGCAGCATATGGGTATGTCCTATAATTTGAATCGAAAGATGAATTTAAAACTCTATTCAAGGTGATATGTTTGGCTTTAACACAGTCTAGAAACATTTACAGTCAGTTACAGTTATGAAATATTTAGGAAGATAATCCTTTTTGACCCTCAGGTGTTAGTTTCCAGTTTACAACCAAGACCCAGAGAATTAACTGTCAGTCTTTTCTAGCTTACTAACTTGTTTCACTTGAAAAAAAATGATTACATAGTCAGTTCCAAATCTCAGTTACTGATCAATGAATAACAGATGAAAGGTGGTAAGAAAGATACACCTCTCAGCTTAATCAACTTTGGGGTATAGCTCTGCTTCAGTCTTTTCATATCCGCATAGCAAGAGTAGTCTATTCAGTGTGAGGGCCACCACCTTTCCTCCAAAGAGCTTGAACTCAGAGTTATCTCACTTGAGAGTGTTTTCTGTGAGGGTGCTCAGAGCATTATGCCTTGAGCATTTCAGTATTGTATTTGAAGACACGCCTCTTGCTTTCAGTACTGAAATCTGACTGTGTTCCAGCAAAAGTCTTCTTTATTCATCTAGAAAAGCTGTAAAGATAAAAATGCTAAACAGAGTAGTGGAAATTAAAGTTTTGTTCCTGCATGTAAGAACAGCTGATTGATATTTTAAGTGTAAAAATCATTTTGTAGAGTCCTTCATTAAAAAAAAAAAAAATATCCTGCTGGAGTAACATAAAGCTCTTTAATATTTTGCTGCCTTCAGTTGAAATAATTGAGTATGGAATTTTCTTTGTTGTTCAAATGTATTTGAGTTTTTATCAGATTTTAGTTATGACTCCCTCAGTTTGAGAAACCTTTGCAAAATAATAGTTTTACATGTTTTTAAAATATATTAAAATGACATAGATGTCAGCTCAAGAAATGGCTTTTGGGATGTGTTTTAAGAAGTCTTAATTCATATGGCTTTATTTATTCAAAATTAGAACTTATTGTATAAGCCAAGTCCTAGGAAACACTACTGTTTTTACAAGTAAAATACTGAAAATTTTTTCAAGGTCCTGTCTGCAGTAGGTACAGAACATCTTAAGAATTAACAAAAAAGCAATATAATGGAAAATTACTCTAGTCTAGTCTGCTTAGTACCCATATGGAAAGAGTGAGGGTTAGGTCAAATTTTAGGTGCTTCCAACAGGGGATTTAATTATACCTTTTTTTATTCAGCTATTTCTGACAGAACGAAAAAATAGTAATTTTGTAGGAACTATACAGGATAGTGAAAGAACTGCTTTCACTGACTATTTTTTCTGCTTGTAAAAGTTTTATTCAGCTGCTAAGAATGTTAGAAAGTATTACACGTTTAGCTGACACTTGCTGTTTGTGCTTGTGAAGAGCTATATATGGAAATGTGTCAGTGGTCCTCTATGCACAGAGTCCTGCGAGAAGTACAGCATAGTGACGTTCTCCTTAAAAGTTAAAAAAATAAAATAAAAAAAAAAAAAAAAAAGCCAAAACCAAAACTCCCAACTTTAAAGACTGCATTAGGAAAGAAGCCACTTTTCCGTAGATATTATTTCTCCTCCTCTGCTCTCATTGCTGATCAAGGAAAGGTTGAAGGGAGGAAATTAGTTCTCCATTAGATTCTGAGATGAAGACTAGCAGTATGATTGTTCATTTAGGCTTCATTCCTGCATAGCCAAAAAACCCCACACTAAGAAAACCCAAACCTGGCTGCAGTCTTATCTCAAAATTCTGATAGTCTTTGTTTCTACAGTTAGAAAATATATTCTGCGTACAACTAGAGTGCCTGTGAGTAGTGTGTTGAGATTACTTTAGGAAAATCTACTAGCTTTGGAAACAGCTTTATTAATTCATCCGGTATAAATTAGAAGAAGAAGAAAAAGAAGAAGAAGAAGAAGAAGGAAGAAAAATAAGTTTTAAGTACAACTATATCTCAAAAATAGTCTGATATTTTCAGTGGAGCAGAAGTAGTTGACAAACGCCATGTTTTCCAATCAGAAGACTATTTGTATAACCACTTTATTGAATTACTAAACCATCAGTATTAAATACTGTTCTCAATGAATTTTGAGTAACTGGCTCCATAGGCAATTTTATACACCTGAAATATAACAGGCATAAGAATTTGGAACCATTTAAAAAAGTGAAAAAAATAATAATTATATTTCAAGGTAAACAAACCCAACAGTATTAACCTCTTCAGCCTTCAGACTGGAATTTGAAGGGAATATCATAAAATGTAATTAGACTATAAGAAATACCTAAATGGTTTCACTGGAAAGTTTTCCACATGTTTAAGATGTCCACAAATTGACTTCAAAGGAATAAACAGGATGAATTAGGCGCCGGTGTATGATCAAAGCTGTTACTTGGTGTTGCAGAGTACTTTTGGAACAAATCACAGGACTGGAATATTGTCAAAGAAAAATATGAAATTGCTGTAAAATCAGGAATAAGTAAAAATACATGTTATAGAATGCTTCAGGGTGAAAAGAATAACACAAAAGCTGATGTGAGATTGTAGAGGTCCACTAGAGACTATTTGATCACTGTGACAGTACAGATATAACTTTTTCTGAGCCACTTCAAAAGGAACCTTGCAAAGGACAGAACTTGGTGATAATGAGGGATTTTTATTCCTATATCTACGAAAAATCCCACAACAGTGCCTTGACAGGTGACACAACCTAAAGGGTTACCCATAAGGGTGTATAGGAATCGCGACCATGGGTTTGTAGGATTCTGTAATACAAAAGGACATGGAGGCTTTATCCTGTAAGTTTATCTACTTTATTAAACATTATAACAAATATCAGGAAAATCACTACTAACAAGTATACTTATGATTAATGAAGCAAATATGTATATAACAAGCTATTACAAATCAATAACAGCAATCAATAATATAGCAGAGATCCATTACAGCAAAAATAATAGCAGCAATCAGGTATATATATATTACTGGATACTACAAACTGATCACTAGTGAAATAAAGTTATCAATATTTTAGCAGCAGATATATTTATGACAGATTACTTTTATTTATATAATACATATATATGGCATTGAGTAGATTTCAGAAGGGGACCAAACCATCCCAGAAGTGGGACAACAAACCAAACCGACCCCAGAGGTGGGCCCAGAGAGGAATCAATAAAATAACAGACAGAGTCTCACTTCAAAGACGATCTGCATCACAGAGTTTGGAGTCAGCCAGGAAGCCCCAGGGAGGGTCCAAGATCTTGTAGAAAGTTTGTGCTGACCTGTTAAGGAAATGGAAAAGTACATGCAGCATGGGAAGTGAACAGGGAGAGAAGCTCCATTTGCATTAAAAGCAAGTCTCTTTTGTATTATAGAGACATAAAAGGTCACAGCCCACCACCACTTCAAGCAGCCAATAGAGGTCATATATTTCTGGGTTTAACCTGGAACGTCTGATAGTTTTCTACATTCTCAGACCAATTCTTTTTTTTTTTTTTTTTTTTCTGACTTTTTTCCTGTTCTTGTAGTTAGAACAGCCAACAACAGTTACTGATTCTTACTTTCTCCAGATGTTTGCCCCTTCTTAAAATCTCTTTTTCACATTTTAGACAATAAATTGCCACTACAGTTCCTTGTTGTTGCATTTATTGATAGTATTGCAGGATGTCTCCAGTTTCTAGGTACTCAGCTATACTTTGAAGATGCCAGCTGCACTTCTCAAGGATGCTTCTGGCTCACAGACCTAGTACCCAGGCTCACAGTTCCCAGGCTAGCAGTAATTTTCTCTGTCAGTAACAGACATTTCCTTCTGTTCAGTAATTTTCTCCTTATAACCAGGTTGCCTTTATGACTTCTCACATCAATAGGTTCTGCTATGTGCTGGGGACAACACGGTGTTTTAGAGAACTGAGGTAGCTCATAAGGAAGCAGATAGTTTAGATTTGTTCCAATTAACTGAAAAAATGCTCAAAAATGTAAATCTAGACAGAAAATTACATAAAAATGGTCATTATTAGAAGTGTAATAAGTATAGAGTGTAGAATAAGCATAAGGGATTAAAAACAAACACACATGAATAACATTCAGAGGCTGGGTATCTCTTGGGAAGATAAAGAAATGTAGGAAATCTGACAGTTTCTGAAAAAGACTTGATTAAATCTCAGTGACACTATCAAGATGTGAAAAACAAAGCAAACTATGAGGCCACTGTGGAAATATTAGATGCCCTTTTATGATTTGAAAACAAAGAACGGAATAGTGCAAAAATGGAAACAAAGACACAGAACTAAAGATGAATATGAAGGACTAAGGGAAGCTTGCACAGAAACAGAAAGATTCCAGAGGAAAAAAAGTTTCAATTAATAATGGGTATAAAAGGTAACAAGAAAATATCTATAGGTACTCTATTTACACAAGATTATATAATCACATAATGGTTTGGATTGGAAGGGACCTTTAGTCAAACCTCCTCTGCCATGGTCAGGAACATTTTTCACTAGACCAGGTTGCTCAAAGTCACATCCAGCCTGATTTTGAATACTTCCAGGCACGGGGCATCCACAGCTTCTCTGGACAAACTGTTGCTCTGTCTCACAATCCTCATTGTAAAAAAATTTCTTCCTTACGTACAAGCTAAATCTACTGTCTTTCATTTTAAAACTGTCGCTGACTGCCCTGTCACTACAGCTCTCAGTAAAAAGTCTTTCCCCATCTTTCTTATAAGCCCCACTTAAGTACTGAAAAGCCACAATGAGGTTTCCCTGGAGCCTTTTCTTCAAACCTAACAACCCCAATTCATAGAATCATAGAATCTTAGAACGGTTTATGTTGGAAAGGACCTTGAAGACCATCGAGTTCCAACCCCCCAGCCATAGACAGGGACACCTCCCAAATAGACCAGGTTACCCAAGGCCACATCCAGCCTGGGATGGGGCCTCAACAACCTCTCTGGGCAACCTGTTCCAGTGCCTTACCACCACTCTCAAAGTGAAAAACTTCTTCCTAATTTTTAATCTAAACCTGCCCTCTTCCAGTTTAAAGCCATTCCCCCTCATCCTATCGCTACATGCCTGAGTAGAAAGTCCTTCCCCAGCTCTCCTGTAGACCCCTTTTAGGTACTGGAAGGCCGCAATAAGATCTCCCTGGAGCCTTCTCTTCTCCAGGCTGAACAGCCCCAACTCTCTCAGCCTCTCCTCATAGGAGAGGTGCTCTAGCCCACGGATCATCCTCGTAGCTCTCCTCTGGACACACTCCAGCATGTCCATGTCCTTCTTCTGTTGGGGACTCCAGAGCTGGATGCAGGACTCCAGGTGGGATCTCACGAGAGTGGAGTAGAGGGGCAGAATCACCTCCTTTGACCTGCTGGCCACACTTCTTTTGATGCAGCCCGGGGTACGGTTGGCCTTCTGGGCTGCAATCGCACACTGCTGGCTCATGTTGAGCTTCTCGTCAATCAGCACCCCCAGGTCCTTCTCCTCAGGGCTGCTCTCCAGCCATTCCCTGCTGAGCCTGTATTTGTGCTTGGGATTGCCCCGACCCAGATGTAGGACCTTGCACTTGGCCTTGTTGAACTGCATGAGGTTGGCTTGGGCTCACATCTCCAGCCTGTCCAAGTCCCTCTGGATGGCATTCCTCCTCTCCAGCGTGTCTACCTCGCCAAGCAGCTTGGTATCATTGGCAAACTTGCTGAGGGTGCACTTGACCCCACTGTCCATGTCGCCAACAAAGATGTTGAATAGTACAGGTCCCAGTACTGAGGAACGCCACTTGTCACTGCTCTCCACTTGGATATCGAGCCATTGACCGCAACTCTTTGAGTGCAACCATCCAGCCAGTTCTTTAACCACCGAATGGTCCATTTGTCGAATCCATGTCTCTCTCCAATTTAGAGACCAGGATATCATGTGGGACAGTGTCAAATGCTTTGCACAAGTCCAAGTAGATGACATCAGTTGATCTTCCCTTGTCCACTGCTGCTGTAACCCCTTCATAGAAGGCCACGAAATTTGTCAGGCATGACTTGCCCTTGGTGAAGCCATGCTGGCTGTCACCAATCACCTCCTTGTTTCTATTTGTCTCAGCAGAGTTTCCAGGAGGATTTGCTCCATGATCTTGCCAGGCACAGAGGTGAGACTGACTGGCCTGTAGTTCCCTGGGTCTTCCTTTTTTCCCTTTTTGAAAATAGGGGTTATGTTTCCCCTTTCCCAGTCGGCAGGAACCTCGCCAAACTGCCACGACTTCTCAAATATGATGGCTAGTGGCTTAGCCAGTTGAACTTCCAGTTCCCTCAGGACCCACGGATGTATGTCATCAGGTCCCATGGACTTGTGCACCTTCAGATTCCTCAGGTGGTCTCATACTTGATCTACACCTACAGTGGGCTGTTCTCCATTTTCCCAATCCTCATCTTTGCATTCTTCGTCAAGGGTAGTGCAGCAGCATCTTTTGTCCTTGCCAGTGAAGACTGAGGCAAAAAAGTCATTGTGTACATCAGCTCTGTCTCTGTCCCGGGTAACCAGTTCTTGTGTTTCCTTCCAGAGGGCCCACATCTTCCCTAGTCTTTCTTTTCTCGCTGACATACTTAAAGAAGGATTTTTTGTTTGTCTTAACGTCCCTGAGCAGATTTAGTTCTATCTGGGCTTTAGCTTGTCTAACCCAATCCCTGGCTGCTTGAATGATTCCTCTGTATACCTCCCAGGCTACCCACCCCTTTTTCCACTCCCTATAGGCCTTCTTTTTACTTTTGGTCATGTCCAGGAGCTCCTTGTTCATCCATGCAGGCCTCCTGGCTTTTCTGCCTGCCTTCCTCTTTGTAGGGATGCATCGCTCCTGAGCTTGGAGCAGGCGGTCCTTGAATATTAACCAACTTTCTTGGACCCCTCTTTCCTCCAGTGCTTCATCCCATGGCACCATACCAAGCAGATTCTTCAAGAGGCCAAAGTCAGCTCTCCCAAAGTCCAGAGTGGTCAGCCTGCAGTGTGCCTTCCTTGCTGCCTTGAGGATCGCAAACTCGACCATTTCATGGTCACTACAGCCCAGGCTACCCTTAAGTTTGACACTGCCTACCAGCCCCTCCTTGTTGGTAAGAACAAGGTCCAGCATAGCTCCTCTCCTCGTGTGCTCCTCAACCACTTGGAGAAGGAAGTTGTCCTCAATGCAATCCAAGAACCTCCTGGATTGCCTATGCCTGGCTGTGTTACCCTTCCAACAGATGTCAGGGTGGTTGAAGTCTCTCAGCCTTTCCTCCTGGAAGAGGTGTTCCAGCCCTCTGATCATTTTCATGGACCTCCTGTGGCTCCGCTCTTGGGTGGTCCCACAGGACCTTGTCTTTTTTGTACAGGTGGCCCCAGAAATGGATGCAATACTCCAGTTGGGGTCTCATGAGAGCAGAGTAGAAGGGGAGAATCACCACCATCAACCTCCTGATCATACTTCTTTTTCTGCAGCCCAGGATACAATTGGCTTTCTGGGCTGCAAGTGCACATTACTGGTTCACGTATGATTTGTCATTCACTAGTACTCCGAAGTCCCTTCTCTGCAGGGCTGCTCTAAAAGTATTCCTCCTCCAGTTTTTATTGATACTGGGGATTACCCTGACCCAGGTGTATGTTCTTGAACTTTGTCTTGTTGTACTTCATGAGGTTTACATAGGCCTACTCCTCAAGCCTGTCAAGTTTATTCTGGATGGCATCTCTTCTCTCTCACGAATCAACGGCACCACTCAGGTTGATGTCATCCCCAAACTTGCTGAGGGTGAACCCAGTCCCACTGTCTATGTCATTGATGAAGATATTAAATAGTATTGGTCCCAGTACGGACACTTGAGGGACACCACTCATCACTGGTTTGCACTTGGACATTGTGCTGTTGACTGCAATTCTTTGGACACCTCCATCCAGCCAATTCCTTATCTATCTAACAGACCAACCGTTAAACCTGTATCTATCCAATTAGGGGGCAAGAATATTTAAAAGAACTGTATCAAAAGCCTTATAGAAGTCCAGGTAGATGACATCCATAGTTTGTCCACTGATACAGTCACTTCATAGTAGAAGGCCACTAGATTAGTGAGGTGCAGTTTAGCCTTGTTGAAGCCATGTTAGCTGTCTCTAATCACCTCCCTGCCTTCCATACATTTTGGTATGCCTTTCAGGAGGATCTGTTCCATGATCTGTTCCACAAGGCACAGAGGTGAGGCTGATTTGCTTTGTCATCTTTAATGTGTATTTTAACTATTGCTTTGCATCATTTAACTTGTATTTACTTTCAACCTGCTGGCATTGTGTCTTTGTAATGATTTTACACTTGATTATGGTTTTTAAATTTACTCACTCTTAATCCTTTTGCGTATGCATCTGCTTCAGCCTGTGATTCCTATCCCTTAATATTTTAACAGATTTTTCTAACATCAAGCTGCCCTCTTTGAATATTTATTCTTTCAATTTTATTTTTTTACTCAAATCTATGCTGAAGTCTTTGTTTTTTTTCTGACTAGAGCAACAGGCTTTTGAAACACTCTCCTCTTTACCTTAATTTAAAACTCACATCAATTGACAAAATAATATATTTTAGACTCATTTTTACCTTAAGAAAAGATTACATAATAATTTGTGCATATGATGCACAAAAATTTTGTAGAGTGTGTTTTGCCTGCAAGTGCAACAGAATTTGAGATCCTTGCCTATTATCCCTGAAACATCTGGTCTGCTCTTATTTTTTGGTTCCTAAAGTACTTGCCACTGTTCATGCAAAGAGAGAACAAAGCAAAAATTACCTCTGTATGCAGCAAGCAAGTACATGAAAAATGGCGTCATAGTCTGAAGGGATGAATTTTACTTAAATCATATTACCAATTTTTATAAACTATCATTGGACATCATAGAATACTTTATCATATTTTACTTATCTCCCAAAATTAAAAGAGGAATTCTAACAGTTAAAGCATTGTAGGAAAATTAATATATTTTGAGTAACAGTAAAATATTACTGAAACCTAGCACACACTTTCTGACATTATTCTCCAAAAACCTGGGAAAGTAAAACCTGTAAATTTGGCATCGTATAGTATTATGTATGCAATCTGGGTAAGATCTATTCAGTTTAAGTCTGATCAGAGAACATCTTTTTTAGTCTTTCTCCTTGAATTTTTCAATACTATTATTTCTGTTTTTCAAAATATAAGTGACATACTCTTTCATTCATTAGCTCTTCCTGACTTCTATTTCTCCTTTCTGCAGATTGGTTATTTTCCAGCTCTCCTTCATGTCTTGGGAGAAACATTAAGTTTATGAAAATTCATTCTTATCTCCCTTGGTTAATCTGTCTTATATAAAAGTTACCCTCTCTCCCAGCTTCCCATATAATTTCTGTCAGCAGGGCATTGGAGTGTAGTGTCTATAATTCCAGTCTCCGCACTATTTATAGAAACGCATTATGGCACCTTTTTCCCTCCCTCGGTATCTGACATGCATAATGATATAAATGTCTTGGCTTCATGACCATATTTAAGCTCCTCCTTCTGATACCAGAGGCTGCTTCTATCAGCACTTCCTCTCGCAGACTAAGTGATCAGCCAGCTGACTAAAGACTTTTGTATTAAACCAGTGATGTGATAAATGGGTTTGGTCTCAAAAAGACCTATTCATCTTGAACGCTTACTGGAATTTCAAGATTGGTTCATGAGCTGCAATTCCAGTGCACATATTTTTAAAGAACATTAGACTAAATATAACTATTCTCTTCATGAAAATTGATATGAAAATGGTCAGGGGGAAAGGATTCTCATTTTGACATGAAAGAACAAAGAATACACGGCAAACATAACTGTGCTCTCTGCTGGCAGTAACTTCCAACGCCAAGAAACATGACAGCCCCAGATGATTAGTAACATCAGCCAAAAATACAGAGGAAGTGCAATGTGAACCAGAGAGACAAGGGCAGAGACTCGTCATGACTACAGAAAACTAATGAAAAATTAAATAGTGTTATATCTAAATAAAGATAAATTTTAAATCTCTGTCTTAATTCTCAGTTTTATTGACCAGTCTTTAAAGTAGCTATGTGAGAAACGCGCTCACTGTATTGAATTTTAGTCTGGGGCAAATTCGGTGGAGCAAAGAATATTTATTACAGCGCTGGGAGTTACACAGGGGATTTCTCCTCCTGTGGCTCATTTTTCCCTTTACAACCACTTGTTTTCATTTCGTATTCCTTATAATTATTCATGTTTCTTCTTGGAACATAGTTTGCATAATCAATGAGGTTTTGGAACGCGACCCACCCCCAAATACATAAACAATGAGTTCTGGGAATGCAACCCACCCACAAATACATAATCAATGAGTTCTGGGAATGCAACATGCCCCCCTCCCAGGCGCTATGCTTCTTCAGGGGTCTTCCTGATAGTCCATGGAGGGAGGGCCAAAGTCTTTATCACCATGTCCTTCTTGTGGCTTCTTCATTCTTTACACTGCTGTGGTTATCTTAGCTAATGACACCACCCTTTGTTCTGCAAATTTTTGGTAGTTCTAACTGTTGCTTTCATCTGATATCCTATTTAAAACTATCCCTTTTCCAAACGCATAGCAAGCACACACCCATCTTAACTGAAGCCATAGCGAGCACACATTCATTTTTAGCTGAAGCAAAATTTTTGCCAAATTACGTATTACAGCTATGTGATCCAGAGAAAGTTGCATCTACAGCACCAAGGGCTCCCGTCATAGAGCAGACCACTTGCAATACACAGCACTTGACCCCTGGTGTTATTTGAGGCAGGCACTGTTCCCCTGTGGCCTTAAAACAGGGGGTGTTTAGGGGGTGGTCACATTTCACAAAACATTTTTTCATTACATCTGTAGCTATCGCTGATGAAGACAAGTGAGTATAAAGAAGAAAGTGAAGGCTCTCTTTTTATCCCATTCAGCATTTTGCTCTTTTAGTGTTTAACTCCTGCAGTGTATTTTCTAATTATTTGAAAACAGTTTGTTACATCAGACTTTACAACAAAGTGCTTTTGCTTTAGGAAGTCGGGAAGTCAATGACAGACAATAGGAAGTTGTAACATTATTTTTTGGCACCATAAAAAAAAAAAAAAAACAAAACCAAACAAAACCTTTTGCTTTGCAGAGCTGAAAAATACAGGCACAGCATGCTGACAAATGAGACCTGGCAGGACATACACTATTAAACCTGTCAGCTAGCAGAAACCTTTGGCCTAGCAATTAAGTTGTGGTATGAGAAAAGCATAGATCAGATTGTTTGCACTTAACTGATAGAGGAGAGAGTATTATCCACGATTTTAATTTCAGTATAATAAAAATTCTTCCTCTAATAAGAAATGATCAATTAAATGTAAACTTAAAAACTAATGAAACAAAATTTAAGGCAAAAAAAAACTGGCTTCAGCTGCTGTATTAGAAGAAGAGCGCTGTACCTCTCATAGAATCACAGACGTTAGCTACAATTAGCTCAGCTGACTCAATGTTTTTCATTTAATAGTTGTTGATCTTGAAAAGTAATTTAATGAAATTATTTATTAACTGTTCATTAACTACTTTTAAGTAACACACTGTGAATGTAATTATTTAATTGTGGTTATCATCAAACCACATGCAAAATAAAAAAAAAGAAAATAAAAACACTTTCCTGTAAGAACACTCTTTTTTTTTTTTTTTTTTTTTCAGTATAGTGAATTCATTTGCATCCATCTGCCTTGAAGGCAATGGTAAATTCTTAAACTGCATTATTTTGTCCTTCCCACTGCAGTGTTAATTTAACATGAGAATAATTCCTAACTAAATACAGCCAACCTAAATGGTCTAGGAGCAAGACTAGGCAGTTCTGTAAGGAAAGTGGCACTAGGAGCTGGGGGTGCCAGCCAGGCCAGCAGGGGCCCACACCCAGAGCAGTAGACTTTCAATATTTTTCAGCAGTATTTTTCTTCTGCTCAGTAATTTTCCCCTTCTAACCAGATTACCTTTATGGCTGCTTACATCAGAATTCAAGTCAGCAAGAGGTCATCAGGGCTGGGATCAGTAGGGACGTGGCTGGGCAGAGG